>NC_140634.1:37289215-37956715 GCF_057382275.1 Copadichromis virginalis
TGAGTGACAGATATTGAGGAAAGAAGACAGTGTATTGATCTCTAATACAGTGGCTGAGGCTGAAGAGGAAAGGGAAAGAAAAAGGAACATGGCTGAATGAATAACCTGTGATAAAAACAATTCACAGCATATACCCTTTAATCTGAAGACTGCTCTATTTTCAAGAGTCCATTACATACAAGTTACAGTGGAAAATCTTTTTGAGTAAGTCAGAGTAATTCACCATCACGGCATCCATCGGTGGGCTTAACTCATTTTTAAATAAAAATTTTATGAAATTCTATTGTATGACACAAAACTCATTAAATACAGCCCAAATAATACCACAAATATCTGCATGAATCGTGAGGGCTAAACAAACTGTTAATAACACTGTAATATTGTCTATGGCATCGAAGTTGCACTCTGAATGTAGTTAAACCACCCAAAGGTTAGAGTAGTTAGAAGAAAATGTGCAAAAAAAATGCCAATTCACGTGCATAAAAAAAATATTGCAAGGAATCAGTCATAATTAGTAATAACACATCTGAACGTTTATACATGCTGTGCATACACTAAAGATAAATGCTATGAGATGAAAAGGGGTTAACAGAGCAGAGGGAAGGAAACAAGTGAGGTGGGGGTGGAGAGGGGGAGACTGTTTGCCATCTGACTTCGGACTAGATACAACTAGTGGAATGATAAATGTGTGTGTTTATGCGTGTTTGCATTTTGTGCACATGTGTAGGAGATGGGAGAGGGCAGGGTGAGGATACTGTTATTTTTCAGAGGACATGATGTCTCATTGCACATCACACACACACACACGTGCACGCATACAGTCAGGCCAACACACACGCCGTGTGTCACTGCGCATTACTGTTGCTTTTTGTGGGCGCCACGTCCAGACAATGACAGGCAAGCAGGAGCCACAGCATAATGAGAGAGAGCAGGGGCCTTCACTTATACACACACACACTTCCACGTGCACACACACATGCAGAGGGCAGTCGGCTTCACTCCGTCCCCTAGCCTCTCAATTACCCAGCAGGCTTTTAGTGCCACTCTGCTCCACTACAGCAAATTACCCAGGGCCCTGTCTCACTTAGAGACCTGTGACTGTGTGTGAATGTGTGTGTATGTTGGAGGGTGTGGGTGCTTGACAGAGGTAGCGAAAAAGTGTGTGTGTGTGTGTATGCGCGTGTGTGTGTACACCGTGTTAAAGCGAGTGGCTCTGAAACAGTGGCTGGAGCCCAGCAGAGGCATGTGAAAAGCTAATAAAAGTGTTTGAATGCAACTGCCATTAGGCTAATACCTCTCCACAAGTACGACACACATGCACACACATAAACGAGCACACACACACACACACACACACACACACAGTAGGAGAGGGGAGAGGAGAGGCGACAGGGTCAGCTACCGTGCCCTCTCTTAGATCAAATGTAGCTCTCTGGCTGGCTGAGAGAGCTGGCTTTTATTGAATGAGATATTAAAGAGTTGTTAGCTGAAGAATACTGATACAAATGGCTACTGATGGCTGTTTAATTGCATCACAATTTGGTGTAACTTTTAGAAAATCTGCCCTCCCACCCACTCCAACTCTTGCTCACCACTCTGTGTTTGTGTAATTTATAACAGCGTCAAAATCTGCTACAATCTCCATCCACATGGAGCTACTGTTTCTACTGTAATTGATGCTTGACACTGTATTAAATCTTTACTTTCAAGCATCTCATTGTTCTTGACCAAAACTCCCTTTTATATGTGAACAGAACAAGCCAGAAATGTGAAGTCACAGAGATGAGAACATCGACCACTCATCGATCCATCGACCCGCTGACATTTTGCTCACTGGGTAGTTTAAGGATAGAGACGGCGTCTGTACAACTCTGGACTCTTCACTCTGACCCAGTTACCTTACTTGAAGACATGTGGTCCATGAGTTCAGTTAGATGACTGACATATAAAAACAACATTAATGGAGAAAGGGCTCAAACATTAACTGTTGATCTGGTTTGTTGAACTTATGTGGGCAGATCAAGAGAAATGGACAGCAACTAACTGCTGTCAGCAGCAAAAACACAGCAGCAGGGTTTAGTGAAGTGAAGATTTCAGTGTGTATTGATTAATTTAACATGTTCTTTCATGTACTATTGTAATATGACAGAAAAGAGAGTTAATACATTAATGTAAGTGATAAGAGTGGTGTTAGCATGACTTTGGTTCCTTGAGCATTATGTGAGGATGTCAAATAAACTGAAGCTGCCGCAAAGTGGGATAACTGCAGAGACTGAGAGAATAATCCTTGGACTATTCTGCTTCAGGAAGCATTGTGTTGTCTGAACTGTTAATTTCATCCAAGCCAGAGGTCTGAATCATCATGAGTTTTCTTCTTACCTTTCATCTTCTTCTTTTGCTGACAAAAGACAGTGTCCATGACCTGCCAGGGTAAGGTTGTCAAGTCAAGTAGTCATGCCCACGTGTTTCTTTGATTTACAACAGTCAATCATTTCTTTGTAAAGACAGCAGGCTGGCTAAAGGTTGAAAACTGTTATAATGGTAAAATTGTACATAATTTTCTTAAGACACCTCAGTCTATTCATTGTCTGTTTTTTGAATGAATGGTGCATTCAATGCGAGCACTTTCAGAACATACTTGAACTTCTTTACACTACAAAAAAGTTTTTTTGTTTGTTTAAAATTAAAAAGTTTTCATGCATTGGTCCAGTTCAGTTCTGATGAACTTGGTTATATGTATGTAGCTCTTGAAATAAAATGCCTAAAGTCCTTTATTTGATAGGCTATCCGGTTGTTCAGTCTGACGTCACTAGCCGTGTCTGGGTCTAAACTCCGCTGCAGGTCCATATATCAAACGATCACTATGGCATTACTGAGAGTTGAAAAACTGTCTAAAGTCTTTCATCTTTAATAAAATGATCAGCGTTCTGCTCTACCAGGTGTAACAATTGAGTTTAACATCCAGGCATCCATGAAAACGGAATTTATGACATTTAACGGAGTTAGAAGTTAGCAGGGAGTTAACTCGCTAGCTTCTATCTAAATACAATATAGCATGTCCTGACTGCGGGGTTTTGGAAACAAATTAAAACGTACATCTCTGTTATCACTTCCAACATAAATGAAGACAGAAAACGAAACAGCAGTGACGTTTGCAGGGTTACTGAAGTTTGGCTAGCTGGTATATAATGATGTGCTACGTGACCGCTAGCGACACAGCTATGTTAGCATAATATAAACAAGCTAACTTTTTTCCCACTCGATAAAAGTTAACGTGAGTGTTCTCGGTGGTCAGGAACAAATGTAATCGCATGGCAGGATGCTGTAAAAGGACCAAACTTCAGCCAGGAGAACAACTGAGATAATCCATCCATAATACGAGGTTAGTAATTCATATACTGCTGCATGGGCTGGGCTGTAGTTACATCCTAAGGTTTTAAAAACTGAGCTTAAATAAATGATTAGCGGTAATAAAAGCCGAGGGAGGTCAACAGTGATCACTGACTGTTTTAGGAGCTTTTTGAGATCAAATATAAGAAAATACATAACATTAAACATGTTAACAACACAAAAGCCATATTAAACGCAGACTACTTTAGACCCGGAAGTAGGATTCGTCGCATCATCACTGAACAACCGGATAGGCTAATTGATAACTGCAACAACAATACGTCATTCAAGTGGAACAGCGAAGCGCAA
Source organism: Copadichromis virginalis (assembly GCF_057382275.1). Classification (NCBI taxonomy): domain Eukaryota; kingdom Metazoa; phylum Chordata; class Actinopteri; order Cichliformes; family Cichlidae; genus Copadichromis; species Copadichromis virginalis. The sequence goes on from NC_140634.1 coordinate 37,292,915, forward strand.
GTACGAAAGACAAGGGGGTTGTCACATGATTCGGAAGGCATTGTGGGCATTGTAGGAATTCTGGGCTCAGCCAATCAGAGCCAGCGGATTTCGTTACACGGGCATTTTGCCGTAACACGGGCAGAAATATTGCCGTTAAGTGCCCCATTTAACGAAACTTGAATTTTTCGTTAAATGGGGTATTCGTAAGTCGGGGTTCCACTGTATTACGATTACCTAGAAATGTGTGGTAGTCTCAGTGTGATAACCTGGAATCTAGGACGGTGCAAAATGCAATATTGAATGTTTCGATTGATGATGATTACCTGAAATCCTAGGAAACGGAAAAAAAAGTCAGTGTTTGCTAAATATAAATGTTAGAATTACGACTCTAACATGCTGTACAAGCAAAATGATGGTCTAAATCTTAAAATCTCTTAAAAACAATGTTAAAATAATGTTTCTGGTTATTGCAAAGAACCCACCACACAGGTTTTGGTTATTAGCATGGAATTAAATATCATCTGTTATCTTTTACTAGGATGTTACTACTACAATACTATTCTATTGCTAGCAGGTTGTATTATTATCTATATATTACTATACTATTATTGTTTAGTCTTGCCTTATAAGTATACATTTGTATCAATACTTATTTTCTGCCGTTATTACCCAATTAATAAATATAGAAGATCTTGATATTGCTTTGGTAACTGATAATCTTCCAGTCTTATATTATCAGTGTTTCTTTCTTATTACCCCACTATTACCATATTATTACCGAGCTGTAACAGAAATTGCTGCCAAAATTATTATCTCACAAAGTCAAAAATATTGCTCTCGCACACGTTCTTGAACAGAACAGACATTTTAACAGAATGAAACTAAATTTCACTTAACCTGACAACGGCATGACATGAAATCAAATAAAATCCACCTGCAGCACACATCTAATTGAGCAGATTGGTATCACATTGACTAAATTGCCAAGGAGATGATTTGTGCCAGAATAAGATAAAGATAAGTGAAATTGGTTAGAGTGAGTCACAGAGGGGGAACGATGTGTGTTTGTGTCTGTGAGACACTGTGTGTACACGGTCTTTTTTTCGTCTCTGCTCGCTTGTTAGCTGCGTTACCGTGTGTCTGGGTCCACATTAATGTTCACTCTACCAAAAACGTTCTTGCTTGTGTTTACTTGTGTTTGGACGTGCATGGATCTGTGCCTGTACTGTACATCCCTTAACTGGATCTGTTAATTAACCTAGAGCCCTGCCCTGGTGATATGGTGAGAGACAGCAACAGAGAGGCAGACTGGGAAAAAGAGAGAGGATCAAAGCGGGGGTCTGTGGCCAGGGGGCCCCCTCAGCGCTTAGATGAAATGCTGTGGCTACAAACTTTAAAGACTTCCTGCCATTAGCCTGGACCTTGTCCCCTCGCAGGCCTGGACCTCCTCCTGCTTCCCTACTCCCGCAAACAATGGCACAGAAAGAACAAGGGGGAAAGACAAAGCACAATGCTTATAATGACAGTTATAGAAGTGTAAAATATCTACAGTGAAAGATGAATAGGATTTTCACACACAGAGTACAATATAACTAGACAGAAAGGACAACTGATTCCTACATGTCCACACTATGACCTAAAAATAAAGCGCTCTCAAATCATTCAGAAGAAAATGATGTGTGCATCTGAAAATACAGTTCATTATAGTTTTTCGATTACTTGATGATGAAGTTGCAGCCATGGATGAAACAAATCTTTGTCTCCTTGAGTGGGTTTTTAACTTAACTGCCTCTTTTTCATAACTACAGTAATACAACAGGACAAAATCACATTCAAAAGGCATTTCAGATCAAGACAAAGCACAAAGGTGGCTTAACATAGGATTAATATTGATAATAGATAATATTGTGTTTAATTAGCATATTCATTTTCTCTCACTAGTTGACCCAAACTAAAACAATAATTTGACCATGTTTTCATACGAAATTGAGCTACTTTCCCTACAGTCCCAATAACACTGCGCAGCAAGTGCCAAGTCTTGCTTTACCACCACACACAGGCGCAGCCCTTGTGTCAATGAGTGGCTGCAGCATATTCTCTCAATCGCATGGTAGCTTACATAGACATGAACGAGCTGCTCATGTGAACTAACTTTCAGAGTTTTCATTTTACATCTAAATATAGATGAAAAAATCTTATGCGTGTAGTGATTTTGTCAGATCACAGCTTGGTTATGAAATAAGGATATTAACAGCACAGGATAAGAATGTAGTTTTAATAGAAATGATAATAGAAAAATATGTAAATAAGAAGAGCTTTATTAGGAGTCTAGTTGTATTAAAGTATGCAGGAAAGCAGAGAACAGCAAAAAAGCAAAAAGATGGAAAGAGTTGAGGAGTACTCATACTATACTAGAGGATATGAAACGATACCACTACTATGGTAATTAGTTCACCATTTCTAAGAGGCTTTTCCAATGAACGACGGTAGCACTGCAGGAACACGGATGGAGAAGGCTCACTCTTTAAGGATCAGACACGTTATAGCTAACTTTGTGGAAAATACCAAAATATATATGATTCTGTCCCCATGACCCTTCTTGATAAGAGAGCAGCCAAAAGTAGCAATCACCCAGCACTAACAATGAGTGTGCACGTTCACATACTTTAGCCATATGTGACTTTGCACTTTTATTCTTGCGAAATCTAAGACCTCTCTCAGTCTTGTATGCGTGCTTTAATTCTTGGCTGTCTGAGAGCAAGCGCCTCCACCTGGGCTATATTAGAGAGAGGAAGTGTCTTTACTGTCCTTTTTCTAGGGCACACTCACAAAGACACACACACACACCATGGAGAGCCAGGGGCATGATCTGACCATCTCTCTGGGCGGCGGTGAGCATAGGAAGCTCACCAAGGGCTAACGAGGGAGGATCAAAGAGTGCATTACCATGCCTCCCCTCTTCCTCTCGCTCCGTCTCTCTCTGCCTCTTTTCCTCTCTCTGCCGTTCACAAGCAATAAGAGGCCCGCCGGCCGCCTGTCCTTGTGCTTGTTAGTCGGTGACAATAGGACGTGCCCTGAGCCAAAGGAAATGAATTATTTACCCCGCTCCCTCTTGTACTCTTGAAGAAAGAAAGGGGGGGGGGAAAAAAAACCTTTTCTTGTTTTACCATTGAACTCACAGCCCTCATATTACACACACGCCTTGTTCTGCGGCCTCAGATGTTAAACGCTCAGAATAATCCTGTTTCCTGCTGTTGATGAAGATGTCGGTCCCCAGCTTTCCAACGCAGCATACACAACTGATTAAAAAAAAGACACATACTCCAAGAGATATGCAGAGACCGGGTGTGTAGACAAGGTTATTTCAATACCAACACAAACACTCAATCACATCTTGACGCACATTTCTTTTACACTTGTTGAGCACAGGGCAGCTGAGGGTACTGAGAAACAACAAGGAAGATATGGTGAAGGTTGGAGGGGAGGGTGTTGTGGTTGGTGTGTGTGTGTCTTTGACTACACGGGTATGAGACTGCCACTGACAAGCATACGTCTGCTAATTAATCTGATTATGAAGAGACAATTAAATCCACGATGAGACTTCATATCCCATGACCCCCGGCAGTGCAGCGAGACCCTTACAAGCTAACACTGGCCTAACCAAAGAGCTGAGGAGAGCTGACAATGGCTGACATGAGTGAATCTTTACAGCATGTGTGTGTGTGTGTGTGTGTACTTGAAGCTACTTTCTGCACAGTACAATATGCCCTTGGTGAAGTGCTTTCATAATTATTTCATTTATTCCCACACGTACTCTCTCCCCACCTCTCTCACTTCTCCAATCACACTTTTTTCCTCATCATAATTCTTCATCACACCCCTTCCTCCTCCTCGTCTTCCTCTCCTCTCTTTTCTCATCTGTCCGCCCCTCCTTATTTTCTGTCTGTGCTTATCTTTCTTCCTGGCCCTGGCTCTGTTCTTACAAGCCATAATGACTGTCTTTGAAACAAGGGGGAGTAATGGTCACCTTGATAATGATGATGGTCGTGTTGGTGAAGCGGCAAGAGTGGCGGAGGCGGAGCTTAGCCTGTCAACACAGACTCACCTCACTTGCTCTCCTGTCCCAGCAACAGCGTACGAGCAGAAAACTAGTGAACAGTTAAACTGGAGATTGTTCTTTTCTTTTCTCTTATTTCCTTTTCTTCTTTCATTCCCCACTCCACCGTTAGATCAATACTGAGCAACTGGGGGCCCTTACAATGTGCTGCAGGCTACACTGGGGCTTATGTGGGCCCTAGACAATCCATCTCTATACACTTCTACTGGTGGGGGACATGAAAGCAGCTTCATTAGCTGCGCCAAAAGACTCATATATTTCTCACAGGGCATAAAAGGCCATTGTAAAAACGCCCTCTGTTCCCTTTCAAACATAAAACGTGTCAGACGGCACAAAAGGATTCCAGCCATCACAGAGAGCGAGGATCATTACCGAACAAGTCGGCAAAGGAAAAAGAAGCAGGCCGTGCAAAGTGAGCAGAGCGACGAGAGGAAATCATGATTAGAGAAAAAAAATGGATGAAGAAAAACGGCCATGAAGAGAAGAATGTGATATGCCCACATAGCAGAATATTTCCAGATAGACCTTTATGCTTCAGGCAGCTCTGTGTCTTTTTTCTTTCTGACTTCCTGTGTGTACAAACCTTGAGTTAGGGGAGCATCTGCTCTAAAAGCTTCGTTCTAGAGTCCTTGGACAGATAATGACTGTATTGCTAGTCTATTATAAACCCCACAGGCCTTGCACACCGTTGTCACAGCCTCTCCCAAACAGCCTCCACAATGGAGGCGGCTTTCTGGATTTCAATAGTCCTGTTTCCCCCTTCACCATCCGGCACACATCTGCAGTTAAACTGACCTCACACATGACTGGCAAAGGAACTCAATTACTGGTAGGGTACTACGGTGAAAGCCATCTCAGTTTCACAATGGCCAAACTGGCATTGTTCAGGTAGCAGATCACTGCGCTTGTGGGGAGGTTGTCCATTATGAAATATAAATGGAATTCAGATGTTATGAGTTCTATGGGCAAGAAGAAAAAAGAAAATCGATGCTTTGGATGTCAGTGCTGAGACCCCTGACAAAGGAGACTGATTGAGATTGACCTCTGCCATAAGCGGTACAACAGACAATACTTTATCTCTTACACAAGCTCTTTATGCGATGAAACGCAGCCAGCAATGACCCCCTGATCTGCAGCATTGTCGCCCGGAATTCTTTTCAGCCTTTAAAGCACAAGCAAATGAGTGTGCAGCCATGACCAAAACTAATGCAGTGGCAGATATTTAGGTAGGAAAAAGAAGAAAGAAAGCAGATAAAGCAAGGTGGAATGAAAAGGTTCGGAAAATATGAAGAACAGTGTATAAATCTGCATTAAATTACTAGTGTTGGGTCATATGTGGCAGTAATCCAGGTGAGCACTTGGTTTTGTTCTTGCAAATCCACTGCTTTCACGAGGGCTTTGTGATTTTGAGTAGATGTAAAGAAGAGCATTAAACACACTGAAATGAATACACACATCTATCAAATTATTTCAAGGCAGTCTTCCGAGTTGAAAATGACAGATTTAGCGATATTTTTTCTTTAGCATCAAAACGAATGCGACTTCTAAATACAAAGTTCTTATTTAACGGTCTTTTAGAAAAAAAATGTGAGAAAAACGCCTGACTGGTGTGATAAAAGAAGCATTTGAGACAGTAAAATTTGCATGCCTACTCTGTCGCTTTGTGCTTCAATTCAGACAGATGTAACTGCAAAACCTCATCTCTGACTGACCTATTTAGAAATTACTGCCCTGATAACACAACAAAAACAACACTTTGAAATGGGGTGAATGTGTGTAATGAAATAAGTTCCCATATTTGTACCGGAGCAGATCAACTTGTCTGCGTGGCTTAAAAGTCTCCTTACATTATTAAGCTACACTGCAGTGATTTGTTTTCAAGTACAACAAGGCTTGCTGTGCCTTAACCACCCGTGTTGAGCTAAGGATGTGTGCGAATATATGTGTGTACGTGTGCGCAGGATGGGAAGAGGAGGGGGGGATTGGAAGGGACACCAGCGATCACAGCAGACGTGTTCAAGATGGAAAAGCCACTGGTGACCTGCGTAGGAAAGACTACAGTATTAGTCCAACAGCAGAGATTACATGGTACTTACAGGAGGTCAGGCTCCAGAGAGCGCACCGGGGAGGGAAACAGGAGGGGTGAGGAAGGAGGGGGGGGGGGGGGTGACAAGAGAAGATAGCGGAACTGCTTCAGTACATCTTCACAGCTTTTCTATTAGTAGGACTCTACGTGCGTTTGCTAAAGCAAGCGCACACTAGTTCTGCTTGTTATCATGACCCATCAGATTTGCCTCTTTATTTTAAGTTATTCACTCTGACCTGAGCACCAGAAAAAACAACTTTTTTTTCCATGTGCAGCTTTGTAAGATTTTATTCGACATATACCAGTAATTTTTAAGAAGAAAGTTACTCAGTGCATGCAAATTCTAGTTACAAGTATTCAGTGAAATTACACTGTGTTAAAGAGTAAAACTTGTATAAATGTGTATAGATCTTTCCCTGTTAATTCATTTTCTCCACACCGTTTCTTCACATATGATCATTTTGGTCATAAATGAGAATTCAGACCTAATGTGAGGTTCTTCTTACTGTAATTTATCACGTTCGTGTTTTACATTACTTGACTTTTTTTCAAATTTATTTCAACTATGATACAAGCAGCGTGAAGAAATTTGTTGTGACCGAAATGTTATTAGAGAATAAGTGATTCTCTCTACAAATAATTTTTAAGTGTTGCATCTATGTGAGTGTTTTACTATCTGCTTCATGCTTTAGGGAAAAGAAATGCAGAAAGGATTACGATTAAATTAGAATCTGTGTGAATCTAATAATACATCTTACTACTGACACTATAATGGAACTATTTCTCAGGCTATTTATAATGGAAATGGGCCCGATTGAAATGACATTTATCTCCGAAATCATCATTGACTTTAATGTTTTGATTTTGATTGTGATAAATGCTGTCAGTTAGACTGTTAACCGAGAAGAAGTCACCAAGAGTGCAGGGGCATTTGGGGGTTAATAAACAGGTGATGCTCAGGAATCGTCTCCTGATTTCACCCCTTTTTTTAAATCTTTTTTCCTCTTAGGTTTTATTAATATGCTCAGGTATCTCAAGTTTGCTGTTTCACTTTGTTTGTACTATCGTTTGACCTTGGCAAGCTCGTGTAGCCATGGGCACCTTGCCAGAGACCCTACTAATAAGGTGGTTATTGCGAGGCTGCTCTTTTCCTCTGCACAGGTAAAGTGACTGAAGTGGGCGCACAAGTGAAACTTGTGGAAATACAGTGATCCGGTTTGGATCAGCAGGTGTTCATTACAAAGACTTTTATTAAAAATACAGCAAACTAAAAAAAGCCTTTTAGTTTAATGAGTTCCGTATCCAGTCGCTGGGGTGAAAAAGAAATGTTGGGGGCAGATCTCATACTTCCTGATGGCACATCAGTTCACTCTGCTGCACCGCTTGCACTGTTTTCTGAAGTGTCACTGCTAGTTATTTGTTTGGTGTGTGCATGTTTTTTCATTAATGGGGATTGTGTGTAGCAGAGTTACAAGGCCATGTGATGGAGGAGAGAAGAAGAAAACTAAATAAAACAGCATGCTGTAAAACATGTCCAGCAGCAGCCTTGACGATGAGAAATTGCATTCCAACCATCTAAAAATGCCCCTCAGTTTTTCTGATTTTGTCACACTAATGTGTGGTCATGTGCCTGTTTCCAATACACTTCAACACACAAATTGTAAAGACTTCAGAGCATGTCATTCATATGATAATCTGTTGTAAGAGGCAACGTTAGTACATTACATTTGTACCAGTTAATCTGACAAGGCCATAACAAGAATTATATAAAGTTCAGTTCAATCTTAAATCCACTGTTGGGGTACTTAAGCACATTAAGAGTAGTCTGACCAGTATGAATGCAGACTGCAGTCTATGTAAAGTGAGTCCAAGTGTATCTGAATAATATGTTCAAAGTGCAGGGAGGCACAGTTGATGGAGATAACTTATCTCTCCCAGTCGGCAAGGGAAAACTTCTGTCACTTGGCTGGAGCATATGATTGCAGGTATATGCAGATTCTATCGGTGAGTCATGAGTATGGAAGCTTATCTGGAGTTTGCAGGAGGCAGCTCTCCTACAGTGGGATCCACAAACACCTGTTGAAAAGGCGAACAGGAGCTGCTGAACTCCGCACGATAAGAGGCAGTGGTTAACGCACCAGTCGGACTGAAAAGTCCAATGTTGACGGTAAAAACAAATGGGAGGAGAAAAAAAACAAAAACAGAAGTTGTCATCTAAAATGTGTTTCTTTGCTCTGAGAAAACACACAGAGCCCGGGCACAAGCAGAAATTTGATACACTCACGCGGTGCCGTTCTTCTTCTTTTTTTTTGTCTGTTTTAACAGGGGTGAAATGTTGAAATCCAGACTGGCTACGTTGAATCTTTGTGAAGATTAGCAAGCGGAAAGCACATGTGCTCTGAGGGAGGTTCACCGCAATAATTACCGAGCGCTCCCGGTTGCATCTGCCTCATGCTAACTGGTGGCAGGCCAACCAACAACATGCACTGAAAACAACAGTCCCTTCTCTGCTGGCACTGCTGCCGCTCGCTAACTGCTTCCCCCCCCCCCCCTTTTTTTTTAATCTCTCTGTGTCCCTCAGCCTTTTTCTCTCCCCCTCTCTGGCCCCATCTGTCTCTCTTCCTCTTTCATCTCTTCATCTTCTGCAACTTTATCACATTTCCCTTTTTTTCTTTCTTTTTGCTCCTGAGCGTTCCTTTTCTCCCGTCCTACTCTTGTTCCCACTCCTCTTCCATTCTCTCATTCCTCTCTGCACCCAAGGCCATGTGGTCCAGGCGAGGTAGCAGGGTGACAGAAGCCGGACCCTTTGGTGTTGCAAGTTTCTTATCTCACTTACGAGGTGACGCTGTGCATGTGTTTGAGTGTTTGTGTGTCTCTGTGCCGTGTGTGGTTTGTGAGAGCAGGGCACTGGTCTCGAGGGCAAAGCGAGGTGTGAGAGGATGATGCACTTGATACACTGTGAGGAAGAAGCGAGGGAAGTGGAGAGAGAGACTTCCAGAGGGTGGGTGGGAGGTAGGAAGGTGGAGGCCAGGACTGAGATGCTTGCTCCGAGTACGCCTCCTACTGGACCTCGATTTAGTCATCAAAGAGCCATGAGATGACTTGGTGTTTAACCAGGAGGATCTCCTTACACATAAAACAAGACTGGAATTCTTGAAATAATTTTCCAGACTTTATACAACCTCGTTATATTGTGCAACGAATTCATGTTGCCAGTGTTTATTACCTGTCAATAATGACATTTAAATAAAACTGAGATGGGTAAAAAAAAAAGAAAAAAGGGCCATTATTTAGCTATTAGCTATTTTGACATAATGAAAGCTAGATGAATGTCCTGTTAAACTTGGGAGCTACACTTTCAATAGGTTTAAAAAATAAAATCAGTGTACCCTCTCTTAAAACTACTGAGTTTTATGAATACCAAAAAGATGTCTGTGAAGGTTCTCAGTCATCCAGGTCATTGTAGTCAAAGGGGCTTGCAAAGAAAAGCATCTGGACCTGAAGGAGCCTGAAGGAAAAAAGAAGGAACACACACATGTAAAGGAAGCACTCAAAACATGCGGCTATCCTAATTGGGCGTTCATAAAGTCAGCAAAGAGGCACAGAAAAGAAGATCAGACACCAGCGAGGGAGGATAAGAAGGGCAGACGTAACAACATTGTCATCCCCTATGTAGCCGGTGTATCAGAAAAACTCAGGAGAGTTTTCTCCAAGCATGACATCCCGGTGCATTTCAGACCCAGCAACACGCTCAGACAAAAACTGGTTCACCCGAAAGACAAAACTCCAAAACACAAACTTGACAATGTGGTGTATGCTGTACAGTGCAGCAAGGAATGCCCAGACCTCTACATTGGAGAGACCAAACAGCCACTTTACAAGCGCATGGCACAACATAGAAGAGCCACCTCCACAGGACAAGACTCAGCAGTCCATCTGCATCTTAAGGATAAAGGACACTCTTTCGAGGATGCCAATGTTCACATTTTGGACAGAGAGGACAGATGGTTTGAAAGAGGATTGAAAGAAGCCATCTATGTCCACTGTGAGCGACCATCTTTGAACAGAGGCGGTGGTTTACGACACCAACTCTCTGCCATCTATAATCCAGTTTTGAGTTCCCTCCCCAGACGCCTGAATGCCCACTCACATCCTGGGCCATCTGACCTCAGGAAATCACATGATAAGGTGGGGCCAGGTTTCACAATGAGCTCACCCAAAACTCTGGCTGATTGGGACCCACACCCAGTTTCACACCTTGGCTCAGGTGATTAGAGGATCATCAGGGGGTCCTTTTGTCCCTCTGTGGGGGGACACTCCCACTAGGTTTAAATCTGGGAGTCTCTGCCATTTGACCTTAGAACTGAAGAAGCTTCTCGGATGAGAGGTGAAACGTCTTCAAGCAATACGAAAAAGACTACAGTAAAATTGTATACTGTTGACTTGTTGTTGACATTTGTAGAGGAATTTAACGTTGCAACTTGGAATGGTAGTTGTAAGCATTTGATAGGATATATATATTAACTTTACATTAAGCCATTTATTAGAACCAGACCACTATAATACGGGTGGGTTTCAATTATTGATTTTCTGATTAAAATCGATTTTAGCTTGAATAACGCGATATGGATTCATTAAATCCTGAACTGATTTTTAAATATAAATGTTTTTTGCCAGAAACGCCAGAATGTCAGGTTAAAGCTTTCATTTCAACAACCACCAAACAGCTAAAGCAGCCAATGAGAGCAGATAAGCAGATTCCACACAAAGACATAAACACAAAGCGCGGAACAGACGCATCAGAATCTGTGGGGTGACGGCTTTCTCACCCGACAGCATGTACACGTACACGCTGTTGGGGTTGAACGCCGACATCTCACAGATTCTGATGCTGCGGGTTTTGTCGCTCTCCAACCAAAATTCACTAAACTAGCAGCAAAAGAAGATCAAAACTACTAAATATTGTTATTAATTCCCATTTGCTGTTTTGATTCCACCACAATAAAAAAAAAAAAAAAAAAAAAAAAAAAAAAAAAAAAAATCACACTTCTTGCACATCTCTGTCCCTCTCTCTAAGGGTACTTCAAGAACAGTTTCCCAATCTCAAATCTCTGTTTTCTGCATTATTCGCTTGCTTATCTTGCACCAGTCTACCGTTGTGCAGAACGCTGTCGGCTAGGGCTGCCACAAACAATTATTTTGATAGTCGACTAGTCACCGATTACTTTTTGCGATTAGTCGACTAATCAGATCATGCATCCATTAGACGTAAAACTACAGCTTATTGCACCAGCAGCATCTGCTCTTATTTAACTATCATTAGCTTACAGCTTGAAGTGTGTAAGGTATGTGCTAACTAAAAATAAAGACAAGATGATAGTTTATTAAATTTTAATGAAATTTGCAGATTGTTTCGGTGAAGTTTAATAAACTCCTTGCTATCTAAAATAACGGGACACCAGAGTATATTCTCGAGCATCTCACACTTCTGATAATCAGCTGTCTGCTTCACGTTTATTCAGCTGTGTAAAAACTATAACTTTAATCTCAGCCAAACCGATTTACTCAGGAACAAATAAAATACTGAAAAAAAAGCCAAACAATAACATTTTGAAGTTATCTAAGTGACTTATGTATGTTTAACCTGAGTAGTGAAAGACGGCGGTGAGTTTGAAAACGATTTGCGGGGAGTCCGGTGTTCTCACGGCTCTAGTGAGCCTAGCCCCCGGCTCGCTATCGAGCTAGTGGGTAACAGACGTCTCCGAAAACGTCGGAGCGCTTTTGAAAATATGTGGTGTCTTGATAAACTGAGCAGATATTTGAGGTTTACACAGTTACATTCTCGCCTGAAAATGTGTTAAACGTTTATTTTGTGACCCAGAAAGAATAATAAGAGTAATATTAAAACTAACTAGCTGCCGCCATTGTTGGAAACTGAGCAGGGCCGCGCTGTGAATTCTGGGACACAGCTTCTTCTTCTTCGGGGTTTAACGGCAGCTGGCATCCTTGTACATGCAGTGCTGCCATCTTCTGTTTCAGTCCGTTATTACACTCTTAAATCCTACTACTTATTCCTGCGTCTTTTGTGATCTTACAAAGCTTCAAACGACACGTCGACTATTAAATCAGTCGTCGACGATTTTGAGAGTCAACGCAATCGTGACTAGTCAACTAATCGTGGCAGCCCTACTGTCGGCCATTGTTTTTTTTTTTTGGTTTTTTTCCAAAATGACTTCCGACAAGAAAGCCTCATTTCTGCTGTTCAATACCAAAGACATTTAAACTTTTTAAAATTATGCCAAAATAGCTGTGTCTCTAATAAAACCTCTGCAACTTTGCTCTCCTGTCACTTCTTTGCATTTTTAATTTTCTTTTGTCAGTCATTATAAATGCAGATGTAGGTTACTGATTTCTTGATATTTCCATTTTATATTTAGAGTACAACAACGAAGTTGTACAACAACTTTGTAAAACTAATTACCTATCAATCAGACCCACCTTTATAAAAGAATCACAATAAGTAGTAACAATAAAATACACAAAGAATGTTTTCAAATGATTGTTTTGCAGAAAAGGACATGTGGCAAAGCTTTTTATTTTTTTAGTATTTTAGTATTTATTTATTTATTGTCATTGTCAAGAACAATGAAATTGCGTTTGGGGCTTCCATACAACCCCAAAAAAAGAAGAAAATAATAAATACCCCTTAAAACCCAAGTATACCCCTTAAAACCCAAGTATTTTATATTCGGTTCTACTGGTTTAGAACATCTATAAACACTTACCTTCACATGTAGTTGGACAGTCAGTTTGTTTTGAGCGTAATGACACCTTAAAGCACTTAAAATGTTTTTCTCCAATCTGGACTACCATTTAACTGGCCATTTTTGTTGATGATATTTTCTTCAAAACACTCAACACAAAGTGGATGTATGTGAAAACACTGGTCTTACATTGTGAACAAGGACAAGCTGCTGTAACGTACCAGTGCTAAATATGTCACTGGGTTTATAGGTGAAACTACCACAAACGCAGTTTCGAGTAGTATGGCTGGTGTTTGTCTGCCTGGATCTTTCTGAGCCACATCCATGGTCTCAAGGATCGACAATGGTCACAGTGACTATCAAAGATTTGCTAATCAAGACTATATGTAGCTTGTTTTATTTTAAGTCAATTTTAATATAAAATCTAATATAATCTAATAAATGCCACACTGTAACATCACACACATAATTACTGCTCTGTTTTCTTTGAAAGAAAACAAGGGAAGGGATGAAAGGTGTTTCTGGTTATATTTTTAAATTAAAGCTTAGTGTAACTATGCATTTGTAGAGATGCACAAACTTTGCTGTTGGGTGAAATACTGAGTGGGAAGAGTACGGTGCAGACTGGAGGAGAAATAGGTGAGAGACGATGTATCACATAATGAAAATTTTACACCGTGAGTACAAGGAGAAGCCTGCCCATGGATAAACTTTGTCAAAACATTAGTGCTGCAAGCGTAAAAGACATGCTAGCAAAACTTTATAGATGTGTACAACTGACTTCTTATGTTCACAGCTCTCATTTTTCATAATGTTTTATCTATTTGAAACCCACTTTGACCAGGAAAGTTGTTAGCAACGGCAAGTTGTTAGACTTTATTTACTCTTGCACTTGATTCATGTTGCACAATGTACCCACAGACGGGGCCCATATATGCAAATCGGTATGCAGGAGGAAAAAAGGACAGAAAAAAAAGGCACAAATGAGAGTTTATTTCACCAAAATTATTATAACACTGGTTAAACCGTGAATCACAGTTCATTTTGTTTGTAGACAGCAAGAACTGGTTTAACCTACCATTATCAGTGAACGTAAAAAGAAGGAAATCAGCTAAAGAGGTAGAACAGTCTGGTTCTTAAATTCTTTTGTCTAATTAGTTTGTATAAATACGTGTTATACACTATAGAGGTCCCACCGTTTAATCTCTGAATTCAGGTATTTTCAGTCCCATTGTCACAGGTGTATAAAATCAAGCATGCAGTCTGCCAAGACAAACATTTGCGACAGAATGAGTCGTTCTAAAGAGTTCTGTGAATTCAAGCATGCCACTGTAACAGGATGCCATCATTCCAACAAGTGAGCTGTTAAACTTTCTTCCCTCCTAGATATTCCCTGACCAACTCTGAGTGTCAATTTTACAGAGTGGAAGTCTTTAGGAACCACAGAAACTCAACCATGAGCAGTGTCAGTCAGTGTTAAGGTGTGTTGGGATTAGATAATTTGCAGTGCCTCAATAATGTTATGCTTTTTATTAATAAGTGTTATAAAGTTATATAGTGTAGTATTAAGTGGACACAGCCCTAAAAAATAAAGGCATTAGACCATGTGTCCTTGGGGAGTAGAAAGCTGCAGACTCTCGCTCATGCTTGCTGGGAAAATGTAGATAAGAGGGGACCATCTCTAGTGGAAAGTTACTGAGACCCTGTTGTTTAGACTAGAATGAGAGAGCTTCCGTAATAAAACTGTTAGGGGCGCATCACCATTTTGAGATCCGCGGCAACGTGTCAAGCAGGACGCATCTCCCTTCTAGAAGTAATGTGAAAGAGAAATAAAGTGTTAAATGGTCTACGGAGCAGTGTTTTGTCCTCCATCGGATGCCTCTGAGGAATCAAAAGAACTCGGTGAAGTGTTGATATTTACAGGTGCACAGTGAGTAAAAGTCTTCAATGATCTACTCACTCAATAACAAAACCTCCTCCAAGACATGACTTTCCATGGCTGAACAGCACCTGTCGGTATAATGTGTAAATTTAAAAATTCCCGCTGCTTAGGATTGGCAGGTCCATGCTTGCACCTGTCCATGAAAGCAGGGCATTTATTGTTTTTACGTTGTGAATGCATGCCACAGAAATACCCAGACCACAAAGGTGGATTCGAGCACACTGTCTGCTGTTTGTCTGTGGACAGATTTTGTCACTACCGTGGCATCACATCCATGCAGAATACAGTCAAGAAACTTTACCCAACATCAAACTGAAGCCCAAATTCAATGATAGTTCTCTCTCTCTCTCTCTCTCTCTCTCTCTCACACACACACACACACGGAAAAGTAAGTGTTGTATTAAAACTGAATATTTATTTGGATTTCAAATCTACCGTCGCTAGCGCAGGCATGGCTTGAGAGTGCATAGCAACCTTTCATCTATATATAAAGAGAGAAATAAAAAGTCTCCACAGTACAGATTCTCTTGTTGAATATACGTGCGTTAAGAGGCAGAGGTCTTTAGCTGCCTCTGCCTCTCTTCAGCCTTTAGCTGACAGACAGAGCAGAATGGCTTGACTCTTGGATTTGAGCCCTTTTGCGTGTGGCACAGACGCCGAGCAGACATTGCACAGCCGTTGCGTGGACGTGGAGGCCTCGGGTCGTCGCTACACTGTTATTAAAAACAGTGTGATAGCATGTGGGCTGTTCCCTCTCCTCTCCCTGTTTCTTCTCTCTCTTTTCTCTCCTTCAGCACGATCTATCCCTCCTCTCCTGCCCTTCTTTTCAGTAATAGAACTACTGCGTTCTGCATATCTTGTTTATATGTATTTCCCAGCTTGAGGCATTGAGGCAGCTTTCACACTGAAGATCTGCAAACTGTATTTTACAAGAGCAGTCTCTGAAGCCCTCTATTCCTCAACCATACATTTCGTACACTGTTTATCTAATGGGCATCTTCTATCATCTGTTTTTCTACTTCTCGTAAACTTCCTCGACTCTCCTCAAGAAGAAAAGAAAGAAATTACAGCCTTGTTGCGAATCGTCAGCTGACTTGAGCACCATCCTAGCACGCATCCCCAATTTGTAGACAAGTGCTTTTCAAAGCTGCTTTTTTGCAGGGCCTTGAATAAGTTTTCAAGTAAACCGTGGGGAGAAAAACACATACTGTCATTCAGCACGATGAGGTGAAATGGTAAGTATTTGGAACCAAAGGCTTTTTTCTGACCGTCGGCTTGCTCTTTGAAGTAAACAGTGTTTTAAAAAAAAAAGAAAAAAAAAGTCTGTTTTGGCCTTTTGAAATTGTCAGTGATTTTTTTAAGCAGGTTGTACTCTTCATCCAGCATTAAAAATACACTTCCATACTCACATGCACACAAACACAAATACAAAGAATAGATTAGAAACATCATTAAATACAATAATGATGACCTTTTCTCACTATTTCCGAAGTCTTTTACTGTGTTGCACCTCGGAAACAACAGACAGAGCCATAAACTATCTGAGATGTGATGGCTTATTCTAACAGAGGCAAAAATCCTCATTTCACTCTCATTTCTCTGTTCACTTTCCCTTGTAGTGCTGTAAAATGGGTTCTATTACAATACCTATCACAAGCCCCTTTTTAAAAAGTGGATACAGATTCATGCGCGCAGGTATTCAGGAGGCAAAGCATTCACATTACAAAGACTTGAGAGAAACGTGTGCGTTCAGGCGGAACGACTCATATGCATTGGCAAATTGCATGCAAAAAGTTAGCCTTAAAGATCTGGTCTTCAAACCAAACATGGGATGAAAGAACATCAGGAAAAAAAAAAAACCCACACACGCTGGCAGAGCGGTGCAGCCAAGCAAATGCTGTCAGTTCAACGTTTAGTCTGCCAGTTATCCATTCTTTTAAGCCCCTCTCAGGTGATTTGTAGAAAACCATGTAACATAATGCATGAGGTCAATGTTTTCTTAACAGCTATATTTTGATAACCGCTCTGTTAATTAAAGAAGGCATGTCCTTCATGTAACTATAGGAACTCCAACATAAACGCTTAAGTAGTAATTATTAAATGGGGCACAGGGTTGAAAAAAATAAATAAAAAACTGAATAAAAATAAATTCTCTGCAACAGTATTGATACCAACTGTACTGTATTTGCTTCCTTCTGTTGACACAACTTCACACAGCACCGGTGCAGACACGAAGGCACACAGCCCCTCCCCTCACTGAACAACACTTAAGGAATCATTTAAAAGGTCAATAAACCTCCCATTTCAAAGACAGTCAAGTATTAAACAGTTATCATAAATGTGAACCTGTCTGCACAAACGTTAATGTTAGCCACCTAACTATTAGCAATTATGCAATAGCCACAAAACCCTGCCTTGGGGGGGTCACCAGGTAACTCTGGTCCCAAGTCTGGATAACTAGGAGAGTTATCAGAGTCAGAGACATTTACTGATTAGAAAAATGTTAAGTTATGAGATTTCAGATGATGTTCAAAGACATCAAGCACTCCGTTTTAATCATACTGACATCATCGGTCAGACAGAGTTGAGCCATTTTCACACATGCAATGTACCTTTGAAATTTTCTCCCAGCAAAACTGTCTGTATCAACACAAGTGATGTGTCAGAATGGGCATTAAATAGTCTTTAACGAAGCTCCTTAAACCTAATGGATGAACCTGCTAGCTCTCAAGTACAAATGTAATTGCTAAACTACGCCCATGTGAGAGAAGCACAGGTAAAATTCAATACTCTTTTCTGGCATCGTTGTATTATACTCAATTGTATATAGCATTTGTATTCTATTTTATTCTTTTGTATATAGTATTTTATTTTATTCTATTCTATTGCGCACAGTATCTTATCCCAGTGTTTTTCGAATTTTTCTATGTAGCTTTGCACTGTCCACTTTCTGCTGTAACAAAACAAATTTCCCACGTGTGGAAAGGTTATCTTATCTTATCTTAATTACACGCTGAGTTTTGCAGCCTCTTGTAGCATATACTCATGTGGCACAAACTGAGTTGCACTGGAGGTAGAATATTTTCTGGAGTGTCCTACATTTAAAAAACAAAACAAGCAACAACAACAAAAAAATCTTCAGATTATGTTGAGACATTCTCCAGCTTAGAGGTGGAGTCAGTCCAAGCCTCGATCTGTAAGTATGCAGAGGTGAGAGAATTCTTCTTGTAGTCTCATCATTCCTTTACTTTTATGTGGTCAACCAAGCACAACACTGTACAGAAGTCAGGTAGTTCAGCAGTCAGCTAATCAGTCAGTCTGTGAATACAGAAACAGGTGGGTTCGAGTCCGACGATCTACAAAATGTCCATCCACGCCTAACCTCATTACAGGTTTGAGAGGAGCATTTATACCCCACTCCAGCCATTCCACCACCCAATTTGAGCCCACTATCTTTTTGTTCTGTTTTGTGGTACTTGTTCATCCTCATCATTCTCTCCTTCTGTTTCGTCTTTCTCATCTGTCTCCTCTAGAAGAGATGCGTCAGATGTAAACAAAGACCAACGCCAGCCACTAATTAAATAGATGAGCGGTATTAACATAACCTGAAAGCCCAAGCCAATTGTACCCCCACCCCAACTTCCCTTTAATATCCCTCCTCCTCATCCCTCCATCCTTTTTTTTTTCCTTTCTTTTTTTTCCCCCTTCTTGTTGTGATCCAAGCAGTGAGCGCCAATTGTGGGCAGTGTAATTACCATTAGGACAGAAAAGCCTAGCATGTCTTTGATATGGTAATGATGCTTCATGTACACCATGTACACCCTTCACCCCCCCCCCACCCCATCACTAACCAGCGCGCGCGCGCGCACACACACACACACACACACACACACACACACACACCCCTAAATAATCTCACCCATGAATATCAAATAGGGCAACTCGTCAACACCTGATAGTGACGGCTACAGTTCTGTTTAAGGGTGATGGGAGGGGTGAGAGAGCAAAAGGGATGGAGTGGCAAAAGAAAGAGTGGATGGATGATGGACAAAGCGGCAAAGGGCAAGGTTGGAGGCAGGGGTGTGGCTTAAACACAAGTGGCAAAATTGCACTGCCGGAGAGAAAGGAGGGAATGACAAAGGGAGGGAAAAGACGATAAATTCTTGACTGAAGAAAAAAAGGTGAGAGGGTTGTGAAGAAGGCAAGTATACCCTCAGTTATTGTCGCCCCAGCTTTAATTATTAATTGCATTTGTCAAGAGTCATTTAGCATCTCAGTGCTGTTCTGACTGGACAGGAACAGCTTTGGACTGCTAAAATTGTTATAGTAACATTTCCATCTTTTCTCTGTCCTTGTTTTCTTTACCCTTTCTGGTCTGATCATAGAGACCTTGTGTCTCCTCACAGCTTCACCTCTGCCCCTTTCTCTTTTCACTTGTAAAAAGCCTTACTTACCCTCTCTTTTCTGACTCTTGCTCCCCTCATCTCCATGAGTTCTCATCCTCTGTCCAAGCTCTGGCCTCCAGCCCATGGATGGAACAGGAACAAACCGACTGCACAGCTCCCTGCTGTCTCCCTCTCATCCCGACTACACACACCACCCCGCCAATGCCCCATCAGTCCAAATCCCGCAGCCTTTCCCCTCAACGCCATGCGGCCCTGGCCAGCAACACAAAATAGCCATGGACCTGGATCCCATAAACAAGAGAGCTTGACAAGTCTCTAAGGGACACAATGCACAATGTCACATGCACTGTACATTGCTTTTGTGATTGTGTTTTAAAAAATGAATGCCATTGGCTTAGCAATTTGAATACTTTGCCACCTTAAGAAAAATTTGCATCTGAGACAAAAATGGCAAAACTTCAAGTCAAAAAGAAACTTTATGGACAATGTAATCACAACTAAACCTGTTGAAATGAAACCCAAGTGTTTACTTATCAGAGAATGGATATATAATGTTATGATATTGCATATGCATTACACTGGCACAACCCTCAGGCAATGTTTGCTACAACTTGCCCACATACTGGAAAGTTGTGGCAATTGTTTGCGCATTCAATGTGCATACATTGAATGCAAGTCTGAAATGATCTCTCTATAAAACAAATGTTTTTCACTGTACTCATTAATTTATCACATTGGTATATTCTAACTCATACCCGTCTCCTCTAAATTATGCATTTGTACAACTGTATAGCTTTGCCAAAGATGCTCTGGAAACAATATAATAGGTCTGTTCTTAATGCATAGAGTTTTAGAAAGATGGTTAGTGGAAGGTGCAGGGTCCAAGATTGTAGAAGTGATCCTGTGCATAATTAGATTTAGTCTACTAAAAAACTGTTAGAAGACAACTTTTCTAATTTTACAACATTCATTGCCAGAAAATGCAGTTTAAAAAAAGGTTATGTAGAAAATGCCCATGTACTCCATCCTCTTCCTTGTCAAAACGTGGCACATATTAGCCCTCATGGAAAGTGTCTATGAAGAATTTTCTGAAGGGATATCAGACCCCCAAATAGAGCCACAAAAGCCTTCACAGAAATTGATTCACACGTGTAGCTGAACACCCCAAAATGTACAGACTTTGATGTGTGAAGGAATTTGGTCTTTTGGAAAGAATGCAGTTTCAATTAAACACCATAAAGTAAACATGTCATGTCTCAGGCCGCAAGCAATGTCTTTTAAAGCAACCAAAACCAGCATATTGCCATGAAAATGTTAGTCATAGTTAGGTTTCAAAGTCAGGAAACTACATGTAAAACTTTCAAGGTTCAATAAGAAATGGGATCCAAATGACTCAAGAGGAAACCAAATGTAAAACTGACCATTATAGATAAAGGTAGGAAGCTAATATCAACAAAGTGCAAAAATTCACAAAAGAAAACAACCTGAACTCAAGAAATCAAAGAAACCAAAACACAAATGGAGAGACATGAGAGGCTAAACAGATGCATTGATAAAGACTATAAATAAACACATGAGGCAAGCAGGGAGATACCAAAATAAAACAGGAAATGAAACATGGAGAACTTAGCACAGGAGGGAGTATACATGGAACAGGAGCTCGCAAAACACCAAACTGTATCCAAGACTAAAAACCCAGTAGGAGCTGGAAACACAGAACTCAAGAGAATACTTGAACTATAAACACCTGACGTGAAGCCAACATAGAGACTAGTGAGTAAAAGAAACTCAAACCCTGAGAAACAATTAAACTCTAAACAGAGAAGAAAATTCAAAAGACATGTAAATTATACAAAACAGGAACCAAACCAATCATATAAAACTAAAAACATTTTTAAATATGACAGACATATTTACTGTTCATATTTTATGTTGCGACAGCTCTTACTAAAGTTACTGCTGTCTGGATCAGTTTATACTAGAGGGGTTTCCAGAAGAAAAGATACTAAGTTCAGTGGCTTAGAGGCAGAAATAGTAACAGAAGGCCTTTATTTTGGGGTCTAGAGGCATTAAAAAAAACCTAATAAACAAACAAATCAGTTAAACTTGTTCACATGAGGGAGTGATCAATTGTATTAAATGAACACCACTGGACTGATGTCAGCTGATCAGAAAAACTACACTGAATCATAATATTTGCTGTGTTCTTTTTGTTTTCTTTTTTAAACTTATAAAACTGTTTTAAGCTGTTTTGAATGAAGAAATGATTAATGGGAATAGCTGACTAATTCAGATAACATTAGCTAACTTTACCACTGTAGTATAAGCGGATGCTTAGGTCCGCCTGGCCATCCTGTGTTTAATGCAACAATAAAACCCTGATTGGATCAATACTCTATGACTAACTCAAACCATACAGTGTTTGAAATAAGGCAAAATCCACACAGGATCTTTAGTTAACACAAATTGCTGTTGTTACTTTTGCCCAAGTAAGGGCCTGATAATCAATTTACAATGACATAAGATGTGGAGGAGAAACCCAATTAAACAATATTTGTTTTGCTTGATAAATGGAAATAAATGATTATGCAAGCACCATTACGTCAAATCTGCCGCTTCTGGGCAATAACAACTTTAGGAAATTGTGCGTGACGTGCTGATATCAACCACAGGCCAAAGCGTGCGTCTCAGTCACATCAGGTGAATGAAAAGTGTGACTGGAGCAATATTTGATTCATTGTTACGCTGCAGTTAATTTACTGTAGGTACTTGCTTTGCGACTCATTCGGGACGTTCTTATACATGTCTTATTTTCTGTTAACTGCATTCAGCATTTTAAAGGAGTTCAAAACATTAAAAAAAAAAAAACCCTTGATGATCAAATAACACTGAGGGTAGGAGAGTAGGTGGAGGTGAAAGAGGGTGAAGGTAGGCAGGCCATGCTGCTTGCTTTTCCCCCTCGATTCGCTGGCTCCCCAGTGGGTCACGGAGAGCAGAGGGAGCCCCGGTCGATCAGAGGGGAGCCCAGATGGACCGAGACGTGCACGCACACACACTCACATACACACACATGCATACACACACTCAGTCACTCACATGTCATATGTTATCCCATCTGCACCGTCACCAAGCTGCCTGTAACCCCAGGGCCTTGAGGGGAATACGGACATACACACACACTGATACAGTATGTACACACCAGCAAACATAGTCAGTCACACACAAAGGTTATGGAACTGTGTGACTGTGCACGCACGCACACAAACACACACACACACAAACACACAGAAGAGGTGTTTACAATATGTAACTGGAAGTGAAGATAGCTGCAGCCTCTCTTGTTCACTTGAATGGAAAACCTGTGCTGTAGCGCAGACACACACACACACACACACGGTTCTCAATACGAGGCTTTTCACATGTTCAAAGCAGTTCTATAGGTAAACAGAGTTGCCTGATCCACCATGCATTTATCCTATAGAAGTATAAAGACACTGAATCCAGAAATACACAGAAACAGTTCTCATTCAATGTAAAGAATGCATAGACTGACGATGTGTAAATACATATAGATACTGCCAAAGTAAAGAAATGCTTCATTTTACAGCTGACAAAGGAGCTGGTAGGCTTTGCAGTACAACCAGCAGTACATGAAAGAAAATGAAGAATGGTGTTTAGGGATATTCAGTACACACTGGATTTGACTGCTTAAAGAACTGATCTGAAGTTTGAACTGAAATTTTAAGAAGAATTTCTAACTTTTGCATTACTGACTGTTAGTTGTTAGAAGCAAATTAGTTCAGACTTCCACCCGGTCTGCATTTGTATTACATAACTGTAATTGTTACTGTACTACTTTGTATATTGTCGTAATCTGCACTGCGGCACTTGTGTGAAGCACTTTGCACTGTGGTCTTTTTAAATGAGCTACAGAAATAAATTTTGACTGATTGACTTTGAGTTACTCAGCTGATTATGATATTCAGTGCAATTTAATGACACCTGGCCATATCAGACATATAAAAAAAAGTGAGTACATCTGAAATGTCAGTTGTGTAAAGGTTTAATACCCACAAATGCAGCAAGTACTGTGGGACAACGTAAAAGGCAGGAAGTCAAAAAGCAAAGTAGGGTTACAGCGGGCAGTTTGGATTATTATTTTGTGTTTTTTGTTCATTTTTTGATAATGTTATTTATTTATAACCAGTCTGTTGTAGTAGCAATATTTTTTATTTTTTTAAATACTACAGTACTAGAGTGCTGTGGGTGATATATTGAAAATTTCCAGGCATCAGTCCGGCATCTGGTGATTGCTGCTAAATTTTAGATTTAATGTGTGCATGAAAGTGGGGAACTGGGGGTGTACACACCCACTCCCCACCTTCATGCACACACTCACTCATTGCAATACATTATAATAAATCACCCATTTGAGATCATTTAAGTTCTGATTTAGAAAGAAAACTATTACAACTTGGGAGATATTTTGTACGTGTCTGCTTTAAATGAACAAACACGCGGTTGTAGCACATTACATTAAGTGATCAGGGAACACAACCTGTAATTTGCAGTGATGCTGGTAAATAAATAATGATCTTAGAAATTTGTTAAACACTTAAATAGAGACTTCCTCCCTGGTGCTTTGTTGCGTTAACCTTGCAATGCCGCTGCATTCACTAGTCATACATTTCATCATCGTCAGTGCACAACTATCCACTCTAGCTCAACGCAATAAAATGACTGGAGTAGGTACCTTGTAGTGCTTTGCAGCAATCACACTTCACAAACTAATTGTTTAATGAGTTGAATTCCCAAAGAGTAAACTCCTAAGTTACCAAAATCAAACAAAAAAAAAAAAAAAACAAAAAAAAACAAAACAAAAAAAAAAAAAAAAAAAAATCACACAAACGATCACCTAACAGTCCTAAAATAGAAAAAGAATATCACCAATGGACTTATACATCATCAGAAAGCCTATATTTTTTCCCTATTTGGCCAATCTTATACAGTACCAAATTTTTGATTTGTCTTGATGCATGCTCAATCAACCAAACAACCTCTGGTGAAGCGGATGGCACAACACAGAAGAGCTACCTTGTCAGTCCAGGACTGACAGTTTATTTACACCTACAGGCCAGTGGACACTCTTTCAATGATGAGGATGTAACATCCTGGACAGGGAGGAACGCTGGTTTGAGCGCAGAATCAAGGAGGCCATTTACGTGAAAAGGGAAAGACAGTCTCTGAATCGAGGAGGGGGCCTAAGGGTACATCTTTCGCCATCTTACAATGCTGTGATTGCAGCCATTCCCCAACTCTCTGTGAATGGGACTCATGGCCATTGATCAGTGGTCTTTGATCAATGGTTGCGGATCAATGGTCATGGCAATTTGCATATTAACGATCAAGGAACTGACCTCAGAGCCCGTTGTTCATTCAGTGGGCTGGTTTCAGTCACTGTTTATAAGGTTGGTGAAACCTGCAGTCAGCTGAGACTGAAGAAGTCACTTGGATGTGTGACGAAACGTTTCTCCCAGTGACAACGCTACGTCCAGATGAACAAAATCAACCTTCAAGTTTTTGATTGTTTTTTTTTCCCATTATCAAATGAATCGAAATTTTTAAAAATCTGAATCAATAAAAGCAGCCATACAAAAGTGTGCTGAAATTCAAGATCCTGCAGTTTTAAGTTTGTTTGCACAAACTAAGTTCATTAGTACATTGTTATCATTACTGAAAGTAATGCCTGACACAACCACTAAAAGCAGACCTTCGTTATAAGAATTTCCCTTTAAACATCATTTAAAGGGAAATTTTGCAGTTGGAGCAGCTCTCATCCAGCTGCACACAGGAAATTGATCAAATGTCATGTCTACTGTTTGTTCTCACACATACCCTGAACTCTGACTTTAAATAAAATCACATAGGAGAATGAACTAAAGGCCTTAAAATGGATGAATCTACATGTCTAAAACAACAAATATGCTCACACACAGACGCCTTTGTCTAACAGAATGAGACCAGTAATCTTTCCTCCACTTATCTTGGGCGCGTCAGCTAAATGGGAAGTGAAAAGTCAAATATGAGATGTCACATTCAGTTTACCTCCTTGCCTACTCACTTCATCCCTTCTCCCTCTCTCTCTCTCTTCATCCATCCCCCCGTTTTGTTGTGCATGTCTCTATTTGATTGCATCTTCCTCCACCTCAACATAATGCTTACACAATACAGCTCCCATCTGGGTGATGGTTGTGTATCGGCATGTTGAGTTAATGGATTTTATACAGAGCATGGAGCGTTTAATCGGAGAGTGGAGTAAGAGCTTCTTAAGAGACTGACAAAAAGAGAGACACAGCGGGAGGGGGATGAGGAAATGAAGAGAAGACAACATGAGATGCAGAAAAGGAATCTTTGGGACTTAATCCTTCAAGTCATCTCACCTGATAGTTGGAAAATTCATTTTACTTTATGGCCAAAAAAGGCAAAACCATATCACACCTTCTTATCACATCTGCACGAGCCAAACTAAGCTTGGTACACCCACACATTTGCTGTGTGTGACTGACTTTTAGATATGTTGATCAACTTAATTGTGCAAGTTTGCGGATTTTTTTTTAAGTACACACGGAATTGTACTTTTAAACTATGCATTCTTTTTTGTTAAACACACATGAACATAAATAGGAACATAAATGGGAAGTTCCTGGTTCACAGCCCAAAACTCTCCACAGAAGGTATGATTACCTAATTAACCAATGAGCTGGAGACTTAAAAGGAAAGGATCATTTATCAGGTCAGTATGACATCACAACATGCATCTCAGGGCTAAAAGGAGTCTTGTTTAAAAGCTGCAAAGTTGTGGCTTCTCCGCGTGCCTGTGCAATCCTCTCAAACTTGGTTAATTACATAACACACCACTTTGCAGGTGTAAAAATCACTGCAGTCCATTGAAAGTCCCTCTGGAGACTCCAACTGATGGGAAATTGCAGTAAAGAGTTTAATTGTTGAATTGAGAACACTGGGAGGTATAAATTCTTTATCTGGCACTCTGGAGAGCGTTTTCTTTGTTCCTGTCGGTGGGAGAGATAACAATTCCTCCCACCGTTAACTACCTGCCTGCTTGCCGGCTGGGTTTTGTTGTGTTTTTCTTGTGTTTTGTTGCTGCTAATAGGCCTAATTGGCCATAACCCAGGCACCCAGAAAGGAGGGGGGAGTGGTTAATGAAACTACCTGCTCTTTATCCCTCTCTCCTTCGCCTCTGTTCTCCCTTTCTCTTCAAGGAGAGAGAATTCCACAGAGGAACAGAAGGCACATTTGGAAAGGCCGTTAGCCCAGACAATCCATGTGGCCCACAGCTCTTTGCACATAGATGCAAGTCTGGGGAAAAGGTGGAGGAGAAGTGAGCACGAGCTAACAGAACATAAGAATGAGGAGCAGGAAAAAGAGAAAGGTTTGTGCGGGCTCCGAGAGAGTAAAAGAACAAAGCCAGGTAATGTTTATGGATGACGATCTTTAAAGGCCTACCGTTTACTGAGCAGCACTTTGATACTGAAAAGACCCTTGATTATCTCTGGGTCAGGATATAGAATGTCTGCTCTTGATGTTTAATTAACGTAGCTGTTTTGTGACGGTTTAATACGTCAAGCAGGCGTTTTGATCTCGCCACAATATGCCATATCATATAGCTACAGAAAGCCATTGATGTGAGATTCATTTATTCTGCGTCGAAAGCCCTGCTCCCCCCGTTTGATCTGTACAAGGTTAATCTCACTGCATGTCTGTGTGTGTGTGTGTGTGTGTGTGTGTGTGTGTGTGTGTGTGTGTGTGTGAGAGAGAGTGTGAGTGTGAGTGAGAGAGAGAGAGAGAGAGTGTGTCAAGTGTAATTGTAATTGTACCAAAAGCATCAGAATTTCTTTAAATGTGACTGTTCTGACTAATACTCCTCTGAGATAAAGGCAGTCAAACTGCCCTGCCTTCACTCTGAGGTAATACTATGAGAACAGTATGTTAGTGGACAGATTGTGTGTG
This sequence comes from Copadichromis virginalis, assembly GCF_057382275.1. Classification (NCBI taxonomy): domain Eukaryota; kingdom Metazoa; phylum Chordata; class Actinopteri; order Cichliformes; family Cichlidae; genus Copadichromis; species Copadichromis virginalis. The sequence goes on from NC_140634.1 coordinate 37,320,240, forward strand.
TGTGTGTGTGTGTGTGTGTGTGTGTGTGTGTGTGTGTGTGTGTGTGTGTGTGTGTGTGTGTGTGTGCACGCGCGTGTGTGTGTGCACGCATTTGGAGCAATGGGACCTGAAGGAACACCGTCAGGACAATCTGTCGCCCCTCCGCCTGGGCCCTGGGTGACAGATGATGTGCTCCCACTGCTGAGCTTTGTGTATGTATGCATACGTGTGTGTTTGTGTGTGCGTGTCTGATGTATGGCATCAGGCTTGCCATGATAACAATAGCTTAATCCCAGCCATGTTGTGAGAGGTTTCACCGATATTAACACAAAGATTTTCACTTTCATGTCTCAACGAGCTTTTATAGTACAGTGCATGCCTTTCTACCATGTGGACTACAGGATCTCCTCTCATGATGAAGATGCTCATCATGGTGCACTGAAGTCCTTATAAGTGCTATAAAGAAGCAGCAACTGTACTGACAAGTTTGGCAGTCTCTACTGGCCTTCTACATTTAAATGTACCTCGTGGAGTTTAACAACCACAAGCAAAAACGACTAATAGCAATGTGCACTGCCCATGTCATATATACAAATTAGGATGCACACACGTTACAGTAATATACAACAAGACATATTTCTACAATGTGCAAAATGCACCATCTGACCCCTTTAAGATATACTCTTACAATATTTTCCTCGAGCTACACGGCCAGCATGTGAACAATGTCATTTGCACCTTGTTGCTTATCTGCATGTATGCACTATAAAAAGCAAAAAAAAAAAAAAATCTCACAAGCCTTAAGGCTGCAAAACATTCAGCATTTACAGAGACTAGCTTTTATCTTGCCATTTCTCCAGTTCCTCCTAGATGATGTGGATCCTAGCCTGGTTTGGTGCAGATGCTGGCACTCCCGATAAAAACCTCCAGTCTCCTGTTGCAGCATTGCCTTTGTGTCATGGTATGGTAGCTGAACCTTGTAGTGAATCACACAGTGTTAATGTTTCACAGTTAAAAGTGACAAGCTGCTTCCAAAGACTGAGTGAGCAAATGGAAGACAGTCTCTCCAGAAACTAGTTTTTGGCACATGCTGAGTACATCTTCCTATCTTGGCATATTCCATTTAAGTCAAATGAATGTAAATTCTCAGTTTTCTCATGGAGCACCTTCTTCTTGTCTTCCTTTCGAGCGCCATGTATTACATAAAATCGGTTCGAGGTCAGTAAACACAACCAGAATTCATACATAAGGCGCAATCTCGATTTTTGAGAAAATTAATGGATTTTTAGGGTGGAAAATATGTTATACAGGAGAAGACAAAAAAATAATATATTGCAATATATATCATTACTGCACATGCTTCAAATTATACTGCGATATGGATTTTAGGTCATATCGCCCAGCCCTAGTGGATATTATACATGGTTATGCTGAGGATATGTCGGCTAATTTCCACTGGAAATGCCTTTTGGTTAAACTGTCAGCAAGGATTTACATTTGCACTGTTAATTTTTTATTTAATTTTAATGCACTTAAAAAAGCTGCTTGTTTAAATGAAAATACATTGATGTTTTTTGTTTTGCACTAATAAAGTTGAGGAGTTGTAAAGTATTTTGTCTACTGTCAATTATAGTGTCAGTTATATCGTTATCGCAAATTTTCAAATGTATATCGTGATAAATATTTTTGATCATATCGCCCTGCTCTAAACACACAGCACCTTCAAAAAGGAACATAGAGGGACCACAAGGCCCTTAGAAATACTGCATACTCCTACCCATCCAGCCACACACTTTCTTTCACTATCTCTCAGATGTGCGTGGCTTCAGTGACCAAAGGCCAGCCTTTTTAGTATTACTCACCCCCGTATTTACAGTGAAACGCAGGGATAAACTAACCCTTTGTTACAGAGCACTTAAGTTCTGACGTCTGGTGTATACATGCAGCAGAGTAAGGATGGTGCGCCTGTGTGTGTGTCCATGGTTGTCAGTGCATTTCGGACAGTCGTTTGTCTCTTAAACTCAAACAAAAGAGCATACATCCTCCATCACAGCTCTATCTGTTTATGCCATCAGCTCCTCAGCACCCGCAAGCTTGTAAACACACCAACCCACCCACTCTGTGCCTCTCTCAAACACACACACAGACACACACACCTAAAAAAAAGGGGTCACATCACATGTTCACATTCACCTAATAAGTCCTGGTTAACATTCATAGCCAAAGCACAGGTCAAAGGATTTAAGGAATCCTATTAAAAAAAAAAAACAAAAAACCACACACGCAGACACCCAGTTAGATAAATGGTAAATGGCCTGTATTTGTATAGCGCTTTACTAGTCCCTAAGGAACCCAAAGCGCTTTACACATTCAGTCATCCACCCATTCACACACACATTCACACACTGGTGATGGCAGCTACATGTAGCCACAGCCACCCTGGGGCGCACTGACAGAGGCGAGGCTGCTGAACACTGGCGCCACCGGGCCCTCTGACCACCACCAGTAGGCAACGGGTGAAGTGTCTTGCCCAAGGACACAACGACCGAGACTGTCCAAGCTGGGGCTCGAACTGGCAACCTTCCGATTACAAGGCAAACTCCCAACTCTTGAGCCACGATCGCCCAGTTAGATGGTTTACCGCCTCCATCTCAGGTATACACACCTGGCCTGAAATGATTTCTTCTGAGATTTATAACTCGTAATGTGTGTGTGCATGTGTGGAAAGTATCAGAAAGACTCTTTTTCCATCTCAGCCGACTGGAGGCTGGAGAAGCGCGTTGCTATTAGTGTCTGATGGACAGAAGATAGCAGCCTATGAGAGTGTTGACGTAACACTGCAGAGAACAAGAGACAGAGTCAACAAACTTACAGAGTGTGATTTTAAGAAGGACTGCCACGCCAATATGTCTGTGCACATCTATATGAAAGCTGTGAGGACTGAACTCTGACACCTTTTTAGCACTTCTGCAAGATTACCGGAGGGCCTTTTACAAACTTCTTCAAAGTTACTTTTTAACAGTTAGTTTCTGCTCGTTCTAGTTTATTTTTAATCCATTTACTTTTAGTCTAGTTTGCATTATTACTATATCTAACTAAAGTAACTTTTACTTAACTGTATTTCTATTTATGTAGAACTTTTCAAAACCAAGCATGAGGCCAGAAAATGCCATCCACACAACCACTGCAGGTTCACATCACACTGACTATGTTTAAGATTTACGAGTCCTGTATACTGGAGTGAATGGACCACTAAAGCGTTGAAGAAACCAGACCTGCTTCCCTCTGGATTTTTACTCAACAACAATATAACTTTGAACAGAAAAATAACATAAGTAAATGGGCTAAACAGATGTTTAGCCCAAAGTTTTCATTGATTTTTGACTGGAAACCAAATGAAAGGCTGATTTTAGGAACAGCATGTAGGTAAGCTATTCGCAGAAAGTGTGTCTGTCACATTGACTCATGGTAACAACCTGCTCTCCTAACCTCTGCTGCTGACCCAGAAGCTATACAGGAAACCAACACACAACAAAGTGATCCAAGCGTTTGGGCCGATGACCCCATTAGTGGCGCCTCACTACTACCCCAATTTCAGCTAACATTAAAGACAACTGGACTTGATGGAAACTGGATCAAACCCAAAGCTCCATTCCTAGCCTGCCCACTTGGCCTTGCTTCTTGGACAGAGCAGAGGAGCAAAACCCATATGTCAGACAATATAATGCCCTGTGAAGCATGCCACTCTAGCGGTATCTGATAGAAAGGAAAAACTGAGCGTGCACACATACACACAGGGTCCGATTTGAGGACACGGCTTTCTGGATGGCCGCTCTGGCAGATGAAGAGACAGCAGTGACATACAGTCAATTTCAGTCAAAGGGCCCACAAAAGTGTGTGCATGTTTGTGTGTTCACATGCACTTGCCCACACGCATATACATAAGTTTACACAAGTTTGTGTATGCATGTTAATGTTGTTTGTGCATGTCTATATACATCTTCCACTGCATATATGCCTGTCAGTCTCAACAGGCCTGGGAGTGCAGTCCGTGTTCTAAAGTGGCCGTACTGTTACTGGGGCGTGCTAGCCATCACTCAATCTGTCATGCGTGCGCACACACGCACACACACACACACACACACTACTCAAGCCATCTCCTTCTCTTTGTCCCTTGTCCAGATGGCATGTTGGTCTTTTCTATCCTATTCTGTCCTCATGGTCCCTCAGTACTGAGTCTCTGGGCTGGCAAGAGCCATATGCCTAAACTAAGCTGACCCAGCTCACACCTCACTTTCCATTTGCCCGACAGGCTGTCAACTTACCTATCTGTCTGCCTGGATGTTTTTCTTCCTGCCTTCCCATCAGCTCTCTTTGCTCTGCTACTGCAAATTCAAAGCCATAAATACAACATTAGCTCACTTTGTTTTAATGAAACTCTGAAACAAGCCATAGAAGGACAAACTGACCTCAGGGGTATTTTTCAGTGCTACCACACAAAATACATGTCAAGAGTCAAGCTCCATATGCCTCTTTTGTCTCAGCTGTACTTATCTGCCTGCTTCTCCCTTAGCTTTCACTAACCACACATAACAATAATTAAACAAATAAATAAAGATCCCACTCTCCCTGCCCGCCATGTGCCATTTCTCCATCTCACCGTTTACCTTTTAAATGGTCTCACATCTCCAGATCCCTGTGCCCTAATTTACCCTAGTTTAACCCCACCTTTGGAAACAAGGAAAATTCAGCAAGGGCATTTTGCCCAACAAATTCTCGAGGTCCACCACTATAAACAAAACTTCTCAGTCCCGAAAATTTGATTCTGTTGATCTGGACGTAGAGTTTTCAGTGGGAGAAATGTTTCGTCACTCATCCGAGTGACTTCTTCAGTCTCAGCTGACTGCAGGTTTCCCCAAGGTGGTTGATCAACAGTCATGACAATTTGTATATTAATGATCAAGGAACTGACCTCACAGCCCATTGTTCATTCAGTGGGCTAGTTTCAGTCACTGTGCAAAGGCACTGTTTCAAAGATTGGGGAAACCTGCAGTCAGCTGAGACTGAAGAAGTCACTCGGATGAGTGACGAAACGTTTCTCCCACTGACAACGCTGCGTCCAGATGAACAGAATCAACCTTTTGGGATTTCCTTGCCTGGATGATTGAGCATGCATCAAGACAAAGCATCTCAGTTCAGAAACCTGGGATATCTGCTTCCCAGATTCAGTGAGCTGCCAGTTAAAGTGATAAAAAGCAACTACAAAAAAGTCGATCTTGAATCAGAAATAAAGACTCTCTCTGGATGAGCTGTTTAAGGGTTTAAAAAAAATTTTTCTTTTACATTTTACCTGCAACTGTATATTGGAGTATAAAATAAAATAACAGAAAAATAGAATATAATTCATGTAAGCATAGTTACGTCCACAATGACGATGCATAGAGGCAAAATTTAGCAGTTTTGCCTTTAAACGTCACAACGGTGGATTTTTAATCAGTCAATCAGGATATGAAAACTTTCAGCTTTATTTTAGTGGTTTAATAACAACTACACACTTGACTGAAAGTTTCATGTCCAAGTAAGGCCATTGTTGTTGTTCTTGTTCCATAACAAATGGAGTAACTTTTGAACTTGCATGTGGTAGTTGTTTACTATAATTCTCAATATGAGGTCCAAAAACATGTTGAGGCAAGTAGCCGAAGCAGTCATTAGACTGAAAACCCAAATAAACCCATCAGAGAGATTAAAAAAAAACCTTTAGGAGTACCCCAATCAACAATCTAACATTAATAACATCAACTGATCACAGCATGCGTTTCAATTACTGAAAACAATACTGAAAGCATCTTAAGGAAGAAAACACAGCATTTGTTGAACGCTGAAAGTCTGCATCACAATCATATCTTGATGATTTCATTCAAAAGTCACCATGCTGGTGTACAGAGGCAAGAATACAAAAAAATTATCATTGTCTTATGGACCCAACACAGTTTATTTAACCATGAAACACAGTGACCTTGACCCTGAATGCATGCCTCTGGATGTACAGATTACTGAGACAAACGCGAGGAGGTTTTGTGGCATATGTAAACATTTGTCTAAATCTGGGATGTTCGTTTCAGGTCAACTGGAGTTTCAGATGCTTTTTTGTGACACTGTCTTGTCAAGAAGAGAATTTACTGGCATGCTCTGTATAGTGTCTATGGAAAGAGACAGAACTTCCCCTTCCTCATACTCCTGTCTCAGCTTTCATTATCTTGGTTACAAATAAAATACAAAAGTTTAAGAGCAATTTTTAACCAGTGCCACCAGTTAAGGCAGGGGTTTTCCTGTACAACGAAATTTTCAGTGCCCCCCCGCAAAAAAAAAGAAGAAGAAAAAAATCTCCAGTGTTGTAATAAAATTACACATTTAACCAACATAACAGACATTTTTACTTCTCAAAATACCACAAATGAGAGGAAGACTTTCTGTAACATTTATTTTTCTATTTCTGTAAATACAAAAAGAAAATAATAGTTGGGGATTTGGGACATGTTACAGTAATAGATCGTTCTTTACCTCATAGCCGTTCTTCTGATTTCCACATCGATTAATAATTTTAGCATGGGTGGTGGTGGTGATGGTGGTGGGGAGGGGGGGGGGGGGCAGCTGCACATTATATAACTCAACACTGAAGAGAAAACTGTTTTAACAAAAAAATAAAAAATAAAATAAAAACCCAACAAAACTATTGTGTATGTGACTCATGGCTGTGCACTAATCTCCCTCCTTTATATCTAAACAGACGTGCACCCCTCTTCCTCTATACTCTGTCAGATGTACAGATATGATGCTTACTGGCTGCCCACTGGCCCCACAGAGGCCAACTGAAAATGCCGATTGGCTGGATGCTGACTGTGTAGTCATGGAAACTGACTTGAGCCCTGTGTGTGACCTCATGAAGGCCACATAAAAGCTAGGTTACAGAGAGAGAGAAGAGAAGAGACAGAAAGGGGTGTCCATGCATGTGTTGGACAGTGAGAGAGCGACAGTGTGTGTGAGGGAAAGAGAGCATCAGTGACAGTGTCATTCAACCCACTTGATGTATGATTATTTGGCTTACTTTAAAAGTAGTCGCTTGTTCACTTACTTAATATGGTGTGCGTGTGTGTGTGTGTGTGTGTGTGTGTGTGTGTGTGTGTGTGTGTGTGTGTGTGTGTGTGTGTGTGTGTTTGTTTGTGTTTGGGGGGGGGGGGTTATGAAAATAAAAGCTGACCTACAAGCGTCTCCAGAGAGGTGGCTCTGCAGCCAACCCTGTTAAAAAGAGAGCTTCAGCTGCACTCCACGTTCAGAGAAATAACAGCCAGGTTGACAATACTACAGCCACACATATACTCACCCAGATGAAACACCACTAAGGAAACATTACAGCAAAGTAAGATGAAATAGAAGTGTGTTGCAGACATCAGAGAGATAAAAGGACAATGTACTACAAAGAAAACAGAAAATCGATAAATATACAACAGAGCAGAAAGAAAAGAGGCAAGAAAAACAAGATGGGATAAAAAGAAAAACAGCAATGACTGTAAAAGGAAGAACTACAGTTGGTCTACCAAGGTAGAGTAACACAGAACTGCCAGCATAAAACAGCAACTCAGAACTTTGAATAACCGAATATAATGGGGGGGGGGTTTGTTTGTTTGTTTTTTTCAGAACATCTTTTGTGCAAAATCTGAACAAAAGAACGACTCTTTCCTCCAGGAAATGACACAAGAACTCTGGAGGTTGTTTACAGCACTCGTCCTTGTCCTACAATTTCGGAAAACAAAAGGAGCAACTGTATTTGCTCTTTAGAAAAATAAAGCTGTAATTACTCATTAAAATACGACTTTGTGGAGAAAGCGCTGCGCTTTCTTTTCTCCTTCCTGGTGTTTTTGTTGGTGGCACCTTGTCTCAAGTTGTGTTTTACTAAGATAAAGGAATTGGGTGAAATTTTGGGAACTTCAAAGCAATATTTTAAAACTTTCCAAGCAGTTAGTCTCAGTCCAGCCACTGGACTGACTGTCCGTTGAGGTGGAGGTGCGTAGGTCTGCAACACATTGCTAGCTTACTCATATCTCATGCTCAGAAATTTGCCAGATATGAGAATGAAGATGTCTACAGTGCTGCTCTGATTCAAAGCACTTAAAATCTATCACATGTGGCACTACATTTGCTAGTCATGCACAGTTTTAAGATTGAAAGCAGAGCGGAAAAAACTAGCCTGGCTATGTAGAACAAATAACCACCAGTAATCATCGCCTCCCGAAAACGAACCAAGAATCTTTCATGTGTTTGGTGAATATATATATATATATACACACCACTACTCTACGGAGCAACAAATTTTTAGCAGTTTAGCCTGTGTTTCTCTCACAGAGTGCCAAGGTAGTCCCCCTCACCTATTTCTGGTCTTTGTGCCAAGTTAGGCTAATTAGCTGGTAGCCATCTTTCCAACCATTCAGATGGAAGCATAGCTTTACAACCTGGTACAATAAGTTTCTACCTAAAATCTATAAAATGATAACTTCATATAAATATGGGAAGGGGATAAATTTTTGTACCGGAAGCTTCTGATTTCCATTTGTAGTCCAGGTTCTACAAAACAATAATGTGAGCATGCTTTGGTTGCATGCAGGAACACACAGCTCACAGCTTGAGGTTTTTTCTTCTACATAAACTCCCGACAAACCAGGAAGTTTATTAGTCTATAGTTGCTACACAGATCTCTGCAGATCTATATTTATATGTTACAGCTGTGTACTGTCAGCAAAGGGAAGTATAAAAAAATATGTTGAACAGCCAGCAATGTGGGCTAATTGTTTTATCTTACTGAGTTCTGTTCAAAACTATGCAACTATCTAAAAAGTAGGCAAAGTAGTATTACATTACCACAAGGGTAGATGGTGTTGCCACACCTTCTTGCAACTCCTGCACATTTGTAAATGGGTAATAAATATGCTCACAAATACACTTATAGATGGCCAAACCGAACATCACACACAGTCAAAGGCACACTCAGTGCAGCCGCTGAGAACGGGGACACAGCTAATGAAGCTGAGGACAAAGACAGCTCATTGCCTGTGTGAAAAACAAACTGTGGGTAAACATCCAGATCATTGGATCTCCTCTTGGCAAGCCTCAGCTGCCTTTCTGCCACATCCAGTCGCAAAAACGCCACCCTCCTCCCCTTGTTCCAACCCAACACATCCCTCTTAAACATCAGCCATTAGATAAACACTCACACAGGCACACACACAACAAACACACACACACACACATATAGTTCCATTTATTACTCTTTAAAAAGGTCACCGTTTTCTCTGGCTAAGCGCCCTGCGCTATTGATAATTTTATGCATAAACAAATGGCAAATTTGTGCCACATAAATATGTATTAGCAATTAATAATGGTGGTGTGTGTGAGGGGACGCCAGGTGCATGCCGAGTGGGGCTGGCTGGCTACTGGTGGAGCCTGTGAGCTGGACTGGTGGCTTTATGCAGCTAGCTGGTCTCCCTCTCCTCCACTGTGACTGCACAATGGCCACTTAGGCACTCTCAGCAAAAATAAGACACACACACACACACACACACACTTATAAAATGTAGAAGCAGAAACTATTAGAGCTGCATACAGTTAAGATGCTAAGAAACAGATTTGCATATAAACTCTGCACATACACGGCAAGATGTGCAGGAACTGTACACAGAGGCGGGATTGAGCGAGTGCTGGTCCAGTGGGTTGAATGTGTCCTCAACCTCACTCACTTAGAAAACAATGCATCTGTTACTGCACATTTCACACTACTAAGAGAAAATGAAGCCCAAATACAAGTTTGAGACATCTCGGGAAGTTAATATTTTCAGTTATACCCAGAAATCTGACGTGGTTCAAGCAGAGATCACAGATTTAGTTTGCTTAATGTTTTTGTCCAGCTATATTGAGCATATTCATACAGAGTATAACTCTTCAGGTTTTGAACAGTAGAACAGTTGCACTGCACCAAATAAAAATATGTAAACTTGCATTTAATAAACACAATGATCTGCCTGAGTTTCAAAAGTCAAGAGAAAACATGGAAGTGTGTGAAAAAAAAGGCTGATTCATGTTCACTGAGCTACAGTATGACAAGTACGTGCCAGCATAGTGAAAAATGTTTCAAGTTCTGTATTAGTGCTGCATGATAGATATCAACAGAGAAGTACAGAAGAATGTGCCCAAGTTCCACATTTTTGATATTCATCATCTTTAACCAGAGCAAATTACAGAGGAGGGTCTTCTAGCATGATACAATGAACACATTTGCTACTGATCAATCACCCGTAAACACATAAGTCAATACAAATCAACCCCAACAGGACATTGAAAGAATTTAGTCAGAAAACAGAAAGCATTTAAATATGGTGCAAAGGTTCTCAGCTGATCTTTTAGGACAGTAAAACCAGAAAAGGACATTTAAAAAAAAAATACTGTGCAGGAGTTGCAGTGGCTGTGTGTGTGTGTGTGTGTGTGTGTGTGTGTGTGTGTGTGTGTGTGTGTGTGTGTGTGTGTGTGTATGCATGTCCGTCTGTATATGTGTGTGTGTTATGTTGTCCGTCTGGCGTGGAGAGAGCAGGCTGGCTCCCCTGTAGAGCAAAATCACTCTGCTTGGCTAAACACAATCACACAACCTCTACCCTACTCACATGGCCCACTGAGAAACAGAGAAAGCAGAGGGAGCCTACATAGATATATATGTATATGTGTGTGTGTGAGAGTGTGAGTCCCCTATGAGCACTCGCAGTACAAAAGGCAGCCCCATCTGTTCCATTGTCACAGGGTCTTTAATACGGATCAGATAAACATGACATTTGGGATGAGCCGCCAAGCTCATGTTATAAACCCTGACATAAGAATCCTGTCTACCACTGTGTGTGTGTGTGTGTGTACACCATCCTGTCAAGCGGGAAAGCAGTACAAATTGACCTCTATGTATCCTGTATATGTAATTTACAATATTACTTCTCTTTCATTTACCTGTGTGTTTGCCCCTTTGTCGTGCCTACCCCTGTGTGTGTGTGTGCGTGAGTTACATAACCCACTAGTGCTCTCAGAGGTGCAGAGCACGGCTGACACGCAGGATCTGTAGCGGCTGTGGGAGGATTAGCGACCCATTGGCCTAATCAGAGAAGGTAATCAGACCTTCTCTGTCATCACAACAATCAGTCAAGAGAGACACACATCTGCCTATTGAGCTCAGCTCTAATGCCATAATAGTGATGAAACATCTGGTCATTTAGGGCTCAATGCAATCAAGAAGAGGGATTGGGACAGTTGCAGATGGCAAACCTATACTCATTATCTTTTTCAGGCAACTGACACACAGACAGGGGGATATGCACAACACAAAGGTTATAGGTCACACTGCTTCAGTAACTATGAGCTCACACTGTGAGAACTCGTCATCCAGAAGGAAGAATGAACTTGATTTCCATCATTTAAAGCACCTTTTCAGACTTTGTTCTGTAGGGTTCAGAAGAATCATTGCTTTATGCAAAGCGATAACTAAAGGATTACTTGATTAACGACAACTGTAAGCGACTTCATGCCTCCGCCAAGGCTGAAAATTCCCTCCACAACTCCCATGAAACGAGTCCCCAGATGCAGATCGGTATCTAAATCTGGATTTGTTGGCGTAATCAACATAGTGCCCCCCAATTTTTCTTTTTTCAATCTGATATTTGTGAAGATAATAATCATAACATTTCTGATTCCTTCCCCCAAAAACAGTCCATCATTTCTAAGATAGGCCGCGGTGCATCTCTGCTAAAATTTAATGCAAACACATCTGGAACTTTTAAAGCAATCAAGCTAACAGACACAGAGTCAATCACATAAGCTCTTTAGAATAGGTAATCAAACAAATTACTAATAGATTTATATTGAAAAACAACCATTAATCCAAGCACTTGTAGTTGTCAAATTCATTTTAATAGTGACCGTGGACTATAATATCAATAATGCCTGAAAATTCATCTAAAAGCTTGCAACAGTATTCAAAATGTCTAGTCATGTTTCTACACCACATGTAACCCACTGTCTGTAACTCATGTACAGTAACTACAGTAAAAGCATCATCCTGTGGCTTCTACGCTCATGTAAAAGCAAACAAATAATCAAAAATCAACTTTATTTTTACAGAAAATTTGTAAAGGCAGTTTTTTTATTACGTGTTTAAAAAAAGCTCAACATTTTAGTTTAGTGTTGTTTAATACAGAGCAATGTGTTAGATTTAGTCATATTTTAATGTGTGTAAAGTAATGACAGGTCATTGCAGTCCTATATGGAGTGCAATGTTTAATAAATGCCATAAAATATTAACAACCAAACACAGCCTCTTCTGGCTTAAAAAGAATTTGGTTGCTACAAAGGTTTCCACAGATTTTGTTTCCTTTGCCCTGCCCCCTCAAACCAGAAGTGTAACCAACCACCACAATCACATTCCACACTGTCTGAAGCTGTGGGCCAAATTACCTTACTGACAACACACACACACCAAAACACAAAAAAAGAAAAGCGCAGACACACATACACACACGTGTCTAGTGTAAGTGAAAACTGACCCCCAGTGAATACCCCAAGGATTTTGCGAATGAATGTGTGAAGCCTTCTGTATGTGTGTTTCCTCTCAGGCTCTGTGTCTGTGTGTGTGTAGCTGTTGCGACGCACAGTCCAGTCAAATGTTCTGGCAGAATAAAAGAGCCATTGTTCACCAAGGTGGTCCCAGCAGGAACTCCAATTCTAGCCTTACCCCTACACAGAGATGTACACACACACACACACACACACACACACACACACACACACACACACACAAATGCAAACATGAACACAGAGACATATACATGCATTTACAGCACACACACATTTATTCACAGACAGCTTGTAGGACGTCAGACAAGCACACATTATACACACTCCTCTCTGACTAATCATAGCATTTTGTTGGAGGGTGGCAGTTGCACAGAGGTAAATATTTGGCTGTGGGATGTAAACGCTGGTCTGTGTAAATCAGACATGCATGCACAAACACACACACACACACACTCATGGTAGTCTGTGTAATTCAGACATAGTTACTTCCTTCCTATGGGGTGATGATGTTTAGTCTCCCCACACCGCAATCTGATTGGTGCGTTTGATCTCATCCACTTCCTGTTTAAAAGCACCCTGACCTCTCCTTGCTCAGATCTGGGATCAGCATTCGTCAGACAGGTTCATGTGAGCCACATGTAGGAGGGTTGATAGCTAGATAGCTGATTCATCCCAACTGTCTGCGTCATCTGGTTAATGGGAGCGCACTGGATGAATGAACTGGTGTGTTACAGGAAGCTGTTTACATCATTTGAAGCAGTTTTTTTCTTTAAAAAGGGAGGAGGCTTGCACAGAAGCAAGTGCTACTTATTTTTTTCTGCTGCGCATGTGTGATTAGGGCTTAGGCTTAATGCAGCCTTGGTGGTGGTGGTGGTGGTGGTGGGGTGACCACGGCCATCAAATGGATGTTAAATGTAGCTGCATACACAAAACACAGTGTGATCAACCTTTCACTGAGGAGTGTAAACACCCTCAGAAAGATTTATTAGTTTGTAAGTGTGTGAGATGTTAATGTGAAGATATCAAACATATAAAGGGAAAATGACAGATGAAAAATTTTAAATGCAATACGAAGCATTTTGTCAGTCAACTTCACGTTCAATATATCCTTACAGCAGTTATTTGATAGTAATAAGGGAAGTGAACTGAATATTCAGAATCTGTGATAATACATTGTGTAGTCAACTAAAATATATTAGGAAATGGCAACATTGTGTTAACTTTTTTTGACATCCACAAAACCCTTCAGTATTTTAACAAAGTCAATGATTGCACAATCTATAAGAGCAAACGGTTTACATGAGCCTTAAAAAGAAGATTACTGGTGCTAAAAGTTGTAATCTCTTAATCTCTTTTTCTATTTTAAATACAGCAGCTAGTTAAATCTAGCACAGTGGCCTTGTGATCTACGGTCATATTGGCTGATTTTGCTCCTCTCGATTTCCATCAAGAGTCAACCTCCAGTGCTACCACAGGAAGTGGTGTGGCCCTGTAAGCAGCGTTTAAAAAGAACTGCTTTGTCCACCTACAGTGAAATCTAAAATTGATCACTCTTTCAAGGCCTGGATTATAATCTTTAAAAAAGGAGAAAGAAGATGTGGCAGTTAATCAAATATAGAGGGGATACACATGAGATGTATTATGAGAAACCTTTTCTATGAGACTTTTATATTAATTCTTTGCGCAACTGTTTATGTTGATAGCTGCATAAACACTATTTAAGCAAACACGTCACCTCCACAGACCTGACCAAATGCTGCATAAAGTGGCCATGAAAGCTGGATTACCAACTTTAGAAAGTCATAGAAATTGTCCAACACAGCCCACAAATTTGGATGCAGTGCAGAAGGAAAGCATTCCTTCAAGACGCTGCTTGATGATCCAACAAGATGTTGAGTTGCTCTGCTGTGCGCTACTCAGAAAAGCAGACCTAAAGCAAACCCACACATAAAGCAGCTGAATAACAGTTAAGCACAAACAAAACAGAAAGTGGAATTTCACAAACACTGGGCAGAGTGTGGGTTTTTAAAAAAAAATTATTTGTTATCAGAGTTAGACAATTATTCAAAAATATTCTACCATGCTTGTAAACTCCATTTAAAAATTCTGCCAATTTTAACTGATCACAGTGCAAAGTCAGTGGTAACCAAGGAGCTTTACCGAAACATTTCCACAAAGTATGTACAGTCTTAAAAAGATTCTTGGTGGCAAACTATTCCACTTTCAAATACACAGGACCCAGAAACAATCAGTGGAAGAAGGGATCAGTATGTAGCTCTGTATGTAGAGTACGACATGGAAGTATTTTGCGTTTGAGATAACGGATTTGCAAAAGCCAGTCAACTCCAAACAGCAGCACCCACCTGTTTTCAAAGAATTCAAGCTGAGTTAAGTTTCAGTTCATAATAATATCCAAAGTGTAATCTTTCTTATCTTATCCTGCAATAAATGTAACTATTTTGTTTGAGACAGCTACATTGTAAAATCAGTCATGTTCCATAGATTAAAGTGTTAGCAACAGCTAAGTTTAATGAATAAGCTAGCACATAGTGTTTTGTACACTACTCAGCCAGCAATCCTAATCTTTCAGTCTTGTTAAATATAATTTTAACAGTTCTTGGTCTGTACTATTGTTGCTTTTACTTATAAAAAATAATAATAAAAGATGTTCTGAACAGAAACGTTTGAGGAGTTTAGGTGAATCACAGCACCACCCACAGCGACTAGAGTGGAATTTTTGGTCAGCTACAGAGCTGCTTCACATTTTCTTTTACTGTTTTTTTCTTACAAACAGTTAGTGATATGGCAAATAGGAACATGATAAAAACTTCCCATAAACTGATGTTTGCAACATGTTTTGTGCTTTTTGACAGTTTAAAAAAATATTATTAAGTCATTATAAGGGCAAAATAAAACAGGTTTATTTGTATTTTATTTATGGAGTTATAATTTTTTTATGTAATTATTTTCCAAGAATGGTTTAATTCATCTGGTAACAATTAAACTTTTGGTATTGTTTGGTATTGTTATTGCATAGCATGGCTTATAATATAATAAAGAAAATGATCCAGTTCACTTGTATGAATATTACTTGTATTTACTAAACAACAAATGAAATAAGCAGATATATTAAGGACGATTTTGTTAATTTGTAGTCCTAAGGCTGCAGAAAGTTCTCAAATCTCTTGGATGTTTGCCATTTCTGGTACACGTTACAGAGCGGATTGAGTGGTTTGAATTAGTGAAACAAAAAAGTGGTCACTTATGAGAACAATGTAATAGGAGTACTGTTAAAAAAAAAAAAGAAATCACACTACCCACCACCCTATCGACACACTCTGCAGTCTTAAAATAACAGACGTTAAGAAGGAGAAACTTCTTTAAGAAGAAAGGGGAAGCAAAAAGGGACATGTCACAAAGAAAAGCCTTTAAAAGAAGAGGAAGGAATTAAAGACAAGACATGAAAATGTGATTTTGCTAAACGTGTGCTTCTGAGAAGTTACACATAATATCACTAAAAGAAACACAAAGTCATTTTACACCAGTCTGGTGACAGCTTCTTCAAATTAGACACACACGCATCAATTTTATGATTTTATTTCTTTGCGAGACTAAGAGCTATAGTAAATCCTATATTTCTTTCTCTTTAAAGTCGAAACACATGCTTAGAGATATTTTCAAAGGAACTGCTGTGGTAATGAGAGGACATGTCAATGTTTTGATCCTTCAATGGCTGATGTGTGGCAAAATCAAATGGCCACTAAAGTCAGCACTCCAGCTGCAGTCCATACTTTGATATGACCTACATGGTCACTGTGGAGGTGGTGAGTAGTGGGAAGCACTTGTTTGTACTTGTTAAGACATTACAGTCTGTGTCTGAGTTTGCCTTTGACAAGTGTGGGTTCACACAAACAAACACACACGTCCTTACACACTGTAGCGTGCACTATGGGGTCTACGTACTACCAAGAGTGAAATGTGGCTCTGTGGAGGCTGGGCTCTATTGCAGATTTACACTCATGACCCAATCAGTAAGAGTTATTAAACATAATAAGATACTGAGCAACTTTCATTAACTCTGCTTTGGGTATCATGGAAAAGGTGAGGTCCAATCTATGCAAACAAGTCAAAATTTTCAGGGACAGGTGAACTTCCAGATTAATAAATACATGCAAGAGCAGTCGATACAGTGCTTTGTGACTGAAAGTTCTGTTGTTGCTTAGCTGTGATACACAGTGCATTACTTCCTCACTTACAAGTTTACCAAAACATCACACAAGCCACAGAAACAAAGAGAAGATGACGACTCTCTGAAAAGAAGCGGATGCTAAGAGACTGGCCTTATCTGATCTGCTTGTGTAGATTTTACACTTATCTCATCATAGCATCATCATTTAAACAATGAAAAAAGGGGAAAAAAGTTGTCGAGTGTTCAATGATTTGAGTGGCATCGGTACTGGTGAGATTAGGAGGTAAACCAAACAAAAAGGAAGGATGTGGGTGTTGCCCAGCCAGCTCCAGCCTCCTACCTGCTGCACATATCTCTTTTAGCGGTAACAGCACACACATGGACACATGCACTTTTCCATACTGAGCTTTGACAGGGAGAAGGAGAGGAGGAGGAGGAAGGCTGATAAAAACACTTAGAGCTGTCTTAGATTTGACAGGGTGAGTAAAACACACCAAGCACAGTTTACTCCTCATATCCACAAAAAACATGCCCGCTCACTGATGTGTCTATTCATTTAAGGCGTCACACACACCCAAGAGGTATCACTTCCTCTGTCAGCCAGCTAAATTACAGCTCTTCTTCTTCTTCTCTTTTCTTTTCTCTCCATCTCTGCTACCTTTGTTTGGGAGACAGAACAGGACAAAGACACCGTCTTCTCATTCTTTCACTTTCTATCCCGCTCTAACACAAAACCAGTCTCTGCTCAAATCTGAGCAGGCAGACGTACCAGATGTGCTGCTTAATGTTTTAATGTGATTAAATGTTCTGAGTCAACCAGCCACATTAGAGAGAGAAATATTTTTGAGGGGTTGGCAGAGGTTGTGTGGGTCAGTGTCCTCATCTGCCTTCTGAAGACAGTCAACGGTTGTTTGTGGCTTGGCTGAATTTATCATTGTGGACAATAAGACTCAAACCCACCTGACTGTCAGGCAGGGAAATTAGGAAAACAGCAACAACAGTTTCACATTCTAAGTATAATGAAAGCATTTAAGCATTAGGGAAAGAACATGTGGAAATAAGCAAAGTTACTGGAATTCACCTGTAAAGGTATTCATCAAGCTGCAAAATATAATTCAAAACAATTCATTCACAATTACAAATGACAACCTTGCACTTGCACGACATGAAAGATCAGGGAATCACAAAACTCAACAGGAGTCATCCTATTAGCCTCCCACTAGTGCTGAGCAATATATTAAATTTTCATCATCACAATACGAGCATGCACAATGAGCCCCTCACAAAGGACTTGCTAAAAGGCTAACAAACTGTTTACTTGATATTTTGTTACCCATTCCATGCATTCACACTTTGTGTGCAAACATAGATGGATCACTGCATATATTAGATCAAGTGTTGGAGTTTCCCTACAATTATTAGGGTTAGGTGCAGTGAAGAAAGCCTAATGAATGAGAGAAGCTCTGCTGGATGTTTTCTGTTTCGTTTTGGTGTCTCAGTCTTCAGCCTCTCCGCTGTCTGACACACACAAACACACACAGCCAAAAGCTGGGACACCGAAACCAGATGAAGTGAAATATAACGTTTTACTAGAGTTAAAAACGACACTTGATTAAGAGCACTCAAAACCTCTAAGAGCCACCTGTTCATCCAGCTAAAACATGTCGCAAAGCGATCTTAGCTACTACCTACATCACGTTTTAAACGACCATAGCGGGCTTGTTAAACTAATAGTAATCAGCATGAACGACTTTACAAAAAAAGTTGTTCATATCTCGCACAAATGCTAGATTAGACTGCCACATATTTTGAATTCTGGCACTTTCTTAAGATCTAAGCTGCAGGCTGAGAGAACTGTCTTGGCTGTCTAACAGCGTTACCTTCAGGCAGTGAATCCACATCAGCAGCTGAGAGAGGATGACAGAAGACATGACTGACAGTGACTGATGTTTGTGTTCCTAATTCTCTCTAAATTTCACTCAGTGTCTTCATGTCAGGAGGTATAATTTTTTTTAAAGTTTACATTTAACCAAGTGAGATTTTGACATTATATTGTGAATTTTCTCATGAGTTCATTGCTGCAGCTGCTCAAACAAATAAATGCAGTAGAAATGAACTGGTTCAAAGTTTTGAAAACTTTACATTCATTATGAAAGAATAGATTAAACTTTACAACAAGTTACAGGATTTTCTCTCACACAGTTTTGATCCTTCCATTGCTCATACCGAGGCTGCTGGCTTGTGGCTAGCTTTAGCGTTGGCCACTTTTCCTTTGCTTCTTTAAAATGCCCATCCTCAGATGGGTCTGATTAGCTTTGTTGCTAAAGATGTCTTAGTGGTGGTCTTCCAACTATTTACACTGGTGAACTTTGTGGCTTCACTCATAGTGAGAACACAAAAACATGTTGGCTGTGCTTGTGCTGTGCATGCATCAAATGGACTGGTTAAGATTGGCTTGTGTCCCCACCGCCTTGGACACACACATTTCACTGCATGTTGTACTTTGTAAGACTGTGTATGTGATGAATAAAATTTGAATTTATTTGAATTTGATTCACCAGTCCAAACCATTTCTTTTCAATTGTTCAGAATAATAATAGGTTGTAAAACATTTAAAATTACATTAACGTAAAATACCTTCAGAAAAGGAGAAAGAGTATCCATACTACAGTATAAATGCACCCCCTTTTACACTGTAGCCATAGCAGGCACAATGACCTCTCCAATCTCAGCACCTAAGCCTTACTAAACCTGTGCCTGTACTGAAATGTATAGATAATTTTGGGGAAAGCCAGGGAGCACCCTCAGAAAAGGGATGCACACTTTACTTGTTAGATTACCACAAGTCATATAATTATCATCATCAACTCTTATCCAACACTGCAGATATTCCTCGCAAGTGAGAATGCTAAACAATTTACGCTGCATGTGTAATTCTGACCCACTGGGTCGTCTTAGACTTTAGGCCTTGTGTAAAAACAAACAAAAATGAAAGAAGTCAAACCAAATCTGATTAAAGCCAAAGGTAAGTAAGAGGAGGGAAAAAAGTCTGGGATAAATGGACCTGTGTCCCATAAGACTCAGGCTGAGAATCGAAACTCTGGGACAAATGCACAGATAAATCTACTTCAAATGAAATGGAACAAATAGATTCAAACATAAACAGACACCTAGAGTTTAACAAGACAGTGATCACCAAAGTGAAGACTGACTTGCCTTCCGTTTTCATCATTTTGCAGGCAAATCTCTGAAATATTGTGCTTAAAGGGTATAAATACCTCAAACACAAACAAATAGACTATTTCACATCCAGAAGTGGAACAAGAGTGTTAATTCTATCTCAGCATGATAACAAATGCTATTTAAAGGAGATTAATTCCACAAGAGGATTAGTCTTCACACTGGCGATAACGGGAAGTAGGCTTGGGAAGCAGGGGGGTGGACAACATTTGATCTCACAAACATCTAGCTGATCCCAGGTGTAAAATGCACTGGGGTTCAAAAGACAACTGCATATCTGTGCATGCTCAATCTCTTAATTTGTATTTGTGTGTTTGTGTTGTATTTTGCATGAGTTGTGTACGTTTGTCTGCCAGCTCTACTCTGAGAGTGCGTTTGCTGATTCCTGTAGGCCAAAACATAAGCTGTGCCCGCTGGCTTCTTCCTTACAGTGGTAGCATTGATGTCAGTTGTATTACCATTTATCTTTGAGTGACATATCCAGTTCATGAAAAAGCTTTCATTCGCTCTTCAAAACATGCAGCGTCACACAGGAAAGTCATCTGTCATGCATTAAGTGATGTGATTTACATTTCTGGTATTAACCAAAACAACTTATTTTGAACTGAACAAAAAGCTAGGTGCTTAGCAAAAACAGCAATACTCGCCACAACAGTACACAGAGCAGGGAGAAAAGGAGCAATGGACACATTAACTTAATAAAAATGGACAAACACACAAAAAGCTGTACACCAATCCTGTTTGTGATGTAAACATCTTCCCTACACGAGTGCTTTTGTACATTTTTAAATCACAGAAACACACTAATTGCAGATATCAGTTATCGTGGCTTTTTAAAATAACTGTCTTGGTATAAAACGAATAAAGGACCTTAACTTTGAAGTAGGTTTCAGTCTAAAGCAAGACTGTACATAAAGGATGTATCCATGTATCCATAAAATAAAAAGTGACACTACAAAGGTATAACCTAGTGGTTTATAAAATCTTCAAATTTGGTATGTTTACATGCACAGAAATCAAAATGTTAAAGGATGGATTAGACTGATGAACTGACCACACTGAACACTTACATAGTAGCAGCTTATCAGACTGTAGCCTCACCTTAAAGCATACCTTTCTTTTATTTGTCCATTTCACTCTAAATGAGACTATAATTTATTAAATGTTCACTATGTTGTACTAAAAATTAATTATTGAGACCATAAAGCCCCTCAGTAAAGTGTTTATTGGGGTTATAAATGTGAGAAACATGGTCACAGACATGCATACAGTTTTCTATACAAAGAAGTCGCTCCCTACTGCCCATTAGAAAGCATTCAAGTTTAAGGCACTTTCAAATTGGATTCCCTTTTATGCTGTACCCATCTTCTATGGACTAACTAATGACTTGTGAATAATGATCTTAAATTGTCCATCCATTCATTCTCCTTATCCATGTCAGGGTCATGAGGGTGATACCATAGGGCGGAGGCAGAATACATCCCGGACAGGTCACCATTCTGTTGCAGGACTAACACAATTTACAATTATCAGTTAACCTAACCCCACTAACTGCATGTCTTTAGACTGTGGCAGGAAGCCGGTGTACCCGGAGAGAACCCATGCAAATACAGGGAGAACATCCAAACTCCACACAGAAAGACTTCTTTGGTTGACTTTTATCTCTCCTGTTTGGTAATAATGGCATGGGTGGACTTTATAAAGAATATTCAGTTGTTCACAAACAGGCTTTGAAGAATCAATTGGTCATATCAGTGACATCATCTAAACCACAAGATCCTTCAGGCTTTAAGATACAGACACAAATAGATGCTGACTCACACATGACACATTAGATACACACTGACGCACAAAACGCTTTTGCATTGGTAAATATTCTCTCACTCCCTCTCTCCAAGTCTTGTGCTCTCTCTTACACACTAACTCTCTGGAGCCCACTTAACACGAGTGCCCTCTGTCTTCGTCAGATGCTCCCTGAGACTAAAACATAAATGCAAAATCCATCCACAACAACAGACAAAAAACTAAGACTTGCCAAAATTTAAACTTTCTTTTCTTTGTCAGAAGAAACAAAAACAAAAATCAAATCAAGGCTCCTTCTCTCTCCAAGAAGTTGGTGTCTGCACTTTAAGATTGTTTTGGTGCTCAGTTCAATTGCTGCCCTACGCTTTTAAAAATCAAGACAGCTTAGGTTCTTCCAAGTAAATTACAGTACTGTGTAAAAGTCTTGACCCAGCCCTCATTTCTTACTATTTGCTTCCAAGGACCTAGATTTGTAATTTCGCAAAGTGATCTTGAACAATAGTTCTCCAGGCTTTCTGGAGGTCTATCAAAGTTTTTCTTTTTACACTGGCTACCTTTTCCATCGGCTTCCCCAGAGCCCAGACGTTAGAATTACTAAAGCAGTGTGGGAACTTCTAGCATGACAATGCAACAAAAGGCAGAAAAAAGGCAAAGAAGAGCCTCAAGAAGCTCTTGACCTTCAAGAAACCTGGAGAACTACTCCTGAAGACTAATTAAAATACAAGAACATTTGCCTGAGAGAGTTTAGGTTGTTGAACAATAAAGGCGATCACACCTTTGTACAGAATTGTATACACCGTTTTTTTCTTACATACAAAAACTTCCATTTGTGCTTCCATCCATACTGAATATGTACACGAGACAAATAAAGCTTCATTATTTTTAACCCCCCCAAAAGAAAATGATTGCATGTATAACATTTAATCTAAAACATCTATAATTACAGTACAAAAACTGTAACACAATGGAGCCAAGTGGTATTTTAAGATTCATTATGTTACATGTGCCTGTTGCTTCCTGTTATTCCTGTGTTTGTGCTGCTTGTTCACTCACATCATCTCTGACCTAGCCTTTGTTGTTTCTTAGTCAGTCCACTGCAAAAAAAAAAGAAAAGTTCTTATTGCTTTCTTTGCTCTTGTTTGTTTGGCACAGTACAAAGAATATCACCAGATAAGTTGGTAGTTAGAAGTCATGTTTAGAAGTCATGTATCAACATCTTCCAAACAGATCAGGAGAAAGGGCCAGTGAGGAAGCCAACGCTGTATCTTGAAAGTCATTTTACACAATGACATGTGGCTACTTAAAAAACAAAAAACACCTTCATGTAAGCACAAGGTGGCGAGATGTTTGGACGGTCTGACTGCGCATCCCTCCCCCTGCCTGCTCAGAATTCGCAGCGCCGCCTAATCATCGTCATTACAGCTGTTTGAAAAACTGTTTCCAAACAGGCAATCAAAGCCTGTCTCGATAATTAGCGAAGGGGAAGACATCTTTGTGAGCAAGCTGCTCCTCTCCCTCCTCCCATTGCCACCAATCTGAGAACACAAAAATCAGATCCTATGAGAACACAACAAAACCTGCACATTTGTGTGATTCTCGGGATGTGTCTGTGTGTGCGTATGTGCATGCAGCGGTTGCACTTATTGTGCTGCCGAGACAGCTTGACTGAAAACAAACTGACAAAAAACATTTGAAGCAGAAAAAAGGGGGAAAAACGTGCACACACAACAACCTGTCAAGAGCGAAATGCCTCTAATTTTTCTGTCATCTGCCAGCCGTTTAACAAGACGAGAGCGCTCTGCCCCCACACTCCTCCTTCAAACCACAAGAGACAGAGATGGAGTGAGGAAGAGGAGGGGAGACGGGAGGAAAAGAGAAGGATGGGAGAGACAGACAGAGCATCTGATATGTCTTTTTCCTATCTGAAATCATTCAACTCACTTAACCTTTTACTTTCTCTCCAGGTTGTGATCTTTTGCTCCTTCTCTTCATCGCCCCCTCTTTCCTACCTCAGACAGTAGAAGAACAAAGTGTATATTTGTAAGTGTCAGGGGAGGCAGGGTAATAAGCACTTAGCCACTGGCCCAGTCTCTCTCAGACCAAACCTCCTGCTCTATGCCTCTGGCTCTCTCTAAGGGGGGAATGGGGTTTATAGTAAAGCTCCTGCTCACTTTAATATGGTACATTACGCTGATGCTGCTGTCAGCTCACATGAGAGTGCAGGCGGTGTGTGCATGCGCACGCGTGTTGTCTGTCTCAGCAGGTTTTCTTCTGGCTTCTACATACATTTGAGTACATTTAGAGCAAACGTGTATGTAGCATGTGTGTACGTGTGTGTGGTGGCAGCTTTATTTCTCTTGCTTCCTCATCAGAACAGCCTCGGGGAGACAGGCAGACACATGAAATATTTAACTGTCGTGTCTTTAAAAGAACAACAGATGCTTTGTTCTGCTAATTAGCACTTAGCATAGAGAGCAGTTACAGTACAGTTGTGTGTATGGATGGGACTGTTATTCAAACTCAGCTGGGGCTTTAAGCAGCCCACTTGACATGCCATGTCCAATTCTGCTCCCTCTCCATCGAACCTGGTGCCACAAGTGGGGTGGGCAGTGGTACAAGAAGCTAGATAAAGACCTCCAGCCAGCACTTAGCAAGAGGCAAACAACTCCAAACATGAGTCAGCATCAGCTATATTTTAACTACCAGCAATGAGCAAAAAGCCAGACCTGCGGAACATGTATAGTTAATTTATGTTCTTATTCTCTTATTAACATCAACTCCATCCTTCTAGAACAGTAAAGGAATAGTTTTGGTTTTATTGCATTGGATGTCTGTGAAGGTTCTCTGTCATCCAGGTCATTGTAGTCTAAGGAGCTTGGAAAAGTATAATTGTATTGGATGTAAAATGAGAGATTTGTACTGGAAAGACGTGGAAAAATACCCATTTTTTAGATGCCTAATTGATTTACTTTTTCAAACAAACTCTCAATGAGTAAAGTTCCAAACTATTCAAGAGATATAAAAAGCAGTCAGCTAGCATTCTCTCTTTAACAGAGTCCTCAGCTCTACTGAGCAGCTCAGTAACATCAAAAATTGCAGAGTGAAGCATCTTAGGAGTCATTTTCATGTACCAACTCTTTTGTCAGGAGTTACAGGTCTGAAAGTTTGGTAATGTTCACTCTGACTGCGTTAAACATTTGCACTCTCAAATGCATCTCTGTAGGGTAATTACAGTCTAATAAAGTTCAGGACTGACAAAAGAAAAGCTTGAAGGACAACATTCCTAGTAACATACTTGTCAATGTCATAAACAAATTTCTATTTACTCAACCAACAAAAAGTTTCACTTTTTAAAGGCGGTAGTGTACACCTCCACAAGGTCATTAATGAACAGCCTTAAATTTCTCCATCAATTCAAAAATCTCAGAGCAGCCATGATAGCACAGTGCAACCCAAAATGATCACATAAAACATGAAGAGAAGAAAAGAGGGCGAGCACATAAGTGAGATCAAGTCAGAAACACATGAAGGATATTCTCACTAGTCCTCTGGAATGTAGGTTTGAGGTACATTAGACAGTTGTTTGTGAAAAGACTGCAATCTAAACGCAGCACAGCTCAACCCAGTCCACTAGCTTTGTCCTTATATAGGGCAGGCTGGTAGAGGGTCATATAACACCCGAGTCATAGTAAGCCACAGCACAACATAAATTAAGACTGAGACAACCAAGGCTAGTTTGAGAAAACAAAAGGCTAAGACTGTCTGCTCCAATTCTGTCACACAGAACAAAAAGGGAAAGAGAGCAAATTGTGTAAAAGTAATATTGTACACAATATGGGTCATTGTTACAAGCAAGACTCTCATTTGTTGGTACCTTTTTCAGTAGCTATGTCATTCTTGATAACTGAACTCTAACTGAATTCTGCATGTGTGTCGGGTATTTGTAGTGGCATGCCCCTCTTGTCCCTCCTCTGCTCAGAGATGCTCGTCTCCTCTCCTCTCCTCTGACACTTAATCAATGCACTGGAAGTAGCCTTTCACACACAATCTAATTATATGGAAATGAAGGAAAACCAGGGGGCCTATGCTAAGTGTGTGAGCATGTATGCCCGCACGGATATACTTGCACTAAGGTGACTGCTCACAGTGACAGAGGTAAGGAAAGCGCAGGAAAGCAAATGGGATCCACATGCACATAACAATAGAGCTGCAGCTGTTGTAGGTAACAACAGGTTCTTATGACCTCTCGCCATAAGAACAGTTTCTCTCGCTCTGCTGTTGGACTCATGAACAATAACCATAAGACTGTTCCCAGCACGTGCTCTGATTCAAACACATGACCCTGTATTGTGTTCTGTGCACCTGTTCCATTTTTGCACTGATCATCCCCTGCATTCATGTATATATCAATCTGCTTCGCACGTTTTATTTTTATTTAAGTTTGTCTTATCGTATGTCTCGCACAAAGTACCACAGCAATTTCCTAATGTTGTAAATCTGCTCAACATTTGGCAAAAAAACCCCTTTCTGATTCTGAACAGGGCATGCACAAAATACAAATTCTGAGCTATAACTCAAGAATAGGCCTACATATTATCTGAACTGTATTGTTATTGGTCCCTATTGTGCTCTATTTCTTACCATTCATCAGGATCTGACACATGCATGGAGCTGTAATCTTGTCCCAGAACGAGCGTGCATGTGAGTGTGTGTGTTTGGTGGTGAAGGTGATGATGTAGAGTGGGGTCAGGGTTAACTCATAATAAATCCTGCATGTGCAGCCATTAAAGTGAAGCTACTGCCCAGGCATTTGTCTATGGAGTCATCAATAAAGTGTGATTGCTCAGTTTAACATGGCTACTGTCCTAGCTGTCTTTTTCACTGTTTGAGTTTTAAATCAGCATACAAGCCTATTTATTCATGAACATGTGCATTTTATCTAAACCTTTATTTCCTAACAGGCCATTTTGGATGTTGGAAAAGTTTAAGGTTTGTTTTTAGCACTCTAACTGTACTGCACTATTGTCTGTCACAGCCTCTTTTAATGCTATGCTGCTACTACTACTACTACTTACAAAATCAAATCAAATCCTACAAATGAGGATACTAGCATTTATTTAAACTGTTATGAACAATCATAATATTAAAGTACTGAAGCAACCCTGAAATGAATAAGATGATGGATGGATGTGACAGTCATTAATTAAAAAAAGAAGCGTAACCCCAATGTGGGCACTTTTGTGAAATCACACTGGTGCTATTGGACTTTTACTAGACAACATATCTGGACATACCACATCATCACAACAAGTTTCACTAGTAAGCAGGCTTTATCCATCAAGCCAAGAGCTATCAATTTAGTCAGAAGAACAAGTTAGTCCTTAGGACTTTGGCAGATTGATGTTATGATCATGTTTATCAAATCAAGCGTTTTATATGAAAGCCCTGATATCTTTGTCTAATCAACTTTGAATCGTAAAAGGGAAAAGATTGCTGACCTCTAATTGTGTAACTTCTTCCTTGGCTGCAGTGATGCAGAATTCCAGCATGTATCAGTAACACAGAGCAGTCATAAAGAAATTATAAATGCTTTATCAGGTGGTATACATTAGTAGTATATAATGTTCAATGTTTTTCACAGCAGAGCTTGCTCATGCATATTCATTTTTTATACATTAATTATTTTTTTATTACCATTTGTTTGTTATGTACACGCATATAGATTTTTAAGATGCCCACCCTGAAGCATGTATAACTAACTATACATGTAGTTATGTGTTTCATTGTGTTGGCTCACTCCTTTATGGAAAAAAAATGATATGTATGATATTTTTCAGATGTTCTTTTTGTAATAAAGATTATATAAAATAAGGAAGTGTAGATTTTAAGTCTGGAAAATCAACCCATTGCAGATGTGCCTTAAACTTAATTTACTTCTTATGAGTAAGCAGAGCAATCCTTTTGGTCTTACTGTTTATAACATCATTTCTTTAAAGTGTCGAGTCTAATAATATAGCAGAAGGTGGCCTCACCTTGTGATTGACAAGTTGCTGTTATATGACCATGCAAGACCCTCAGTTTAATTCCAACTGTGGGCACTGTAATCTATGGACTTTCTAAGTTCATTTTAGTTTAACTGTAACTGATAAATGAATAGACTTCTTGCAACAGTGAATAATAAAACAACGCTAATTCTCAATCCACTATACAGTGTGCATAAGGCGATAATGTTTCCACATTACTGGATAGAGTTGGTGCTACTTTGGTGTGTGCATGTCAGAATATGTGAATAACAGCAATACAGTGAAGCTCACGATTGAGTCAAGTGATCTGACAGCTGTCAGTTGAACCCATTTCAGCTCAAATACACACAAACACAGACAAGCATACACACACGTCAATTATGGTGAACTGAGCAGTGGTAAGCTGATTGGGTAATATGTTTACTCCCTGCAGCCACTGTCAGCAACAGACCAACTATACAGTGGACATCACCTGGCACACCAAGAATCAGACAAATGCACAAACATATAGTAATGTGCAGTGTGGTCAGGATGGCAGGATAGTACCACTACCGAAGCTACCAACAAATCGTAAAGAGTATATATAACCACAGATGCAAAGACTGTACCACATGCATATATAGACACATTTACATAGACACCTATTTAATCTCACTTAATAAGGAATTCCATTTGTTGGAGCTGTAGGGTGGCATTAGGGGTGTCACCAGAACTGATAGTTAAGATACCAATAAATATCAGAATTCAAATTAAGTACCACCTCCATGATGCTTCTATGTTCCATACTTGATGGGCCATAATAACGTGATAGCACACTCTGTACATACCGCAGGGGCGTACCAACAGAATTTAAAAAGAAAAAACTAAACTCAAATGGGAAAGACTACGCTGATCGGCTAATTTTCAATTAATTGCCCAGCCATAGTCCACATGCACAGGAACAAAATAAACTACACAAGACAGTGGAAGAGAGTGACCTACGTGCAGTTGCCATGATAGCGCTGCTCCACCTCATTCACAAGACAGACAGTAAAGGTCAGCTATGGAGGAGCTTTCCATTTGTTGGACAACAAATTGTGTGTGTGTGTGTGTTGGGGGGGGGGGGGGGGGGGGGTGGTGCAAAAGGCATCATGTAAACGGTGGTATCATGCTTTTCAGGGCAAGGGAGGAAATTCTTCCAGTGTGCCAAGTACCTAAAAGGACCTCCATCCATTCTGCTACTACAATGTCAGTGGCTTAAAACCACTTTTTAAACAAAAGAGTTTATGTTTAACTAAACTGGACAGGTATTTTGTTTTGGTATTTGGTATCAAGAATCACATAATTCAGCTTGTACTGGTATAGACTACTAAATTCATCATATCGTGACAACACCAAATGACATGGCTACAGCGCTGTGATTTTCAAGCATCCATGGCAGCAGCACATGGAGGCTCTACTTACACAACAATGCTTCATGATTGTTATGGCCCTGTCCATAATCTGTTTTGGTGGCTGTTGTTGTCTGTGTCTTTAAGTCTTTGCAGGCCCCGGAGTGGATGAGCTGACGGCTGCTGATTGGTCCCCTGGTCATGTGGTCTCCTTCAAAATCCCTCACCAGCAGTTGTCCCGGGGCAGCCACTGACAGCAGCAGCAGACCTGACCCTGGCCTCCAAAACCTGAGACATTTGTGCCTGTGACTTTGTGCGACTTTCTGAGTTCTGTATATAGTGTGTACATTAGTTTTCATTGTCAATAGCACTGGGACAGAAGGGGTGAGCTGCCTTATTGTTTTCCTTGCACTGTTTTCTCCTGTTTATTTCAGTTAGGGAGTTAGGTGTAGCGCTTGTCTTTTGTGATGTTTGATTTCACATAGGGTTTTAGATAGCACCTCCTCCTGACTTAGCTTGTTTTGTTTGTTATTTTGGCCTTTGTTCACCCCGGAGCTTCATTTTTGCAGTGTAGAAAAATAAACCACCATTCACTAAGAAATTGGTTTTCCCTCTGTGTATGGTTTTGGGGACCAGGGCGGGGCAATCTTTTCAAACTTATGTTGCGTTCCTGTACCCCTAGACTGGGGCGTAACAATGATAAATATTCATGGTTAACGCTAACATGCTGATGCTAACAATGTAGATCGTTTACTTTTGTTGCCCCCCGAGAGATGAAACTTTGAGGTATCAGTTCAAGATTCTGGATTTCGCTCCTTATTGGAGGAATTTACATAACAATGTGCTGCACCCATGGTGTGCTGATGAAAGAAGTTTGAAATCTGAGTAGTGACGCTCTTGTTAGCAGTAGCTGCTACAGTCAGAAATTTGTTGATGCACATGTCTGTGACTGAATTACCACCACAGACCATAAAGTATTTGCATACAGATAAGCTTAACTCCAACAATTGTTATGCATCGTTATTACTGGCTCAAAAAACCTTTTTTTCATTTTTAAAAATACAGTTACTGATACGGTATACTGGCTCATGCAATATTACTGCAATTCCTTTCTTCTCTATGACTGCTGAAGAGTTGCTCTGAATACTACAGGCTAGGAGCTAAGCAGACAGTAAGACACAGGAGCATCTAGAACTTTAAAGCAAATTTTAAATATTAAAATAAATCAACCCTCTTTTATCAAAGACTAACAAATTAAACTGGATTAGCAAAAATATGACTTGGAGAGAGCCCTGTTGTTTACAATTTTAAACAAAGCATAAAGTTTGGACGGCAAACCAAGAAGTAACATTTTGACTTGATGTTGTCACTTGCCTAAATTAAAGGTCAGTGGATCAGCAAAGTCAGGGCCTCTATACCCTGGGGTCTGGACATATCTGCACCAACTATCTGTGCTATCAATGTAATAACTGTTTACATATTTCTGTGTGAACCAAAATGTTCAGAAGATTAACTGACAGAAATAGTGAATTATTTTACACCAGCTATTATTATCAACTGAGTGAAACTGCAGGTGCTGAGCCAGGAGAGAATAACAAAACAAGTTATGATTGAAGTCTTCAAGTTCAAGGCCCAAACAAAGAAGTCAGAAACTCTGAATCCATGTCTATCAACATCAACTGAAAATCAATCCAACGCTAGATAATGACTATTTTAGTACAGATATGAAATATTATTAAAACTAACAAACTGATCTGCAACATGAACGAAGTAAAAAGAGGAAAGAGGGAGATAACAACAGTTCATGTGAAGCAGGAACACTGGACCACACCAATAAAACCACACACATCAGAGACAGAAAGGACAAACGAGAAGAAAGGAGCAACACAGGAAGAATTAAGAGGATGTAGGCAATAAAACAAAAGACCAAAAGACTTTAAGAGACAACAAGCGATAGATGGAGACAAAGTGATAAAGAGTGTGTGTGCGCATGTGTGTATTCATTATAAAAGTGTTCAAATTGTCTTGGCGTCCTATCAGGTGGCATCAAACCCATGCGCGATCTGGAGGGGGAACTACAAAGTGGATCCTGGGGCCTGCAGAAAGAAGCCTTTTTGATCGCGCTAATTAAAAGCCATTTTGTTTAAAACAAACAGACACAAGTCTAATTGGCTCTTTTCCATAAGAAAGGGAAGGATGCTGAAAGTGGAAGAACGCATGAAGGAGGGAGGATGTGTGTGTTTCTGTGCGTGAGGTAGAACTGGATCAGAGGGAAGCTGTGCTCGGCTGGCACATTCACTGCTTCAGACACACAAGCATACGTAAACAAGGAAGCACACTTTTTTTATTCTTTTCTTTTTTACTGTAACCCACTACTAAGTATTCCCTAAACATAAAGTAAGACAGGAATGCAAGTCTGTAAGGGGATAACAGGTGGAGATGCGGACAGTTAAAACGCACACAGACACAAATCCAAACAGGCAAAACATTTCAAAGAAAACTGCACGTCTAACTCCACCACACAGTCTATTAAACATCAGCTATTAGTGCCATTACTGTTTCTACAGCACATAACATCTTGTCAGCTTTCATTCATTTGACTGTTTTTCTTCAAAAATCACAGAAAAGTCAACTGGATTATAATAATTTTTCACTACTTTTATAATAACGGTGAGAACGGGACATTCACTCAATGCTCATGGATTGAACACTGTGTCAGGTAAAAATTTGCATGTGCTAAAATTTGAATATTTTCAGTAGGATGCACCTTAAATTAGTCCATGATATGAAGATGTTGTGTAACAGCAAGGTCAAAAGTCAGACAAATGGCTTTTTGGAAAGTCAAAAAAAAATGAACAGGTGTATGTATATTTTAACTCCACCACATTATAAATGGTAACGCTGAAATCTAACACACAAAGCTGTTCCTTTCCAAACTGTCAATCGTTAAATTGGACTAGAGGTAAATAGTTTCTGTTACGTTGCTTGTCAACATCACAGCAGATTAAAAATCCCTGAGGAGCGCAGTATGGATACACTGAACATATGAGGGTACATACACGCACACCTGGGTCTGAAAATGGAACATATTGTCTCCCTCCATCTCTGAGTCATCAAATCATGGCCTGCAGCTCCTGTGGTCGATTTCATGTTGTTCTCTTAAGTGTGACTGAACTTAACTGAGCTGAGCTAGACTACAGTCTGAATGATGCTGGACCTGACTACTGACTGGGTCCAACTAACCCAACATAGAGACAGTCTTATTTAACTGCTGCAATCATGCTAAAGGAGCTTTTTATTTCAGGAATGCCACAGACACGTGCCTAAGTGTTCAGGGCTTGGCAGAATAAAGTTGTGAGACTTAAGTATTCCTGCTTTCATTTTATACACATAACCACAATACATGTCACACGCACACAAATAAGTGACACCCAAAGACTGTTTGCATCCTGAGAGATGTAGGAGATTTTACATTTTTTTCATAATGTGTCTTTACAGATTTGCCTGTAAAATGAAATGCAACATGGAATGTCATCACACACTTCCGCTTTGTCTGCATCTTTAAATATCACACACAATGCAGAGGCTTCAGTCGACCCATCTACTGTTGACTGAAGCTCCATTCTTAAGGAAGGGAAACAAGGAGAAATGTTTGAGGTAATTTGAGGTCAAATTACATAAGAACTGGGCTAAAAATCAGTGGCAACTGGTCTTTTGGTGTAGTGGTTTCTGGTTCAAATCTCCATCAGACATAACTGACTGCTTACAGCTATCTGAGTCATCTGCAAAAAAGCAAAGATGAAATCTTAGGCCACCAAAGTGGAGACTCTCTACCACCTGGCACAGATATTCCACCAATAAAAATTATGAGCAGAATCGTGACAAACTGCACACCTGGGGAAAACCAACACTCAGGTATGGCAAAAGCCATATATGCTGTTCTGTTTATGTTTCCATGTTTTAATAAATCCTTGCACATATTCCCCCTTTTTGCAGTGAAATATAAAGAAATTAGAAGTGGTTTGAGACTTTTGATCAGTTTTCTACCATCGCACACTTTCTCTAGGCATAAATTGTACACAAGGAAAAACTGCCTCTCTGACATCACAAAAACAAGTTACAGAAAAACACACAGCAAACATCTTCCTCACACACGACTCACAAAAGTTTCACAATCTCACACGATTATGTTCACAACTATAGCAACAGAGAAATGGGCCGCTTGAAAGGCAGAGGCAATAGAGGCCAATTTTAACAACGCACACAATACACTACATTAGAGTAGCACTTCCCAGTCTTACCGCAACACAAACATTCACTTATCTATATGATAATAGGAGGGCGCAGAGCTCAATGTGACAACAAGAGAGAAACGCAGCACAATGCCAAGCAACGCCTGTAGACAGAAGGATGTGAGATGTAATCTTCTCCAAAGAGAACAAGAGTAAGAGGGAAGAGAAAAGAGGGAGATACACGTCTTTATATGCAATACAGAGTAGGGTCTGTTGACAATGAAGCTGTCAAGGAAAAAAAAAGTGTAGACAACAGGCTGTTGTTTGGGGAGGAGTTTCTTTAGAGGAGAAATTGATGTTGGAAAGGGGATGAAATACAGGGAGAACTGTGATACAGGAAGTTCTGACAGCTTTTACAATTGCAACTGGTGAGTGTAAATAAAGTATGATTCTACACCTGACACACGTACAATGTCTCTCTTATATCTAATGTACGTTTGAACTGCTCTAGGTGAAGCATAAAGTGGAAAAAATAATGCGAAGGAGGATGTTTCTATCTTACCTGTGTGGCGTTTTTATGTATGAGCGTGCAAGCTTAAATGCAAACCATGCTTGTTGAACTTCAAATGAACAGC
This sequence comes from Copadichromis virginalis, assembly GCF_057382275.1. Classification (NCBI taxonomy): domain Eukaryota; kingdom Metazoa; phylum Chordata; class Actinopteri; order Cichliformes; family Cichlidae; genus Copadichromis; species Copadichromis virginalis. The sequence goes on from NC_140634.1 coordinate 37,354,365, forward strand.
TCATAATTCTGGAGAAGTGCTTATTCGTTACCTTTGACGAAAAATTAGATAAGATCCATTAATAAGTGAGGAGTAACGACATGTTTAGCAGATTACAATTTAAAGACTGTGTGTGTGTTGATGACAGACTAACTAGTATTTGGTCAAATGTTTTAACTAGTTTCTTAAAACGTTTTTCCACCGTGTAGCTTCATGCACAATTTCTATCCACTGTGTAATCTCGTGGCACTGGGACGGCTGGCAGCCTTAACCCAATTTCCCTCGGGATGAATGAAGTATGATCAATCAATCTTCCTGCCATATTAAGTGTACCTATCAGTTGCTTGGTTGGCAGTGCTTGGTTATCTACTCTTGGGTCACACATCACCAGCTTCCAGCATCTCCTCCTCGTTGACAGTGTGTTTTTGCCTCAAGTGGTGAAGCATGTTTGTTGTTCCTGCCTTTAGCAGGAAATGTTTAGTCGCATATTTTGCAAAGTACTGTTCTTTGTTGGAGGTTGCTCCCCTTTTTACGCACGAAATCTTCATCAGAGGCTGAGATGCTATTTTTGCTCTCATATTTCTGAGATTGTACCACTGCTGTACACGGAAGGGAACGTCAATGCATGACTTCCCTACATCATTGCTTCAAGATATGACACTTGTTTAAACGGTATATATATTTATACTGGTATTATCACAGATGATGAGGCACAAATCTACCTGAAACATTCTGAAAACTGCACTGAGGTACTTATAGTCTACAGACATAATAATTTCTTGAGAAACTGGCTAGATAAATAATGGAAAATTGACTGAGGGGAATTAATTTATCTATTTTAAGTGGATCAATCAAGACTTGTGATTATCAGTTTACATTCATGCATACACACTTCTGTGATAGTCTCATTTGCATGTGATGCAACCTCTTAGAAAATGCAACCAAGTGTAAATAGCTATATCTGGTAGAAATATAACATGTAAAAATGGAACTCAATATAAACATGAAATACTGACTTGTGCAAAGATGTTTCTTTCAAATAACATGCAATACGTAACAGGCTGTGACTGTACCTAGCCTCTTCCTAGTGGTAATGCTAGCCTAAGAGCCAGTAGTTCTGGATAATTCAAATTAACTCAGTTGCTTCCAAAGTCTTCCATCTTTTTACCCTGCAGTGATTTCTTCTGTGGTAACTGTTGTTCAAAGTTTATTAGCTCCAACTCCATCATGGTCAGCTCAGTCTTAGTCTGAAATACAGAGTTAATTTTATTTCCTAATAAAAATGATCAGTAAAATAATCAGGAGATCAACAAATAATAAAAAGCGATCCAGCACGGGTGCCCTTCTTCATGTCCCGGATGGAAGGACCCTCACTCTACCCCCACGACAATTACCACCCATGGCGCATGGCAAAAGAGCTTTCTTACCCCTTTCATCATTTTTCATCTTCTGATGTTTTGCCATGTTTAGTGGTAGTGGTAGTGGGGGGCCTAGCTAGATAATGAGATAACATGATAGAATAAAAAAGGTTCTGAATTACAGTGGAGCAAAAGACCATGCTTTCAGCCACCACGAAAACCAATAAAAACTTATTTTTGTAAAATGAGTCACAAAACTTTCACAAATACGTATTTTTTTTGCCTATAATACAGTCGAGGTCCTTTTGGATTCCCCCTGTTTCTGGTATATGCAAATCTGGGCAGATATTTTTCCTGTCATGCTAAGCTAGGCTAAAAAAGCCCTGATGTTCCAATTCCTGCTCTCTACTTAACAGAGATTGCATTGATCTGCTCATCTCAGCACTTTCTCCAAAATACTGACCTTTTCCTCTCACGCTAGCCTGCGTGTGACAGGACAACAAATAATCAGAAAGAAAGAAAGAGGGGAAGAAAAGAGCAAGAGAAATCACAAAGGAATTACACTTTCTCCTGGCTCATATGATCTATTATTAATCCAATTTTGCACGGACTCTTAAATTTTTGGGGGGGAGAAAAATCACATTGAGCAAATTAATGAGGTAAACGTAATGATCTGAGATGATCAAAGGATATCAGTGTTGGGCAAAGTATAGCCACCAATTAGTAAAACAAGCGCAGGAAAGGGACTAAAATATGCACCAACGCTCCTGATGAAAAGACGGGGTCAGAGAGAATGGACTAATTTCACAAATGAAACGACGTACAGCAAGACAGGCCCGCGTGTGTGTGTGTGTTCCAGGAGGAGGGGTGTGTGTGTATGCGGGTCATGTTTGGATTCCCCCTGGGTCTACAAGCAGAGAGAGTAAGAGAGGTCCCACAAGAGGAGCAGGAGAGGAGCTGGCTTTACTTTGATAACAATAATAAGGTAGTTCTCCCTCACTCTCTCTCTCTTTTTTTATTTATTTATCCAGCTTTGGCACAATGTGTACTGCCGCTCTCGTTTGATCCATGAAAGAAGCTTGTTATGTTTTTCTTTCCCCCCCCACCCTTTTTTTTGAAGAGTTTGATGCACAAAGGAACAGGAGAGTGGAAAAAAAAAAACTTTGGAAATAGGCGCCCTCTGTCCGAATTGGACTTCGGTTCGTTAGGAAGGCCTCAAGAGGTGTACTTCTTTTTGTTGGCTTTTGTTTTGTATATTTCTGGATTACGCTTTTTTTTTTTTTTTTTTGAAGGGGTGAGAGTTGCTTGACCTTCTGAATAAGTGTCTGCAGAAACTAGTTGCAGGGGATCTTATACCCGGTTTCAGTTCCATATTTTTATTCTTCGGCTCAACTAGCTTACTTTGCATGAGTGACATTTCAAAATAACTGTTTTTCTTGCACTTGGCTTTAGCTCCTCTTTCTTTAAGCTAACTTCACTCAGGATGGATGGATGAGTTGTGCATATAAAGTTGATTCTGCATGTAATGGTGCACTTAACAATATAATGGTAGCTGTAAGGAAAAGATGGATGACGAGACAGAGGTTATGCACCACTTCACAGTTGTTGCCAGTGAAACAGCACTACAGTAAGTCAAATTTAAGGTCACTTACAGACAGCAAAAAATGACCTAGTGTATAGTAATTCTTAATCCTTCAAGTGCATCAGCTAAAGAACTAAAACAATATAAAACGTTAACATTTGCCCAATTTTTTTTTTTTTTTTTTTAAATTATAGTAAAGTGTAAAATGCCTAAAAACTCTTTAATATGTGCCTTACAGTTTCTACTATAAGCTTTTAACATTTGCCAACTAGATTATCATTTATTGGACGAAGGGTGGGTATCATCCTAATGCCCTTAAGGGGTCTTCAGAGATCTGCTCAATGTTAAAGACTTTAAAAAAAAGGGTTAAAATTTTTATTGATGGTGTTGATTCCCAAAACAGAACAACCCCATAATCTGTCTCTGCTCCACATTGTACTAATCAATCAATCTTGCTCAATCTATTTAGTCCGGTCTCCTGGTCCATAGAAACAAGACAAGCAAACAGCAAAAGACAGCAAAAAACAAAATATATTTGCTATGTCAGTGATGTAAAGTACAAAACTTCGATTTAATTATGCCAAAAATGTTAAAAGTTGAAATTCAATCATAACTGAAGCTCCCAAGGCCATAAATGACAGATAAAATGAAATCTAAGTGGTTTTCTGGTATATGGAATGAGAGAGTTAATGTCTACTTCGTGAACAATGACCAACCTTCACAAACACACACAGACACCGTAAGTGCCATCGAAAAACCCCCAAAGATATTTCTAAGCTCATGGAATGAGCTAACAGTCTGACTCTTCTCCCTTCCTGCTTCAAACATATCTTCCATTTCATTCCACACACCTCCACAGATCATGTGTTCGACTGTCCCTTTCCGTTTCATCTTTTAAAGTCAAATATTATAATTGCTCCACTGGGAACAAAAGTACACAACACATTTCTCACTTTAATAACAATGGATCATTTTATGCTTTTAATAAAAAATTAAAAAATAAAAACATAGGAGGTAGCGGAGAGGAGCAGATAAGACAAAAATTTGAATTTTAATCTTAACCTTGGAAAAAAGAAAGACCGGTGGGGAGTAAGGAGGGGCGTATTTCGCTGCCATCCTAATTTTTTATTCTTGGCTCATGTATCTTACTAAGTGGAATAATCCTTTCTGTCATCGTTGTATTTTTACTCAGTTGTATATAGTATTTGTATTTGTATTCTATTTTTATCTTATTGTATATTTATTTTATTTTATTCTACTGTATATAGTATTTTATTTTATTCTATTCTGTACAGTTGTGTACTGTATTTATTCTTATTGTATTCTAATTTTTGCCTCATAACTTTTGCACTGTCCACTTCCTGCTGTGACAAAACAAATTTCCCACGTGTGGGACTAATAAAGGTTATCTTATCTTATCTTATCTTATCTTATCTCTCTAAGCCTTTGTATGTCTACATGCTGGACTGAGATGCTGGTAGGACAAGTCACTTAAGCCTATTACTCTAATAATTTATATGTCTTGGCAGCACACTCCTCAACCGCATTCAAAGCCTACAGATACATAAAAAAAGACATCTGTTTGAGAGAAAAAACAGAAATATCAGCTAAAGCGAAAAAAACAGCGATTCAGTCTGCAAAGGTGGACTTGTTTGAGGTTCACTGATAAGGCCAATGATAAAACTTATAACTCTCAATATAAAAAATAATGATAATAATAATAAATAAAGCAATGAAGACACAATCAAATCAATGTCAGAGGGGAAAAAAAGAAAGTTAGCTGGCAAACTCACAGTAAAAATCACAAATTGCTGGGCATTTAAACATTCCAACAAATAAGAGCTTGACTGATATCTCATATCAATGCAGATATCTGGCGATCTAAAAATCCAATATTTCCATATATCAGATGATATTTTTATTGCTTTTGGGGCAACCCTACCTTCCTTCTGTGGTAGAACACAAGTAAAACATAACATATCTAACTCTGCACTGTTTGCAATCAACATCACCGTTACCTTACTTGGTCATGCTGCCCACAGTATATATATTATTTTCCTCATCATTTGTGGACGACTCCTTCACTGCTGCTATCCCTGCTTTTCGCATTACCTTTCCCCCAGCCTGACTACGTCATCATTTTGGTAGTCTGCTGATGTCTCTTATTCTCCCAAGAGAATTCTCATTTCATTCTTATTCTCATTAAACTGTTCTAAATTTTCACGGTTTTCAGATTTTTAAAAAACTAAACCTATTTTGGCTGCTCCTCTTTTCACAAGGGATCACCACAGAAGATGGATCTACATGTTTGATGTGGGAGACTTTTATACCAGTAGCCCTTCCTGATGTAACCCTCCAAGGAACTTATCCTAGGTTCATTGGCATATTAGCCAAATGCGCTGATCACCAGACTATGAAGCCACTGTTTTCTGACTTTTAAAACAATCAACTTTTCTTTTCTTTAAATTGGGATTCATTTTACATTTGGGATTTTTTTGTCATTTCACCTTTAATCTTCTAGTAAATTAGTCACCAGAAAAATACCTTAACGGCAACACAACTACTGTTGGCAACTGAAAAAAATTAAGTTTATTTAAACAAATTGTTCAGCTGCTCCTGAAATCCACTTGCTCAACATGTTCTTACTGTTGGAATTCATAGGCTCACTTTTTCTTACAAATTTATGAAGCCTTCAAATAGGGCTGTGCAATATGACCAAAACCTCATATCCCAATATAAACATTTATCGTCTTGACAACAATATATATCACAAACATTTTATGTTTCTGTAAATTCTGTGAATCTTGAGCAACTGGACTTGCATGAAGTGTTTTCAGCTGGGCGTCGTGTAACCGGAGTCGAGTGTTTTGACCGATGCATGAAACTATACATTTTTAAGCATAAGTTGTAACGGCTGCCGTTTTCTTTGTGAGGATTTATTACACGGCGTGCTGCGGGGAAAAGCCTGTTCTAACGTTTGAGTCTAAGCTTTATTTGGAGCACATTGTAGCATCCCTGGCTGAATGATGGTCTCTTATACTGATGCTTCACAGAGGTTTTATTGGAAATGTCTTTATTGAAACATTCAGTGAAGACACCGTAAGAGCTAGGAGCAAAACAAAACCAGCAATATTAATACCATAACATCAAAGGAAACAAATTTCTCCAGCTCACATATAGCATATACATCAAATTTACATCACTCAATTCATTATATCACCTCACTAACTTACAACTACACATAAAGGTCAAGGTCAAGGTAAACAATATAAACTCTATTAAACGACATTTTGATTGCATGTAACTTATTCCGTTAAAGGAAACATTAACAACCCTTGTGCCACTGTCAGCCAGGTACTAATTGGCAAAGTAAACGTACATATTTTTCACTTTAAGGCATACCATTTACCATATCCTAAAAGAAACGTTAATGACAGCCCTTTAACGGTTTTGTGCCAGTTTCCTGTTTCAAAATAAAAGCATGGATTTCAAAATAAAACCGAAGTGCCTTTCAAACAAACATAAAAAATATTTACCAAATTTAAAGGTCATTTACACACGTGACGGCTCTTTTTTTGTATCACATCCATAAACTCTCTCCATACTCTTTCACGTGATTCTTACGTAGGCGGTAGAAAAGGTTTCCCGTGTTTGATTCTGAGGTAGGGACCAGTTTCCTCCAAAATTTGCATAGTACAGTTTTCTGATCGGTGTCAGACTTTTCATAACCAAACCATGTCCATGCTACAGAGGTAGCCCCATGTTCGGGAGCAAGGTCCTCAATTTGTTTTGACTGGCCTGTTTGTAATTATTTCAGTTTATTTTGAAAAATCTCAACAGGATCTTCAGCTTTAATGTGAAAGGCTTATGTGGAAACTAAACAAGCGGACGGCGGAGCCACTAGTTGTGTTTACCATCGTTGTTGCTAACGACAAAGAGTAAAAACAGTTGCTTATTCGTCTGTAGTGTGGTTATTATAAATATAAGAGAAAAAGAGAACTTCAAGAAATTAATATACCCACTACAGTGACCATCAAAAAAATATATATATATTGCCGTAAACAGTTTATTTTGCGACACCACAAAACAAACGATAGCATAATATAAAACGATAGACGTTTTCATATCGTCATCCGATATATATCGTTATATCGAACAGCCCTACCTTCAAACAACCTTCAACCTGACATGGATCAGACAGTGACTGTCCCTATTTGTACAATTCATCATAAAAACCACCCAGTACTGGGCAGGGCTGGGAGGCAGTGATGCTCAGATTTTTATGTACTATCAAATTGAAGTTCATTAAACTTTCATTGCATGTGTTTATTATTTTCATTTTGGCCAAATTTATAAATTGGCTAAAGTGATGTTTAGGGAAATAAGATGCATTTCACAAACCCCATTAACCACATTTGTGGATTATAAACTTAAACTAACCAAATTTTTTATTGTATTCTCCAAACTGATAATAGCACAAGCATTTAAGAACTACAAAGTGCAATTACTGCACAGCCATATCTCTCAGTGAGCTAAGAATATGGACAGTCATTCAAAGATAACACACTTACTGGAAGTTACTTGGAAGGTGTTTAATGAATAATTACTGTAACCAAACAAAGCTCCACTTCAAATGCCTGCTGTCTGTTCCAATTTACACTCAGCTGTTATATTTCATTAGTCTACAAGTCACACAAACATACTCTGATAGCGAAAGAAGAGAGGGATATGCTCCAGCAAGTCACCACATGTTGGGGGATTTGTTTACAGCTTCCTGTCTTGTAAGAGATCAACACCCCGTTAAATCAGTGACACTCAAACGTGCAGCTTCTTCACCTGAGCCCTAACCTCATATGCGTGTGCACAAAAATCCGTGTGTGCGTGTGTGTGTGAGAGAGAAAGAGCGGGACCATGACCGAGGGAGAAAGAGCACCTCATCAGTCGCATTGGGAAAATACCATTCAGAGACTGACAGATGTCTCTCTCCGTCTGACTCTTACCTGCATCTAACAATGTGTCTCGCTCCGTGGGCCTGGGGACATGCATACACCCACTTTGACACACATGCACAACAATGTAACAAACAAACTCAGTGTGCCTGTCTGTGCGTGTGTGTGTATTTCTGTGTACAGTACATGTTTGTGTTTTCATCACTGTCTAAAACAGAGCGGAAACCAATCCCTGATGCTACGGACAGATAACAATATCCACCGCTGCCAAGCTCCCACAATAACAACTAGGAGCGCAGCAGCAACTGATACTGTAGGACTGTAAATAGCAGACGCACTTCACATTCGGTGCAGATACAGTATCACTCAGCAATGACTGCAATTGGTTGTTCAAATAAAACAAGCACAGAGGGTGCAGGGAACTCTGAATACAGAATAGCACAGAAAAGAATAGCCTAATAATAAAATCCACAGCTCTGATGGCAATATGTCAGAAATAAAAATACAGCTGCTTTATCCGTCATTTGTCATGTACTATAGATGATGAAGTCAGATCTTGCTAATGGAGAAAAATGGTTTTACCTCAGTAATCTTTAGTAGCTCAGTTATACTAATAGTGTCAGACGAGACTGGATGGTAAAAGAATGAGCTTTGCAGTCTGCTTTAGAAGTAAAAACGTAGATCACACAGAAGCACAATCCCTGAACCAACAGAACACTGTTTTATGGGAGAATCTCTTTACACCTGAGCAGCTTTGACTTTTACCGCCTCTCATTCTTTAAGTCTCTTAAAGAACGACGGATAGGGGAAGATGCTGACCCTAAAATTACACAGTCACTGACACAGCACCACATGCAATAAAGGGAGGCTTTACCCTGCAGGATGCCGAGGCAAGTAAGGCACAGATAAAGTGCAAACAAATAACAAAAGCTACATCTCAGACCTCATTTAATATGTTATATGTTAAAGTTCATGACAACATATTTAGAAAAAGACTGAACAAGTACAGCTTGTTTGGAAGGGTTGCCAGGGGAAAGCCTTGTCCCTCTAAAAATAAAACACGGCAGCACCACTTAGGTTTGGAAAGTTGCATCTGACCAAACCACAAGAGCTCTGGAAAGATCGCTCTGGACCAAGGTGGAGATGTTTACCCATTAAGCAAAGCAATTCACAGCAAATCAGCACAAACACTTCGTACCAACATCAAGCATGGTGGTAGTGGGGTGATGATTTGGACTTAGGCACCTTGCAGTCAGTGAATCAAACTCCTCTAATGGTGTTAGTGAAGTATTGTAGGAGTGATGTAACTCTTTGGAGGTGAAATTACAAAACAATGCAGACACATACACATGAAAGTTAGGTGTACCACAACTCATTTTCACAGGGATTTATTATTTATCCAAAAAACTATTTTGCTTGTTATTGGCTTAAGTGAGAGTGGTAAAAGGTCGCGTAACCTGAGGTTGCTACTGATGGTCAGGGTTTTAATCTGAACATAAAATTTCCACCGATCTTCATCTGCTTATCCCATTCAGAGTTGTGGAGGCCTGGAGCCTATCCAAACTGTCATAGGGTGAAAAGAGGCATACAGCCTGGACAAGTCACCAATCGATCGTAAGGCTAATGCACAGAGACAGACAACCATTCATGTGACAAATTTAGAATCACCTCATCCATGTGTTTGGACTGTGGGAGTATCCGGTGAGAACTTACGCAGACCCATGGAGAGCATGCAAATTCCCCACAGAGCGGCCCCAAGCAGGATTTGAGCCCAGGACCTTCTTGCTGTGAAACAACACTAAAAACCAGCCAAAACTAGAAAGCCATGCTATCTCACTGTGATTAAGACAATTTTAATACTGAATAAAGATGCCCCTCAATCACTGTCTTGTAGATAATCGTGTTACTATAATTGTCCTAATTTGAAAGCTTTGACATTAGCACAAGTCCTGTTCTAAACTATTTTCCCTGCTGCCCTTCATTCTGTAAGCCTATGGAGTTTGAGTAAAGCCATTAAAGTGGATGCATAATTTAGACGAACATGGCAACCAAACCAAATGACAAACTCAGCTAATTCTGTTATAGCAAAATTACTGATAGCATCTTCTCTGATGTGGACATCGGGTCAGCTGGAGGCGCAGTCGAAGATTGCAGCGGTCCCAGATCAGATGTACACACTGGAACTCTTTCCCATGTTGCTTGTCTGTGTTTATTGTGTTATGGTGTGTTGATATCTGTGCATTCCTGTATTATCCTTTTGTGTTACACATTTCGATGTTTCTTTTTCCTCGCTACCTAGCCTGACCTGTCTCCCCAATGTGATGTTTGTGTATTGTATGTACGGTCGGCAAGGTCTGTCATCTCTGTTGTGGGCAAAAGACCTGCAACTGACAAATAAAACACATCTCATCTCTCATCTCATTTCTAGGAAATGAGAAGCAGCCATAAAAAAAGTAAAATAAACCCAAAATATTCTGATGAAAACCTTGAACAATTACAGATGCAACTGAAGCTGATTCCCTGCAAATGCAGAACGGTTTTCTTTGTTCACCAAAGAAAAACACAAATGTGCACCTTATGCACGTGTAATTTTCTAAATCCAGTATAAGTACAGCCCTTTAAAAAAAGTTTTCCACATGCTTGCTAATAGATACTTAAGAGATCCAGTTAATCCCACACAGACCCACAGTGTCAACAAAAACAAAAGCCACGGGCAAAATGTAAGTATCTATAGAAACATTACAGCATTAGAGAACTACCGCTCTCTCTCCTCAGCTCGTCCACCATCCCTCTCCTGCTTTTTGAGAGGCAGGGCGGTGATTGGCGGAAAAAAGCCTCCCTCAATCCAATCCCTAATCCCCAGCAGGCTTTTAAAACATATGACTGGAGGAGGACCAGCGGCGGCTCTCTCACGCTGTCCTCTTCCAAGCGATATTTTCTCTGTGCTATAGCTGCAACAGAAGCAGCCGTCACAGAAGAAGCGAAGAGAAGCTGTGCGGTGGGGGTTTAAAAATTTAAAAAGGTGCTCATCCACGACCGTGTACCCTGTTCTGCATGCTCTGAGTCTTGGAGAGCAAAGTCGCACTGCCAGGCTGCCCTTGTTGCCTTCGCTTCTGCAACTTTGACTGCATGGTGGGAGGTATCCCTAGCTCTTTAACGACTTACCGGATGCTGCGCTGCTGAGGAGCCCGTCTTTCCTGTGACTCCCGTTCTCCACTGGTCTCTCTCACTGAAAGACAGGGAGGTGATGGAGGTCGGTAGAGGGGGAAGACTGCCGCCGCTGCTGCTGCTGGTGATGGTGGTTTGGGTGCTCACATTGATTTGTGTCACTTCTCTGTCTCTCTCTCCCTCTTGCCACACCACCTCTTTTCCACTCTCTCTCTTCACTTCACTTCACATTACACACACATGCATGCACACATACAGGACAAGATTTGGGCAAATTACACAAAGCTGAGACACTAAGGGCAGGAGAAGTCAATTTGTTTCCTCTTCACAATAGCTACTCCTCAAGTCAAGACATTTCTCTTACCAAGAACAAACTATTAAAAGTCTACAACTGATGTGTAACCAGAAGGTAAAATCTAAAACACATGAGGTAAAATCTGACCTGAAGCTGTAGACTGTCAAGAGGAATAACTTTGAATGTGCCACTATCATAAGTTGCCATCACCAGTGTGTGAATGTGTGTGTGAATGGGTGGATGACTGGATATGTAAAGCGCTTTGGGGTCCTTAGGGACTAGTAAAGCGCTATATAAATACAGGCCATTTACCATTTACCATAAGTTGTAAAACACTTCAAAACCACAAGCTTTATATTCCATCTGCCTTAGAACCAGGTTTCTGCCAACTACAGTAAGTAGGCTCCTTTGAATGACTACCAGGCTAGCAAATAATACCAATTTTAAATGCTGCCTTGTAGTAGGTGGGTTTACTCAAAAAAAACAACAACCCAGACGTGTAATGTAAAATCCTCAGTGTCACCTGCCCTGCACTAAACTGCGAGGGAGAAACCACACCTTGAGCCGGAATAGTTGCAGTCAGTCATTTAAATGATTTGGTGACGTTTACATTTAGCCCGAGGCTAAACTTTGGCCTACAATGAAAGCAAGCTAGTCCAAAACTGGGATATTTTCGCTTAAAGGCAGTTGTGGCTACTATTTCTTTTTTTAGTACGTCTACTGCTATCGAAGTATAATGGTTAACTTTCAGAATAAAACACTCACCCTTCGGCTGCAGAAAAACAAGAAAATAAATTTTTTTTCACACACCTGTTAAGCTCGCGAGGACCTTGACTAAACTGTCTAATTTGCATACATCGCAGTGCCCCCCTCCTTCTTCCCCATTGGTCCAAACCGCTCTTTCCTAGTTCACTCATTGGCTGATTTAATTCAGATTTTCATTTTTAAAAATGACATCGCATACTTAATTTAACTTGAACTTGAACATTGGAAACTAAGTAAATTTGGCAGGTGGTAAATATTGGGGGTTTTCTTATATGTTACGTAGCCTTTTTTATGTGGTGCCGAAATTAATTAAAAACTGGTCCTCATCCAGACTGCGAAAATTCACATGAAGGCCAGAAAAAGGACTCAAAAAGTGGAGAAACGTTTGGCACATGGTTTGTGAAGTAGAAGCCAGACAGAAAAATATATCAGATGAAAATAGGCCATGTTTTTGCCTAGATAACCTGTTTGATAAGACAATGGTCTTTGGTTGGAACCATTAGTTCATGTCAATGAAATTGGGACAACTTGTGCATTTATTAGTAGAACCCTGACTTTGATAACTTGTGAAATAAAGCTAATTATTTGTCATACAGTACTGTGTAAAAGTCTCAAGGCAACCTTTATTTCTTCATATTTTGTTTGCAAAGTACCTTCTTGTAAGATTTTTTTTTAATGCTCTTGAGCAATATTTCTCAAGGAATTTTGAAGGGTTTTCAAAGTTTTCCTTTGGACTCATTTTAGATAATTTAGCAAATAGCCAATTTTAAATAGCATCTGTAGACACTTTGTTGCTAGTAGTTTGTTGCAAAAACACATAATTTGTACCAATTTCTTTAGCTGAATCTATGAAAAATACCAAAGATAAGACAATTCGACAGGCATGTGTTTGTGCACCAACATTGTGATTCCCAAATGCATTGAGGGAAAATTTGGCATATATTGGCAGGTTGTCCTTTTAACGCAACTGAGGACACTACATGCGTTCACCATTCAAAGAAGAGCTTTAAATGTTCCTCAGCCTGGAGAACTAATTCTAAAGACCGCGTAAAGAAATTACAAGAAAGCCTGCTAAGGTGATAATACCAAATACTGAATTTCAAACTCATTATAATTGTACAAACTATGGTTAGGGCTTAAAAACTGTATTTTATCTAAGTTTGCACATGTTTCAATCAATCAGTGGATATTGATCACATACTGTGATTTTATTTCACAAAATGACAGCATGAAAACACCCCATGAAGATTCCATATGGGTTCACACTGCTCCCTTTCCTGAAAATCATCAGAAAACATTCAAATAAGAAGAGACTCATGACAAATGCACAAATGGACAAGTCTGATTTAATGTTTGAGCCACAACGTTTTGTGCTATTGTTCAACACTCAGCCAAAATTGTAAAAACAAAATGCCAATAACTATAACAATAAATGCATGCTGGGCACAAGTCAAAATTATTCTGCAGCTTTCTAACAGAGTTAGACCACATTTGTGATGCTACAATAACAACTGCATAAGCCGTTAAGTACAATTTTCCTGGATGTTAAAAATCTTGGCACCCACCAGAGAGCTAATGACCATTCACCAAAGGAGAATCACCAGTACTGTGATACAAATATTGCCATTTTTTAGATGTTGAAAACAATTGTGTATAGCCATAAACAACAGGCAAATGTGCTGACTTACATCAGGTAAATTAACACAGACTTGTTTAAACAATATGCATAGCCAGTTGTGCTTAATTCATTTTTACTGATACGCCACCAAATCACAACAAAAATCACTTTAAGGCACTTTATATTCTAAGGCAAAGGCCCTACAATAATAAAGAGAAAATCCAAACAATCAAATAACCTCCTATTAGCAAGCACTCAATGACAGTGGGAAGGAAAAACGTCCTTTTAACAGGAAGAAAACTCTGGCAGAAGCAGTTTCAGGGAAGGGCGCCGATCTGCAATGGCCTGTTGGGGGCTAAAGCACATAATAACTTCCTAAAGACCCATTCTAAGCCAGGAAAAACCCTGCTGTTCTTTTAAAATAGCGCCTTAAGGCAACTGTTCCTGGGATTTGGCTCTATATATAAATAAAATTGAATTGTACTGAATAAAAAACAAAAAACTTCTTTTGAGTAGTTTGGCCCATTTATCTCTTTGTTTATTTTTCTCCAGGAGTGCTTCTGATTGATGTAGGGTCTTTTCTCAATGATGTTTTACTAAGTCGCCCAATCAAAGAACAATATGTAGGCAATGGCATCCCCCTGCTGATACTGACTGAGCTGGGAGCTGCTCAAGACTGGGCACCACAACCAAACAGGCATCAGACACAGGACCTCTTAACCAGGAAGGTAAGCAATGACCGAGCTGTAGCTCAGAGCAAGAAGGTGGAGCCAGCGATAAATAGTCAGTCTTGCCCTGGAGTCTGAGTGAGCAAGGTGCTCACTTGTCATTCACAAATACAGATCAAAATAGGCGGGGGGTGGGGGAGTGGGAAACATCATTTTCAGGTTCTGAAGAAAATTTACTCACACTCAGTGGTTTAAATCACATATTCTTTGCCATTGTCAGACCTCAGCCACTGTACATATATAAGAGGTTTCAGGCTATTTTGCACCATTAAAACATGAGTGAGCGGGTATCCTGTGAAAGAATGCCTTTGTCTGCAAATGCACAGCACAGGAAGGACAGGCTGTACAGTACTCATTAAGTCTCTTGAAGTCTTTAACGGTGCTACCAGCCTGCAGCAAAAATCCATTCATAAATTTTCTTCACTCATTTTTGTTAAATCGATAGTAACAGTCTACTGCCACGCTGGAATATTCTTCATCCGGACAAACAATTGTGATGTAAGTTGTTGTTATTGATTTAATCATTAAAAGGATCCAAAAATATATACTTTTTTTCTTAAACATATTTTTGGGATGCAGAGACTTGGAAAAGCTTGGTGATATCATGGTGGAGAGGACCGATCAATAGACACTTTCTGTTGTTTTCTCCTTTATTTGCCAGCCATCTGTAGCTCCCAGATAAGCTTCCCTGTCTTGCACTTAGTAACAGCATATTTTATAAAATATGTTAACATTAAAGCATTTCACATTGATTAGTGGGCACTACCTTTTCCTTTGTGATGGTCACCAGCTGCAAAATGTCTTTTTGCCAAGCTTCTTATTTGCTATCGCATCGCTGTTTGACTCAACCAAAATGATTCACCCTAAATCACTGTTACCTCGCTCTCCATCCATGTATGCTTAGTTGTTTCTAATGTGCGTCCCGCTGCCCACTGTACCTTGTAAATGCCACAGTATGCCTTTGCAGAGGAGAAAGAGGGCTCAGGGGCAATCAGCAGAAGTGTGGGGGCAGAGCGGATGCGCTTCAAAGGCTGTCAAAACTATATTATATGGTTGATCCCTGTCCAATTCACTTTCACAGTTCAATAGCTGCTGTATGTTAAAGCTGAAAAACAAAGACAATCATTGGTGTCTCATCATTTTAAAGTTAGCGCACAAGAGGCTTTTTCTGTGTGTGTTAGAGAGGAGGTTGGGGAGGCGGTCAAACAAGGGAAAGTCTCAGCAGAGTGACCGCATAGGTCAGGTTTGACACACTTTATTATTCATTCACTGTCTGTCCTCAGCTGTGCTTAGCTCATCAGTGTGTGCGCACACACACACGCACACAGAGTTTCCCCTAGGTGCGGCTTTTACTGCACATATGCGCCTGGACGATGCACAAATGTCAAGAGCAATAACTGGGATGTCACTCCAAATTCACTCTCCTCTCTTCAGTGTTTAGCAGCTAGGTAACTCAGGGATCTGTCTTTCTCTCCGTCTCTCTCTCCCATGGTGTGAGTGTGTTTCTACATATGTGTGAGTGTGCCTGCGTGTGCCCTAACGTCTCAAGGTCTATGATGTTTTTGTTTATTCATTTCAGTTCAATTTACCTTCAGGTGCTTCAGGATGACTGCTAAATTATCAATATTATTACAGTATAAACATATAATCATTTCTCTATTTTAAAGATCCCTCGTATCTTTAATATCACACCTGGAAATTTTAACCACCATCATCCTGCAACTCTTTGTCTTCTTAATTTACTACAAGGTGAAAACTGAGATATATTTACTAAGAAAATAGCGCCTCCATTCCTGGAAGATTCCTGGGAACTCGTGGGTGTAGAGCAGGAAGGTCCAACACTTTATTTTAAAACAGTTTATTTGTTCTGTAAGCGTTGATATGATCCTTAAACACCACACCTCTTAGTATTTGTGGGTCAAATTTCCATGTACTCTGATGAATTTAGTTTTTATATTTGTTCTTTACTCTTTGTTTTAATCTTATGACATACTATCAGATTCTCCTGTGACCTAATGCGATCTGATATTACGCTGTCTGTTGACTTACACAGTCTGCATGCCAGCTT
The DNA here is from genome assembly GCF_057382275.1 of Copadichromis virginalis. Classification (NCBI taxonomy): domain Eukaryota; kingdom Metazoa; phylum Chordata; class Actinopteri; order Cichliformes; family Cichlidae; genus Copadichromis; species Copadichromis virginalis. Next base: position 37,370,875 of record NC_140634.1, read on the forward strand.
TCCTTCTTGTCTTCAATATAGTTGCTCTTTTCCAGTCTTACTGACTAAAGCTCACATGCATTCAATCGTTCTTTACACTAAACTCCTGTACAGTGCTTTTCCTCTCACATTCACTCATATGGCAGTGCTGTCTGCACTGGCTGTGTTGCTTTCACGCTGTAGTATGTTTAACCTCTTCATATTTTTCTAAAATTATAGTTCTCTTCCTTTGTTTGATCAGCCAGTCTTCTGCCAGGACTTATCCACGTTCGTGATTGGTCAGATGGTGCCAGCAGCAACCTTTTCATGTGAACACACTCATAATTAAATTAGGAAACCCTACGTTAATTTGACAAGTTGGTAACCAGCTTCATGTGACTGCTTATCGTCAGTGCTGATGTTAGGGTTAGTGAATTCACTTAACAGAAATATACCCCTAGCATGCTGAACTTACTTCATAGTGCAGGCCTCTTGCTACCTGTATTAGCTGGGATAGTCCCAGTACCCACCTTCCTGCAGCCCCATACTTGATTAAGTGTTTTAGAAAATTAAAGGATGGAAATCGCTGCATAAGCTAAGAAATAGTTCCGAAAGCAACAGTTGCATTCACAGACACTGTCACCTTCTCTGTAGCATGACCTGGCATAAAGTGGAAAAATGTCTAAAAATATCACAAATGCGATGGCATACATTGCATAGGGAACTTTTACATTTGTGAAGGTACCAATGCCTTATATACAGGTTTCTGAGCAATGCATGCTATCATCCAATGCTTTCAAGAAGTCATTACTTATTTCAGCAAGACAATGCTAAAACAACTTTTGGAGGTATTCCAACAGCACGGCTCAGAGTTGGGAAGACTAGCAGCTGTCCAGACCTGCCACCGACTGACACTTTAACATATAACGTAATAAAACTCTTCCAGCTGAACTTCCATATAAAATAGGAATGGGAAAATATTTTGCTTTAAAACCTGGCTGCTGATGCAAATACTTACAAACACATACAGAGCGCTGTTAAAAGAAGCTGTGATGACACGGCCCCTTTTTCAAAAGTATGCTACCGGCATAAAATTCAAAAAGAGCAAATAATTAATTTTATAATTTTCATTAGAATTAAGGCTTTAAGTAACGTGAAAATCATTTTTGTAATTGTATTTGACATTGCATTTGACCTTTGGGAAAATTGGAGAAATTATTAAATCCCTCGGCACGAACAACGATCTTTTCCAAGCTGCAAAATAATAATAACAATAATAATAATAATACCCTTCAGCATAGCTGTATGATGAAAACCCAAATGAAGGCGTAGTCAGGAACCTAGACCAAATCAGAATTTAAAGCATGTGAGCGGTATTTCATAGGTCTGCAGTTTACAACATGTCGAAGGAGTAATATTAGTTGGAGTTTTGATAGCTTCCCCCAGCTGAAATGTACATATTTAACATGTTTAACTGAATGAACTGTTTATGTAAACTTTTGCTTTTTAATGACTTTTTGTGGTAAGGCTGACGGGATAGCTGTTCTCAAAGGATACAAACTGAAAACCTTTCTCTTTGTCTAGACCTGCATTAATATGTTGCTAATACAACACTGTAAGAGCCTCCTTGTTTAGGTTTAAAAGGAAACGTTGCCACAATCTGTATTGGTATTTTTTTTTACTTCAAACTGGGCACCAGAATTACCCTAATTTGTTTAAAGCTGTTCCCAATCAAGATCATGTGCAGCCCTCTCCCTGCCTCTCTCTCTCTCACTTTCGTGCATGTACAGTCGGTTCATGAATGTTCTCATTTGTTTTTTGTGTCAGCCCATTATGAACATTACATTTAATGCTTAACATCTTATAATCAATTTCCTCTCTTTTAAGAGCACAAAGCTGTCTTTGACCCCTCAGCCATTCCCACTGGTTCCTTTGAAGATTGTCAAGATTTCTGTGATGCCATATAACTTCTATCATCCCATCAAATAAATCTCGAATATTAATTTTGATGTGTTTCTTTCCTTACGCACAAAATATAAATTGGAAAAAAAAATGCTTAGCATATAACTACTAATTGTATTAGACAGAATAAATACTGTAAAACGTTAGGGGGCAATTCATGATCTTTCCCTGGCAAATACTTGGCCTCAGAAAGAAAGCTTTGATAAAGGTCTTTGATTTTATCAGCAAGTACAAAGGGCGCGCAGACACATATTAATCATGTATCGTTCTTTGCTTTGAGTAGGTTGTAGTACAGCTACCTTCTCAGGATTTGGCAGCTTGTATCAGACCCCTGGGGCCTGAAGCTCAAGAGTCTGGCCAAGAGACGCCCCGCTGGGTCAGTAAGGATGGGTCTGTGCCCCACGCTCCTGCACTACAGAGCAGTCCTATAACCAGCCTTTGAAGACCAAACCAAACCAGTGACATTTGCTGGCGTTTATCATCACAAATCTACTGGTGAAAATCAAACTTGTGCTGACACTTTTTATTCAAGACAGTTTAATAAAACAAAGGAAGAGCGGTCTATCTCTCTCTATCACACACACACACACACACGTTAAACCTTGAAAAACTTCTGAGCAGAGAATACAACTCAAGCCGTTTGTGGATAAAGTGGAATTACAGTATGCGAAGTTGCTGCAGAGATAATGTAGTCTCGCTGTTTTGTATTCTTCTCTCTACATGTACCGCAATAAGGCAGACTATAAAAAAGCAGCACTTAAACACACAAAGTGCAAATACATATAAAAACTGTCACATTCTACTTACTTTACTAAGACTCTCTGCAATTATTGAAGTCTGTTTTGGGCAAACTTAAAAAGCAAAAAGCAAAAATTATAACACTGGTAAGTAAAACAATTAAATCAAATCAAACATTCAGCTCCTTTTGTTTTTTTTACATGTATGTGTCTGAACTCTTCTTTTCCTATTTAGCCTGAATGCCAAGAATGTTTCACACAGAGCAGAGATCATTTTGTGAAACATGTCAATAATCTTACCTCCTGTCAGGCAAAGTATCCCCACAGCTGAGTCCCGCTCACATAGCTCAGGCTCAACCACCCTCTAGTGACTGGAAGCCGGCATTACAATCACACCACAACAATCTGCTCTTCTTAGGAAGTATCCCACCGCCTTTAGCTTACGTTTCTACATGTATAAGCTTTCGCTAGACAAATATATCATGATGTATCTATCCACTGGCCAAGCCTATTCCAAGCCTGAGAAATGACAGAGAAATGCAGGAAGTCGTTGGAACATAAACAAGGCGCAATGGAGGAAGCAAGGGTCAAGGCGGCGCTTCCTGTTCCGAAACCACCACTGTGTGCCTGCAAGCAGACGCCAGGCAGCTGTGACACAAAACTTCTCTTATTAGTGTTATGATCAGATATCCCCCTAAAACTGCTCGCTCTGCATATTCAACTCATCTGAAAAACACATAGTACGATTTAGGGAAGTATATAGTCATTTCCACCATGTGGTTGGACCAACAACTAGTAGGCTACAGTATACAGATTTCTGCAAAACTAAAAATGTTACACTTGTGTGTTTCGGGGGTTTTCAGCATTTGTTTTTGTCATTACTTTGCTACTTTTTTCTTTCATTTTTGATGTCTTACTTTTGCTCACCAGCTCTATAAGTGAACTTATCCATAATATAAAAATAAACAGTCCCTCAGTTACCAGCGCCTTGTATGATGCTTTGATTATTATTTTTATGGCACACTAACCGGAACATTATCCCAGCTTTTCTGGAATTCTGAGCAGTGCAAATAGTTTTATTCTGACTAAGAAACTGATGACACAGTTTCAAAGTATCTGATGTTAAAAAAAAAAACCCCAACAACAACCTTACAGTTAATTAATCGTGAAGGTTTAAGTTGTGGTTAGACATTTATTGCATAGCTCCTGCTTCACTCCACAACATTGCATTGTTACATAAATTTCCAGTAAACAACCTTTGTGGTGTGGTGGGGTTTGTTCACCTACAATCATTGTGCTGCTGCCAGCTTTGATTTCCTGTGCTTTTTTTCTGTGTTTAATTAGTACTTTTCCCCCTTTTTTTTTCTTTTTTGCAAATGAATACAACCAGAAACCTGTTCAAAGTCATTTGGGGGTTATGAAAACCTCCATTGTCAGATGTCCAATCTGGATTAGATTCATTTGCCGGCCAGACAAAACAGCAGCATCTGGCCAGCATTATTATAGCATATCATAATGAATTCGTAATCTGGTATTATTTAAGCATTTGGTATTATTCTCAAACTCAATTACAGTAATAGTAGCATAATGATTTCAAAGCGTTTACATTTTGGGTGGCAGACAGGATGTGACCTATCTCGTTCTCATTCTCACACACAGACAGATTACCTCAAAAACACAGGAAAATCACCTCGGTTTCCATTTTGGTTATTACATGCTACGCTGAATAACCTTTTTGCAAAATGTGCTCGCTCAGTTTCTCCGTTTCATTCTGCTTTTTCTTTGTGATCGTTCCAGCACTGCAGCCCACAGTATGCCATGGACCATAATGCTTGCTGTATTCCACTCAAATGTCTTATCAACACTTCAGAGAAGACGCAGTGCATCAAAATTTAAGGGGAGACATATGGTATACATGAGAATGATCTCAACAGACTTAGTGTAGTGTATACACAGTAGCATCTGTATCTTAATAGTCTATCAGCAATGGTGAAGGGAGAATGTGAAAGCTCTGAGGGATTTAGGAGAAAGGATATGATTACATTTATGTCCCATCAAGCAGCTTGCTGGATCCAGGGGAATGCCTAATATATGTCTGTATTTGGTCGCCAGCTTACATCTGTCTGCTTATGGATTTATGACTTCCAAACTATTTGGGAAAAAAAGGCGCCTCTCGACAGAGCCAGTGACTAATAACTAAAGCCGACAGGGATGGCAGGCAAACACACGCGCGCGCGCGGATAGACGTAACGACAAGGCTCGGCGACAAGGAACAAAAGAGTCGAAATCTGACACATTCCCTCTGACAGAAGGATAAAAGTCATTCGCCCCTCGAGCCATGCTTGCACACACTACACACATGCACAATTTACTTCTTTTTCTGTCACGCAGAGTTTTTGTCACAAACATGCACATAATGTTTCATTTAAAGAGTCCCGTGTATATGCTCAGCCTTTAAAGCATTAACAGTGAGCGTGATTTTTATTTTAGATATCGTTCTCATAAATATACAGAGGTAGATATGAACTTGTGCCACTGCGACTTTAACGGGCATGTGACAGGGAGGGCAGTCTGGCCTGGTTCATGTTGAATCCAACATACTAACCATGATTTTGTTTTTCCTATAAGGTTGAATTTCAGGAAAACAGCTCTAGGAATAAATGTAGGAGAAGCAAAGAGAGGAGACAAATTAAAGTGAAAACGTTCAAACCGAATAAGGGAATCTTATCACTCTAGTGCTGTGTGGGGGGCATTTTTTGTCTTCTCAAGCTAGACTGATAAACAAGTTGTGTTAATAAGCGCTCTGCCTGGAGGGATTTCTATTAGCAGTTAGGTTGACCTCTTCTGGATGACACTAGAGATGCCCCTGACTGACTGGCCACGGACTGGAACTGGTGACTGGCTGGTTAGCTTCCCGCATGCCCATTGCTTTCATGCACAGCAGCGGTTTGCGTGGAAACTCTTCTTTGTGTGAGTGAAGACACAGAGTTTGCCACAGTCAATCATGGGAAGATCAGCACAAAATGTTTGTGAAAATAAACCTAATCAGACGCTTTAATCACCTTCACCCAGCTGAACATGAACAGAGCTCAGAGCCAGTGATAAGCCAGTAGACTCAGCAGGAGCCTCGGTGTGAGCAAAGGATCAAAGCGGTTGTGAGAAAAATTACGAGTGAAAAATAATAACACGGTTGAAGCCCTGATTTTGTAACATACTGGAAAATGATAGAAGTATATGACATTTGTTTTGTTCTGTAAATCTGTTACACTATCTTTTATTTGATAAGGTAAATTATGTCAGGTAAAGGTGGGTGTTCAGCAGCTCACTTTCAGTTAATTATTTGTAACTCTTTCAAGTCACAAGGGGATGTGGATTTGCTCATTTGTGCACAGTTGGACAACTGATTGCGAAGTCTGGTTTTGGGCAATTGCACTAAATCAAAATGGCAAAGTTGTTCTCAAAACCAAAACACAAGGCCAGCTTTCTCAGTGCAGGTTTTTAAGTTTAAATCTCAAGTTTACATGGATAATGTCAAATGCATCCCGTGTGGTGAGCACTGGAGGCTGAACGGCTTTTGACACCTGGGTAGGAATGGTGATGAACAATTGAGCATTAAGCCGTTAAAATATGAGGGTGGAGACAAATGGAGGCGTCAGCATTGGCAAAAAATTGAAATAATAAACAAGGGAGAATAAGAGGGGAAAATGAAAGAAAGGTGGAAAGGTGAAGAAGATGTGAATGGGTAGTGGGGGGGCGAAGGCAGATTGTGTTTGCGAGAGGCGTTTAATCCCCAGAAGCATCCTGACGGCATCTGCTCCGTACAGATGGGGATGAAGGGATGTTGCAGTACACACATGCATTGTGTCAAAAAGGAAAAAAAGCACTGTTGAATGTTGGAAGCTTTTTTCTAACACCCTCGAGGATCATGCTAAGCATAAGGTAAGGGAACCTGGTTGTGTTTCATAATTTCCCACATTACAAAGACCACTGGAGCTGTGGCATCAGGTGATTAATGAACACAAAGCTCTTTGTTTCTCTCCCTCTCTCTCTAAATATGTTCTCCAGAAACGGTCTATCTATCTCGCGGTACAGCACAGAAGTTGGAATGGCGAGATTGTCTGGGGAAGCAAATGTGCTATATATGGTTCATCCATCCTGTGTGGCAAATGTACATATATGAAAGCGCCATGTGAAATGACTTTACCGTCATCATTTTCTGTTCTTTAAAAATTAAATTCAAAATTCACTGTCAGTTCTTATTTTGTTCTGTATTACATGCACAACAGCCTTAGTTTTTAATATTTTAACATATACTCACTTTTACTCAATGCTTACCCACTTACATTTAATAATATACAGCATAATGATTTTAGGGATTATTAAAGATTGATTCTGATTGCATATATTTACCAGAGGTGGGCAGATCAATCCAAATATTGATTGGTATCAGACTGATACTCATGCAATATGATCGATACTTTAGTTTGTTTCCATAAATTGATGGTTTATCTCATAAGTCATGACATACTGCTTTCACCCACATAACCTGTCGTTTGAAGATAAAAATATTGGTATAGGTAATACCGCCCCATATTTTCTTGGTATCTGGTGGATACCAAACATACCGCTAATACTTAAATGCTTACTGTCTTACTTATTACATATAATTCCCTACTAAATACTTAATTAACACCAAAACTGTAGATCTTCTTTTGGCATTTAATTAAATGAAGGCCGCAGTGCTTCCTGCAGTGGCACTCAACTGGTTGTGTAAACACACACACAGGGATGCTGGGCTTTTGAGATATGCTGGGAAATGAGGAGTCCTGACTCCACTGCAATCAGTGGATTTTGAGTTTAATCTTGGGCCTCTGTTTAACCTAGGGTCTATTAGTATTATATCACGTAAAGCAGGGGTGTCGAACTCCAGGCCTCGAGGGCCGGTGTCCTGCAGGTTTTAGATCTCACACTGGGTCAACACACCTGAACCAAATGATCAGTTCATTACCAGGCCTCTGGAGAACTTCAAGAGATGTTGAGGAGGTCATTTAGCCATTTGAATCAGCTGTGTTGCATCAAGGACACATTTAAAACCTGCAGGACACCGGCCCTCGAGGCCTAGAGTTCGACACCTGTGACGTAAAGGCTCTTAACTCCTGGAAACAAGAGCATGTGTGAAAGATAGTTCTTCAAAAGCCTTTGGTAGAAGTGCAAGCAATTTTAAACTTGAGACTTCCCTGTAAGAATTTGGTAACAAATTTAAACAATGGTGAACAATTTTAGGAAAATACACTTTGAAAGCATCCAAGCTTCTTTTTTGACCCCAGTCTTACGTATTTTACCACTTTTAACCTCATTTGCTGCTTTTTTGTGCTTTTGGCGCCATTACCTTGTTAATCTGTCATCACTGGGTCCATTTAAAGGTGGAGGATTTATTGTCAGCTGAGACACGGAGGTGAGGTCACGGCATATCAGAGTGGCGCAGTTTACGACAATAGCCATTGTTCCTGGGACCAACGGGAAGTGTCTGCATGGGACTTCCTGCTGCAGATAGTGTACCTCTGGAGGGCAGAGAGGTGTATGTTTGCACATGGGTTCATGTGCGTGTCACTCTGATGATGATTATGCCTTTGTTTCAGTAGCTGATGTCATCTCTCCTGTTTTGTCTATGACATGCAAAATTGGGTTCCTTAAGTTATTTTTCGTCTTTGCTGATTCTGGGTAAATTGCCATGCAATGCCGCTTTCATTCTTATTTCAACCTCCAAACTTGCGTAACACCCCCATGCTTTGCACACACACAAAACATTTCGTGTCAAACCGAAGCATCTACATGTCATCTGAAGGGAAAAAGGAATGTATGATATCGGCTGTCCTGATGACAGATATTAGTTTCCAGTGGTGTTGAGAATAAAAAGGCAGGAAGTTGATGTGGATGCGCGTAGACTTCAGAATCGAAAAAGAAAAAAGCAGGTGCAGCATACAAACAGAAAAGAAGGTTTATGTGATTGTGATCTGCTCTATGAGTCCCTTTCACCAGTTAAAATCGCTAAAAAAAAATAAAAATAACAGAGAATGGCATCACTCTGCTAGAAAAAAAAACTGCGTGCACCCAACAAAATTACCACTTAACTGCTACAATATCACAGCGTTTGATATGTGCCGGCCCAACAATAGGGCCTTCGGAAACCTCTTTCTTTCTCACTCTCTCCCCCTCTGAAATTATAGCCACGATCAATTTTGATAATGCAAGGGAGCAGCGGCATTCATTGAAAAAAAAAAAGAAAAAGAAAAAAGTAAAATAAAAATAACCATCTTGATTATTTTTTTTCCAGCTGTGTACTTTCTTTGCCTTTCCAAGGTAATGGTAACAATTTTCTCCTTTCAGTCTCACTCGAGGCCTCTTTCTCTTACTCATTGGAGAAATGTGAAGCCGTTGTTGTTTTTTTTCCCCTGTTTTTTTCTGCAATGCTGAAAGCCTTTTGACCCACAAAGTAGGGTTTTGTTGACAGATTGATGCTTTCACACAGTGACATTAGCTGAATCGCCGGTGTTCAGAGGCCCGCGGTGCCACTCTGGAACAAATGCCCTGGAATTTTCCCAAATAATCCCCCTGTGTGCCTGTCTGTGTGTGGTACAGCGCTGATCTCTGGGGAAAATGGAAAGCATCTATCTATATAACTGTCTGTTTGTCAGTCTGTCTGGACTGCCTTTTACTAATAGTTGTCTTTTTCAAAGGGGGTGGAGGGATAGAAGTGCAGTAACCTTTGATGTGAATAAGGGTGGAGAGAGGAAAAGGGGCAGGAGACTTGGGATTTTGCGATGACAGCTAAGGTATTAACACTCGGTGACACTGGTGCAACATGGTATTATGCCCTGACAGCAAACACAGAGGAGGAGAGAGAGTGAAACGGGAGAAAAGAGGAAATGAAAAAGAGAAGGAAAAAAATATAGAGAAGTAGACACCATCCATACATTTACACCCGCATTAGTCAAGGTGTAAATAGCTCCCTGTTACTCTAATTGCCAAGGCTGTGTTTCAGCGTGCACTTACCATCTCCAACAAATGAAATTACACATGCACTCTTCTGCAAAACAGGGACTCCCAGTGCAACTAGAATAGTTTTGGTGAATAGGAATGAACCCCTCTAAGAAATGCTAATTTGGGTTAATGTTAGTGTTTACTCTTAATACATTTTTTTCATTTAGCTAAATGGATCAATAACTTGTGATAATTTGGCATTATTTTTCAGCGATGGTGTTACATTAGAATGTTTGATTGTTGTACTGTAATCAGTAAATAGTGTAATTCTTTCCCAAAAGCTACAGTGGGTTTGAATTTGTATAAAGTTGAGGCTTTTTCCACTGACACCATGATATCCTGTTATCCTGCCTTTCTCAACAAAACATCACTAGTGGTTAATTGGCATGGCTTCATACAAACATCTGCATGCTAAACATGTCTTCTGTCATACATGACCTTGTTTCTTACATTGGGAGTGAACATTTTAACTTTCTAGTAAAAACTCTAACCCCTGTGGTAGCAGTTTTTGTTAATCATTTGTAGGGGAATCTTACATATTGCTTCTTTAAACCTGTGTATCTCGCTCCTGGTCATTTTTTGTTGTCATGGTTCTGGACTGGCCACTTTAGTTTAACAGACTAAGATTTAAAGAAAATGTTAAACTCAGTTTGTGTAAGAGTTGGGTTTCTCTGTAAAGTCTTTTAAACATCTATTTTATTATCACCGTATAAGAGTTTTTGGACAAAGGAAGAAGTTTTGAAAGTCAAACGTTTTCTCTTTCCTTCCTGATATCGGGCTAAGAATTGGATGAGCAGAACAGTATGGATGGAAGGGTGAATGGATGGATTTCAGCTGCTTAATATTTCAGGGGATCTTTCGTCATATTTGTAACATTAAAGTGCAATATAATTGTGCAAAGTTTCACAGTCAGGCAGGACAGTTTAGCACGTGGACTTTTCTGCTACAGAGACTTCCTGATGGGAGGAAGTTTTGTTTTTGTTTTTTGTTTTTCTAAGTGCTTTTCTAGCTAACATTCCCACTCCAACAAACATATGAGGAACAACTCTGAGTTCAGTATCTTAAGTATACTTCTGCACACAGACTGGAGATGACCTGAACTACCTATCTCCTGAGGCACAACCACTGAAGATGGCACACCCACAACTCTTTGAAGGTACCTCCACAACACTTCAGTGATATTGAGGTCTGGACTTCGACTGGGCCAGTGCAACACTTTGATTCTTTTCATTTCCAGCCATTCTGTTGTAGATTTGCTGCTGTGCTTGGGATCATTGTCTTGTTTCATGACCCAGCTTGGGCCAAACTTTGGCACGTAGCATGCATCCAAACTTTCTCAGCAACAAAGTGGCATTATCAACTTAGAAAAACAGTTACCCATTTATACATCAGAGCTCAGATGGAGTCATGTCTCTGGCCACCTGACGAATTAGCTGCAACTTTTACTTCGCTTTTAGCTCTATTCTGGTCTCCACAAAGATGAGATTTAAGAAAGAAATTCAGTCTTATTATCTGCTCAATGCTCCACTATGTTACTGCTAACTTGCTGGGCAGGTGGCACACAGTGGGGTTTTTCACTGAGAACAGCTGCGTGTTGTGTCTGGAAACAACACTGACGGTAGGAGAGAAAGGTCAACTGAACACTTAATCACAAAATATTAAATAACCTCTGGAATGCACAAAAAAAAGTTGATCAGTAATCGCAAATGGCATGCCCAATATGTCACTAAACGCATGCCGGTGTTAAAATAGAGTTCTGCCTTTAGCCTTTGATTCTGGCCAGGGCAGGCTGAGTAATGTTGTCTTTGCATACACATACAAGGTATTGTCAAGCCTCGCTTGCATTGGGTCACAGCTGCGGGGAGTTCAGAGGGTCCAAGACCTGCACTGCCAACCCCCCTTTCCCCAAACAGACACACACACACACACACACACACACACACACACACACACACACACACACACACACACACACACACACACACACACACTGCCTTGTCAAAGGACCCTTTGTGCACTGTTGTTTTTTCAGGAGAAATACCCTCTTTATTCCTCTGGAGGGAATATAAAGCAGTGATCACCTAATCACACACACACTGAGAAACCCGGTGAGCCCCAGCACACACACACACATACTAACACGCACACACAAAAATACGTGCGTTCTTCCACTTTCAGAAACACTGCACACACATTTGTAGGCACATGTAAATGATCATACATTCATGCACAGACTGAGGCAAACACACACGAACAATGGGTCATTTATGTCCCTCTCTGCACCCCACATTCAGACTTGGCAGGCGTGTGAGGGCTCTGTTGTTTCAGCGACCTGCAGGAAAAGTTATGTGCTCTTAATTTAAACACCAGGAAACACACCTCTTTCTCTCACACCCACACACACATATACGCTCATTGTTTGAGTATGAAGTGTGGCATACGCAAGCAAAGTCAATAAAGTGACTATTTAAAGACGGTTTGGGGAAAATATACACGGAGAGAAACAGAGTAAACGATGATGGTTCTTAGACACACAATGTGGCAACATTACAGCAGTGTGAAAAAAGTCGTGAACCTCATTTTTTAATAATTTTTTCCTAAGAAAATGGAAAATAGGTGCAGTGATTTATCGAACCATGTCCAAATATAAAAGGAAACAGAGTGTGGGGCTCTTGGGAGGTCAATCCATGACTGATAGTGATCCATCATGGGGGGGTTTTCTCTATTAAGATATGCTTTTCCTGCATTGGCGGTGTGTTTGGGATCATTGTCATGCTGAAAAATGAATCTGTTACTCAAGGTTTGCCACTTCTTTTGTCCTTGTTTTCGCAATTATTCTAAGCCAAGTTTTCCGCAAATAGCTCTTTGGGAATTATGTTGTTGATGCAAAAATACTAATTCGTGAGTGTCAAACTGTGTTACATTTGGGATTTTTTTTTCTTGATGGTTCAAAATGATGTGCAAATGGTGTGTGTTTTTTCAACATGGTGCTAGTTACAAAGTGCAATTTAAAATTGGTTCAACTGTGGTTATTCCTGAGTAAGCTACCATTTTTATGACTGAGTGATCCACTGGTCAGTGTTAAGAGGCTTAATATTACAAAATCTAAAAAAATTTCTTTAATCATGGTCAGGTAAAAGGACTGGACTGAAAATAGCGGGGGGGGGGAAGCCGATGTCAAGACCTTTAGCAAGCCTGGAGGACTACTGCTCAAGAGCACTTAAAAAAAATCACAAGAAAGTCTGGCTCCTTGGAAGCAAAATATGAAAAAATGAGAGGTGGCTCAATTCTTTTGCACAGTACTGTTTATACAACACAGTCTGTTTGAGGCAATATGCAAAAATAAGGCAGAAGAGGTGCTACATGAATAAAGAAATTCTCTAAAGTAAGATAAGTGTGCATGTGTGTGTGTGTGTGTGTGTGGTGAGGGGGTACCCGTTGAGTGCCGTGCGCTCCCCTGGGAACACAAGCACAGCTGAGAGTAAATGGCAATTACTGTGTTTAACTGTTTTATCCGCGCTCAGAGGCAACCATACATTGCAGATTCCACAGAACATCATTAAAACACACTTAGATACACGCACACGAGCACTGTGCTCGTACGCACACACACACACACACACACTGTCACATCACGTCTGGTGGCTTATTCATGCCTGTCACATCGTCATTTACTCAACCATGATGGAGTGATACATATACCGGCAGACATATTTCAATATTCTGCTGGAGCAAATTATGATATCTGATTAGCAAATGATGGAAAAGGGCGTCTCACGCACACACAGCAGTAGGCACACGCAGCACAAACACACACACACATCCAGAGTTCATTGTAAAGCCATGATTTTAAGCTGATGGATAGACTCACCAGTTAAGTATTATAATGTGGTCGTTTACTATACAGTTAGAGAGGAAGTCGGCATGGAACGGCTTATAATATTACATGCAGAAAATGTTGTTTACACTCATATATTAAAGCACATCTATAATCTACAACAACAATTATATATTATAGAGAACAGTGTAGAGAAAAACGGTGTCAGAGAGGATGTAAAGCAGTTTCTTCTTCTGCATTTTAAACCTTTTGGTAAAAAGCATTTACAGTATGCACTCTTCAGCCAGGTCTTGATATTTCTTTGAAAAACCTTTATTTGGTAAACTGACAAACAATACAACAAAATGACTTTAAGTCACCGGGCTGTTTAATCAATAAAGAGCTTTCTCTGTATCAGACATAAATGCACGAGTGTGTTTGTTTTATGTCTTACCTTAATTTAATGCTGTTTACATTTCTACTTCCTACAGTAAAGCAGCTCAGATATGAATTTTGACAGCATAAGAGGAATGTGGAATAAACAGAGAGGAGAGAAAGGTAGCTTCTTTCCACCTTAATGTGAGCTGGCATTTGACAGGGATGTGTCAGACTTGTGTGAGTAATGAGAGAGAATGACTCTGTGTGTGTGTGTGTGTGTGTGTGTGTGTGTGTGTGTGTGTGTGTGTGTGTGAGGGAGAGAGGACATAATTCGAAGACAGACAGACACTCACTCTATCTGCTGTGGTGGTATGTGCTGTTGCTCCGCAGACAGACAGACAGACAGTTGTTCATTGGCCAGTTGGCTGCCGCGGTCGCTGTGCTTGCACGCCAAGGTGGTCAGCATGAAATGGGTGGCGCTGCATATGTGTGTGTCTGTGTGAGTTGGAGTGTTTGTGTGTGCATGTGTGTGCGTTTCGGTGTGTGTGTGTGACTCACTCCCACCTGCAGGGATACAGAGCAGTGCCAGCCGCCAGGCCTGGAGAACATTACTCACCGTCAGGACCGACGTCTCCATTTGACACACGCGCACATACATACAAAAATATTCAGCGCGCTGCTGAATAATAAGTAGGTGTCCTGCATTCCAAGGCAAAATGTGCCCACCTGCGAAATGAAGTACATACTACACCCACAGTGGCTGGCTGAGGGAAAGCAGTCGCATAGAGATGCTTTGATATTAAGCTTTTGTTGCTGTTGCTTTTTTATGTTTGGTATTTTACCAATAAATCATCATTTTAGGAGATGGTTTCAATGACCACCAGCATAAGAAAAATTCTATTTGCTTTCTTTATGACAAAAAGTGTGATTAATGTGCAGGGGGACATAAATTTTAACATAGCCCTCAGATTACATGTAAGAAGTGGAATTAACAATAAAAGGTTCCTCAAATCCGCAGTTATCCCCTTGTTAAAACCTCCGTTCCTCTCATACTTTCCCTAGTTGCTGCAATTTAAGTGGTCACAAGGGGTGAAAAGGTAAAGTATAATGTGTTTTATGATCATTACCCTTCAACCACAAGGGCTAAATCATCAATCTAAGAAAGCATCATCAATGTGCAAAGGAGAATAAAAAAATAGAAAGGATTGTAGGGTAAAAATGATGCAGTCCCCCTAGTTTTTAAGTGCATCACAGTGCAAAATTTCCTCACACTGACAGTGAATTAAAGCAGCTTTAAATATAAGATCTTTTTATTCACCGTGCAGATAAAATGCAGACCACTTCAGAGTGTCGGGGAAACAGTGGAACTAAGATATGACAAATATATGATACAGTTATGTATATAAAGTAAAACTAAACTGAAGTGGGGCACTTTCAAACCTGAAAACGGTGCTCTGTGTTTTGTTTTGGTTTCCTGGTTTGAACAGCATGTTTCCACGGTTTTGTAATGTGTTTTCTCTGCCTTGGTGGGTGTTTCCTAAGTGTTACCAAGTCATCAGCAAACTTAAATATAGACGGAGAAAAATTAGAACAAATCCATATTTAGTGCTACTGTTCTTTAAAATGGGACCAACCCTTCTAGGTAAACTTGGCAGTGAGGTCGTTTCAGGCATCTCGGAGAACGCACCGCAGTCTCTCCATGAGTTTTAGGTTCTTCCTTCTGCCTGATTGTTATGATGTAGAAAGAAACCCCCCAGATGGGACTGCATGCTGGATAGGATGTTAAACATCTAGTGTACATATTCGACCCCTGTGTTTTCCTTCATTCAAACTCCAATTACCTGGCCATTACAAATAATGTAGAGTATAACAGCGTTAGATGCCCTTATAGTGCAGAAGGAGGTGAATGCATTAGTGGTTAAAAAAAAAGAGAGTGAGAGAGAGAGACTCTTGTTCAGTCCAAAATGAGACTTCAAGTGTAGTGTGACAGTGGAGCATCTCCATTACAACGCTGGTGAGAAATAAAACAGCTTTTACCACAAAGCAAATCAGGCTTTGGCGCTGAAGCTGTGTGAGTGACACTGATCTCTCTCTTTGCGTGCGTGTGTGTGTGTATGTGCCTGATCTTTATCCATCCATCCACCCATCCATCCATTTACTCTAAGCTCTTAAGCAGTGCTGCTGTTAAAAAAGTCCCCTAAAACTCTAAGCCAAGACCGATAACATGAGCGACAGGAGGATAACGCTGATGTAATGTCAGGCGCACACAACTGACACCCAGTGTTACCCTCGTGTTAACAAAACCCATCACAGTCTGTCTGTCCGTCCGTCTGAAGACGTGCTAATCTCCTCTTAATCACGAGCTCTTATTTACCAAAAAGAAAAATTTTAAATACATTTTTATTAATGCAGCAGAGAGGGAGGGTTGGAATGAGGGAGAGGAGGGTGATGGTGATAGCGGTGATGGTGATGATGATTTCGTGATTAAATGATGCCATCGTTGTGTTCGTGGATTAAGATGGGCATGGAAATAGATTAGTTCTGCAGTGGTTTTTCATCATGATTGGCAGGCCTCCAAAAACTCACTCCCTCTCCCTTTTTTTTCCATCTCTCACCCTCTCTCTTTCTGCGTCTCCCTGTGTGAGGCAGAGCTGCGTTAAGGCGCAGGTTTTGTAGACAGAGAGCACCACCAGCTGGTGGAGAAAGACGTGGCACATTTCCTCCTTTTTCTTAAGTTGAATTCAGAGCTGGGTTGAGCGGCGGGGAAATCTCTGCAAAAAGGAGAGTTGCAAAGTGTCTGCCTGAGAGGATGCAACTGAACAGAAGAGGCACCAAGCACAGGACAGGGGTGTAAAAATACCTCGGCCTAATTCTGCTCAGAGTGTCTGCATGAGTGATTGCACCTCATGTGTTTTAAAATTGGGCTTTTTGACCATTTATTTGTGTGAAGGACCGCTTACAGCAAAGACATTTGCTCTGTGCTCACTAGCTCTTTTCTCTGAGTGAAGAAAGCGCTCTGTTCTTCTACCCGTGAGAGGTTTAAGTGGTTGAGAGTTCACAAGGTCATGGTTTTGGTTGCACACTGTACATCCTGTTTCATGACTCAGGTCGCTGTTAAACTTTTCTGTACTAAATAAACAGTGTAATCCGCCCCAAACCATAACCAAAGGATCGGTTGTGCTCCCCATTAACAGTTTTGCAACTTGGCAGTCACAGTTTTTAAATTGTTTTTTTATTATGTTGATTTAAAAAAAAAGAAAAAAAAGAATTTAGGCAGCATTACTGGATCTATACAAAAGCTTTTATGTAAGAAAATCTGATTTTACAGTAAGACTAACAGACCGAGGTATGCTGGATGGTGATGCTATTGTGTTCCACCCAGCAGTACTGACAGTAGACCAGCATCTGTGCCTCTATATGGAGTCTGTGTTTGGGTAACATTAATCTCTATGTACTTTCTATGAGTTATGACTCTCTGTGAAGAAGCTGATCATCAGTTCACCTTTGCACCATCAAAACCTTCACTAAGAGTAGATGTGATATCGGCCCTGCTGATACTGTGAACATCACGCCCCAAAAATGCAAATTGCAAGGGATTAATCAGCATTAGTTTGCATTGTTTCCTCCATATAAACTGTGCAGTAAATGCATGATGTTCTTAAACACCCTTCTGCCCCTTAACACCCGTGATCAGCAGCAATTGCGCCTCTTTCTACTTCTTTACAGCAATTCTGAGAGAAAAACACTGAAGAGACACAAACAGACAACCACAATGGCACTACACACACACACACACACACACACACACACACACACACACACACACACACACACACACACACACACACACACACACACACACACAGAGTTTGATTCTAATTGGGTGACCCAAAGCCACTGATATCATCTGCCATGGTGTGAGACCACAATCGCACCCAGAGCGAGCGGCGGTGCAGATACACCGCCCCGTCGGAGGAAGACTGGAGGAGTGAGGGAAGGAGGAAGGTTAAAGAAAAGGCGAATAGAAGACAAACAGGCCTGAGATGAAGAAGGAGAAGAAGAGGGAGAACACAACAACAACGACAAAAACACATAGTGGCGCCGAGTTCATTAATTAGAATTTCAAATTGGACAAACTCAAGATGACAGCGTTGCGCTTGTCAAATCAGATCATGCCCTGGCGGGATGAGAGAGAGGGAAGGCAGAGAGAGAGAAGGAGGCATACTGCTCAGAGCCAAATACCACTCTTAGTAACTGAATGGGTGCCATCGCTCCGTCTCCCCCTTCTCTCCATTTCCTCTGATTATGCCGACTGCCTCCCCTCTGTCCTCGCGTGAATGTCACGGCTGCCTTAACGAGGAGTGACAATTAAAACATCATCACCGTCTTCAGGCTGAATGGGAGCGGCCTGCCTGGGAAACAGAGAGACAGAGAGAGAGAGAACTAAAATAAAAGAAATGAAGGAGCTACGGGGGGGGAATACTTTAAGAAGAGAAAAGTGGAGAGATACTTTGGCAACGTACTGAACTCTGAAAGCACGAGCAGCGCCCCTGGGCTAGGACCTGCCCGAGGAGACCTATAACTAGTGACCTCCTTAAAATCAGTTTCTAAAAACACATCTTAACAGATTTGATTTGATGTGGTTTCACTTTTTATCATCCTTTTAAAAAAAAAAAATCATTTCCCATTTACTTATAGTGTTAGTGCAGTGGTTCACATATTTACCTACTAAAAGTAAAAGTTCACCAGTTGAGCTCCAGGAGGAGACAAAACTCTTTGGGGTTGTGTCAGACATCTGGTGTAACAATCTGCCAAACCAACCATGTGGAGCTACCCACTGTGGAAGCCTTCTGAATAAGGAAGCAACCATACTGATTATTGATCTTGGTTTCTTTGCTGTCCTTCTTATCTTGTCATGTCTGGTTTATTTTTCTTTGAATTTTTTATTTTTTGCTTGTTTTTCACAGCGCTTTGGAAGCTCTGATTTTAAGAAGCTTCTATTACATGTGTGATAATGATGATGATGATTTACTGATATAACCGCAAAAAAAGAATACCATAAATTACCAGCTTGCCGCTGTTAGACACATACTATTATAAGAATCATCTGATCAGCTCAAATTAAATATAAGTGACGTAACAGCTCAGGTTTACCTTTGTCCCTTCTTAAAGCAACCACCTGTCTTAGATGTAATGTTAATGATGTTAATGAGCTTTTAGAAGCTAATTTATAACTGATGCTTACTCAACAAACTGCCTGCATTTAACAGCAATAGGAAGGAAAAGGAGGATTAGAGGATAGATGCTAAGAGATGCTCTGTGGCTACTCCACCGGTGCCATCGATTAGGCGAGCTAGACAGCGTTTGGCGTTTTTAAGTCTGTGTTTTGTGTCTGTGTGTGTACATGTGCACTCAACAGCAGCTGTGCACACTGCACACAGGGAAGGAGCTGCTGCCAAAATGAGCCATCTTCAGAAAGATCCAAAAATTGTCCAACCACCGGGCAACCCCGCACCCGCACCCGCACCCGCGCACACACACACACACACACACACACACACACACACACACACACACACACACACACACACACAAACTATGGGATGCACAGACAGATTATGACAGCTTAGTTTAACGACAGTTTTAATAGCACATGAATTTACTAGTGGACACAACTTACCCCCATCTTTAAGCTACCTGAATTCACGAGTGTGTGTATGCGTATGTGTGTATATGGGCACACACAAACAGATAAGCACTCTCCATTTTGATGGCTTTCTGTTATGACTCCATAATGCTAATTACTTTGGTTATGTTCCAGCTTCTTTCAGGGAGACTGTGTGTCTGTGTGTGTGCGCACAGAGGATGACAGAAAAACATTTGCATCATTAAGAATTGTCGAGGCATCTCTGTAAAGCCAGGCTCTGACATCCTGAGAGGATTCTGCACCGCCTGTCCAGAATTCCACTTGACTTTCACGTTCCCTGTATCAAACAGGACTGCCTGGACTCCACTGCTGGCTCTGGTTCCTTCTGCTTTTCCTCTCTCTTTCTCTTTTCCTTATTCTCATTTCTCTTAGCTTTCCCTCTCTCCTCTGAGAGTGTGGGCGGCACCTACCTGCACTACGTGGCCCTCCCAGAGGTCTGCTCTAGCAACTGGCGGAATTCCAGTGGATGCACCTGCTTCCCATTTCCTCATCAGTGTGCATATAAAAGAGCTGGTTCAACATCCACTCGTCACCAGGTCGTCACAGCCATCTCAGCTTCAGGTCCTCGATCTCTCAGCTCGTTTTCCAGTCAGTCGATTCAGCTCTGTTTTCCCTTGGAGTTTCTCTGGATGCACAATCACCCTCTTATTATTACTGCCTGCCCACTTCTCACCACTCTCCAAAGAGGAAGTTAACCACCTGATGTGCTTGCTTACTTCTGAACCCACCTGTTAACTCTTTCAAATTGGCATTCCATGCTGTTATTGATCCTAAGATTGATTTTTAAACTATTTGTAAATATACAATTTAAATGGTAAATACATCTCTTTAGCTTTGTGTAATGACCCACAACATACAGCCTGGAGCATTATAGAACTACTCATGCATTAGTACTTTGTTTAAAACCATTGCACGCTGCTATAAATTCTTTAGATGTTGACTTGCATCGGCACCGCAAACGTCTCAGTGAAAAAGAAGTAGTGATTTCCAGCACACACACAGAGTATCATGTGTTCCATTCAAAGGGTCTTTCTTTGTCAAGGACAGGGTCTTTTGAATGGAACATCTTCCTCACATTGAAAATACAGAGGTGAGATGCATGTGGGACTGCATCCTTCTTCTTACACCTCATACGTTTTCCTACATATCTGCCAAACCAAGAGAGCTAGAAAGAGTTCAGTTCATTTATTAGATGTGCAAATAAAAGAAGGAAATAAGTTTTCCTTCCATGATGTGTGGTAAGACCCCATAGAGAATCTTTGAATACAGCTACGTGTTAGGTGCTGTGACGGTGAGAGACTGATGCATTTCTCGTGTTACATTAAGAACTGTGAGGCTACAGCCAGCAGCCAGTAAAACTCAGCAATTAACATATTATATCTAATTTTGATAAAGCTTTATCTTAAGGTACACATATTCACCATTAACTTGTGGCTTATAGGCATGTACATTTGTAGCTTATTTGCCCTTTATTAACCATTAGAAAACATTTATTATTATTATTGACTTATTCTTCCAAAACCAAACTCTGTGTCCTCTGAGACATTAGCTGAGTTTGCCCTTAATAACCTCCTAATCACTGCTTATTGATTATAAGAGTCAAACTGCTAGTAAGCTAGTTATGGACAAGAGCTCAATTTACAAGCTAAGTTTAAAACATGGCTAATTACACAGTATTAACAGTTTCTAGTCAGTTTCATCAGAGTAGTCTATATTTAAGTGGAACCGTTATCATGATTTCCAGTTCCATATTTTTATTTTCTATTTTTTCACCATTCAAAATATTACTCGAGTGATGTCCGCGTACTTAGATCTGTTTCCTAACTCCTATTGGAGGCGTTAATCAAACTGGATGAAACTTGCTATAAAAACTGCTGAATGTTCCAGGATTATCAATATCTATATAGCTTTTGGGAATCATAACTTTTTTTTATAACACTCAAATTTATATATATATATATATATATATATATATATATATATATATATATATATATATATATTAGATCACATGCATGTTATGAGCATGCGTAGGTGTATGCTGTTGACATATATGTTACGTATACCTGCACATTGGTGCTTCGTAATACATGTTGTTAGACTATTTTTTTAGTGGAATGTGTTGTCATGGTTATTTGCAAACAGGTGTTAATCAAGAGGTGACACTAATAGCGCCTGTAACTGATGTATGCTGCAAAGAAGAAGGACAATAACAATAACTATGTTCTTATTATTTATTATTCATTCTTACAGAGAGGCTGTGTTATTCATCACTGTTTGTTTTATTCAATAATATAATGAAGATAAAAAGAAAAATATCACAATTAACATACATGTCTGTGTTTTTATACATGATCGTAAAAATACGCACTGCAGGCCTGCTAATGACCAATGAAAGGCCTGTAGGTGCTTTTTGGTAGTATTTCTTCATTTTCTTAAAGAGGCCTTGATGCAGTTCATCACCTGAATGGAAAAAGATGTTTCTGCACCCTGTAAGGTCAAAGCTGCTAGTGACCAAAGTAAGTTTTTCATACCACACTGTATACCTTTTTACAACCAGTTTCAATAAGCAACACTAACCAACCAGTCAGGGAAGACACCTTTGTTTCTGTTCTGTTTCTGTTCAGCTTCCTGGTTCATCATACAGAAAATGAAAATTTTACTTCCAACACAACTTTAATATGTTTAAAACATAAGCATCCTTGACAGAAATTGACTTTTAAGTTCATATTTTTATTTTAGACCTCACGAGTTCAAGACATTTTGTAGCAACTTTGAAATTCTTACGCAGTCATGTGAAACTTATCAACGCTGGGATGCTGGGAAGAAGTTACAGAGCAAGTCCTCATGGCGGGGATAATGTAAGTTATTGTGCAGCATTGCATGAGACGTTATCCTACTTTATTAACTACTTTGGACAGTTCTGTGTTTGTGTTAAATTTAAGTGTAAACCTAAGTAAAGGAGTCACTTATATTGCAGTTAAATTCCAAATATTGCACATACTTTACATTGCTTCACTGTGTCCAGGCTCCTTCGACACTGCTACACCATGAAAGTCCAATCACTAGGTGTGCGTCCGTACTGCAACAGAACCAAGGTCACGAAAAGGTTACGTGAAAATCTGGTCCTTTGGGGCCCGCACAGAAGAAAATTCATGCCACTAAGTACTAAACTTCTCTCGCCTCAATCTGCTTAATTGCGAGCGCAACACAAATCAAAAAATGAACTCAAATATCCGTAAGCGAATCTGCAAACTCAGCCGCCAAACGGAACACAACACAACACAGAGAAAGGAACTATAATAAAAAATCAAAACAAAATGTTCCCCAATCCGTGACAGCCGCGGAGACAAATCCAATTATTTGTGTCTCATGTTGCAAATTTGTTCTAATGGTCGAAGTGAGAAAGTAAATAAACGCCTGCGAAGGGGAAACAAAAGAATGTGATTTCTAATTAACTTGAAAGAGAAACAGCAGGGCGACTTAGTAAACCCATCTTTCATCTGCTGCCTCAGACCACTCGTTTGTTTGTTGCACAATGTTGTCTTCAAGAGGGGCGGGAGGAAGAGCGTGTGTGGGGGGCTAACACTGCACTGCTTCCCTCCAAATGAAATGTCAACAGATTTAACAGCGCTGCGGAAGGAGCGCAGCGTTTTCCAGCGTTTTGTCAATTTTATTGTTCATTAAGCTACGCACCCCCCCACCCTCCAACCCCGTCCCCTCGCCCCTCTTCCCCCAAATCCTCTTCTTCCTCCTCCTCTCGCACTTGTTCGAGGCTTCATTTGCAGCATCTTGGCTTTGAAGATCACAAAAGGCTGAGGCAATAATTGGGTTTGTGCAATTACGACAAGCTTAATGAGAGAATTCGGGAGTTTGTCTTTGCCCCTATCTGCAACTCTCCATTAGGCCAGCGACTGTCTCTACTCTGTCGACGAAGGAGGATGTTATCGCACACAAAGATGGCGGCAGTGCATTTGTCGCACATATCACTTACAAGGCCTGGATGATGGAGAGAGGAGATATGCTAATTGACCAGCGCAGACTTGCAAATACAAACAAAAAAACAAACAGAGAGCAGAGAAAGTAAAGAGAAGAAGACAGACAGAAGGCAAGTTGAAGCGATAAACTAATCAAAGTGCTTAGAGGACATTTAGGAGACCAAGAAGACATAATATCTTTATAACACTGTAATGCAGTAGTGAGGCCTCCAATGCAAATGTAGTCAAAATAACTGATTCTGCTTTGAAAGTCCTTCAGTTTCTGCAGTCCAGAATGTCAGAACACCGAAGGATGTAGGAGATGTGATCAACAGTTAAGGTAACTGACCTTTAAGAATCATAAACCCTTAGATGACTTAATATCTCCCACACAAGTCCAGACAGCTGCCATCTTTTAGTTTGTTTGCAGGAAGTTTCATTCTGATCACTATACTGTGCACTATGTGATTTCATCAGTGGTGATAACGCATATGGGTCTATAGCTATGCAGTTGCATAGGCCAGCACTGGAGCAGTTGAGAGGCACCACCAAAGGCACAGGAGGATCAGTCCGAGTGTACACCAGCACACAGCTCATTGAAAACAAAGTGGGCCCTATGTGACCCTCAGTGTAAAATGAGTACAAGTGCAGAAGTAAAAGTGCAAGAGCACAACAAAGTAGCAGCCACGAGTAGTAGACGTAGTAGTACACGACGATCTCGAAGGAGAAGTTCAAGTCAGATGCTGGGTGGCTATGGTTCTGGAGGTAAAGCATGTCATCTGCTAAATGGAAGCCTGGTTGCTCCAATCTGAATGCCAAAGTATCCATAGGCAAGAGTAAAGTGCCAAATAAGACCCAGTCCATTTAAGATTTTTAATTTATTGGTAGAAGCCACTGAATTTTATAATACCGCCTCCTGTAGTTTCACATCCAGCACACAGAAAACATGCAGAAATGTTTTATTTATTTTGGTTTTTTAATTTATCTGCTGTACCACTGAAGACATTCTCTGTTATGATTACGCCCATGTCTTGTCTGTCCCTGCCTTCTGTTTCTTATATTCCATTTTCATTTCTGAAATTGCACATCTTCGACTACTTTCACTTTGTTATAGTGACTCTCACCAGAGATGTGAGTGAAGGAGTTGAGGAAGAGACGGGAGTCAAGTCAACTGGCACTTAATATGAGACATCTGTCCTTTGGAGCCTCTTTTTAAAGCGATGTCAGTCAAATATTATATGTGTCACAACTGCATCATAGATTTTTTTGGTTGGAGCTCAAACAAAACACATTACTGCTGGGATTGGTTTACGGGTCACAGTCAAGAGGATGGAGAACAGAGGAGATGAGGAAGCAAATTAGAGAAGTGAGATAATCTTTTCTCTTTTGTTACTGCTTGATGTCACTTTCTGTTTAACTTGGTAGTGTTGTGTTTATTGGAGCGCTTCCTGTTTTTCTGATTCCCAGACTGTTTCCCCTGTTTCCTATTAGCTACTAATGTGTCAGTTTACCCTCCACCTGCCTGCCTGCTTGTGTCTTGGAGTTGTTCCCAGTTGCTTCCCTTTTGGTTTGCTCTCATTAATTATCACCCATTCGGATCATTGATTTTTCTCTGTTATAAATACTTTGCCTGGACTTTTATTAGACTCATCCTGCTACTTCCCTGCAGGGGCATTAATTGTTTTTTTCTCTCCATTCAAGCTCATTATAGTTTCATTTGCTACCTGCCTCCCTATTTGCTTTTTCCTTACGAGTGTAAACTGACACATACAACTGGTTCTGAAGCCTATTCATAGATTAATTCAAATATCCTAGACTAAGCCTTATGATTTTAAATGCCTTTTTTAAAGCCTAGTTATCTAAAGTAATGGACAGTGCAGAAGAGAGGAAGAGAGTGCAGACAGGGTGGAGACGAGTGTCAGGAGAAAGATGGCAACAAGAGTGAAAGGGAAGGTTTACATGATGGTAGTGAGACCTGCTATGATGTATAGTTTGGAGATGGTGGCACTAACAAAAAGCCAGGGGGCCAAGCTAGATGTGGAAGAGTTGATTTTCCCTGGGACAGACAAGACAGGACAAGAAATGAGTGCATTAAAGAGACAGCTCAGATTGATTGGTTTGGAGACAAAAAAAACCAAGACTGAGATAGTTTGGACATGTGCAGAGGAGGGATAATGGAATACTGGACAAAAGATGTTGAAAATGAAGCTGCCAAGCAAGAGGAAAAGACGAAGAGGAAGATTCATAGGGTGAGATGGAGCAAGATGATACCCTGTGAGAGAGCCAAGAGAGCTTTAGGCCTATTTAGACCTCAAGCTGCATCACATTGTGTATGGAGAATAGCTTTGATACTAAACATACACTATATTACCAAATCATTGAATTCAGGTGTTCCAATCATTCCCACAGGCGTATAAACCTTCCAGTCATGAACTGTCCTCGCTACAAAATGTTCCACAGTGGAAGTGATTGGGAATGACAGCATCTCAGCCAGAAGTGGTAGGACAAGTAAAATCACAGAAGCACACAGTGTGCAGAGGTCGCTGACTTTCTGCAGTCAGTCGCTACAGATCTCCAAACTTCATGTGGCCTTCAGACTAGCTTCATGGAATGGGCTTCCATGGCTGAGCAGCCGCATCCAAGCCTTACCTCACTAAGTGCATTGGAAAGTGATGGATGCAATGGTGTAAAGCAGAGGACTATAGACCAGTGGAGACGTGCTCCCTGGAGCGATGAATCACACTTCTCCTTCAGGCAATCTGAGTTTGGCGGCTGCCAGGAGAATGGTACTCACCTGACTGCATTGTGCAAAGTGAAGGGGGACTATGGTGTGGGGCTGTTTTTCGGGAGTTGGGCCTGACTCCTTAGTTGAAATGAACTCTTAATGCTTCAGCATTCCAAGAAATGTTGGACATTTTTTTCCAAGCTTTGTGGGAACAGTTTGGAGATGGTCCAACATGACTGTGGACAATTGCACAAAGCAAGCTCCATAAAGACATGGATGAGCCAGTTTGGGCTGAAAGAACTTGACTGGCTTGCACAGAGTCCTGACCTCAGTCTAACAGAACACTTCTGGGATGAATTAGACTGAAGACTGCAAGCCAGGCTTTCTCGCCTAACTTTAGGGGCTGAGATCAAAAATGTGCTTCTGTAAAAATGGTCAAAAGTTCCCATAAACACACTCAACCGGCTGCAAAGGGTGGGCCAACATCATGTGAAAACTAAGAATAGGATGTTACTTAAGTTCATATGTATGTGAAGGCAGACCAGCAAATACCTTTGGCTATATACTGTACGTCAGTTTGTTTCTATAACATGTAGGATGTTGAGGTCATCTGTTAAGCATGCACAGGTACATTTCAGTTGAAAACACTGTTTGAGGACAAAATGCACTGTGCTGAGAACTAACAAGGAACTAAAGTAAGGATCACACTCAAGCTCATATCGCTGCTAATAGGCTCATTGCACAGCACAATAACAGAAAGAAGGCAATACACAACAGCCTCATTAACACAAATCTAGCCTTCAGCAAAGCATATTAAGAATCTCTTTAAACCTGCAGTGCTGAGTAGACTTTAAATGTGACCTGATTATAGGCCATGTACAATATTACCAAGTCATTACTCATTACTTAATGAGATATTTCACTTATTATGTACTTACAGCAAAATAATGGAATCGGTGGGTGTATGATAAATAACGACCGACAGGGGTTTGTTCAAAAAATAACAGTTTAATAGTTTTATCTCAATGACTTACATAATAACCACTCAGATAACCGTTCTGTAATGCAATTATGGAGATGCAAGATAAGTGAATATTTGGAGGGAATATTTGTTTTTAATAGGTCTTGCCTTTCATCAGCCACATTAATCATTTAATTTAGTAACATTTCCATTTATTTGCCTTTTTTCCAGCGAAACCTTTTAGTTGTTGTCTACCAAAAGTGAGTAACTAACAAGCCAGGCCTGTGACAAATTATAACACTGCTGTCATTTAGCCCAGTAAATCCAGCTCCCATCTTTTATTTTGTAGGATACTGCTCAAGTTAGAGTGTTTCGCATTACTGAAGGCTTTATTCAAAGTAATTTAATAATACTTGAGAGAAGAATCCTTGGGGTAAAAGGAGTGTAAAGAACATAAATGTTCAATCAGCTGTTACTAAGCTCGAGCAGGCATCTGTGGGAAAACAGTGTCAGCATATGTGTGGGCATCCACCTACCTGTATATCCGTGAGTTCTTTTGTGAGCCGTGATGTCACTGACTGCTTATCTCGACAGGGGATATGCAAGTTCTAAAACACACAGTTTTAATAATTTTATTGTCTCTGCAAATCAACTTGTTGTAAAATAAGTTTAGAGAAAAGGGTGAACATTAAGTGAGCAGATGGAGTTAACGCAAGAGGCCACAGGGTTCTGGTCACAGGATACCATGAGCCTCATTATTCAAAGCAATCCCTATAAGTATTAAAG
Organism: Copadichromis virginalis; assembly: GCF_057382275.1. NCBI lineage: Eukaryota > Metazoa > Chordata > Actinopteri > Cichliformes > Cichlidae > Copadichromis > Copadichromis virginalis. The sequence continues at coordinate 37,398,924 of NC_140634.1, forward strand.
TATGCTATTTTCATATTAAACCATTAATCAAATACAGATGGTGGAGCAGGCTTTTTTCCTTACATTATAATTTCTTAAAGGGAAATGTAATCACAAAATGTATATTTCTTTAAGCTGTGATTAAGCAGAATGTGACATGGCAAAACTTTTTGCAAAGTGATGCGCTGTATACTCACTGGCCACTTTATTAGATATACTTATTCAACAGCTCATCCCCACGTTGACATGCTAAAGCTCAAAGTGAGCATCAGGATGGAGGAAAAAAGGCCATTTAAGGAAATTTGCCATCATTATTGGTGCGTTTCAGAGAATGCTGATCTACTGGGATTTTTCCACACAACCAACTCTGGGGTTTACAGGAAATCATCTGAAAAAATGAAAATATCCACTGAGCCGTAGTTCTCTGGGGGTAAATGCCTTGTTGATGTCAGGGGTTGCAGGAGAATGGTCAGATTGCTTTGAGCTGGTACGAAGGCAACAGTGACAAAAACTGCTTGTTCCAACCATGATATGCAAAAGAGCATGTCGAGCCTTGAACCAGATGCTGCAGCAGCAGAAGACCACAGCAGGTGCCAGACTTATCAGTTAAGAAATTACTGGTGACCGCCCGCAGTGCTGGTCAAGTTACTTGAACATAGTAATTACATAGTGAGTAATTACTGATTTCTTTTTCAAGAAAGTAATCCAGTTACTTTGTTCAAATGAAATCAAATTAATATTCAAACCTATTTTCTGCATATTCCAGCATATAAAATAAAATAATGTTTTGTGTTTACACTCACTCTTTCAAATAGATGCAAGTAAAACACAGCAAACAATAAATAAAATCAAAGACTCAGCGGCACTAAGTCCTGTTGCTCTTAAATCTATTGTCAGCTGTTTAGCAGGAGTGGGATGGGTGGAGGTTTGTGCTGTGCCGCAGTGGTCATGTCAGTGGGGGGATCCGGGGGTTTCTCTGTGAATGTCACATTCCCGTGGCAGCGTGCTCGGTGCTTGTTCAGATTTAAAGTTTCATTTTTCACTGTCGAAAGACGTTTTCTTCCCACGCAGAGCGTACAGCAGACGTCAGTGTTTTTAGTCACTTTTTACGGAATCAAACTCAAATTAATGTAAGTACGTCCAAGCTTTAAACGCTGCATGGTCGTACTCTCTCCTGCACTCCATAATATCCACTGTTGATCTGCACACGTCTGTTGCTGCCACGGATGTCGCGCTCGGACGTCATTGTCATGAGACACTCTCACACACAAAATCACGGTTTACTGATGCAGTAACGCAGCGTGCTTATGGGAAACTAACAGTAATCTAATTACTTTTTTTGCAATAGTAATACCTTACTTTACTCATTACTTGAAAAAAGTAATCAGATTACAGTAACGTGTTACTTTTAACACATTACTGGTAGATTCACCAATGGCATCATTTTAGAAATCCTACGTTCCTTCATTCTTGAATTATCAGATTCAAAAGATTTCAGTAAACTTTTGAAAACTTGACCTCTGACCTTGAAGTCACTGAGATTCGAACTCGTTCAAGATTTTTAGTGGCTGCACCGTTGCTCCGGTCTCAAAATTATCTTGTGCAAAGCGTCCTTGGGTTTCTTGAAAACCGCCATACAAATCTAAGTTATTATAATTGTTATTATAATCACAAACTTGGGTTCCATGCCGCCCACTTGCCCGATGAGGTAACAAAAATACCCCATCAAATTTTACAGCTGAGCAGTAAAAGGGAAACTGAGGCTACAATTTGCATGGGCTAAAACAAAAACATAAAACAGAAGACTGGAAAAATGTCGTTAGGTGGTAGAGTCAGAACAAAATGAAACTGTGGATCCATCCTGTCTGTGGTGTAACAGTGTGGAGGATATGTTTTAGAACATACTGAACTCCTTAGTACCAACTAAGCATCATTTAAGTACCACTGCCTACCTGAGCACTGTTGCTGACTGTCTCTTTGCCTTTATGTCCACAGTGTATCCACCAACTAATGGCTGCTTCCATCAGGATAACATTCCCTGTCACAAAACTCAAATCATGTCAAATTGGCTTCTTGAACATGACGATGAGTTCACTGTTCAACCAAGCCTCCACATTCACAGATCTCAGTGCCTTTTCGATGTGGTGATACAGGAGATTCCCATCACAGATGTGCAGCCGACAAATCTGCAACAGCTATGTTATGCTACTTGTTGAATTGTTGAATCTGTGCCAAAAAGAATTAACGCAGTTCTCAAGGTAAACCTGAAGGAAGAACTAGTAAGATGTACCTAATAAAGTGGCTAGTGAGTGTAAGAATACCAAGTTAGCTAAACTTACTATTTAGCCCAAGATTCCCAGGAGTCCCAGGATTTTATGATCACACTTCACTGGTGGTTATCATTAAATACTGTTAGTATATTCAACTAACATTTTTAAAACTATAGCATTTGCTGCAAAATTTGAATAAAGTGAAATATCTTTAACAAAAACACGTATCAGTATCTTTAGTGATCCACACTACAGTACATTAAGTGTATATACACTTAATGTATGATTGGATTTAATGTATATAAATTAGTTTCAGACAGGAAACATGTTGTTTGTCCCTCATGCCTACAGTACCTCTCCCAGGTAGACAATGTGTCCAATAGGGCAGATCATGCAGGCAGTCCCGCTGCCAAACATCTCTTTGACCCGCTGCTGTTTGAGAGCACAGCATAGCTGGCTCATGGTGAGGTAGCGCTCTGTCACTTTAAACTCACCCTGAAAAAAACAGAACAGCAATCTTTTGAAAATGTGTTCATGCACTGTAACCTTTGAGATATGTCATCAGCATCTGTTGTGCTGCTGTTGTTAAAAGTGTGTTCATCTGTCCATCAAACAATAGAGAGTCAGGCATGCAGCTACTGATATCAAACCAACTTCACAGATTACATGAAATTTTACACAGGAAATCTCATTTTCTTTTAAAAATATGCACATCTGGACTCTATGTGTGTCTGTTACCCATTTCCTGGTTAGTTCGAGGATGCTCCGTCGAGTAATGCCTGGGAGAATGATGCCATCCAGAGGTGGAGTTGCAAGCTCCTCCTCTATTAGAAAAAGAAAAACATTATTTGATATAATAAAAAATAAAAGAAATATGAGGTTTTTTGGCAATATTTTCTCACTGTTGTTATGGATAGACTGTATATTAAAAGATAACCTTGTACCCTTTGATGTAAAACCTGGTTTTGTGGACTGTTATGAAGCCTCAACCTAAGAGCAGTTCCACTTCCTGTTAGACCCACTGTACAAAAATGGTTGAAATTGAGCAATTTACAAAATGGACACATTAGTAAAGAAGGTTTAAAACTAGCAACAAAAACCATAAACACATCAGAAAAGTGTTTACTGAGGCAATAAATCAAGTGACTAGCAGTGTAGTTTCCTCACAGCCATCCAAAGAGCTTTAAGTTCTTTCTTTGACTAGAAAGGTCACCACTTCCTGCTTATTAGACAGACGTAGGTTTATGTCCATCGTTTCTATACAGTGCTTTAAACCTACATTATTTCTAATGACCAGCAGGGGGTGACTTTTGTGTGTAATTCTGCCATACCAAACATACGGAGCCCCTGAAAGTAGCGTCATCGTTATTAAGATACAGTCTCTGCAACTGACCAACCTCCATCCTGATTGATCCAGTGCAGGAAAATATTCATAGTTCCTGCCTCAGTTATCTGGTGGTCCTGTCCATACAGCCAGAGCACCTGCTGACACCCGTAATCATCTGCTTCGTACTGGGCAAACAGGGAGCATCCATAGTTCCTGTGGAAATCCAAAGTAAGATCATTAGGATACACCTGTAAAAAAAAGACTTGATCGTTCTGCGTGTTATACATACCCACACTGTAAAATCTTAATTACCAAATCAAACTAAGTCTTATATCAGAGTGCCATGGCTGATATCTTAGGAAATTTAAGCAAGCTTTCATGCAGTATGCATCTACCCACCCTCCCATCTTGCAGTCTCCAGTTCCTCCTTTCCAGGCCCGTGTGTATTTTGGGTCAGCCCACAGGGAGATGGCATCTGCCTCAGAGTTGAAATAAGAGCCAGCTTGACACAAGATCACATACAGCAAGGCACGGCCAGGCCGCTTTACGCCCAGAGAAGGCTGCCATAAACACATTAAGGAAATTAAATTGTTTTTCAGTTTTAGAAAACATTCGCCCCCACAAGAACGTCACCATCCTCCTCACCTCAGTGCTAATAAATGTTGGCCTTATGTACAGACTTGCTGAGTCTGATTGAGGAACCCAGTCCTGGTCAATCTCTACCAATCTCCTGATACACTCCAGCAATTCTGTCTGATCAAAGGCCTGGAGGAGTGAGACAACAAAAGACAGAGGGCGATAGCAAAAACCTATTCATCATTGTTTTTCCCCAGCTCATTCGTTCATTTATTCCCACATTAAGCCCCTTTGTTTTTCTCTACATCCATCTTACAGGCAGACAAGCTCTCTTGGCAGAGTCAGCCATGCGGCTCATGTTGAGCATCGGTCGGAAGAGACGCAGTCGGCTGTCATCTCCGCGGTATACCTTGAAGCCTTCAAACAGCTATTGAGAATACAGAGAACATTGAAAATACTGAATTCTCTTTAACCCTGATGGCTTTTTAACCACACATTCAAACTGTAAACTGAAATAATGCCAACAGCTTTATTCTGTTAGTATATGCATTTATTTTACTGCAGTACAGATTAATTGTTTATTCCATTAAAGCTCAGTGTGCTATTGTCCATTAGTCAGAATTTTACAAATTTTGTCTTTACTCAGTACCAAATTAAAATAGGTGTTAAAAACAGCCTGGTATAACATAAATAAGAATTTGAAATGTGAATCATGCAAAGCTACTCTAGTAAGCTACTCTTAAAATAAGGAGGGGTTTGGTGTACCTGAATGCCATAATGTAGTGAGGAACAGGCTGGGTGGAGGGAAAGATTTGTGAACGGCCTGATGAACGGGGCTTGCCAGCCCTCAGTCACGCTCCACTCGACAGTCAGCATGTGGTCAGTGAAGACAGTCCCGAAGTCAACCACATGTGGCTTGGTTTTTAGAGCTGGGGACAGCTGAACAGCCAGGTCAACTGCCTGGTTAAAAACACAGAGCAGAATTATTATTATTTCTTTTTTAAAATAAAGGGATGCATGAATCTGAATCCAAGCTGTGTTAACATTTACGTTTGCGATCACATTTCACCAACTGATCCACTAATCAGGGAAAAGCGCTCCCTGCAAAGTCTCATGAGCGCACTTTCTGATCATAAGCATATAATCTGCATGCTGTGGCTTTCTTTGCAATCCTCACCTCTCCTCACAGACAAATGCAGCACATTAAATCATGTTATATAGAAAATAAAGTACTCCTTGTGTCATGCTTCATTAGTGATACAAAACAACAGGACGATGCAGTATCTAGCACACAGCTGCACCATTTTTGCACTGTTCATTTTGAAGTTGACCTTTGTGACCCTGCCCACAACAACTGGTGCTCCTACCTAAATGCTGGCTCTCATTTGGCTATTAAAGTATTTTCAGTGGCTTTGAAGCATTTATGTCACGACACTGGAATGCAGGTGCCGTCATCAGTGCACCGCATCTGGAATAGCCTGATTTTGGTAACAGACATTGATTGTCTCTGAGACCCACTGTGTTCATAAACAGGCCGTGGCTATGCTTTGCTACCATGCTAGACCATATTACCCCATCCATGTTTGGCCACCAGGGGTTGTTGTAACACCAACATCGATACAAGGTAATTCAAGAACTGGACAGTTAACCTCCAGTGATATGGCTTTATAATTAAATCAGTGGGACTGGAACACACAAATGAGAACTGCATTCAAAAGCAAAGCAATATTTATCCCCCTAGAAGCTCTCTGTCTCAACTAGACCACCCAGAGGTCAAAGATCAGTGGGTTAAGTATGAAACAGAACAGCATCAAATTAACACTGACGCCTTGAATATGAGTCATCCAGTCTCTGAGTCCGTGATGTCACCAAGCTACCTCTGTGTTGCTGCAGTGACAGCAGGTTGAGAGAGATGTGAAAGATTTATCAAGAACTATGTGAAAAAAAGGAACAGTTGGGAGTGCTGTCCTTTCCTGCTGTTCAGCAAGACGGAATAATGTGATCCTTCTTTTGAAGAGACACTTCCTGCTGGCCAGCAGTCAGTTGTGTGTTGGAATTGGCCAGGATTAGATCGGCACTTTATCCACTCCCTTCTGGTGCAGATGGTTACTTGCGCCATAATCCCAGATTACAGTTCCGGTGGCTAGTGGTGAGTGACCGCAGTACGAGCACTGCGTGAAATTGATTAGAGGAGTGCAGTTATTCTGTTTTTCAATCATTCTGAACATAAATACACAAATGTGATGCACGTCTTCTCTGCAGACAAACCAAAGTATTAGCTCCTATGTCGCACACCTTCACAGAACAGCACCGGAACGCAGTGGTAGTTTTAGAATGTGACAGCATGCACCGTCCTCAGAATGAGCCATAATCCTTCTTCGCTGCTATCTGCATCCAGCCAGTGTTCGGCTGGGATTAAATGGCTATAAATATGAATGTAGCTGAGTGTCTACAATGTGCAAGAAGAAGAAAGAAGGCTGCACAGGGCGTCTGACCTGGGTACTCCCACTACAAGGCAAATTGAGTCCCTTCATGTGAGGTGCCTTTCAAATATCTGACCTGTCAGAAAATAAGAGGTTTCAGGGTAGAACCAATGGAGACGCTCAGGTACCAAACATACAGGTCAAACTGCAACACATAACTCCAACTTTACATTTCTTTCAATGGAAGTGAAAGTTGGCAGACATCTCCAAGCCCGGGCCAGTGTGCGTCTGCACATGTCCACCCTAATCTCTACCTGAGCCTGCTATCTACTGCTCAGGTGGTCAGGGTCAGAAAACAAGCAAAGCCCCAGCTACTTAGCGTGAGCTGGGAAAGTGGATTCTGCTGAGCAGGCTGCACTTGTGACAAGAACCAGAATGCACTACATATCCCCCCTCCCTCCTCTTTCTCCCTTCTCTAAAAATGGCAGCATCATCAAAAGAAAAGGCTTACTCGGGTTGACAACAAATGGACTTCTTTAAGTGCTGGGATTTGTTGGGATTCGTTTTTCAAGTGTTCGTCGTCACAATATGAACGCCGATTCATGACTGACTCTCAAGGCCTTTCGGTGCTGCCCTTGGCAACATGAAGAAAAGCAGCGGAACCGGAGTATCTACTCTGTAGGGGAACGGGGAAGATTTTTAGGTGCTGAGAAGCCGAGGAATCACCAAGATGCTACACCTGGAGCTGCTACTGAGGGTAGGTGTCTTTAAGACATTGATAGAATTCAGACACATGAATTTGATTCATTACCTTGAAGCTCTGAGTACTGTCGTCAGCCATTCGGGTGGTGGCTCGGTCGCAGATGCGTCCCTGAAAACAGTGACAACAATCTAAACAATATCAAGATGGCAATAAAAATCAACAGCATACAAATGTGTCTGGATTGTACAAGTTTTTATTCATATAACCTGGGAAAGTTGCTTTAGTCAGGGGGAGCAATAAACCCCCTTTCACATTACTAATTAAAGTGGCTTGTTTTGATATATAATGTACTGGACTCTTATTTCTACTGAACAACATCATCAGAGCTGCTGACTGTGTGAGTTTGTGTTATACTGTATATTGCGACATTTCTCTTTAAAATAATTAGCTGAGTGTGAAATGCTGATATTGTCACTGCAACTCTTTGTGTTTGTCACACTTGGTTAAGAGGTGGGATTACAGGAAATAGAGATGAGATAGGAAATGTGCTTACTACCAGATTAAAGAACAAACATGGTCACTGACATTTAACAGTGCTTTAATAGTGATACGTTACCTTGAGAGAGGAGACGTCACACCTGAGGTCGCTGTGATGGCAGTGAAGCCGGCACTAGACCTCCAAGTTGTACTTGTTAAACCGCTTACACTTAATCTCTCGAATTGAAACCAGTCCCATAACTGAGTTGTACTGGCAACAAAAATCAAATGAACCCACCTTGTGTTACAGGCAGGAAATAAGTCTCTTTCTCTCTTTCTATTCTCTTTATTTGACCTGTTCTATTTTATTGTATTGGTAATGGAAATAAGGTTATAGGACTGTGTCTGAGTGTGGAGGGGAGTAGGCTTGTGGGACACAATTAAAGGAATGACTATAAAGCGAGACTAACGTACTGTTAGCCTGCTACACTGAGTGCTGTGTCCCCTTGAAACCACAGGGAGGGGGTGCTGACTCACTTTTTAGAGTCAGAAACACCCACCGACGTTTTAACTCCTTCTGCCTCGAGCTTCCAACTACCTGTGCGCGTGCTCAGCTTGAGCATCTGGACAGTTGGCCAAACATTTTGTGGCGGATTCGATCATACGAGATTAAAAAGGTAACAAATATCTGCATATGTATGACTATTGAACAAGGATATTTAAAGAGGTTTGCATGTGCATGACTGACTTTAAATGTTCCTATAGCACAGTTTTTTTTACGTAGATATGCGTACAATTAGTAGCTCGTTCTATAGATTTAGTATAATTAAATGACGCCCACTTTTAAACTTAAATGAAACGGGGTGTATTAAAAGAACAAAACAAACAAACCTGAAAGCTTTGCTAAAAACACACACAGAGACAAAAAAAAACCCGCTTTTGTGTATTTTTTTTAAATCTCAAGCTAACTCTGGAATTAATTGGCTCGTTCTCACACCTGTGCGCCAAAGTAGGTGAATCATCGAATCTGAACACATTTGTTTGAATCTGTTAGCATCATGAGATGCTACCGTTTTACAGCCTTGTAGACTGGTTGGTATATAACACTGTATATCCTCCTGTTACATTCATGCCTTATTAAACTATTTGGGCTTTTAGTTAATTTTAATAGATTACTCTTTCCTTTTAAAAGATATCTTCCTGCTTATTTACCCTTCCTAACACTGAACCTCTAAATATTTGGATAACTTGAATGATCACATAGCTCATTTTTGTTATTTGGTTCCTCCAAAAAACAAGAAAAAAAAATCCCCAGTCGTTCTTATATAACACTATTCACGCTGTAGTTCTATTTGCCCATTATCTGCTTCTAACCTTGGAGTTAGTCCAACCAAAGATAAGCTGTCATATACGTGGTGAATGTGCTATTTATCCAGTGCTTCATGGTGTTATGCTGCTCAGTGTTTGTGGTTTCCCTGCTGAAAAACCTGTTTGATATTGCAAGGTTCTATTTTAATTCATTTTTATCAAAACGGTACTTTCTTGTCCTTTTTTCAGACTTCAGCCTCTCCTCTAGCCAGGAAACCAACATCACACCCTCGCCATCAGCAGCATGGACTATTGCACACCTCAGCCGTCGCGCCGGCACAATCCCGTGGACAGCATCTGCCGCAAACTGCAGACGATTCAGTGGCGCGGTGACCGAGAGCCCAATTCACCTTTCCAGATTCCCAAACTGTCCTCCAACAGTTACGACAGCCCTCAGTGTGGCCTCAGGCACAACTTGGAAGCCATCCTGAAGAAAGGGACCCTCCATAGAGACAACAGGGAGAAGGAGAAAACGAGAGAGATGGGGATGCCGAGCAGAGCAGCTTCCCAGCATTCCTCTGTCCTTCTGACCACACCTTCCACTCCTACATGCAACCGCTCCACACCAGCTAATGTCACATACACTATCACTAGTACTTTGGGGGAGCGGCGATGTGCTGATGGAAGTGATTTAAGACAAGTTAAAACGTGGCAGGGGTATTGTTCGACTCCCACGGGCCAGTCCAAGGACTCCCCTTACTTTACATTCACACGAGGACCTCAGTCAGCACAGCCTGATAGCGAGAGGCCGAGCAGGAGCCCACCTTTGTCTCGTAACTTCACCCAAAGTCGCAGCACCCTCTCCTACAACGTCAACTTCAGTTCTGCAGACAATACAAACCCTGCTGAGTGTGAGCTACCCTACCCAGCTCTGGTTGTGAAAAGACTGTCTATGGGAGATGGAGGTAGGGTGCAGAAGTAGCTTCACTGATCATTAAAACTGTCAGTTGACAAAAATTATCTTTGCACAAAAACTGTTACATCAGCAATAGATCCTCGAAAATGATTGTAGTCACGAAGCTGTGGATTAGAAAAGCATGGAGATGTCAAACTGCAGATTTACTTCTGAATTAAAAGTCTGAATTAAAACCGCTTGTGAACAAACGACCTCAGCAAGGCATGCTTACCAATCGAGCAAAGCAGACTGCCCCAGGGCTTCAGAAGCCTTGCCATGCTTCAGGTATAATATAATAGTTGTGGACTCCTATTGTGCAGGATACACAATGGGGGCAAATGTTAAACTGGATTCTGATTTATTAACCCATCTTTAAAAATAGGTTAAAATATGCAGTACAGTGTTTACAGTACATTAACATTACCTAATCCTTAGTTTCAAAGTAAGCATAAAAAAAGTGATTTTTTAAGTGGCAGGCATCAACATGAAAGCTTCAGTGCAAAAATATGTCTTAGAGCCGAGGCTGGCTTTGTTACTCAAAGCGGTACCTCTAGAGGTTAATGTGTTTTACTTCACAATGCCCTCTTTATGCCATCACAGACAGGGTTTGAACAACTAGCACTTTGGAAGTGTGTAATGTTATGTACTGGAGCATCTCTACCTTGTCCTCTGCTGGCACAGTGCTTTTTGTCAGAGAAGGAGCACTCTGGATTTTCCTGCCCAGCATTGGTCCTCTGCAGTCGGGATGAACAGCAGGAGTGACTACAAGAAAATCATGAACTATTTCTTTAAGTCCTTGTCTTGAGGAGGGTGTCACTGTTTTTGTTTGGACTTTCTTCCTCCGCACTGGAACTAAATCAATCAGTAAATCTTGCCACATATCAAACATCGGACCAGTTAGAATTCCTGGATGGAAGCGGCTGTAAGAGTGAGAGGAAAGAGTGGCAGAAATTTGGCCCAAGAGCTTTTGTTTAGTCACTGGTGCTGGTTCAGAACTAGTTTTCAGACAGAAACTATGTAACATTTTCAGATTTTTGCTTCCAGACGGTTTAATTTAAATTCAAGACTGTAGATTATTAATTAAAAGCAATAATTACTAGCTGTAGTTCTGAAGTGACTTTCCTTTTGTGACTCTGTAATGGATAATGTTTCCTCGTTATACTGTCACACACTCCATGCTGTGCCTGCAGGAAAATGTATCATGTGCTTTCTTTGCTACACAGCTGAATATTCTCTGTGTTTGGTGTGTTTTCTTCAGGGCCTTCAGTTGCCTCCGAAAAAGGGAAGGAGAATATGGCTGAAATCAGTCTTATCTGTGAAGAGAATCTGCTCGACACCATCTTCCATGCTTGTGATACCCAGCGCAGAGGTACGGCCGTATGTGCTCGCACAGTAATCAGTCAGTCAGGCACTAGCCATTAGCTCAATACAGAAGCCTAACAATGAATTTTAAGTCGCTACTTAGCGTAGTGCAACAGTGCCTCTTTTGTACAGACTGCAGAAGTCATTTCTTCAGCTTAAAACATTTGCATAGTATCAGTCCTCTCTGCGCCTTCCTCTTGTGCCTGCTTTTGCTCACAGCCACTCTCACATCTCAGAATGTGAAAATGTTTCTTCTGCTTTTTTACAGAAGCTTCTGTGTTTTCTGACATGTTAGTGATTTTCTGCTGTGACTCATGGTGCTGCATGGATGGCATATTAATAGACAGAGAGAGGGGTTTTTGTTTTTTGCCTCTTTCTTCTGTTTATAAAACCATTTTTAAACAGTTAGACAAACCTAAAAAATATCTTTTTTTTATAACCACCAAATCTGATTAAATCCAAGGTTGCAGTCTCTTCTTGTGTTCGGGCTACTCAGGTGATTTTCAGAAAAATGGTGCGCAGAGCTTTTTTCTGATTACTGTCTGAAGCTTGTTGAGTAAAGTCGGCACTGAGAAATGTGTGAAACCAACCACCAAAAAGTTAACTGTGGCTCAGTCACTATGGTTACTGCTTTTGCTGCCTACACCTATAACCACAATCTGTCACAATGTATCTGGGGGTGTTTAACTGTGCAAAGAAAGAAAATCTCAACTTGAAATGAACAAGAATATAAAAAGTGTCTTCAGCTTTATGATCAGATAAAGTTCTTTTATATCTTGAACATCAAAGTGTATCTAACGGGTCTTTTTTCTCCCCCCTATTATTTTTCTAGGGAAAGTGTATGTGTCCCATATTGTGGACTATCTGCGTCACACCACCAGTCGCAGCTCTGAAGATAGCGGATTGGAGGAACTTTGCAACATGCTGGATCCAGAACACAAAGACGTGTCAATTGATCTGGACACATACCATGCTGTCATGAGAGAGTGGATCGATGACTGCCGCAACAATGGGTACTAGAAAATGTTACAGTTATATTTCAGAAATATGTATGTCGAAAGCTTTTCAGTTTAAAAAGGAAAAAAAAGCTAAGGATTTATTAGGTCTGCAATTTTATGGTGAAACCAATCAGACATTGTGAGATTTGCAGTATGAATGTGAACATCCTGGAGCATCTGATAAGGTGTCCTAATGGCAGTAGGCTTCACATCTACTTGATGCTTAATATTTCCATATATAAAAAAGAAATCACCTTTAAGGCATTCTTGTAGGATGAGCTAAACTAAATATCCACTCACAAGTGGATTTCAGAAAAAAATATTTAGTTTGTTTTAGGTGAAGCCATGGAAAATTAACGTTTTGCATCTTAGTCTGATGTGTGGGCTGGTTAAAGTGACATTGCATGAAGTGAGAGTAACTGCTGCATGACGTATCTTTTTACTGGTGCGTCTTGTTACTGAGTAGAAAAGAAGGGTGTCTTCATCATCATCATCTGACAACGAAGGTTGCTTAGATATAGATAGAGAATCTATCGATCTAGTTGCCTGCTTATAATAATATTGACTGTGTGCCAGTCGGAGAGCTCTCTCTAAAATGCTGTCAGTATGTTTGTGGATAAAGTAAAGAGTAGTTAGTGCCTTCCAAATTCTGGCGAAGATCATAAAACTACCTTATCTTAATGTGTTGTCCTCTCTGGTTTATCTCAGGGAACGGCCAACAGAAGATGACATCACCCAGGAATCAGTAAAACTCAGAGACAGCCTGTGTGGTGAATTTCCATATGATCACATACATGATTGTTTTTTATACCCTTTATGTTGTGTGTATGGGTCCAGTGTTGGTGACACCAGGAGCTTAATTGATGTAATATATGTTGGATTGTGATTTTTATTTATTTATTATTTTCCCCAGCCAGGAGGTCGATGTTGTTTAATGTGACCTCAGGAAGCTTGGAGGCATTTGGAGGGGAGGCATCCAGAGTTGAATTGTAAGAGATTTTTTGTGCAATACCGAGTGTTTGTTTATAATGTGACCTGTTACTGCCTATATTTGTCTGTGACCACCTACGCATTCCCTTGATCTATAAAGCTAAGATACATTATGCCTGCATGTGTGTATTTGTGTGTTTTCTTCCTCAGTGAAACATCAGAGCTGGTGTACTGTGTTGCTGACCTCCAGATGAGCAACCAAAAGCTGCAGGAGGAGGTAAAAAAGCTCAAGCAGGTGGTGGAGAGCATGGAGGAGAGTAACCAGAAGCTTGCGGAGGAAAACGAGGAGCTACACAATCAAGCAAAAATGTAAGATGCTTTTATGCGCATGTAAACATACAGAACACAGACACGGTATTAGAGCAGTCACAGTAGTAATGTCCATTTGTACTTGTCGTCTTTGACAGTAACCAGCAGCTGGCACAGAAGGAGAAGATGTTGAAGGAGGAGGTGGAAGAGATGAAGGCCACTCTGAGCTGTACGGAGGAAGGCAGAGCCCGTGCCTCCGCACACAGCAAACATGTGGTGAGTCAAAAGTGTTGAAATAGAATCGTCTTATTATTTTCTTTTCCGCTGCCTTGCAGCAGTTTTCAGTCAGTTATGGTAGTTTTATGAAACTTGTGAGTTTTTTCTTTTGTTTTAAACTGAGCACTTTCTTGTTTGAGATCTTTTTAAATGTCTTATTTGAAATCAGTTTCTCTTTAGCAAACAGGTGGTTGAAATATGGACAGCTGGTGTTAATATTCAGAATGAGATCTTTTCTGATTGGATGATAAGATTTATTTGCTATGTGCAGGTTTGTATACAGTATGTACCATAACTTGTGAGGACGCATTTATAATAGTAATCTGTAGTTTAGGGCAAACACTCAGAATATATAACAGAGCCAAACGCAATAATGGCCTATGTCTTTTTAATGTTTATTATATTGATTTTATTTTTTTATCCAGGAGAGAGAGAACCAGAGTCTCATCGCTAAGATTGCTTCTCTTCAGGAAGAGGTGATGATTATAGCACAGTTCACAGTGAAACGAATGACCTTACTGCACGCACACCAGTAGCACTCAGCAATTCCTAGCCCTCTTGCGTAGTATAATGTCACAAGTTTGTTCATGAAAGGATGTGTCCAGCTGCTCTAACTCCCCTCTGATGGTTCCTCAGAACTTTAAGGTCACTATGGAGACAGATGAGCTTCAGAGGAGAATAACGGAGCTGTGTGATATTAACGCTGACCTTCAGGTACCTTTACTGTAAAATATACTTTTATATTTTGAACTGTTATTTTATCTCTCTCTCTCTCTGTGCTTCACTCAAATATGCCCTCAGTTCTGTATTTGACGATATCTGCAGCGCTCATTGTATTTCTGTTTCTGCCATGTTTAACTTGCTGTGCTTTCTTTATATTATGTAACTGCTCTTTTCTTGTCCTCAGATGCAGATTCACTCTTTTGACGCAGTCATTAGTGAAAAGGATGCAGTGATAGTAGAGGTCAGTACCTAATCTTGTTGAATTTTTATTTTATTGTTGCTGATTATCTTTAGAATCTTGCATAATGATATAAAATGAGTGTTTTTTGGGTTTTTTTGTTTTGTTTTTTCAAAAAACTCCCACATTTTGTGTCATTTGCATTCTTATACAGAAAAGCAGACAGATAGATGAGCTGAAGGCAGCAGTGGAGGAATACTCTTCCATTACAGAGGTTGGTGTGCTCAACATCCTATCAGCTCTTGAGTTTCTACCTTGCTTGATTTTTTTTTTTTTTTTTGTTGTTATTTATAGACAGAAATATGTCACTGAAGACAAAAAGCCTTCAGCGACATATTCCTGTCCTCTGTATTAGTCATCAGTGACACGCTAGCAGTTTGGTGTGTTGGGTTCAGATGTGGGAATGAAATCACCTGCCCTCTATCCAAACACGCGCCTCATGGCCCGCATGTTTATTGTAGTGTAGAAAGGGTAGACTGCACGGACTGCCTTTAACTATCTAATGGGTTGGGATGACTCATGATTGCGTTATCTGTTGTTGACTCCAGCTGCTGAGGGTGGACAAGAACAAGCTGGAGAGGCAGATGCAGATGATTCTCCCAGACTTGGCTGGGTGAGTGAACCACAAATAACCTGAAAATAGAAATTTGAGTTTAAATGTTTAGACTGAGGATTGAGGGACAACTAAGACAAAATGGATTGAAAAGTTTTATTTTGTGTGCACATTTCATCGTCACTTTTTCTATTAAGTGTCTTTTTCTTAACCTGAACATCAATTCCCTTTCTCCTGTCTCTTGCAGGGCTAGTCTTTCTTTGTCAGTGGCTTATCGGATGAACCAGAGCAGCTCGGGATCCTTGCAAACAGAGCTCGCTCTGGCACAGTCACCACTGGAGGTCAGCACTCTCATGCTCTGTCTCATTTATTCATCTTTCTTTTATGCCTTGTATTACTGCCACTTCTACCTGCTTTCTGCTGCTGCTTCATTAATGTATCCATCTAGTGTTGTTTTAGCTTGAAGTTTGATGTTTACTCTTATTTCTTTGCACAATGTTTTCAGTATCTGGTCTTTTGCTTCTGATAGTGAATGAACTGTTCTTTGATGATTAGTCTTTTCCAGAGTGTCTCACATAATCGGTACACATTGCAAAGCAACACAAACCGCTGTCCTAACATCTGATGCAGCCATTCACAGGCCGCATACTTAAGAGACCACCTTCTTTAATCCGTAAGGCCAGCAATGTTGTGGGGATGGAGCTGGACTCCCTCAAGGTGGTGTCGGAGAGGCGGATGCTGTCCAAGATAAAGACAATGTTGGATAACACCTCCCACCCACTCCATGACATGCTGGTCAGTCACAGGAGCACGTTCAGTGAGAGACTGAGATTACCGAAAAGCACCACTGAACGACACAGGAAATCTTTCCTGCCTGTGGCCATCTCCCTGTACAACGCATCCACTTAACACACTGGTTACTGCTACAACTACACATGTTTCTTTTCCAGCTATTTATTTATGAGTGACTTATGTATGTATATATGTATATATTGTACTATTCTTAGTTAGTGTATTGTCTGTCTTGTCTTAATGTTGGTTTATAATGGAGCACTGTAACAAAAAATAATTTCCCCCAGGGATCAATAAAGTATTCTGATTCTCTGCAATAATAATTTTTAAGAAAGCCTTTGACTTGTTCATATAAATCTATTGCCCCTGTCTACAGGCTCCCCATGGAGTTGACTATTTGTCCACTACAAGCTTTGCCTCCCCACTGGATGAGACTCTGGACAGGGAGGTGCTGCTGATGCTGCAGGGACCCAGCCCTGAACACATGGCACTGGAGTTCAAAAACCTCATAAATAAACTGGTAAACCAGTCTCTCTTATGTTGTATAACATTCAGCGTTTTCATTTCTAACTGCACCTATTTGGAATTTGAGGTGTAGAGATGAAGTTGAGTTGCTGAGGGTTGTGTGATCCTGTCTTGAAGTATTCCTCTTTCACTTTTGTCTCTCAGAAAAGGGACTTCAGAAAAGAAACCGACTCTGTCTTAACTTCAGTTAGAGTTTTGTTAGATGACCACACACAGACAGAAGGCGACACCAGTCTTCAGGTGAGATACACTTTTACATTCACATTTTGAACTTTACAGTCAGCATCAGCCTAGCTAATAATGCTGTCAGTGTTGACCACAGAATAAGTGTCTGTGTACATTTCTGGGTCTGAGTAATTCAAGTCTGCAGATGGCTATACTTTTTAAAATATGAGTCATAAAATTATATAAATTATTCTTCCTCCACCTGTTGCTCTCTTTTTTTCCATTTATCACAGCCTATCTGCTCTTTCTATCCTTCCCACCCACCATTTCTGGTCTCGAGAGCTCTCACTTATATAACTCTCCAACAGGCCCCATCCAAGCAGTGCTGTTTAGTCAGTGTTTTACTGTGAGCACAACCCACTTCCCCCTCCTCTTTCACTCTTTCTGTGTCTCTCTCGCTCACTCTCTCTCTGTTTCTCTTCCCCCCTCCTCCTGCATTGTTGCCACTCTGCATTCATTAGCCACGTTCTGCCATAAAGCAGTAAACATGCCAAATGAGACAGAAATCATTAGTGTACCTGAGCTGTGCCAGTGTGTGTTTTGCTGGTTCTTCAGCGTGCTAGCTGTCACGGAAAGAGTTTGTGTCAGTTAGGTGTCACAACTTTTGGGGGCGTAAAAGACACCCAGCTATTAAATCTGCGGCCTTTTTACTCGAGCGAGAGGCTCACCCCTCAGCCTCATCTTCCTACAGACTGTGCAGGCCGAGCTGGACGCACGTAGGGCAGACTGGGTCCTCAGCCTGGACCAGCTGGCCCAGTACACTGACTCACTGGAGAAAGAGCTGATCAAAATGGCCGGAAACATGAGGAGGTCCCGCACTGAGATCCTCCACCTTTCTGTCAGGTGAGTACATCTTTGCTGTATGCGCTGCCTGTTCATGTGTAGCTGTGCATGTGAAAAAAGGTGGGCAGTCAGAACCGAGCGATCCGTTAAACACTAACGGCAGTTCTCGTTTTGAGTCTGGTATGAGAGAGGAGGTGGATGAAAGATTAATGCCAGGGAAAATCGATGTAAGAGAGCAGAATTCCAGTGGATCTTGTGGCGGCTAATCAAAGACGACTTGCTTTTAAGGTAGGGAAACTTTTTTTTTTTGAGGCGGAGTTGTTTTGAGTAGCCGTGATCTCATTGGTTGGATTAAACACTTATAGGCAGAGCTAAAAGGGAAATATCCTGCTAGAAAGTAATACTGGCACCACTGAAGATAATGAAGACTACAAGCTGGTTAAGCATAGCAGCGTAATCACTGATTTAAATGCAGTCTAGACATAATGAGTTCCCAAGGTTAGCTGATTAGACTAGCTGACCTTTCAAGTCCATACACTATCTGCATAGGCTTGTTAGGATGCTTACAAGACTTCAGGTTTTGTTTGCTTCATGGTGCTTTCCTGGTAACATGTCAATTTTAGCTAAGCTCTACTTTTGGGTCATCTGAGCAGTGTTTCTAAAACCTTGATTAGTCTAGATAAATAACCACACACACAGAGTACTCAGACCGCTGCAGGTGTCACTGAGGGGGGGCTCTGCTTGTCCAGGCTCTGTTTCAGTTGGGCAGTCAGTTGTTGTAGTGAATGGAGGAAAGACCCGTTAATCATCCTGACCTCAGTGACCATGGAGGGCCTGCCTCACTAAGTTGGGTCTGGGCCATTCCTGGATTGTATTCTGACTCTGGATGGATTTGTCTTGCATTCTACGCGTGTCTGTTGATGTGTGTTCATAGAAACGGCCGTCCCCTTTGGATATATATAACAGGGTTTGGTCTGGTGCACCACAAGACCAGAGGGAGAGAGCTGGTCAGACTGTCCACCTGGGATTTAGAAGCTCAGCTGTCAGGGTGATCTTGTTTGGGGGTGGGGGGGAAGAAACTGCAGAGGGCTCACTGTAGGTTTAGTTCTGGATCACTTGAAAATCTAGACTGTTACAGACTGAAGGAAGCATTACTGGGCCAGTCGGAGAACTGGCGCTGGTCACCCTGGGCAACAGAATGGGACACTGCATGGGCCTGCGGATTGGGTACAGTATGTCCGCTGTACTTTCTACTAGGATCTGCTTGCATGGGCTTGGATAAGTCTTCAGACAGTTTAGATGTAGCTACCCCATCTTTTCTTGTTAAACTAATAATGCTTGAGCTGTTATTAATGTGGCACCGTGTAATTGCATACAGGGTGCAGGAGCAGGAGAACCAGAAGCGGCAGCTGTGTGAGGAGCTCGAGCAGCTAAAGACCCCTCAGGATAGCAGAGAGGCCTCATGCCAGACACCTGCACTAGAAGAGGAGGTCAGAAAACAGGGGATGGGGCTCATTATGCTTTATTTTATTAAGTTTTATGCCATAAACGATTGCAGACCCTTGCTTTCACCATTCCTAGAAAAAATCTTCATCTATAGTCTGTGTGCATAATTATTTGCATATTCAATGAGTAAGACTGAAGTGTGATGTACACCATCTGACAGATCACTTTGCACTTTTTAAATCCTCTCTCAGCTGGGGTTAGAAAATAATCAGATGTAATAATATATATGTATGCTCTTTTTACATTATTACCAGTAACCACAATGTGTGTGCATCACTGGAGAGACAGCTCGCACTGTATTCAGACAGTAGAGATAGTAGAGGAGAGCGTACTGCGAGCTGGCGACTGAAGTGGACATGTGCACCCCCGCACATAAATACACATGCACGCAGAATCAGATGCAAGCACACACCTACGCACTGCTAATAACACGCTGACGCATACTTGAACATTTCCATTCCAACACCATTGTTTTACTCTAAAAAGGAATATGTGAGGTGCTGATGTACCTCACACAAATGCATATGTGTATATGTTTATACAGCAACCATATACATGCATACAGTAACCAGGCTGTCCATAACAAATAAGCTTTAAGTTTTAGATATTTTACAGGATAGCCCTGAATTAAACCAGGCTGCTGTGGACGTCTTCTACATCAAGCTGGCATGTTTGAGAGCTTTTCTTACTGTAAATACTGTATTTTGTTTTATGGTGATAGTTCTCATAATACCTAAGTGTGTAGTTTGTTTGACCAGAAGCAGCAATAGCTGTACAGAAACTTGGCATCAAAAAGATTTTTTTTTGTAACTGTAACTATGCCACCTTCAGTCCTCCAGATGTTTTTTTTTTTTTTTTTTTTTTTTTTCTTTTTTTTACTAGAGTGGGTTTTGAAATGCTTCTGCAAATTTCACTTTTGCATTTTTATTTTTAGGTTGGAGATGACTTGGACTGGGACGAGGAATTTGCTATTCAAGATTTCCTTAAGAATGAGCTAGCAGAGAGAAATTGCCAAGTACATGACGAGCAAAGAGAAGAGAGGCTCGAGGAAACGGGAGATAAAATAACAGACAGAGGTGAAGAGGAGGACGCAGAGGAGAGGTGGACAGTGGTGGATAGCGGCGGGGAGGGAGACGTGAGGGACACATCAACTCCGCTGTCTGTTGTCACAGTGGAGGCCCAATCTGGGCAGGGCACAGTGGGAGAAGGTCGAGGTGAGTGAGGACAAGAGTTAGGCATAACGACAACTGCTCACGCTTTAAAGACTCACAGGGTGTTGATTTTGAGTTGGCTTTAAACAAGAACAAATATTCCTCGTTATCTCAAGGAAAGTTGAGACCTTTGAGGAGTTTTCCTTGAGCCCTTAATATCCAGTGTTCAGCATAACTGGCCCAGAGCTAACTGGAACCTCTTGGCCAAGCCAAATAGAGCTAAATATAGTTCAGTATTTTTCTAGCCTTGCTGTGACCCATGTGTTCTCCCTCTTCCTAGCTCTGGATTAAATGCAGGAGAATCGACTGTTTAAAAATGAAATATGAGCTAGCGTCATGGAGCACGACTGTGATCTGATACATCCTGTAAATGTTTAGCAAGAAAGTATTGAAGCAATTGTTTGAATGGGAACTTTTCCAATCTAAAATTATAGCTAATGATTTGTTAATTTGCAAAACTCTAACTGAAGTGTTCTTCCAAGCAGAAGTTGTTATAGACAGCATATTTTATCTACACGGAGGTTGTTTAACCAGGTTATTGATTTGAGAACATTTACAGACAATGCCAATTTTTTTCAGTGACCTTGAATTCACATATACCTCCAGTGACGAATCAGTCTACGCTGTATATGATAAACTCTTAACAGATTACCATTGTCTTTGAGTGCTGATTTATTTGTGCGTGTGTGTGAGATAAACTGGATTATTCCCCAGTAATTCATGGGAGTCAGCTACCTTTAGAACCAGTACAGTACTCGCTCACTGTCTTACTGTAAGGATGCTCAATCTCTGAGGCCATTCTAAGCAGACCCCTGCCTTCTATGGTTGTTGTGGCCCTGGGCTTCTAAAGGTTCAGTGAGGGAATGTGTGTGTGTGCGTATGTCAACACAGCACGAGAAATCCTCTCTTCCTCAAGATCCTTCTATGGCCAGGTGTGTGACTGGTCTGAGGCCATGAAGTGAGCACAGTAATCCCCATTCCTCTGTCTGCATGAGCGGTTGGCAGGCCGAGAAACAGAAAACAAGTGTGCAAGTGTGGTCATTAATGCCACCTTAGCCATGGATGGTATTTTAACCCCTTTGCCCCTCCCTCGGCTCAGTTCTTTACATAATAGACTGTCTGACCTTTTATGGCGACAGTGCAGTTGGTTTGTGAATTAACCCCAGGATGGATTTGACAGGGCTCTGGGTTCTCAGCGATCAGCCTCGTTGTTTTGTCATTTTTCTCAGCCTCCTCCTTTCTCCTCTCATTTCTTTGTTTCATTTTTTTTCTCATCTTCCCTCTGTCCCAGGTTCTGCAGCCTGTAGTGAGTCAGAGCCAGAGGTGACCTGTCAACCTTTGCAGGTACATTGAAATTAGGTGCTCACTACATTTGAATTTGAAGGTCATTTTTTAACTTTTGCTCTTATTATGCTTGATCAAAAGATTCACTTGAAATGACACAACTTGGTTAACAGGCTCTAATGTTAAGTTATGCTGAAGCCAAATAAGAATACATCTTGGTGGGATGTTGCAGAATGAAACCCCATTTAAAAAAAAAAAATAAAAAATAACAGGTTTTCTTTCCTTGAAACATATTTTTAATCAAGATTCTCAAATGTATTTTTAATTAAAATCAACATGGCCAAATTCATATTTGATGGCACATGTGACAAATGGGTACATAAGTATGTCCTATATCATTAGATGTAGCTGTTAAAAGAGATCTAAAAGCATTGCCGTGGAATTTGGGATCGCCTTAGCTGACTAGCTAAAACTGAGACTGTTGCTAACACTTTAGCATCTGAAACCTTTGATTACCTAGAGCAGGGGTGTCCAACTCCAGGCCTCGAGTGCCAGTGTCCTGCAGGTTTTAGATCGCACCCTGGGTTAACACACCTGAATCGAATGATTAGTTCATTACCAGGCCTCTGGAGAACTTCGGAAATGCTGAGGAGTCATTAAATCAGCTGTGATGGATCATGGACACATCTAAAACCTGCAGGACACCAGCACTCGAGGCTTGGAATTGCCTACCCCTGACCTAGAGTAATGTGACCTGTCTGAATACCTGCTCAGATTTTGCTGTTAAGAATACATGTCCGCCATTCAATAGATGGCTTTCTTTAAAGGGGGTAAACTAAAAAGATTTTTTTTTTTCTAAACCATCTATCTGAAGAATGTGGATTGTGAAATCAATTTACTCTGGTTGTCTTTCCTCTATGACTCCCCACTCCACTCTCAACTATTACTGATGTTGATCTCTTGAGCAAGACACTGAATCATCAGCAACTCTGCCAACAGTAGATGAGACTTCAGCAGCACGGTTCCATTAAGCTGATTTGATGCTTATTGCACCTTCCACGGTTCATTTAAGTTGTTAATATTTAATTTGGCTGCAGTTGAAAATATAACCATATCTGTCACATGCGACTGCAATGAAGTAATATAATGCTTCATATTATTAACAAACTCAGTTTGGATGACCCAGCATCAGTTGGCTGTGGTCAACGGCAATAATAATTACGCAACTAGCATTTGTGACAATCTGTGGTGTTTGAAGTTTTGCAGAGGTCATTGTCGGCATATTTCTGTCATATTAACTGTACGGAAGTAACTTTCTGTTAAGAGCAGTGACTCTTTCATTGAAGTCTACCTATTCAGGGATCCTTTTGACTTATTAAATTTCAAGGTCTTTAGCTGCAAATAACTGCTTTGAATGTGCTGAAATCTCAGTTTCTTCTGCCTGTCATTGACGGCTGTCTCTAGTTTTTTACTCCACTAAATAAGAATTTATGATGTAAGATATTAAACAGTGTCTCTGCCTTCCTTTCCCTGTCCTCTTCTGTCATTTGCCTACCAAATTGCTCGTCACATATTATTCACAGCCTCTACATACAGTCAGCAGTCTGCATGCTTGTACAGAAACTGCTTTTTTAAATTTTATTTTTTTAATAAATATAGGTTGTCACTGATGAAACGCTACGATCACACTGATGTGAAAGGGAAAAGTAGCTATAATCTTGGCGTCTTGCACTTGCTTATCTTGCATGTTATGAATTCTTCCCACTTGCTCACTGTTTAATTAATTTCATGCCTGTGAGGTTGATAAAACCAATTTAATCACTCATCAATGCTAGCATTATGAAAGTGATGTTTGCTTTTGAATTTCTATGATGATGACAGTAATTGGGGGTCTTTCCAGCAGCCCATCAACGATGGGGCAGACTCTTTGTGCTTTCTGTCATCTGTAAGATTTTGTTGACTTATGTAATGTCTCCTCATTTGACAGAGATTTGTTTCTATTGACTGTGTGCCTGCTGTTTTAGTATATGGTGTGTGCTGTTTAGTGTGCTGCTTATTTGATCTTTTCACTCCTTTTCTCTTTTTTTGAATATTTGTCAATATTTCTGTGTGCGTGTGTGCACTTTTTTTTTTTTTTTTTTTCTTCCTTCCAGGAAGACGCAGTGGTACCACTGAGCTCCCACTCACAAGCTGTCAGCGTTACACAGCCAGAGGCGGATGCTCTCCCCGATCTGCCCCACTCAGAAAATAACGGTAAGACCTCCTCCTCTGTCTCTGTATTACACTTGAAGTGCTGATTACTTGCTATCTTTCTGTTTCACTTTCCTCTCCCCCTGCTGTCAGCTAGACTCCAGTTCAACTGTTTGCATTTACACCTTAACCAGAGTGAGTCATTTCCTGAATGGCTTGGTATGCTGTTTGTTTAGACAAGACAAGGCTTTACTAAATCGTGCAAGATGATCACATGCTACTAAGTAGTCACATCACTTATGTTTTTAATGACCTTATGCTGTGTTTATTTTGGTTGAACTTGTATTTGGTAAGCAAACCCTGCATTACTGTTTCTTGTTATCTTTGTCCTATCCTATTTTATTTACTGGATAAGGAAGTTGCAAAATTAACTTTTTTATGATGATTATTGTGGTTAAGTATGACCTAGAGAGGGGAAATGTGGTACTAATGCGTTAAAATGGTTTCTCTGTATATGTGTAATTATAACTAATGCTCATGTACTGTAAACTACACGCAGTTTGAACTGAATTAAGTGCAAAATATTACAAAAGAGAAACTCGTAATTGTGAAATATCCTATTATATTCACATTACTTCATACTGATAGTCTATAAATAAACTAACTTTGGCTCTTGTATCAGCAGGTGCAGAGGCTTGTGAAAATGGACAGTCTGACTCCTGTGGTCCAGCTGAAACTTTGAGAAACTCACCTGATCAGAACCAAACTATAACTCCTGTTAGCACCCCTCCCACAGCAGCTGATATGGTTTCTCCCAACAGCACCTCACCTGGATCAGACGAGACCATTAGCCAGACTGAGAGGTGACTGACAAACATTTGACTTTGCTACCAGGAAAAAAGAAAAAAAAAAAAAAAAGACTCTTGGATTGCTGTCATTGACTTTTTTATCATTGCCACTAGGGGGCGCCAAATAATAGAATTTTGAAGTTGTTTGCAAGAAAGACAGTTGTAATAGCTTACATTAAATTGTGAGGCTAGTTTGTTGCAATCAGTTCACAAGACTTGATAGAGCTGCAAAACAAAGATACTTTGTGTTTATTTGTGCTGATAGAGTGAGAGTCATCAATGTGCAAATGGGAATTTCCAAAAGACAGAATATGATAATGAAATTGAAGAGAACCAGAGGATTACTTATCACTGATGATCAACTAGTGATGTGGTAATTTGAATATATTGTGAATTGCAACCACATCTAGTGTGAAAGTTGGTATGAAATGGAGATGAACATTTCCTGGTCAGCCTTTTCCTTCAGTGCCACTGAAAAGGATCATTGTGTGAGGTCTGAACTGGTAAACCTCACCTGGGGCACAGAAAACATGTCTCTTTAGTACACAATATAATTTTGTTACTCAGTCTCACATGGTTATTCTTGCATAGCAGCATAAACGGCCTCTTTTGAATTGGAACTTGAAAGGAATTATCAGTAGTCACAATAGTCATAACTGAAGCAGTCTTTCATGAAGTTTGAACATTTCCCTGCGACTTGGGCAACATTTGCTAGTCAAATGGGCGTTTTCATTGCTGTGGGAGGAGTGCAAAGGCTAATTGGTATCTCTGTGCCCATGCTTTGCATAGGCACAGTCTACCTCCACAGAGATGAAGTCTGTTCCTCATCTCTCTTGCTGCCTTTCACTGTGTCAGTTATTAGCTAGCTAGAAAGTTTATCAGGCATATCAATAAAGAATCCAAAAATGGACAGTACCTAAAAGTTGATCTCTGATCTTTCAACTGTTGTCGGCAGCCAGCCAACCAGTGTGGACCACGAAGGAGAAGAGAAGAGAGGCAAGGTGGACTCAACTGCCGGAGACATGAGCTATATTAAGGTTAGTAGCAGAAGAGAAGTGCTTTAATGCATAAATGAAAACAATTTCCTCTCATCTTTTCAGCGCCCACTCATGACTACTTCCCCTTCCTCTTTTTGACACACTTTTTCTGTTTGCAACTTTGTGTGTGTTGAGTCAGTGAAGGTGTATTATAAAGGGAGGTGGAGTTCAACAGGCTGGGCAGGGGCTGGGTTTTCCTTAGAAAAGTGAAAAGGTATGTGATCAGACTGATCAAGCTAGTTACATCAGGAGTTATGGGCTTGACTGTCAGCTTCCCTCAGCTCTGTTAACATACAAGGCAAGTGTGTTATACCTCATACTGCTCATCAAAGTCTGTGTTAAAGTTCTTTACTTCAAGATGTCTCAGGTTTGTGTAGTTCATAAAAAACGATGAAAAATCTAATATCTGTCAGAGCATGTTGAAATCGGTAAAGTTTACAGGCAAAGAAGTTTATACATAGTAGCTTAATCAAAACAAAATTAAGTTTTGTATTCATTGAAAAAGTATTAGATATGAGATCTCAAGAACAGAGTCTTTAATTTTTTAAACAAGAATTTAACTCAAATATAATTAATCACAATCTGAACGTGTGTGTTCTTTAGCATTTTTGCTCAACAAGTTAGTTACACAGTTACTTGACTGCTATTTATTAGTTATTTTTACCTCTTAATTTATTGGTTGGTCTTGAATGACTTCTGTGTCCAGATGAATGGGTTTTAAAAGTACATTTTTGCAAATTACATTCCTTTGTTTGGAGATTTGGAACCATAGATGTCTGAGTTGTTTCACCACGGCTAGTGTACGTCCTGCTCTCTGCCAGATCTGTCGGTTTGTTTTTAGTCTCCTACTTGATGTTAACTTTATGGCCTGCCACCCTACTGAGAGATAGTGATTGTTTTTATTTTTATGGCCAGGTCAGTGTTTATAACTAAGAATTGGGGCCTTTTATCTTTTTTAAAGTTGAGTATTCTATTTGAACCCTATTATTCAAATATATTCAAACTGTAATTTTACTTGTAAATGAATCCATTTTCATAGGACTTCGTTCATATTGACAACAAGAATATAAATAAAGTCAACCATATTATTTATCCCAATAGTGGCACTTTTTATTTAGTTTCAAGTGGATGTGACACAGCATGCGAAAACCTGACTAGTCTAAAATTTCCCAGATTAATATGAAAAAAACAAACAAATGAATAAACACATTTATTTTGTTGATCAATCATTGTTTATTTTTTAGGACTTTTTGACTTGACAATGTCAAACTGTTCATTCTTTGATTAATAACTGCAAAAAGATACTCACAGCATGTTTAGAAATGATAAAATTTAACTGAATTTAAAAACTTGTTTCGTACTAAGTTTACAAGAAATTGTTCATCGATCCCAATGTCGACACCGTCACCGTCCTAGGCCAAAGAAGCAAAAGTTGCCAGCATCATCAAGGGTGCAGATTTTGCTTGCGGATTGTCCAGGTTTCACCCCTAAGCCCGTGTCGCTGCACTGAGCAGGGGCTCCTGTCTCGCAACCGAAAGGTTTTCTCAATGATGAGAATGGTGTGCTGCAGCTTGTGCATCAGAAACTGTTCGGTACTCTACATTTTCAGGCATTGTTTTTAGAGATATTTGTAGACTGCTGCAAGATGATAAGCATTGCAGATCCTGGAAAGTCCAGGTCTAAAGTCTAAATGCAGCATTACAAATTGGAAATCTAGCACCACAAGAAGAACGTTTAATCAGATTAATGTATTCACAATGTGTGGTGCTGTAGTGGTTTTTCACCTCACAGCACGAGAGTAATTTGAGAAGCCCTGTGATAGACCAGAGTGTCCAGAGTGCACACTTCCTGTCACTCAGTGGCAGTGTAAATGATGCGTGACAGACCCGACCACATTTTCAACGCCTTTCTGCACTTTTATTCTCCGGTTGTCGTAACTTTACACTCTAAGCTGCAGCTTCCCAGCAGCTAGCCGCGCACATCAACAACAACATCGGGACCCAGTTCATTCTCCTTTTATGCCGGGGAGGTGTGATGAGCTGTTTGAGCTCAGATGTATCGCCTCCCCTGCAGCCACGCCTCAAACCTTTCCACCTTTTGCTTTGGGTGTAAAATGGTGTTGAGAGTCCAAATAAAAGGAGACTGTTGCATCAGGAAGGGATTCTGATGTAAAAGTTTGCAAACATCCGCATGTTTCATGATGTGGACCACCTCCAGTGCTGTTGGTCAACAGGATGTCGGTGAAAACTGTGCTACAGTTGGCCGAAGACAAAGGAAGAGGAGAGGAGTAAGGCCTCTTTGGAGGAAGCCAGAGTAGAAAAGACAGGAACATGGTGGTGAGAGTAGGGCTCAAATTTGGCTGTTGTCACCGAGGAGGATGCTGCGCTGGGATTATTCGCTCTGGCGACCCCTAAAGCAGCAGCCAAATAAAGAAGCAGTTGTGTCAGAAGTCATATTATCTACACTTATTACACAATATCCTACTGCTTTGGTCTGAGCTCTCACCTTGCTACGTTGTATGAGTGTATTCATACAACTGTGTGCACACAGTCCGCCTCCACTACTTAGCACTGTGCCAGTGTTAACTGTGCACTCTTCTCGGCAACACACACTCATAAAACAGCAGAGCTCTCCATGTAGCTCCACATTATATAAGGAATCAATCCAGTCTTTCTGTTCCACACGCTGTACAGCTTAGATAGCATTTCACTGCCATGGGACAGGTACGCTACATGTACGCGAACATTTATGTGCATGCAGCTTTTAACAATTTCTTGGGACCGAAAATGTGCTTCAAGGCCACCTTGTGTTTTTTCTCATCCTTTTCTTTGTCACTTTTAATTCGGTCCATCTTAGAGCCTAAGCCAGGACCAGTCGGCCAGCAGATCACCAGCTGAGGACAGGTGAGTGGTTCAACGTCAGCTTGGAGAAAACTTCGTTTCAAAAAATACCATAAATAGACGTAAAAGTGTAGGTTGCTATAATACTGTGTAAGTAAAAGTATATATTTTCAAGCACAAGCCTGCTACCTGTGCTGGTGGAAGAAGAGGAGACTGTGCAGGACGGTGCAGCTGGGGTTCCAAAAGCAGAGCCCAGCACGGCAGGTAAAGAACTATTTACAGATATGCGTGCTGGAACAAGAAATGAACCACAACCAGAAATGGCTATGCTCTTTGTTCGTGCGTCTGTGTGTAACTTTAACCACCCACACAGCAAGTCTTCTTTCCAGGGACAGGCCGGCTCATCAGCAGCAAGCCAACCACCCTCTCTGACAGCAGTCCTCCTCAGTCGGCATCATCTGTCACACACACCAGTCAATCAGGGAGTGGCATGGCCAGTACGATCTCTGGTCCAAGCCATTCAGAGGTTAGTGAAGGAAAAAAGGACAAAAATAGGCGAGAACTAGTAAGACCTGCACACTGACTTTGCTCTTAACTGCTTAACTCCACTTATAAATATTACTTTTAAAGTAATTTGAACTTTAGTTTTCTTCTTAAGGCCTTGGAGAAAGGTAGTGGATATCTTAAATTTTTAGCTTTCCCACCACATGTAGTCAGATTCTATCTTTTAAAAAACAAAAAAAAACAAACAAATTAAAATGTATAAAATAAAAATCTTACAGCATTTTGAAATACAAAGCTGTAAGATGGCACCATTAAGGTGACATTTGACTGGACCGTGAAGAGAAATGCAGCTTTTCTTGCTGAGTGAGTGTGTGCGTGTAATCATGTGAACACTTGTCTATGACCACGAGAGAGGGAGGAAGAGAGTTTGAGTTTTACCTCTACTCAGGATCGGATCATTCAGAATCTAGAGCCAAGTGCACAACCAGCTGTGTTGACTCTTCAGCTCCAATTCATTATGTAAAAAGTAGTGAAATCCATGAGAAATACTGGTGTTGAAGAGAATTTGAGTATGGAAGAATCGGACTCTGAAGCAAAGCGGGACGAGAAAGAAACTGAGACTGGAATGTTTGTACCGATCTTGCAGGAGCTGACTCGCACCGTGGAGGCCGTTAAGGAGCACAAGGTTCAGGAGGACCAAAATGTAGCCAGCATGGCCACGGACACGGAAAGTATGTTTAAGATATTTCTTGTATTAAAATGCATTTTTAATATTCATGGACTTGAATGACTGCATGCACGCTTTTTGGTTTCCTTATAGCTGAGATGTTAGTCATTCCTGACACTTTCAAAGATAAGAACAAGTAAGACAACTTATCATTCAAACATAATCTGTAAATCATTCGTATGCACATGAAGTTTTCTGATCTTGTCTTTCTGTCTACAGCCTGTCACCTAGTGATAAGGAGATTGAGGTATGTATACCACTGGATCCTGCACGTGTTTGCCTTTTAACCTTGTAAAAAAATGGTGTGTCCATGTAGAATGCTAGTAAGTTTTACTTTATAGTACTTTATTGCTTACTTTATAACTATATTTTTTTTCATCAAGTCTATTAAATTCTCTTGAAATATGAAGTGTGTGAATGTGGAAGTTTCACAACTTCAATGGTGTAACTTTTCTGCTGGTCCAGAACCGCTGTCGATGTTAAGGTAGAACGTATGGAAATGTACTTTATACTATTTTGAGGTGGTGTTTGGGTACTTCTTTTCAGACTAAAGTGCCTCTCTTCTGTTTTCAGGCAGAGTTCCAGCGTCTGGCACTGGGGTTTAAGTGTGACATGTTCACTTTGGAGAAGAGGCTCAGGCTAGAGGAGAGGTCACGTGACCTAGCCGAGGAGAACGTCC
This sequence comes from Copadichromis virginalis, assembly GCF_057382275.1. NCBI lineage: Eukaryota > Metazoa > Chordata > Actinopteri > Cichliformes > Cichlidae > Copadichromis > Copadichromis virginalis. The sequence goes on from NC_140634.1 coordinate 37,429,482, forward strand.
GCAAAGAAGTGTCCAGCTGTCAGGGCTTACTGCAGGTGTGTGTGTGCAGCTGTTGAGCGCACACTCTTTTTTTTTTTTTTTTTTTCCTTTGTTATTAAAGTACCACTGGTAGCTGTGATAACTCTGTAAGTAAATGAAGTAGAGGGTTGTTGCACAAACGTAGTGTGATTGAAGTTGCAATATATTGTGTAATTATTGGTTTCACTGAGTAAAAGGGCTGACAGGTGCAAAGGTCACGAGAGCTTCGAAGTGTAGTGGAGTGAATGTGGACAATGGTTTTAATGTATTTTGTACGATTTATTTAATATATGTTAATAATAATATAAATAAGAAAATGTATATGTTGAAATAAAAAAATAAACTGAGGAAATTGTATGATATTTTCTCGCTGGTTCTTCAGCTCTCTCTTTTCACTTTTCCTTTTTTTCTGCTTAGGCTCTTAGTCCTCTTTGTGACAATGACAACCAATCAATGGAGATCATCCAGAGGCTCCAGAAAAACCTGGATATTCTCATCCAGTCCATGACTAGGGTGTCCAGTCGCTCTGAGATGCTAGGAGCGATTCATCAGGTAAGTGGAGAATTTAAACATGTTTTCTGCATAACAAGGAAACTTTTTCATTATTCAATGGTTTCCTTTGTTTGGGATTTGCAGGAGAGTCGTATTGGAAAGGCTGTGGAGGTAATGATTCAGCACGTGGAGAACCTCAGGAGATTGTACACCAAAGAGCATGCTGAGCTGCTGGAACTGCGGGAGACGCTCATGCAGAATGAGAGGTCGTTTGGATCACAAACAGAAAAAGGTTGTACCCTTTTTCTGTTAGACATACAAAGTCTGACCGTAGCATACAATAGGTTGTAAACTCCTGCAAACTCATAATTACTTTTTATATACCAAGTTAAATGCCAAATATGCACTGGGCCTTGCAATGAATGCTTTTGTAGCTGTCCTCACATGAACCACTATACTCACTAGAGTAGAGACTCAGGAATCAGGTCTGTGTAGATTGTGATACATGTGATATTTTGCATGCAAGGGTAACCTATATGTTCCTCTTTCCAGATGACTTCCGTGAAAGAAGGAAACAGTCATCACAGTACAACAAGGTGGATTACACACAATTTCATCATGATCATTTATTCAAATTTCTGTTGACTGTTTTTTAATCCTGTAAATTACAATATTTATTTACCACCACCGCGCGTGCTCTCATAGACAGCCCGGCGGAGCAGCATGATAACAATTTCTCGTGCTGGCCCAGGCAACATGCATTTTGACACAGTGAGTATCAGTTGCAAGACTCTACATCATCACATTGGAAATATGTTACATTATGTTTTTGTTTCTCCACTGTATGTATAATTTCCAAAGATGCAGCTTTCCTTATATTTTAAAGTCTGAACTCAATATTTCAGCTTGAAAATCATTCATTCTTAAGTAATTATTGAAACTGAGAACTTTGGATCAAGTGGAATGCAGCTAGCTAGCTCATTGGATGACGGTATCCTGCAAAGGCTGGCATTTTGTAGTTTATAATTGTAGTTTTTCTGTAGTCCACAAGTTATTTAAAATGTAAATAAAATAAATTTCAAAGGTGTTTGTGAAGCAGTCTTCTCTTAGGTGTGCTTTTTCTATAAAATGACAGGAGGTATAATAGTGTAAAGTGAAAACTGAAATTACATTTTCACACTGTACTTGGACTGTATTTGTAGTTAGACAAACTGCAGTTGTCCTTGACATGTAAAACGTAGGGAAAGTTAAATGAACTAAGAGCAACAAGCAGAGCATTGATACAGAAAATGTATTCAGACAAAATATGATTGTGGTTAAGTTTTATTTAAGAGTATGGTTTTCATGATGGTTTGATTTGTCCCCCCCAACACAGTCCAAAACACAAGATGGCTCAGAGGTTGAATCGGAACGACTGACCAGACGGTCCCCATGGTGGGTATTTGTGTGTGTGTGTGTGTGTGTGTTAAATTATCTTCAAGTTAAGTTACAACAAAATGTATACTCTGTATATAAAGGCAGTGTGGGGTTTTTTTTTGTTTTTTTTTTGGGACTCCTTTTACAGCAAGATTTGAGGGTTCTGGTTGGTTATTAATTCCACCAAGGCTTGTTGCATCATGACTTGAGGGTTGTTGTTGTTATGCCCCTATGTGATAACGTTGGTTTACAGGAATGTGGCAGGGAAGATCACAGCGCGTCCCCCACTCAAACGTTTTAGTAGCTCTGTGCCCTGGGTCGACACTGAAGAGCCCTCGCTTGTGATGAAGGGGTAAGACGTGTGAGGAGGAGGATACTGCACTGGCTGCATCACCAAAGTTCTTTTAGCGCAGACCCTGATGCATAAAAATGGCGGCTCTTAGGTGCAATATTGGTTACAGTATAAGTTTATGCAGAAATAATTTTGATTGTCAACAGCAGATGTTATTGAGAACAAAACAAGAGAATTTTGTTAGTGAGAGAGTGCTGACTGACTTTGTGGGTATTAAAAAGAGAATAGTGAAGCTAGTTAGCAGAAACAAAGTCGAAAGCACAAACCGCAGAGACAGCAAACCACACAGCAGCCATCTTTCATGCATCTGGTCCATCCACATTTGCTTGGGAAAGTATTTGTCTGAAGCCTCTTTTCTATATGATTCAAGATTCAAAGTGTTTATTGTCATGTGTCCAAAGAAAAAAAGGCATTTCTTTGTGCAATGAAGTTCTTTCTTTGCTGTCCACACACAGATGCCAATTAATATATAAATAGAACAGATAAAATACAAATAGTACTAATAAATAAAAGAAGACAAAAAAAAAGACAAAATATTGAAGTGACACATCTTTGCTGTGGACATTTGTGACATGTTTGTTTTTCTTATGGGGCACCGTATGCTTTCACATGTTTGGAAAACTAATGTAAAAGCTAATGCTAAAGATGATGGAAGTCGAGCGCTGAATAATCTCCAAATAACTGAAAGGTTGTGAAATTGCTTTATGGCTTTGTGCTATATTTAAGCATATACTCTGCATTGCTGGGAATGAACTGATTCATGCAAAACAAATTATAATTTCAAACATGACTTCATGTCTGAGAAATTACTGGTCTGCAGGAGGTGAATATAATTCCATGACTGCTGCAGGGGTGTCTCTCTGCTTGCTTTTGTTAGCTTCATATGCATGACTTTGGCATGTGTGCACACAAAATTGTGGTTTTGTAGCAATGGTCATATGTCATTGTGCAGCTCAAAAGTTTGTTTGAATGCCTAACCCGTGCATGCCCACAGGACAGCCTGCAACAACACAGACTGCCAGTCCGAGGAAGAGCAGAAGGAGGAGACAGTGGTGGAGAGGAGGTCCAGTCTCAGTGAGCTGGGCAGCAAACTCACCTCACTCATTCTGCCCCTTAAGACGTTAGTCCAACTAAATGCCCACCGCTACCGTACGGTAGCACTACTGTCTGCCAACAAACCAAGAGACTGACACATGGTGAAAGAGTTGATCATTTGGCTGTGCTCAGGTTCCAGTAGTTGTAACCTGAACGTCTTGTGATATCAGAGTTCATAAGTGGCATATTAATGTTTTTATTTTAGAATGGAATAACCGCTTCATTGCCACTTATGAACTTTCACTAGTTACTGAAATTTTGTGATTGTATAGAGATATTGCATCATAAATCAATAGTCATGTAACATTTTGGCATTAATGATGATATCAATTTTAAGACACCATCCCCATTTATACTATTTGGTCAACACTGCCCTGCTGCTGTGTATAATGATAACGGAGGCCTGGGTCAAAGTATCATTAATACCAGAAATGTAATGTGTCTTTAACATCTGATGTTCACATCCTTTTGTTTCAAAACTTTGAGGACGTTGTGGGACCTAAGTGATGAAACTCTTTCATGATGTAGATCTGTGCTGGACTAGCTTCTATGCTCAAGGGGCTCAGAGGCTTTTGTTTGAAATTCATCATTTCCTTCAGCTGGAGACTTTGTGTGTTTTTGTTTGTTTTTGGATGTGTTCTTTTTAATGCATGCTTTTTTATGTGTTGTGTTATGACTTGTTTCTGCATTTTTTTTTTTTTTTTTTGATTCAACGTGATAACCAGTCCAAGTTCTCCAGGCTTGCTTTTGTCATCTACTAACATGCTCGGCCACCTGTTTTATGTGCAAACCTTGGCCTGTTCCTTTGTTTTCGTGAGGTGACAGATCATGCAAACTATGCAGATCAGGTGTTGTTCTGAACTATCCTTTCCTCTTTTCCTCCCTTTACATCTCTCAGGAATCAGGATGAGCTCTTTGTAATGCTGTAAGTGTGTTGGGAGAAAATACAAAGTGGGAAGTGATTGTGGATTCTGACTTTGTCTAAGGGGGGAAAACACTATTAATGCATGCAAAAGGCCTATGTTTATCTGGAAGGAGTGCCAGTCAAAGGCCACTTACGACCTTGCACGGACTCTAAATTGAAGCGGCATTCCTGCTGTTGACAGATCTCAGGCCAAAATTATCTGTTGCCTTTGCCTGATAAGCTAATGCTGAAATCCAGCTCAGTGCCAACTGCTATTAACAACTGCTGACATCTTTCTATGCTAACAGTGATGTGTATGGTTGTGCTTTGATGCAGTTATAAGATGGGTGGTTTAATGCACTTAACTGCATTTAAATTGTAACTTTAGCCAAGTCACAGCTAATTTACTGCCTGCTGTAATTAAGTTACCACAAATGACCAACAGATTTTACTGTGTTCATGACAGTGTCCTGAAATAAGCTAACTACGTCACAAGTATTTTTGGTAACTTAAGTCTTTCGCTTTATCTTTTTAACATTTTATCTTTTTTTTCCCGTAGTAACCATGTCTTACCTAGTTCGTGTCATAACGTTATTTCGTTTTCTTTAGGCCTAGCCCTTCATCCAGCCCTACATCTACAGAACCAGGAGCGGCCCAGTCTCTGTCCCATAGTTTAACCAGTTCCCAGACGGCAGCAGCAGTAGCCAGAGGTGGCAGGGGTCTTTGGCTTTGGCTAGCCATGATGGTGCTCCTAGCGGGTAGGCTCCTTTTGTTACCATTACTGGTTTAAACCTAGGAGAACCACTCCATTGACTGTATATAAAGGACAGACCGTGACATCTTCCACTCGTTTGTCATGCCCCCACCTTGAAGTCTCAACGTTGATGCTTTGGCAACCCCTAAGTTGTGTAATAATGGTAAAGTTATTTTGGCAAATAAACTCCTTTATTGAGGGCCTAAGCATGCTTGGAAATTCATGAAACTTTACATACCTGTTGATAGTTGGTCTAATTGCAAAATCTTCCTCCACCTGCGTTTTTAATATCGCCCCCTGTTCAGTTTTTCTGAAAATGTGCCATCAAAATCAAAACTGCCATATATGCATTTGACACCAATATTGTACTTTGTTCTTGATACCGTGCGTTTTAAATCTTTACCTAGTATTTTTCAGATAAATTGCATCAAGGTACCCAGCAATAGCACAGCTGTAACATTCAAGTAAAACATCAATAATTCAGAGATTGTTATCCATGCAGAAGTGGGGGTGTTTTCTTAATTAAACAAAGGATTCTTATTGTTATCATTGTTTATTTGCATAGGTCTCCTGGCACTGCTGGCCAGCCTGGTGATGCAGCCAGCCGTAGACGCAGCCCCTGTAGGGACCGGGGACTCCTGGATGACCATCCAGCAGCTGCTGTGGCCCTACACAGGGCTCCGGTACAATGGCCAGCCCCCTGTCTAGTCGAAGTCCTGAGGGTCGATGGTGCTAGTGCTCATCAGCCCTCCAGAGATATTTATTGCACTGGGAGAGCAGAGGCTGTTGGGATGTTTACTGTGCCTGCAAATTCCTATAAGACTTGCATCGACAGCACAGGCCTGGCCTCAGGAATAGTTAACCCCATAGAGGAGTTTATGCATCACATTATGTTTGCTAAATAAGATTATCTGTGTGTATGCATGTGTGATAGTGCTGCTCAGCTGTTCAGTGAGCTGCTCCACCTGTGGCTTTTTAAACACATTTTATGTACTTGAGGATGCAGGGGAATACCAGCATTTTTAATGGAATTTTACCTCATCGGTTGCTGAGGACAGTTTATAACTTAACTCTTTAAACACTGGTAATAAAACTCTTAAGTGTTTATGAAGTCTATATTTATGAGTTTGCTAGTTTTGAGTGGAAAATGTGATTATGAGTTTTAACTTGTATTTCTGCATTATTACAGTTTCAACACAAACGTTTTTTTTTGTTTGTTTTTTTTTTTGTATTTTCCATCTTCAAGTTTTTGCTGTGGTTGCCACAACTTCATACACTTTTGTATGTTCCAAAGGAGATGCGTGGATCTTTTCACAAATAAAGTAGCCAATTCTACAATAGAAGATGTGTGTTATGTGTATCCAAGTGTACAATTCAAATTCAGCTCTCTCGTTGTTGTATTTAGTCGTACATTTTTAAGTTTATTTCACTGGGATTATGAATACATCAGGGGCCTTGTGGCACAAAGCAGGCTCTGCACTGTGTCGACAAACAAATGATGGGAATTTCTGGTCCGAGCGACGCCATCAGGACTCATGGTGTCCTGAAGCAAGTGGATGAAGGTGGAGTGAAACTCGCTGCCAGGATAATGATCTGGAGAAAAAGCTTCACTTGTTTCTGTGATCGCCAGCTTTCGACTCCTCTGAGCTCCCAGAAGGTACAGACTCCATGAGTCCTTGGGCACGGGGGAGGGATTGTGGTGCTCACACACCTGGCAAAGAGAGTTTTGCAAGTTGATGTAACATTAAAGCATATTAAATGTTAGCCAATTTCATCTCTGTTCTGTCTGCTCAACTATGGTCAGTAACCTTTTGGTGAGAATCAGGTAGTCACAAGTTAATATCACTTTTGCTTCTTGGTTTCGTGTTCTATAAAAAGCTTACTGTTTTACCTTTTTCATATCTCTGGCTGCGTAAAGGTTGATGTTAAGAGAACCCAGGTGGTAGTCTGCTTTAATCTAGAGCTGCACTAGAGAGAATGGTAATTGGAGACTGCAGCCAAACCACAATTGTTGCAACTGTGTGCCGTGTCCTTGACTTTGAAATGGCTGCTTCAGAGACCGGGCCCAGGTCTGAGACCACATGCGGGGGGAGGGTGAATTGACAATTACATAAAATCGGGTTTTCAATAATACCACAATTACCTGTGATAGCTCTCAAATCTACTGCTGTCTGCATCAGACATGTGATTCTATAGCAGAGCCTGGGGCAGAAAACAGAAAGCAATTCAGATAAACAAGACCGGGCCGAAGGAGACTCAATATGTTTGTTTGCCGTCTGTGTTAATGTGCTGTTACTCTGCTACATGTGTAAATGCATGCATCTGTCTGAGCTTCTCTGCAGTGTGTGAAACTGAATTGGTGTTATGCAACAGAGCTGCTGTCACACATCCTGCAGTTAGAAACTGAAGGCATCGCTCAACAAATGTTACGCACACAATTTGTGGTGCAGCTGGTAAGACCAACTAGACTTCTCAATTAAAAGGTAAACTCTAACCTGACCTTCATTCGCTTCATGATTCTGTAAAACGTGTTCACTTATTTATCAATTCTCAAATTGAACGTCTGCTGTTGGTCTTAGTACATGGAAGAAGATGCCTCCTCCTCTACATGGAGTTTTAAAGTTAAAAAAAAAAAGAAAAATAATGGTAATGAGATACAGATAACATTCACCTCACTTTACTCTACGTACCATAAAGTGGTACAGCTGGCCAAGTAGCACTAAGTAGACACAGGATTTAATTCTGGTAATTTAAAATATTTGAATTGCGTTTGCCAGTTTCTCGAGTAGAGAGGATAACGCTGTTCATACTGCATATTAAACTAACACAGTCCCCAAACAGCTGCATTTTGACAGAGATGTTATGTAAATGCATCTATTAAGGAAGTAAAAGAAAACCTTAAAATTTCCTGTCTTTGCACACTGCTGAGAAAACATTTCTAAAGAGATGTTTCAAATCTCTAAAACCCTTCATACTGAAACCTGCTCTGCCCATTATAATAAAAATGATAGGTTGCCAAAACAAGACACATCCTTGTATGCATCATTTGTCCAACATCTCCCCCGCCTCCCTCCGATGCTTCTTTGAGTTCTGCTGTTTAATTAAATCCCAGTGTTACTGCACAGCAGGAATACACGAGGCTCAGCTCTAAACACTCAGAGGACTGAGTAAAGAATGACAGGACGGAGCCAAAGTTATGTCTCGCTCTCCACTTTGAGCCAATCGGGTGTATTAATTATGCAATCGTTCTGAAAACATGTCCACCTCCCATTCTAAATAACTAAACACGTTTTTTAGTTTTAAAATTCAGCACAGTTTATGCAAAATTTTCTGGCACAAACTTTAGTAATTCACGTTTTCTTGGTTCATTAATTGATCAGGTAGCAGAGTCGTGCTAATTGGTACAGACTGACTCCAGTTGATTACAGCATGTTTGCATTTGTAAAGTGGATGGCGATTAATCGCAAACCTTCACCAATCTCTTTGAGAGGGATTGCAGTCGGTCCGAATCAGGCAGAGACAGGTTACCTCCCACCTGGCAACATGCTGAATCTCCTTGCAACCAAAAGTGGTCCCCACAACTTCTTGCGGTCATTCCCAGGTAGCAAAAATATTTTCAGCACAATCACTCACCAGCCACAGTTTTTTCTCCTGCTCGCACAGAGGTAGCCGTTCTATTTTTACTCTAGTGTGACTGAGGCCTTAAGTAGATAATGGAGTAAAATACTACATTGCATAAAGTGTATCTATGTGTGAGAGAGTACCTGCATGACCAGATGCTCAGCTCCACATTTAGCATTCCACTTGCTCCACGAGAATGCACAGGCAGAGGAAAAGAGGGCCATCTGTTCGTAGGCAGCGTGCTGTGTGAGTGGGTCCTGAAGAGGACAGAAACCCCACAGATCATTTCGTAATTCTTAATACTGCAAAAACACAATAATTAAATTGTTGTTTAAAACTACATATCAGGACCGCTTCAGGCAGCCCTGTGTAAATGCAGAAAAACGTATTTATCTTATGATTTCATGGGACACTTACATGCACTGTGTAATACAAACTTTGGTTCAAACCTTTTAACGTAATGCTACCATCAGGTGAAAATCTCACCAACCAAGTCACACGCTAACTGACATTTCCGTCTGTAGTCATTTATATTTGGTGTAGGGCTGTCAATGCTAACGCTAACGCAGTCATCGCAAATAACGCTATTTACTTTTTTTTTTTTTTAGCGCAATCAACCCATCTGGAGCGCAGAATGACTCAAAATCCCTGAAATGTCTCTGTCAATGCATTTTGGGCAGTTTGTCCAGTCTGCGCTCCAGATGGGTTGATTGCGTTAAAAATTTTAATCGTCATGACGCATTAACGCCTTAATGTTGACAGCCCTAATTGGTGACATGAAAAGCACTTATTCACTTCTTCAGTCAGATGAATGAAAAGATGCACAACAACTGGGGGTAGTCTGAGCTGCTTAAATAGTGGGTACCATGTGAAATATCAGCCGAACCTTGTTTTTCAATCTCCTCATTTAAAGGGGCGTTCAAGTCCATTTTTCCATTCTGAAACCCATTTGACTTCATAAAATGCATTTCAATCTTTGAAGGATTCTTATTAAGCTTCTCATATTAGCGTCTCAAATTTAGCATCTTGGTTTTGTGTTGCAGACCTTGGCAGTGCTGCTGACGTATTTGTGCGCGTATTCATTCACAAAGATGTTGACCCCAGCGTCGACCATGGCCTTCTGCAGGTCCGAGCCACTCATCCACTTTCCGATGAGGTGAGAGAGCCCCCCCTCTTGCTCTGATTGCAGCATACATTTATTATCCTATCAGTGACACAGATGCACAAATTGTAACAGTTAAGCCACATCTCCTGTTTATTTCCTGCGTCTTGCGTCCACAGTGCTCCTGCCGTCTTACCTGAATAGTGATGCTGATGTTTATGAACGCCCCGTTGACAGTGTAGAGAGCAGAGTCCTGGCCCAGTGGCCGGAGCTCCCAGCTCTGAAAAGGAAGGTTGGCGTAGGTTTTCTGCATCAGCGCAAACGCTTGGAAGGAGTCCATCTTGAAAGAGATTTTGGCCTCAGACTCATCATAGGAGATGTCGGTGATACCATCCATCCTCCACTGCTTACCTTTGGGAGTAGACAGTTTCAATATCTTTGACTTTGTGGGGTCTTTCAGATGTATTTCAGAGTGTGGTATACCTGCAGCATCCCAGCGAGCCACTTGTGGAGCTTCCAAGAAGACAACAGAGTCGGGCAGTGTCACAGACACCCCAATAAGAGGACAGGGGAGAGCCTCGTGGCCATCCAAACCAGACTTCTCAGCCTGATAAGAGAAGACCTGCATACCTGTCCTCAACACCTACAAACAAAAACAGGCATGCACTTTGAGTACAAGTGAGGTTTGATCTCATGCTAGCTGGAAGACCCTTATCTCTTCACCTGCACAAATTTCCAGCCATGGGCATATTGAATTTGAGGTGGGAGGTGAAACGCATCATAGTAGAATACTCCACCCAGAGGTGTGTACTCCATCAAGTCTACCACCTGGGCAACAGGGTTGATCACTGTGTGCTCCTCCGGGGGACCAATCGGATCCCTGACTGGTGAACAGACAGACAGAACTGTCATTAAGGCTTTTAGAAGAACCGCTGGTTAATTTGTCTGTGGAAATAAACACATTCTTTCTAAGCTAAGTTTACAATAATCATTGACATAGAGTTAGTTGTGACATAGTGTGATATGTATTTTTAAAACGAGTTTAGTTTATGTGCTTGCTTTTTACAGTGGGGCAAAAAAGTATTTAGTCAGCCACCGATTGTGCAAGTTCCCCCACCTAAAATGATGACAGAGGTCAGTAATTTGCACCAGAGGTACACTTCAACTGTGAGAGACAGAATGTGAAAAAAAAATCCATGAATCCACATGGTAGGATTTGTAAAGAATTTATTCGTAAATCAGGGTGGAAAATAAGTATTTGGTCAATAACAAAAATACAACTCAATACTTTGTAACATAACCTTTGTTGGCAATAACAGAGGTCAAACGTTTACTATAGGTCTTTACCAGGTTTGCACACACAGTAGCTGTTATTTTGGCCCATTCCTCCATGCAGATCTTCTCGAGAGCAGTGATGTTTTGGGGCTGTCGCCGAGCAACACGGACTTTCAACTCCCGCCACAGATTTTCTATGGGGTTGAGGTCTGGAGACTGGCTAGGCCACTCCAGGACTTTCAAATGCTTCTTACGGAGCCACTCCTTTGTTGCCCGGGCAGTGTGTTTTGGATCATTGTCATGTTGGAAGACCCAGCCTCGTTTCATCTTCAAAGTTCTCACTGATGGAAGGAGGTTTTGGCTCAAAATCTCACGATACATGGCCCCATTCATTCTGTCCTTAACACGGATCAGTCGTCCTGTCCCCTTGGCAGAAAAAGAGCCCCATAGCATGATGTTTCCACCCCCATGCTTCACAGTAGGTATGGTGTTCTTGGGATGCAACTCAGTATTCTTCTTCCTCCAAACACGACGAGTTGAGTTTATACCAAAAAGTTCTACTTTGGTTTCATCTGACCACATGACATTCTCCCAATCCTCTGCTGTATCATCCATGTGCTCTCTGGCAAACTTCAGACAGGCCTGGACATGCACTGGCTTCAGCAGAGGAACACGTCTGGCACTGCGGGATTTGATTCCCTGCCGTTGTAGTGTGTTACTGATGGTGACCTTTGTTACTTTGGTCCCAGCTCTCTGCAGGTCATTCACCAGGTCCCCCCGTGTGGTTCTGGGATCTTTGCTCACCGTTCTCATGATCATTTTGACCCCACGGGATGAGATCTTGCGTGGAGCCCCAGATCGAGGGAGATTATCAGTGGTCTTGTATGTCTTCCATTTTCTGATGATTGCTCCCACAGTTGATTTCTTCACACCAAGCTGCTTGCCTATTGTAGATTCACTCTTCCCAGTCTGGTGCAGGTCTACAATACTTTTCCTGGTGTCCTTCGAAAGCTCTTTGGTCTTGGCCATGGCGGAGTTTGGAGTCTGACTGTTTGAGGCTGTGGACAGGTGTCTTTTATACAGATGAGTTCAAACAGGTGCCATTCATACAGGTAACGCGTGGGGGACAGAAAAGCTTCTTACAGAAGACGTTACAGGTCTGTGAGAGCCAGAGATTTTCCATGTTTGAGGTGACCAAATACTTATTTTCCACCCTAATTTACGAATAAATTCTTTACAAATCCTACCATGTGGATTCATGGATTTTTTTTCTTTCACATTCTGTCTCTCACAGTTGAAGTGTACCTCTGGTGCAAATTACTGACCTCTGTCATCTGGAAGTGGGGGAACTTGCACAATCGGTGGCTGACTACATACTTTTTTGCCCCACTGTATTTAAAGACCATCTTACCATCAAGTGCCTCCATCAGTGTTTGGACGTGGCTCACTTGGCTCTCTTCAGGCTCTGGACTGCTCCTCCTTGACCACAGACTGGCTGCACTCTGTGAGATGTGCATTCTATAGGAAGGAAAAGAACCCAGTAAATGAAGGAACCCACAACAGAAGCTTTCATCTTACCTCCCTCTCGCCTAACCTTTGGGTGGACTGCATCGCCGGGTAGACCCTGTTGCTGAGTGTGTGTGTTCTCAGATGAGTCATCCTGGCTAATGAAGATAGGTGGTCATACCGGGTGTGGAGGATGCGCACAGCAATGTCACTCACAGCCAGCTGCTTGGGAAGCTCAAAGCTGAGGCCTGCCTCACTGAAGCTGACACTCTTAAACCTGGATGGACCAGGTAGAAACACAAAGAGGAATAAAACATCAGCCTGTGTACCTACAGGCAACATTTGTACAAGTCTGTGTTTAGGTACTGTCCACAAATTTCATCTTCATCATAAGGCACAGCTACAAATGATTGACTTTCTTTAACGTTGGAATGATGTTCATTTCTAGCACCATATTTCTATTTTTGGATGGGCAGCATCAGAAGGAAAATGTGGGAGCCAGCGACATTTGGCAGATCATGGTGGTGGTCCCCCTGTTCAAAAGGGGTTTCAGGAGTTCGTGGACAATTAGCCCATTGCTGCTGGATGAGATGATGAGGCGTTTCTGGCATGTCCTACTAGGATACCCTGGGCTGACCTAGAACATGCTGAAAAGATGTCTTTAGTGTCTCTCTGCTGGCTTGGAAATGCCTCAGTGTCCCCCCAGATGAACTGGAGGAGTTGGCAAGGGTCTGGCTGTCTCTGTTTAGACTGCTGCCCCTGCAACCCAAACCTAGATAAGCAGCAGAAGATGGGTGGACAGACGGACAGTTGGTCTGTCTGTCTAACCGCTGTCTGGCTTCCTTCCCGCTCACTTAAACCAACTTTCTTCTGAATGGCTGCTAAAGAGAGGGTTGAGCTTCTGTGCTCACTCCTAGAACTGAAGAGTCTGAAGTGTGAGCGTTGACTCAAAGAGATTCCTTACACATACACTGATTTCACCATGTGAAACTTTAATATGAGCATCCACCACTGTAACAGTGGATATATAACAGAATGAAATTCTAAGATGATAGCTTTATGAACAAACCTTGGAATCTTATTGAGGTTGGCCCAGAGACATAGTGTAATGTTGTCATCTTTGATCACAGTCTGCATGTTGCCTGTCTCAGTGCTGACGTTTTCACTGGCACTCTGAAACCATGGACACGCAGGGTTTTGGACTTATTGCTATATTGTTACTATAAATCAAACTGCATCCTGATGTGTTATCATAGGAATAATCAGGTATCTTGTACCTTAAGGATCTCTTCAGTAGCAAGGTGGTGTTTTGAGCGAATTAGCTCCTGCAAATTTATGAGAACCTTCTGGTACTTCTGGCCCTCCTGGGGATCTGTAACATCTTTGAGGAAATCTTCCAACTCATCTACCAGCTGTAAGAACAGATTTGTTATGTTAGAACACACAGCAGATAACTCACTTGAAGACAAGGCTTTAGTTACCTCTATTTTTAATAGCTCGAGCTACTTTTGTCCTGTGCTTAATTTTTCATCCTGATTATTATCACTTAATTATTGCCAGTTAACATAAAGAAAATTGTTGCTGGTTATTATCTGATAATAGGGAAATAAAATAACCTTACTGTCATTGATCAACAAACACATACAGACCTGCAGAGCAAGATTACACTGCTGGAGCACGAGCGTGATGTTGACCTCAGGGTCATCTCTCCATAAACTCATGTATGTATTCATCTCTTTCTGTACTGCTGGGTCTGGTGCACCGTCGCAACGCATGTATCGCTCCCACTGGACACAAAGCATACACTGCCAGAAATCCATCAGGGAAAAAGAAAATGTCCATATCTACTGGACAGAATGCTTGTGGATCCACACCTTGGCTGTCTCCACAGCTTCAGTTTTCCATTTGGTTACTGCAGTATGATTCTCCTCCAGTAGATGGTGCAGTTCCTTCAACTCGGCCTCTCTGCGCTCTAGGTCCTGTCAGAGAAAGACATCCAAGCACACAAAGCATTCCCAAGTACTCTTCTGTGTATGTACATTTCTTCTTTTATGCTTCATTTAGGGTTAATATTAAACTGGGCTCTTACCTTTAGCTCAAGCCTTTCCACTTCCTTCTGCTTTCTCTCTCTTTCCACTCTCTCCTGTTCTTCTCTTTCTGCCCTGATCCGGGCTTCCTCTACAATGTACATGTTACAGATACAGTGCTAACAGAGAACACATCCACCAACAAGCGCCTATCTCTCCTACTCATAAACAGCTACATAGAGCAGTAGATCAGTTGGGATCCCTCACTTCCTGATACCCTGAACAGTTTCTTCTCCAGATTGACAACACTAATGGAGGTGCAACCGTTGCTCCCCTTCAACTAGAGGAGCAGCATCAGCCCCTGATCCTGCAGCTCCACTAAGTGACTTGTTCTCTGAAGAGAACTAACACTAACAAAGCTGCAAAACCGGAAAAGGTGTCAGGGAGGACATGTGCTGACCAGCTGGCTGGGGTCTTTTTGGACATTTTCAATCTGTCTCTGCAACTTTATACTATCCCTGTCTGCCTTAGGTCCTCCATCATTGTGCCTGTGCCAAAAAAAAAATCAGCTGTGGCCTGCCTAAATGATTACTGCCTAGTCGCACTGACCCCAGTCATCATGAAGTTCTTTGAGAGGATCCTCCAAAGACACATTAAGCAGCTAACAGACCTCAATTCAGTATAAGCTGGCAGACTGCAAAGGAAGGCCAGCCATATTGCTGCTGACCCCACTCACCCGGGACACGAACTGTTCATACCTTTGCCATCTAGGAAATGGTATAGATACATAAAGACCACTACCACCCGGCTGAGGGACAGCTATTTTTCCAAGAGCTGTGAAAGCCATCCGTCCACCTGCCCTTCCCCATGGACCACCTGCACGAACACTCACATCCAGTCACTTTACTCTAAAGACTGCTAAAGGCTTCTGCATTTATCTTTTTTTAAGTAAATCTTATTTATCTTTTCTACATTTTCTTTATTACCGAGAGCACCATTGCAATTTTTGTTACGTTCTAGCAACATAATGACAATGAACAAATCTTGAGAGAAGCTCAAAAAGTGTAACAGATTCATTTTTTTAAAAGTCAATTTCCCTTTAAAGTCTCAGTGCCAGAAACGCCACCTACACTGGAGGTTTAAATTAAGAGAGACTGCTCACCTTCCTCTCGAAGTCTCCTCTCCTCCTCCTCTTGCTGCCGCTTTGTCCTCTGAGCCTTGGACACCTTACCGGCCTTCTTCTGTGGCATCAGAGCATTGCAAGTGTAGTTTAACAGTGACAGTTCAGTGTGTACCTACTAGCAAATGGATATATTGCTGAAGAGAACGAAGCAGCGAGAAAGAGAGTAAGGAAGCTTCCTGTGTGTATCTTGAGCTGAGTTCTGTGTCTAATTGTCAAAGACAGACGATATACTGACTGCCTGTTGCTCATACCTGTTGTTTCTTGGGAAGCTTTCATTCACAGGAAAAAAAGACAGAGAGAAAGTTACAGAATGTCATGTTTCACAACAGAAATTCAAGAAACTATGTATCTATCTATATCTATATACACTATAGATAGATATAGAGAGGTGGGGAGTAACTAAATACAAATATTTTGTTACAGTACTTATGTAGAAAATCCAGGTACTTTACTTAATTATTTATTTTTCTGACACCCTTTTACTTTTACTGCCTACATTTCCAGAAGTAGTGCAGGTGACCTTTTGTGTTAGTGGAACTTCATAATCTAGCTAGCGCTAAGTGGCAGGTAATTTCAAATTCAACATTTCTATCAGCTAAAACACAGACTGTTTATTTACGGTTTTATTTCACAGGGAGAGAAAAGACTGTGAAATAACTTCACACTTAAGCTGATGATGTTTAGATTAATTCACTGAACTTTATACTGTCTACTGTAAAGACAATCTAATGAGTAGAGGAGTGGTGTCCGTGTCAGTGTAGAGGATGGACATCACCCAGGACATCTTGTGAAAACTGCTGACATCTTGCTAAATTCAGTTGTGTAAATTCACAAAGAGCAGCAGGTCAGCTGACCACAGCATGTACACAAATAAAATCTACTGAATCTCACATTAGACATTATTATGAGGTGTAATTCTTTTCCCTTTGCTGAGCCACTCCACAGATCTTAGTGTCCCCCACCTGCTGAATCTCACTTTAAAATCAAGAGTTAATGTTTAAATGTGGAGGCAACAGAAAACCGCTTCTTTTTTTCTTTTTTTAAATATTCCTTTCCACTGCATTGGGTCCTATATAACACATTCAAACTGGGCATATTCACTGGGATTATAATTTATGTTATTGTATTAATTTAGATTATTGTATTTGTGTTATCATGTACTAATAGTATAATGATATTATATTAATATAGCAGGAGGTTCAGTTTCCTTGTTAGAATTGTCCTACAAAGAGCTACTTTCTTTCTTGGAGTACATTTCAGAGCCTGTACTTTTCCTCTTTTGAGTAAAACAGTTGCTTCAGTGCTTCAACTATTGGTGGAGCATTTTTTTTAACCCAGGTATCTGTACTACTTAGTTGTTCTACTTAAGTAAAGAAAGTCTGTACTTTTGCCACCTCTGTATATAAAGAGAGAGAGAGAGAGAGAGAAAGTGTCGAAGTTAAGAACTACGAAACTGTATTTCGTACAGTAAACTAATAGGTTACTACGTAATTGCGCTAACTGGTAGCCTGTAATCACATAGACCTTTAAAAATAATATTTAAGTTGGTCTATTATAAGGAAATAATAGAGGGGAAAAACCCTCACCATGTTCGTCCGCGCGTCTGGGTAACCGTGGCAACCTATACGCATGCGTACTTGCTATGTTTTTTATTTGCGACAGAACGAAACGACGTGCGACAACGTGCACTACGGAGTTGTCCCTTGCATTCATAGGTAAGGACGCAAGGAAAAGACATTTTTCTCTTCATTGGCGTACATAATATAACACGTGTAAATGTCAATTTGTTGCGCTTGGCATAAATGCGGTGCTCTACATGGTAATTCGTAAGCTAGCTGCTAAGCTAAACTTAATTTTGCGTAATGGTTTCTGTGTGCTCTCTCTCCTGACCTTCCCTTTCTCCTCTTCTCGTTTCAAAAGTGTGAAAGGCCATGTCCAACCCTTTAAAAACTGAAGTTATCAGGCTGTACAAAAATGTAAGTAAACTGGTGTTAAGAGAAACAACGCTGGGTGGTGTGCAATGCTGCAGAGCTTTAAAAATGTGTCTCTCCTCTCCAAACAAGCTCCTGTATCTCGGCCGTGAATACCCTCAGGGAGCAGCGTACTTCAAACAGCGCCTGAAGTCAGCATTCATGAAGCATAAAGACGTTACCGACCCGGAGAAGATCAAACAGCTGGTGGCCCGGGGGGATCATGTCATTAAGGAGCTAGAAGCTCTGTATTTCCTCCGAAAATATCGGGCCATGAAAAAAAGATACTATGAACCCGAAAAATAATGGCACACGCTGATAGCTCCAAGTGGTTTTCCTGGATTACAGTGTGGTAATCGGTTATTTCGGATTCACAAACACCTTTTAACACCTACCGGGTCCAAAACAAAGAACAGAATTTACATCAGCTGCTCCTTTATTAAACTCAACTAAGGTTGCCTCTGAAAGGGAAATAAAATCCTCATCTCTGGGTGTTGCAAAGCGATCATCACTGTCATTGATATTTTGTACCTAAGGCCACTCTTTCAATTTCATATACTGTTTGTAAGCCTAGAATATGTTTTATGCATTCTTTGTCCCATTGTCACATTTTAGTGTATTTAAAACAAATGCTTCACCAGATGAGTTACCCAGTGTTTACACCAAGGTGTCCAAATTGTAACATTGATCATTTGTACAAGAGGTTGTGTACTTTTTTTTTTTTTTTTAAAGCAGCTGTCTTTAATGTAATACGTGAGTTTTAGAATGTATTTCAGTGTATATATTTGTAAATACATGCTCACATTTTTTGAGAAATACGTGTACATGGGAATGGATTCATGTGCTGTTACACAAAAGGCAAACATAAATGTTACAGATTTCTTAGAGTGGTGTCTCGTGTCATAATAAACCACAAACACAGCTTAGTGTTACTTATTCCTGCTATTGCAATCAACCTAAACCTTGCAGATCTAGTGTCAGTCTGCATGGATTCTGAAAAAGGAAGTTTTCATGAGACTGAAATCCTATGACACAGTACTTGGCATGATTCAATGGGTTGTAGACCCACCTTTAGCACCAATAGCTTGAAATAATGTTTTCTTGAGGACTTATTCAGTCTCTCACATTCCTGTGGAGGAATCTTGGCTCCTTCTCTTTTCAGTGTTGCTTCGGTTTATTGAGGTTTGCAGGTATTTGTTCATGCAGCGCTCTGCTAAGATCCTGCTGCAGTGTTTTAATTGAGCTGATGTCTAGACCTTGACTGGACCATTGCAACACCTGTCTCTTCTTTTTAGGCCATTCTGTTATAGATTAGCTGGTGTTATTTCATGATCCAATTTGGTCCAAGCTTTAACTGCCGGGCACACAGAAGGTTTCATATCTTACTCTAAAATGCTTTGGTATACAGAGGAGTTCATTGTGACTCTGAATGCAAGGTGCCCGGGTCCTGTAGCTGGAAAACGAGCCCAAATCATGACCACTGGGCTTGACAATTGTCATGAGGTGGTTGTGTTGAAGTGCTATGTTTCACTTTTTGCAAAATGCGGAGCTGCTGTGTTTCTGAAGGACAATGGTCACGTCGTCTTGTGACATTTGAGTTAATAAACCGAAGCTAAAAAAACTTTATGACTCATAATAAATAGCATCAAAACTACCTTGAATGTATTCATTGCCTGTTTGTGTGGATTGTATCCTGTGGATGTTTCAGACAAGTCTGCGTTGCCCTCCTGGTCAGAGAAATTCAAACATTCCAGAAAGAGAGGAACACTTATGTTTGAACTATTTCGACTATTCCTTCCACAGGATGTCTTTTATCCTGTCTTCCTTCTCTCACCCCAACCGGTCGCAGCAGATGGCCCCGCCCCTCCCTGAGCCTGGTTCTGCTGGAGGTTTCTTCCTGTTAAAAGGGAGTTTTTCCTTCCCACTGTTGCCAAAGCGCTTGCTCATAGGGGGTCATATGACTGTTGGGTTTTTCTCTGTATGTATTATTGTAGGGTCTACCTTACAATATAAAGCACCTTGAGGTGACTGTTGCTGTGATTTGGCGCTGTATAAATAAAATTGAATTGAATTGAAATGTTTATCATGTGGCTTTTTATTAATAACGTGTTAATCTAAACAATACAGACAGAAATCATCATTGTACACAAGTAGATATTTGAGAGAAGTGCTTTCTACTTTTTGCTGAATCACTGGAAAAATAAAAGCACGATTGTCTCGCTGACAACTCAGTTCCTTTGGTCTCATTTCTTATGAAGTAAGGTGATTACAATCCTGGATTTGAGCATTGCAGCAGCTCTGTCTTCAGCTGTATCGGTCGTTAAAAAGATGAGACACGGATATCGTTGTCAATTTTCCCATGTGCAGGTTTATTGATTCCATCCTCCTTGTTTGGCAGACCAACATTGTCTGTTCCTCCCATGACCTAAGGAAGGAAAAGTACAAGGCAGAATTGAGCACCTGTCTTCAGTCTGTTGCTTTTGATACCTTTGCTCTTCAGCACGTACCCCATCTTTGACACGTTTGAACAGGTGATAAGAAAGAGTGTCTTCTTTCATTAGCATAAGTCTTGGGTCCACCGTCTCCCTCAATCCCCCTGAAATGATAAGTGGAAGAAACAATAAGAAAATGATATCACAGTTCCAATGGCAAAATCTTTTCTTTTTTTCTTACCTGTCAAGAGACTGATGATTATTCCAACAATAATAGCTGTTAAACCTCCAATGACACAGAAGTAAAGGTAGGATGGAGAGTGCCACTGAACCGCATGTCTGGTGGTGAGAGAAATTTGTTTTTTCTCATATGCCCTTTATTTATATTATAGGAAAGCTCGGTCATCCCATCTCACCAGGCAATATTATATTAATTGATCTAACACAGACTGAACCACACTTACATGTCATCAGTATTCTGTCCTGGGGTTGTGGTAAAAAGACTTGGTTCTGTTGGCAGTGGGGTAGTCCAATTGAGACTGCCACCAGAAGTAAAGTTACAACCCTCAGTGCTCAGCGAGAGAGGTCGGGTCATCTCAGGAGGAGAAGGGGATATCAATTCTCCAATGGTCACAGACACAGCTACAGCCAAACCTGCCACGAGGCCCCATAGGCCTCCCTGTGGACAAATATAAGGAGCTTCATGAAATATATATTACATAGACCAACAGTCAAAAATGTTTGTCAGAGTCGAGTGTCACTCAACGCTCAGGCTCATTTTTCAATATTATTTTCAGTTTGACAGCAGAACTATGTAAGCGAAAACGGATGATTTCTGAGTTCATTTATACAGTTCCAAATCACAACAAAAACTTGGTTGGAGGCACTTTATATTGTAAGGTAAAGGCCCTACAATCCAGAGAGATGGATTATAACTAGATGATGAATAATAACTAATGATTTGTTACAAAGTGGTGTGTAACCACAGAGAGTGGAAGTGGAAATGCTCAACCAGCAAGCCCCCATCAACGCCGCGCAACCAAGAGACGGCTCAGCACCTGATCCAATCTTAACAATAAGCTCAAAAAGCTCAATTTCAACAAATTATAAAATCCTGCGAGTTGGTTCCACTGAACAGGGTCAATTGATGGGGTTTTACAGCTATGCAGTAAAAACAAACAAACAAAAATAAAAAAATAAAAAAATATAAAGATTATAGTTGGTTTTTAAAGGTATTTGGTAATTGTTATTTTTTTTCATGCCGTTAACATTTTTTAAACATTGAACATTAATAAGGGTGGCTTTTTATACTGTAAATACCGTATAAGAAAAAAATGCTCCCTGCACTATGTTATACGATGACAGGTTGATGCAATACAGTTGAAACAATGATACAAATGTCGATTCTTTCATGCTACCAAGGGCTGATTTTGGCCAGATTTTGAGATCCCTGGAGGTAGAAATTTTCAAATGAAAATACCAAAATGAGAATGGACTTACTTTGGAGTTGACAAATGGACAGAGGACACCCAAACTGAACAGACCGAGTAAAGGACCCCCAGTGACCCCACCAATGATGGACACTGCCTGTTTGAAGAGACCTGCAGCTCAAAAAACACTTTAAAAATGGTTGAATTTACTGAGGTGAGGTGCTTTCTAATAAACAACAACAACGTTCCTGAATGTGTTTGCCTGAAAACACTGACAGCTCTGCATTAACAGATCCCTCTACCTGCATCATATGTCCCATGAGTGATGCCAGTCCAGCCATAGCAACGCAGACAATTCCAAAAAACACACCTGCAAAAACATCACATCACAAAATGACATTTTTATCGACTACCAGCCACATCCACAAAACAGAGATTAGTTTAATCTAACATAACATGCAGCTTACACTGGGGCAAAAAAAAGCATTTAGTCAGCCACCAATTTTGCAAGTTCTCCCACTTAAAAACATGAGAGGACTGTAATTTTCATCATAGATTTTTAAAGAATTTATTTGCAAATTATGGTGGAAAATAAGTATTTGGTCAACAACAAAAGTTCATCTCAATACTTTGTTATATACCATTTGTTGGCAATGACAGAGGTCAAACATTTTCTGTAAATCTTCACAAGGTTTTCTCATTTTGTCTCTCATAGTTGAGATATACCTATGATGAAAATTACAGGCCTCTCTTGCACAATTGGTGGCTGACTAAATACTCTTTTGCCCCACTGTATATCATAAACAAACAACAGGAAACTTGTTATTTACTCAGCCCTTTGGAGATCAAGAGAAGCTTTTTCTCAGATAGTTTAATGCGTGGTTTGATCAGGTCCACCATGGTCACTGCAGCCATTGCGTTGATTGAAGTAGAAACTGTGCTGAACATGAAGAAATGAACCATGTTTACTCTGGACTAATGGACATAACTGACACTTCAAATGTGGCACAGCTTTAAATGTTACATGCAACATGAATAAAAATATATCAAATTATGTTGTATGAACCTCAGAGAGGCACTATAGACTGCAGCAAAAAATAGTCCTGGAAGACCTTGGTGATCTGCCAAGATATCCATCACCAAATAAGGCAACAGCTGTAAAGGAAAAAAAAACTTTATTGAAAGATCACAAAACAACTTGAATAAAAACAGTGGCACTGTTAGTACATCCTTCGTTTTCTTTGTTTATGTGTATGGACCTGATCAGGTGATGAAACTTGTCCAGCTTTCCATGGGTCACAGTTCTTATAGAACGAATAAAGACACAGCCCTGAAATCACTGACGATGTCAGGGTGCAAACTAGGCCTAACACGTTGATGAAGAGAGCTCTGAAAAAACACAACACGAAAAAGTGAAGCATGCAAACAAAAATCAGTGTAGCATAGCAAACGAGATTATATTTCTTATCACTGTATGCTGATGATGTCATCATTTATCATAGCTATCTTTTCCGAGTTTATGATAAGAACGTGTCATTTGCCAGCAAACCCCACCAATGTTGTGCCTTTGGGTGAATCAGAATTTACATAGATGTGGAAATAGACGTGTCATATATCGTTGTTTATTGGTGTTTTTTTAATTATTATTATTTTAATTATTAGTTTTGCAAGCTAAACAGGAAGGAAGGAATACATTCCTTTGAATCACTCACAATCTGGCATGTTTAATGCTCTTGCAGGAGTTGTATCTCTGAACTTGAGGTTGGTAGGTCCCATAAGATGCACTCCAACCAAATGTCCCTCCGATGACTAGTGTCCAAAAAGTGTGTCTTCTCAGAGGGTTTATGTCAAAGCTGGGATTACAAAATGAAAGCATGATTTTAGTATAACACACACACACACACACACACACACACACACACACACACACACACACACACACACACACACACACACACACACACACACACATATACTCACTCCACAAAGTTAATTCTTCCTCCTTCTTGGGCATCTGACAAGATAGTGGAGATTCCTCCTTTTAAGATCACACTTTTGATTATAACAGACATGTAGCCTGCAAACATTATTCCAATCTGGAAGAAAAATCAGAGATTTGTTTGGTTGGCAGATCTGTATTCTGTAACTATGTTGACAGATTTTGGTCCCAGTTATCAAATTCTTGCTAATTTACATGAATACTGCAAAGAATCAAGACATGACTCAAACGTGGTTGTGGTGTCGATAAAATTAGACTGAAACCTGATTGCAATTTAATTCAGTTTTACTTACATAGCAATGGAATATATTTATATGGTTCCAAATCATAACAAAAGGACATTATATTGTAAGATAAAGACGCTACAATCCAGAGAAAACGCCAGCAATCAAATGGCAGTGTGAACCAAAAAACTCCCTTTTAACAGGAAGAAACGTGAACGTCAGGAAGGGGCAGCCATCTACCACAACTATTTGGAGGCATTTGTGTATTTTTTTTCGTTTTATTTGATCCAGAACCCTACCTGAACAACATCTGTCCACACCACAGCTTTCAGGCCACCCTGTAACAAACGCCACAAAACAAGAAAAATCTCTGTCAAAAAGGTTAGGAAGCTGTATTTATGAACAGAATGCATAACGTGGAAATATGTGACCGTATTCTGTAGTAGAACATTTTCAGAAAGCACAAGTGATGGGAATAACGGCGTCACTAACGACGTTACTTTTTTCAGTAATAAGTACATTAATAAGGGGGGGACAGGACAATGGACAGGCGAAGGAAAAGTGCCAGAGATTACTAACAACTAATGCATCCACAGGCAGCTGTATACCTCTGTTTAATCTGCAGTGGAGCAAAGTGAAAATTTGTCCTGTCTGAAGAGTCACATTTTTTGTGGAGACTGTTGAAAAGCTGAAGTCCTAGATTACCCATGAATGAGAAAACACTGTGCTCTGTAAACTACAGCAACTGGTTTCTAAGCTTTCAAATGTTTGCAGACTTTTAGAAAAAAAAAACCAGGTGACGCAACACATTATGCAATCACGGTTTCAACTTTTGACCCTTAGTGATTGCAGGTGAAAACATCAAATTTTAAAAATGGGCACATATTTTTCATGAAACAAAACAAATCATTTGAATTAAATCATCCAAATGAAAAAGTCAAGAAATCAGAGGTGATGTTAAATGAGAGATATTTTGTTTTAAAGGGTAAATGGGAAGGGGACCTCGTGAATTTTAGGAAAATGTAAATATTCTCATTTAATCTCTGCTGAATGTGAAAGTGGGGGTCTCTTAAGGTTCCTGGCTTAGTGATGCTCGATGAGGTTCGACTGACAATGTGATGCACTGCAGTGTGTGTGTCGTATGTAATAAATGTTTTACTAACCAGTGCACAATACAAAGTACAAACAGTGGCTGTCGAAATAATCCCACCCCACAGGTTCATACCAGTCACTGCAAAAAGAAGGGAAATTCATTAACAGGGGAAACACTCTTGTTCAAGATCCCTTCACGAACTTAACTGCTGTGAACTGGAGCTGACATACCTTGGTTCAAAGCCAGAGCTGGAGCATAAATTACAAGTCCAGTGTAGAGCAACTGTGGCAAAAAGTTAGAAAGTCACAGCAACAACATGTCTCTGCTGATACCAACGTAGTTTTATGTGCAGAAGTCAAAGCACTACAAAGATTGAACCACTGGCTTCTTACTGCGTTAAAAAAGAAGATCACCATTCCCAGGAGACGAGTGGCTCTGCTGAAACGCAGCTCCAGATACTTGGCAGAGACCAGACAGAGAAAAGACGCATATTGATACTGATACATGAAACTTCTAGTTCCCCTCACTCCCTCCAATTCAAAGCTAGTACTTTGTACACTTACTGACAGGTGTAGCCCAGCCAACAGTTTAAAATATAGCTAAAATAATGTTGAAAACAAAACCACAGTTACCTCATATGTGCTGTTGATGGCCAGTCTGTAGAAAACTGGGAGAAAGACTTCGGATGTGTACACCACTGCTATTACATAGGAAATACTTAAATAGCCAAATATGGCTCCGTAGCGATACACCTACGGACAGGTTGAAAAAGATTTATGGAAACACAAAATAGCAAAACAGCTGGTTGGCTGGTGAAACTTTGCCGGAGATCATTTGAAACGCTGATGCTGCTGATACTGAACGAGCTTTGGAGTAACATATGAACAGTGCTGAACTCTGGTGAGTAACACGAAAACTTTAAATTCGTTATTTGATTTGTTTGAAATTGAAAGCGGTGCACTCAAAGTAATGCTCGGTTAGCTGACTCCAGCCATCTTCTAATGCACAGAAATCACAGTTTTACGCATTTTATAAAATTCTAATTTAAACTCTGAATAAATGTTTGTGCGCTGAGGAAGCTGAGTGCAGATCCAGGACAGTCCCGACACGTTACCTCGGCTGGGTTGGAGAGCACAGTGACGGATGACATGTAGCTGGCAGTGAGGGACATGGAGACAGCCAGGGCATTGAGTTTTCGGCCCCCAGTTAAAAAGTCCCTGGAGGTTCCTTGTCTCCTGCTTCTCCAGGCGTAATAAAAACCAACAGCAGCAGACAGGAGCAGAACGACAGCAAACACCACATAGTCTGCTGCCACGAGCAAGTGAGCATCCCCAGACATTTTATCAGTCGGAGCAAAACTGAAATAAAGCTAAAGCGTTTATCAGGCAGTGCTTTGTAGATCACTGGGAAGGCGGTGTCATCACCTCCAGGTACTCTATTGAACTGTAAGATAAATTATTCCAGACGGTGCGCGCACGCGTCCTTTCAGGTTAACTTGACACTCAAAGTTAATGAATAAAGTTTAGAAGTTAGAGTTTGAACCCAAACACATAAAACCCTCTGTGATATTTGAAGGTTTGATAATCAGTTATTGCATTTAAGACACACTGCTATGGCCTCCTAAGCGCCTTTATTACACTTGTTTAAGACTCTGCCCCACGTGATATCTTTAGGAAAAGTGAGCAGCATAAACTTTGGACTTTTAACTGTATTTCAATAAGTTTCACAGTTTTCCCAGAGCAAGTCTTGTTAACTTGGGGAGATGTTTCCCAAGTGACTCAACATTTAAGTTGGCTCAATGTTTTGAATGTGGCCTCAACCATGATAGGAGTGCTGCAGACAAATTATCTGATCATACATATGTAATGAAATCAAGGCAGGAGGAAAAAGTCACAGACATATTGTGGAGTTGCAACCCGTTCTCACTACCAGGTCAGCTATAGAAACACACAACACTCCGATACCGCAACCTGCAACAACATCGTGTAACAACTGACATTTTAATCGTGAAGATTTATTAACTAATTCAGCTTTAGCCTCAGTCACATACCAGTGCTCAAAGGACAGAGTTCATCATGTACTGTGAACAGATCAGGTACGTACTCAGTGCTCTAGGGATGTAAAGCAATTGACTGTCAGTCAGTGTGACATTTGGCTTGATCATTTGTGTTGGTGATGGATGAGACTGTGCTGAGTTTAATAAAAGTTATTAAAATGTCTGCAAATCATGCACTTAACATTTGACAATTATCATCATTGTTTATTTATCAGTTATCATTTAAGTGATGGAAACAGCTGGGAAACAAGCTGCATTAAGTAAACTATGTGGCCCAGAGGTGGGAAGTAACAAAGTACACTGTTAGACTTTTCATCGCCACTTTACGGTAACATACTGGCGTCACTGTTGCCAGCATCATACCGTGACGCCGTGTTACGGTAGCTTTCCGTTCTGCAGGATGATACCGTTTTTTGCTGGTGTGGTATAATACTCTTGGACAAATTATGGTAACGCACCGTAGCCTTTTTTACGACATAACGACATCACGGCGTCACTGTCGCCAGTGAGATACTGTTATGTCGTTATGTCGTAAATTACGTCAACAAAGTAACATCATACTGTGATTAAGACATTGGTATACTACCGTTTATTCACGGTTTGTCACTGTAAGCCCGCTGCAAGGTAATAAACTGCAATATATTAACCAGTAACTTACCGTTATCACGCATCAGTACCAAAAATATTCATCTCTGCTAGAGGATACCGTGTCCCAACAGGCGGTCATTTACTGTTTAACAGGTCGTAATTTACCGTAATTTCAGTTAACAGTAACATACTGTAAGAGACTGGAGGATTCCAAAAAAATGGATGGATGGATGGATAGATAGATAGATAGATAGATAGATAGATAGATAGATAGATAGATAGATAGATAGATAGATAGATAGATAGATAGATAGATAGATAGATAGATAGATAGATAGACACACACAAAATATAATTCATGTGCTTTGCACCACTTTATTTCAATTCTGATTTTTCCCTGCTGAAATACACATTTCCAAAATCAAAAACTGAAAAGAACTGAAAACATATTTTCATTGAGGAAGCACTTGTTTTTACTAAACCATGTAATACATTATTTCCTCAGATGGTTGTACAAACAATAACGATATTATGTCATATCCATATCATGGCAGACAACATATGCTCAAGTGTTGGGTTTTCTTAGTTATATTTTGTAGGGTCTTAAACCTACAATGTGAAGTGCCTTGGCATTCATTTTGTTGGCACCATACAAATAAACTGAATTGTAATGAATATAATATCAAGCCCCACACTTCTGCCTTTTGTCCAAAATACTGGCTCACACCACCAAATCAATGCACAAAACAGGGTCCACAAGGACATGGATAAGGGTGTGTGGTGTGAAGTAACTTGACTGTCCTGCACTGAACCCTGATCTTGCTTTGTGGACTGAGTTCATTGATTTGTAGGGTGAGCCAATACATGTGACAATTAAAGTGTAAGTAGCTGAAATAATTTTTAACAAACGGGTAAAAGAAGGGAAAAAAATCAAAACTGTCGCACTCAAAAAAACCTATTGGACAGAGACAGCGTCTTGCAAGATGGCAAGAGCGCTTGTCTTCATTGTTGTTCGTCTTGTGTAAATGTCCAGAAAGCATGGGCCATGGATCATCTGTGGAAACACGGGTAACAACACATTGGACACTTAAATTATACAAGAAATTCACTAAAAATGGCAAAAACAGTTACCTAATTTGAAGTTCTCCACTCAAATTCAGTAAGCCGCTGGAGGAAAGTTGTGACATGAGGGTTAATGTGAACAACCTTTCGCTTCAGTCCTTCTGCTTGTCCCAACCTTGGAGGTACATTTTGTTCCCTCTTCAATTCAGTTCAATTCAATTTTATTTATATAGCGCCAAATCACAACAAAAGTCGCCTCAAGGCGCTTCATCAGGGTTTATCCTTACAAAAAACCTTGCACACGCTGACTCCTGGTATTCCAGGTTCAATACATAGAATGAACCAAAGAAGACTGACATTGCATCAGCAAAGATGTTCTCTTTGTCCAGCTCAACAATTACACGGCCCTCTGCACTCACCATCCAGCAGGTGGCGGTCATTGAACTTTGTCCTTAAATGTACAGGGGCAACATGTTGTCATTATGCAACATAAAATAATTTCAATACTTCACTTCTTCACACTGTCTAAATAGTCATAAAGCAAATAGCTATGTACAGTTAATTATTAATGGCCTTATGTACATAAGTCCATTTTAACATATTATAATTGTACATAATTGGGAATTATTTTGCACATTAAACACACCTAACAAAGAGTCAGCCCAGTTAAATTACCAGAGATGAATCAACTGTATGGTTATTTTGGAGTTATAGTTTGTGCTGCTGTTAAACTTTACAGTATTGACTTCAGTATTTCTGCTGTTGGTGTAGCTAGACTACTATGTTGATCAGTAATATGTAATGTGAAATTTGATATTGTTACTTTGCTGGATTCACTGAGACACATGTCCAACAACCTTGGTTTATAAAGGAAATTACAGAAATTTGAGCTAACAAAACAGAGGCTGGATACCTGTGTCCACGAAAAGCTCCTGTGCCAAACAGAAATTTTAATATGGTCTAATCAGCTCTATTTCATGAATGACTTCTTACCAAGCATAATCAGCCTTGGGGTGCTTGGCAGGCTTTTAACATGCAAACTGAACAATATAAATTTGCGTGCACTGAAGCCACAAAATTTAGAAATACACATAGTTGCAAAAAGTTCAGTGACCAATTACCTTTCCTAAGTGACATATGCAATGCAAAAAATAAGAGTATTGTCAATAGGGACCAATTCCCAGTTTTTACATGATCAAAATTATTCACAAAAGGCTTCAATAAACAGAAAATGTGTGCCGACAAGAGAACAGTGCAGAAAAATGAAAAGATATTTGAGCTCGACGCTTTAATGGGTTTAACATGACTTAGTCAGCACTCCGCACCATACAGGTAGTACAAGCACACCTGAAAACACTGACCAGCTAACAGCTTTAAGCATTTGGGCGCAACCTAGTTCACCGATTCACCTGCTGGAAACATCCAAGTTTCTATCAAGTCTCATAAATCCATCGGCAACTATTACCAAACTAGTCTTTTGAGTCTCCACATTCATAGATATTGACATTTTGACTTAGCATTTGAATGAAAATATCCTGGTAGGGTAGCTTAAAAGTCAAAACAAACAGTAATAAGAACGCATTTCGGACTTCTCTCGAATAAGTGAAAAAAACACTTACCTTCAGACTGATTAGCAGGTTCCGATCAAACTTTAATGTGTCCCATGCCAGTCCGTTTTAGGGAAAAAGTGTTAAGTGGTTTCATTTAATTTTGAGATACTCCCGCATGGATGAGCAATTTGGAGTCTAGCAGAGTTATCACGAATAGCATATGATCTTCAGATATAATCCAATCAACCTTGCATTTAACCTGATTGAACATCCAGTTACCTCTGACTACTTCTAAGTTGCACATGTTAACGGTCTCATCATTACTCTGTGCTGCAGCGAACTGGATCTGTAGCACAGAATAGTTGATGGCCATGTTGTTCTCCTGCTTTGCAGCTTTATTTGAGTCTTAAAAAGTACCACCTTATATAAAACAAATGAAGGTCCAGTATAAGAAAGAATAAGAAGAGAAAAAAAGGAACACCCTGCTAAATGAAGCCATTTTTAAACATTACTCTAAATGTAGCCATTAGTTTTTGTTGCTGGCCATACAAAAAATAAGTATACTTCAATCATATTCCCCAAGTATACCTTACCTAGTACGTATTCTAATAATGCTTCTTGGGACTATATTGGCTCCCGTTTTAGTACATAACAGTATTCTTGAAATTAACTTTTAGATGTACTTTTTGTTCACCATATTGTACTAGTGTAAAGTGTAGAAGTAAATTTAAATCTAATTTGATATACAAAGAGGTGTTTACAAAGGTTATAAAGCTAGTTATGTAGCTGTATTTGGTGGTTACGTGTTTTGATATTTACATGTTTACATGTTTGAATGTTTAGACATGCATGTTCAAACCAGTAATAAGTAGGGGAGACCGGGGATAGTTGTAACATTTTTGACATTTCTGTCTGTAAATTGGAGCTCTTTTAAGGTAGTGGATTCAAAATGTAATGCAAAGTATTTACATGTCTCAGCTATTAAATAGTGCAGCTATTTTCTCTGCAGCACAATTACCCATTGCATGGTATGGCCTCAAACACAAAGAGTGAAATGTTACAATTAACCCCATAGTCTGGGTTAGTTGTAACATATCCTGGGGTGAAATGTAACACAATGAAATAAGGGTACTAACAAAACATTAACATGTAATCTTTGTGTATTCAACACATGAATGCACTTACATCCATTTATGTAGCTCTGTGTGTGTGTGTGTGTGTGTGTGTGTGTGTGTGTGTGTGTGTGTGTGTGTGTGTGTGTGTGTGTGACAGAATGCAGAAATCTAGCTTTTGAACATATTCCAACCCCCCAAAAAAGACAAATTATGGAATTTTCTGCAACTGAATATTTCATTAATTTTGGTTGGTCTTCCTTGAGTTTGGCCTCATTGGCTCAGTGGGCATTATAACCTACAGCTCTTGCACCAATTTTGAACATAACAATGAAGCTGAAAAAATTTAGTTGTTCACCAGCATCGCAATTCCATTACTTTTATCATGGCTTACCTTGGTGTGGTTTGCAAAGTGCTTCAGAAAGATGAGGAAATCTGTTTCTTGCACCCATCCTGATTTATTTCCACTACCAGTACTTCCTACTGGTCCATCTCTGACACAGTGGTCTGCATCATGTATGTGTGGGAACACAAACAGTGGAGGAATTGTGTTGCCAATGGCATTAACCGCATATACAAAAGCGACCAGTGAACCTCTCTCTGCTGATGTCGTTGCCCCAACTTGTTTAATATAAGTTAAAGTAATAGTGTGGTAAGTTGTAACATCTGCATTATTGTTACAACTAACCCAGACTGTTGCTGTTACAACTGACCCAGACTCCTATAGCCATGAACTAGCTAACATTACAGCCAACGGCTAAAACATTAGCACTAAAGACCTACACAGAATATATCCCCATAGACATACAAATAACATAATTTAGGTTTGATGAGTTTAACTGCAAAGCAGATAATGCTATTAAACATTGAAATAAAGTAGAAAAACTTACTTTTTGGCATACAAATTACTTTTTTTCATGTTAAATTGTCTGTGTTTGACAAAATGTGCTGATTTTTCACATGTGATAGCAGAACTGAGTTGGGCATGTACAGGATGAGTCACATCATTTGAAACTTAGCCCTGATTGGAGAAATTGGAAGTGTTACAACTGACCCACGTTACAACTATCCCCGGTCTCCCCTATGTGTTATATCTACCTGGTTGTTTTCCCTGTTTTGATCTGAGTAAGATTTCCTGGCTTCTGAGAGGCCAGTGAAGTATTCATGAGGGCGGCACACAGGAAGTGTGGGTTGTTGTTGCCGTGTGCTAAAAGTAAAGAGGCTGCTAAAAAGTTATCCGTCTCCGTCTTGCTGTTCCTAATTATTCAGAGAGATTCCAAACCATCTAGTGAACCCTCACGTTACACTAGCATAATGTCATAATGTCTACAAGAGTATAGTTAAAATATACTCGACTCTATCACAATACTAACCTTACAAGTATACTATTAATTAATAGTATTAATAATGTTTCACATTGTTTGAATAAACAAATACATTTATTAATATATGAGGTTCCATTCAGTTCAAGGAATTAAATTTTAGTGTGGCTGTTAAAAATTGTGATCGTGGCTCAAGAGCTGGGAGTTCGCCTTGTAATCGGAAGGTTGCCGGTTCGAGCCCCGGCTTGGGCAGTCTCGGTCGTTGTGTCCTTGGGCAAGACACTTCACCCGTTGCCTACTGGTGGTGGTCAGAGGGCCCGGTGGCGCCATTGTCCGGCAGCCTCGCCTCTGTCAGTGCGCCCCAGGGTGGCTGTGGCTACAATGTAGCTGCCATCACCAGTGTGTGAATGTGTGTGTGAATATAATCTCAGTAACATCACCAATTGTTACATTTGCTGTATTTTACAGCTGTTTCCATGAGTACGGTGAGTTACCGTAAAAATAATGTAATCTCATGGAATTTTCCCACAATTACATGCAAATAACGCGGTTCACCTTTTGCATGCTTTTTTTTTAAACAGCGCATTGTATTCTGCGCTCTGATTGGCTGTAGACCATTGTCAATCAATCTCCTCGTGCGGTGTCATAAAAAAAAACTCTGAAGCGCTGTACTGTATGTTTGTAAGTTTTCTCCCCGACAAACACATCAACATTTTGCACTGTGAAAGGCACCTGCGGGTGCCTTTGGTTTAATCCCATAATACGGGATTTCTTTTTCTACGAAGGTTTGAACTTTGAGTGTTTAAACAAGAGAGAAAAGTTTGAAAATGTTCATGCCTGTCTGAGAAAAGTGTATAAAGGGTGTAGTGGGTGTCAGTCTCACAGCCATTTAAAAGATACAGTTGGATTCTGAAAAGGGGGGTTCTCATAGGGCTATGAAATCTTACACTGCATCTTTCAGTAGGTTGTAGACCCACCTTTAGTAGCAATAACTTGAAATAATGTTTTCTTGAGGACTTATTCAGTCTCTCACATTCCTGTGGAGGAATCTTGGCTCCTTCTCTTTTCAGTATTGCTTCGGTTTGCAGGTATTTGTTCATGCAGAGCTCTGCTAAGATCCTGCCACAGTGTTTTAATTGAGCTGATGTCTGGAGTTTGGACCACTGCAACACCAGACTCTTCTTTTTTGGCCATTCTGTTATAGACTAGCTGGTGTTATTTCATGAAACAATTTGGTCCAAGCTTTAACTGTTGGCCAGAAAGATGGTTTCATATCTTACTATTGAATACTTTGGCATACAGAGGAGTTTGATTGTCTCTGACGGCAAGGTGCCCGGGTCCTGTCGCTGGAAATAGAGCCCAAATTGTAACCTCTCCACCACCGGGCTTGACAATTGTCATGAGGTGGTTGTGTTGAAGTGCTATGTTTAACTTTTGCAAATATGTGGCGCTGTTGTCTTTCTGAAGGATAATGGTCACGTCGTCTTGTGGTTTGTTCAGATTCCACTTTGTGAGCCTGAACCATGCTGCCATGTTCATTTTTATGAAAAAGAGAGCCTGAGGAGTAGCTCTTGGATTTCTTTTCTTCTTTAAGGTCATTGCTGATGTTCCTCCTCCTTAGCATTGTGTAAAACACATACCTCACTGCTCCAGACCTGTAAGCTTCTGCTTTTATAGAGGTGGTCACACTTGCTGATAATCAGTTAATCAAATGCTTTTAATTAGGAGCACACAGTTGCTACACACCCTGCTAATTCCTACGGATTTAGTATGGGTGTATTTAATTTTTTCGCACATTGAATCTGCATTGTGGATTAGTTTTTGTCAGATATAAAATGATGCAGTATGTGCATCAGATGTCGTTCATCTGATGTTGCATTTTATTAATTTTAAGATACATTAAGCACTAGATTATTTTTTGCTGCTCTAATATGTAAAACCATACCATTAAAGAGGGTGTAATTTCTTTTCACCATTACTGTAGCTTTCAGAGTTTCTTGACATTTGGGTTAATAAACCAAAGCTAAAAAAGCTTTGTGACTCATAATAAATAGCATCAAAACTACCTTGAATGTATTCATTGCCTGTTTGTGTGGATTGTATCCTGTGGATGTTTCATTAAAGTCTACGTTTCCCTCCTGGTCAGAGAAATTCAAACATTCCAGAAAGAGAGGAACACTTATGTTTGAACTATTCCGACTATTCCTTCCACAGCATGTCTTTCATCCTGTCTTCCTTCTTTCACTCCATCGCAGCAGATGGCCCCGCCCCTCCCTGAGCCTGGTTCTGCTGGAGGTTTCTTCCTGTTAAAAGGGAGTTTTTCCTTCCCTCTGTCACCAAAGCGCTTGCACAGGGGTCATATGATTGTTGGGTTTTTCTCTGTATGTATTATTGTAGGGTCTACCTTACAATATAAAGTGCCTTGAAGCTTTTGTTGTGATTTGGCGCTGTATAAATAAAACTGAATTGAATTGAAATGTTTATCATGTGGCTTTTTTATTAATAATGTGTTAATCTAAACAATAGAAACATGCAATCATCATGTACACAAGTAGATATTTGAAAGTGCTTTCTACTTTTTACTGAGTCACTGGAAAAATAAAAACATTATTGTCTCGCTGACAACTCAGTTCCTTTGGTCTCATTTCTTATGAAGTCAGATGAGTACAATCCTGGATTTGAGCTTTACAGCAGCTTTGTTGTGAAATTCTTCAGCTGTATCGGTCATTAAAAAGATGAGACACGGGTATTGTTGTCAAATTTCCCTACTGCAGGTTTATTGATTCCATCCTCCTTGTTTGGCTGACCAACATTGTCTGTTCCTCCCATGACCTAAGGAAGGAAAAGTATAAGACAGAATTGAGCGCCTGTCATCAGTCGGTTGCTTTTGATACCTTTGCTCTTCAGCACGTACCCCATCTTTGACACGTTTGAACAGGTGATAAGAAAGAGTGTCTTCTTTCATTAGCATAAGTCTTGGGTCCACCGTCTCCCTCAATCCCCCTGAAATGATGAGTGGAAGAACAAAACCAAAACGTCCTTATGAAACAATAAGAAAATGAGATCACAGATCCATTCCCAAGTACAGGTAATTAATGGCAAAATCTTTATTTATTTTATTTCATTTGTTTTTTACCTGTCAAGAGACTGATGATTATTCCAACAATAACAGATGTTAAACCTCCAATGACACAGAAGTAAAGGTAGGATGGAGAGTGCCACTGAACCGCATGTCTGGTGGTGAGAGATTAGTAGATATCTTGTTAACAAATGTCTTATTAATGTAATTACACCATATTATGAAAGTATTCTGAAGGCTACAAAGGAATTTGTGAAGACAGTTTGCAAATGAAAAATATATTCAACAAGACTACAGTGCCACTGCGAGCTTGGCTAAAAACCAGCAGTAGGATACTTGGCACATTTATGCTTTCCACCAGGTTTATTATCATTATTATTATTATTATTATTATTATTATTAATGACCTCACAACACTGCCTTTTACTCACTTTTTTAAAATCATATGGCTTTTTTTACTTTACTATACTTTCGTTCGTTATAGGAAAGCTCGGTCATCCCATCTCACCAGGCAATATTTCATTCATTCATTCATTCAAGACAGACTGAACCACACTTACAT
This sequence comes from Copadichromis virginalis, assembly GCF_057382275.1. NCBI lineage: Eukaryota > Metazoa > Chordata > Actinopteri > Cichliformes > Cichlidae > Copadichromis > Copadichromis virginalis. Next base: position 37,465,706 of record NC_140634.1, read on the forward strand.
GTCATCAGTATTCTGTCCTGGGGTTGTGGTAAAAAGAGTTGGTTCTGTTGGCAGTGGGGTAGTCCAATTGAAACTGCTACCAGTAGTAAAGTTACAACCCTCAGTGCTCAGAAAGAGAGGTCGGGTCATCTCAGGAGGAGAAGGGGATATCATCCCTATAATGCTCACAGAGACAGCTGCAGCCAATCCTGTCACGAGACCACATAGACCTCCCTGTGGACAAATATCAGAATCTTTATTGCCATTGCGCTTTTGAACAACAAAAACTGCATGTAAACCCATTCAGTACAAGTGGAAGGGGGCACTGTTAAGAGAAACAAGTATAGATGTACGATAAATTTTAAACAAAGAAAAAAAAATAGTATGTACAAGTCTGTCTGTGAAGGTTCTCAGTCATCCAGGTCATCGTAGTCAAAGGAGCTTGCAAAGAAAAGCGTCTGGACTTCTTTAAGTTGCTTGAAGACGTTTCACCTCTCATCCGAGAAGCTTCTTCAGTTCTAAGGTCAAATGGTGGGGAGTCCCAGATATAAACCTAGTGGGAGTATCCCCCCGCAGAGGGACAAAAGGACCCCCTGATGATCCTCTAATCGCCTGAGCCAAGGTGTGAAACTGGGTGTGGGTCCCAATCAGCCAGAGTTTTGGATGAGCTCGTTGCACCGGCTACATAGGGGATGACAATGTTGTTGCGTCTGTCCTTCTTATCAGAATCTTATCGGTGTATCAGAAAAACTCAGGAGAGTTTTCTCCAAGCATGACATCCCGGTGCATTTCAGACCCAGCAACACGCTCAGACAAAAACTGGTTCACCCGAAAGACAAAACCCCAAAACACAGACAATGTGGTGTATGCGGTACAGTGCAGCGAGGAATGCCCAGACCTCTACATTGGAGAGACCAAACAGCCACTTCACAAGCGCATGGCACAGCATAGAAGAGCCACCTCCACAGGACAAGACTCAGCAGTCCAAATCAAATCAAATCAAATCACTTTTATTGTCACATCACATGTGCAGGTATATTGGTACAGTACATGTGAGTGAAATTCTTGTGTGCGAGCTTCACAAGCAACAGAGTTGTGCAAAATACAATAACGTAAACAAGCAAAATACAAGAATGGCTAAATCTGAAACTAATAAATATATGTACAATATATAATAGTATATGCATTTCTGAATGTGTATACTAAATGTTTTTCTACGTGTGTGTGTGTGTGTACACATATTTTACAAATTAAATAGAGTAAACAATAAAATAAAATATATAAAAACATACAGAGTTGAGACATGTGCAAAACAGTGGCATTAATGTACAGTATGTAGTGCATAATGTTAAAGTTCCAGTAGTGAAGCTGAGGTGTCTATGACGTGTTCAGCAGTCTGATGGCCTGGTGGAAGAAGCTGTCTCTCAGTCTGCTGGTTCGGGACCGGATGCTGCAGAACCTCCTTCCTGAGGGAAGCAGTCTGAACAGTTTATGGCTGGGGTGACTGGAGTCCTTGATGATCCTCCCCGCTTTCCTCAGGCAGCGCTTCCTGTAGATGTCTTGGAGGGAGGGAAGCTCACCTTCAATTATCCGTTCAGAGCACCGCACTACTCTCTGGAGAGCTTTGCAGTTGTAGGCGGTGCTGTTGCCATACCAGGTGGTGATGCATCCAGTGAGGATGCTCTCAATGGCACAGTGATAGAAGGTCCTGAGGATGCGGGGGTTCATGCCAAATCTTTTCAGTCTCCTGAGAAAGAAGAGGCGCTGCTGCGCCTTCTTCACTGTTTTGTTTATGTGTACTAAACACGTAAGATCCTCAGCCGGATGTACTCCAAGGAACCGGAAGCTGCTCACTCTCTCCACAGCAGCGCCGTTGATGGTGATGGGTTTGTGTACTTCTCTGCACCTCCGGAAGTCCACTATCAACTCCTTTGTCTTTGCGACGTTGAGTGTGAGATGGTTGTCTTGACACCAGTGGGTCAGGGCGCTGACCTCCTCCCTGTAGGCCGTCTCATCACCATTGGTGATAAGACCCACCACTGTAGTGTCGTCCGCAAACTTCACAATGATGTTGGAGTTGTTAGTGGCTGTGCAGTCGTAGGTGTAGAGTGAGTACAGGAGAGGGCTCAGTACACACCCCTGTGGAGCACCAGTGTTCAGTGTGATGGGGGATGAGGTGATGCTGCCCAGTCTGACCACTTGGCGTCTGTCAGACAGGAAGTTAAGGATCCAGCTGCAGAGGGAGCATCCCAGTCCTAGATCCTGCAGTTTCCTGTCCAGCTTCGAGGGAATGATGGTATTGAATGCTGAGCTGTAATCTACAAACAGCATCCTCACATATGTGTCTCTCTTCTCCAGGTGTGACAGGGCAGTGTGTAGTGTCAGGGCTATGGCATCATCAGTGGACCTGTTGTGGCGGTATGCAAACTGTAGAGGGTCCAGTGAGTCGGGTAGTGCAGAGCAGATGAAGTCCCTGACCAGCTTCTCGAAGCATTTGCTTACGATGGGGGTCAGGGCTAAAGGTCGCCAGTCGTTCAATGAGGAGATGGTGGAGGATTTGGGTACAGGGACGATGGTGGCCATTTTGAAGCAGGCTGGGACTACAGACAGAGAGAGGGAAAGGTTGAAGATGTGCGTGAACACTCCAGCCAGCTGAGCCGCGCATGACTTGAGGACGCGGCCGGGAATCCCGTCCGGACCAGTAGCTTTGCGTGCGTTCACCTTCCTGAAGCACTTCCGCACATCCTCCTCAGACACAGTGTGCGCACTGACGTCATCCGTGGTGCACACACTGTCCGGTCTCATGGTGTTTGCTGTGTCGAATCTAGCGTAGAATACGTTTAGATCCTCACACAGAGAGGCCGTGGTCTGCGGTGTGCTGGTTTAGTCCCTGCCACATACTCCGAGGGTTGTCAAACTGTTGCTCCACCCTGTCCCTGTACTCACGTTTGGCTGCTTTGATCGTCTTCTGGAGTTGGTAATGTGCGTGTTTGTGGTCCGATGTGTTCGCGGAGGCAAAGGCGGTGCTCCGTGCCGCCAGTGCCGCGCGAACATCTCTGTTAATCCAGGGTTTTTGATTTGGGAAGGATTTAACTGTTCTGGATGGGACGACATCTTCCACGCATTTCCTGATAAATCCGCAGACTGAGTCTGTGTACTCATCAATGTCCCTAGCAGCCACGTGAAACATTTCCCAGTCCGCGTGATCAAAACAGTCCCGCAGCGTAGACTCCGATTGGTCCGTCCAACAGTGCACCGCCCTCCGGGTTGGAGCTTCCTGTTTCAGCTTCTGCCTGTAGGCGGGCAGGAGCAGGATGGAGCGGTGATCTGATTGGCCGAATGGGGCGCGGGGGAGGGCTTTATACGCATCCCGGAAAGAGGTGTAGCAGTGGTCAAGTAGCCGGTCTCCACGAGTGTTGAAATGGATGTGTTGGTGGAGTTTTGGTGAGACTTTCTTCAGGTTTCCCTTATTAAAGTCTCCGGCTGTGATAAACGCCGCCTCTGGGTGTGCGGTTTCCTCGCTGCTGATCGCGCTGTACAGTTTCCTGAGTGCTCGGTCAGTGTCGGCTTGTGGGGGAATGTAAACGGCCGTAATAATCACTGCTGTAAATTCCCTCGGTAGCCAGAATGGCCGGCACTTAATCATCAGGTACTCCAGGTCCGGTGAGCAGAAGGATTTGACCGGGTGCACGTTCGCATAATCACACCAGCTGTTGTTGATCATGAAACATACACCACCGCCTCTGCTTTTCCCAGTAAGATCCTGTGACCTGTCCGCGCGGTGCACAGAGAACCCCAGTAGTTGTATTGCGGAGTCCGGTACCTTGTCCGATAGCCAGGTTTCTGTGAGGCAGATCACACAGCAGTCCCGCATCTCTCGCTGGAATGAGATCCGTGCCCGAAGCTCGCACAGCTTGTTCTCCAGAGACTGCACATTAGCCAGTAATAAACTGGGTAACGGTGGTCTGTTAGTGCGCCGTCTCAGTCGAACCAGAACGCCAGATCTTCTCCCTCTGCGTCGGCGTTTGTGGCCTCCAGGGACAGAGAACAAAGGCGTCTCAGGTGAGATGAATGGGGGGTCTGCAAACGGAGCGTCCGTGTTGCAAAACTTGAACTCCGGAAAGTTATAAGAAAGACCGTCTTTTATGTCCATCTGCATCTTAAGGATAAAGGTCACTCTTTTGAGGATGCCAATGTTCACATTTTGGACAGAGAGGACAGATGGTTTGAAAGAGGAGTGAAAGAAGCCATCTATGTCCACTGTGAGCGACCATCTTTGAACAGAGGCGGGGGTTTACGACACCAATTGTCTGCCATCTATAATCAAGTTTTGAGATCCCTCCCCAGACGCCTTAAAGCCCACTCACATCCTGGGCCATCTGACCTCAGGAATTCGCATGATAAGGTGGGGCCAGGTTTCACAATGAACACACCCGAAACTCTGGCTGATTGGGACCCACACCCAGTTTCACACCTTGGCTCAGGCGATTAGAGGATCATCAGGGGGTCCTTTTGTCCCTCTGCGGGGGGATACTCCCACTAGGTTTAAATCTGGGACTCCCCACCATTTGACCTTAGAACTGAAGAAGCTTCTCGGATGAGAGGTGAAACGTCTTCAAGCAACTTAAAGAAGTCCAGACGCTTTTCTTTGCAAGCTCCTTAGACTATGTACAAGTCTGTATACAAGAATGTACAAGTGAGAATACGGTTGCCACACAGTGCTTCAGTCCTCAGAATATTGCACAGTTCCTTCGAAATATTGCACAATTAAAAGACGAACAAGAATATTACACAGTTAAAAAGAAAAAAAATATTGCACAGTTGAAGGTTGTGTTTTTGCAGTGGCTTATCTCCCAAGTGTATTTATAAATGCAACAGCCCTGGCGTATGTGCTGTTTCTGTCTGTTTGTTTTGGCCTTAATTGTCCAGTACCGCCTTCCTGAGGGTAACAGCTGGAACAGGTGATGTGCGGGGTGGGATGTGTCCTTCTGGATGCTGTAGGCTTTCCTGTGGCAGCAGGACCTGTACACCTCCTCCAGGGAAGAGTACAGCTCTTGATCACAGCTGATGATCCTCTGTGCTGTGTTGATGACCCTCTGGAGTGATGCTTACTCCTAAGCAGTACTGCTGGCAAACCACACTGGGATGCAGTGTGTCAGTGTACTTTCAATGGAGCACCTGTAGAAGGACACTAGCAGCTCCTTGGCTAAGGCGTTGTTCTTCAGGACGCTCAGGAAGTGGAGTCGCTGCTGTGCCTTCTTGATCATAGCTGTGGTGTTTGTTTTCCAGGACAGGTCACCACCCAGGTGCAGGCCCAGGAGTCAGAGACCCTCTCCAAACAGTCCCCATTAATGTGTATGGGCTGGGGGTCAGATTTGTTCCTTCTGAGGTCAACTACTATTTCTTTGGGGTTTTTTTGGTATTGACGACCAGATTGTTTCAGCTGCACCTTGATGACATATTTTCGACTTCATCCCTGTATGCAGACTCATCTCCCGTCATGATGAGCCCAATCACAGTTGTGTCATCAGCAAACTTGTTAAAGTTAATATTTACAGCATACGAATGTTGGATGGGTGGGTGGGGGGTGCAGTCGTGAGTGTATAGAGCGTACAGCAGGGGACTCAGCACACATCCCTGAGTTTGGTCATTATTATTTTTATCCTACTGTTAACATTTTTTTTAAAACATTAAGCATTTAATAAAGTGTTTTTTAATACTGTTAATAAGAAAAATGCTCCCGTACTATGTTATACGATGATAAATTGATGTTAGGTTGATTTAGGAAAATACCAAAATGAGAATGGACTTACTTTGGAGTTGACAAATGGACAGAGGACACCCAAACTGAACAGACCGAGTAAAGGACCCCCAGTGACCCCCCAAATGATGGACACTGCCTGTTTGAAGAGACCTGCAGCTCAAAAAACACTTTACAAATGGTCGTATTTACTGAGGTGAAAAATGTACTTATTTACGTAATTAACATGCTTTCTAATAAACAACAACATTCCTGGATAGGGATGGGTACCAGTACCGGTTCTGACAAACGGTAGTAACCAGACCGAAAAGCAGCGCACATTTCGGTGCTTTCGTTTTTTTCCTGAGATGTCATACACTTTGGATTCTAGCCAATCATTTTACCTTTGCAAGCGTAGTAGGCGGGCCCAGGTACGTACTGTACGTTCTTTTAGAATAGAGCTACAGATTAAAAATGCCCAAGGCAAAGCGGTCAAAAGTCTGGCTGTACTTGACAGCAAAAGATGCAAACTCAGCAGCCTGCAACAAGTGCTTTAAGCTGATACTGTGCAAGGGAGGTAACTCCTCGAATCTGATGAAACACCTGGCGACGTGTAGCATTTTGTTAAAAGCCGAGAAGTGCGCCGTATTTGATAGCTTGCTGCGAGACCTCACACCGAGCACATCTACTGCGGGTGTGGCCCCTGTTATCGGACCCGGAGTTAGCAACATCCCCCAAGAACCCGAAGAGGAGAGTCCTGGCCCCTAGCCCTGCCAGTGTAGCAGAAATGATGACGGATGATGATGGCAGCAGCCGTTCTTTTCTGCGTGAGTAGTTTAATGTTGTTCGTGTGTAATTTACGTTGAGTAGGCTAACCACGTTATTAATTTAATGCACGTAAGGTGAACTAGCAAACACCGTCGTTGTTAGGTATTTTAGTACCATGGTAGCATTTACTGGATATTGTTTTATAGTGACATTATGCAGGAAAACTCTGTCATTCAATAAGGCCCCTTTGTTTCAGTGTTTTTCTCTTTGACCCAAGAATTGATGTGTGAGACTCACAGGCTGGTACAAGGTTGAAATACCACAGAGATCACTCCCTCAGCTACATTAGTTTCTTAATCTTTTAGACGCCTGTTGAAGGCCAGATGGTTTGTTTCAGATTTCACTAATGAAAGAACTCTTCGTTTTGTGCCTTGAAAATATGTCGCTGAGATAATCACAATTGTAGCTGAACTAATAAACTACACAAAGGATGCTTCTTCACCCAAGGGCAGGAAGACGCTCCCTTATCTTGGTCTGTACTGGTTTAAACTGATAACCTGCTGTCTCATGAATTTTACCCTCTATATAAACTGTTGTACTTGTGAATAAAGTTGAGTCAATTTGGGAAGACAATCTAAAGCAGTCTCTGTTTTCTTGTTCTCCCAAGCTGCTCCCGAGCTCGTACTAACACGCTGAATGGCATGCTTGAATATTACTTGAGAATATATTTGACTGTGTTACAGACTAAGGGACATTCTCTGCTGATAGGTGAAGGTACATTCTCTGCTGATAGACGTCCACGCCTCGAAGGAAGTCGATCCACGGATTAGGCCCTGGAAACCGTTTCCTTCAGTCGTAGTTTCATGCGGCTGTCTTCTTGTTTGATGGCAGATACTCCCTTCACCCTGGCCAAAAAGGCTAAAATGACCAAAGAAAAAGAGGGAAACAGCTAAACATGAGAGGTTTTTGGACAAAGTCTGTGTTTATTCCATTGTTTAAGCACTGCTTCCAGCCAAGAGTGATACCATTGTTACGACCCGGCTCAAAAGCCGCAACATAAAAAAGGAGATGAATACCAGAGTATGGGTGAGAAGAGGTTTTATCTTAAAATGGAATAGCAGGTTGGCTAAAAGACAAGGCACAGACAAGTGAGCTCCCTGCAGCTTGCCTCAGGTATGCTTTTATCCACACCTGACTGGGTGTGGCCGATTAGGGGCTGCAGAGGGACGTAACACCTCCCTTAAAAGGGTCCCTCTAGGACCCCTAAAGAAATTAAAAGTCCCTCTGAAGCCTTGAACCCTCAAAAATAAGTTGGCATATTTAAGCATGGATGGGCATGAGGATTTGAAGTAACATGTGACCAACACAAAGGAGCACAACAGTCAAACCCAAAATGATTACCTGATCTGCTACAACACAAAACCACAACTAAGTGATCTGTTGTCTCCACCACACAAACAGTCACATACAAGTGGCCCTATACCACAACAAGTTACTTTAATCCAAAAAGTTCAGTAAATCAAGCACACTAGTGACCAACCACAAAATGGAGAGCTACGGCCACACAATGATCACATCAAGGGTGGCTCAGCACCCCACAGTGTTATTGCCATCACCTGGCCAACAACACTCACAAGTGATCCAACAAAATAGCCATATTCCCCACAACACTAACGGTCACAACACAAAACACTCACCTCACAAAGATCTCATTAGCATCCATCAACACTGACATATGCACACACATGGTGTACACACAATGCCAACCTAAAAACAGCCTACCTGCCTCAGCTACAGACCATAATCATGAATGGTCTCAAACCTCCTACCAAGTTTGGTGCCACTGATTTACTATGTGCAACTCCCAGCCTAAAACACTAAAAACAACAAAACACTAACTTTACCTATCCTAGTCTTCAGTGGTGTACCAGGCTCGAGGCAACTTTAAACACGAACTCAAGAGCAGGCAGCAGACCAGAGATATAGTCTCCTACCAAACTCTGAAGCGTACCCTCACCCAAAATAGCCACCAAACACAACAAATTAAAACAAGCAAAACAACAAACAAGTGCTTCGCTGAAAGGGCAGCACAGACACCCAGCTGAAACACACTCACTAAAGGGACGTTACTCAATCACAGTGAACACCTTCACTCACCCACTTAAAAGCAATACAAAAAACTGATATGCAATCTCCACTAAAATGTCCAAATATCCCGGACGAGCCGCCACTTATGTTACGACCCAGCTCAAAAGCCGCAACATAAAAACGGAGATGAATAACAGAGTGTTAGTGTGAAGAGGCTTTAGCTTAAAATGGCTTAGCAGGTTGGCTCAAATGGCTTGTACCACCAAGGCAAAGACTAGTGAGCTCCCTGGACACTTGCCTCAGGTATGCTTTTATCCACACCTGACTAGGTGTGGCCAATTAGCACCATCTGAACACACTGAGCAGATTAGAGGCTGCAGAGGGACGTAACACCATATATGCCCTATAGCTGCAGAAAAGGCTAACATTGTTACCTTTTTACAAAAAAACCAGCTAAACATAAGAGGTTTTTGGACAAAGTGTGTGTTCTCCATTCTTTAAGCACCGGTTCGAGCACCGTTTAAGCACCAGCACCGTTTCAAAAGTACCGGTTTGGTACTGGTATCGGATAAAACCTAAATGATACCCATTCCTATTCCTGGATGTGTTTGCCTGAACACATTGACAGCTCTGCATTAACAGATCCCTCTACCTGCATCATATGTCCCATGAGTGATGCCAGTCCAGCCATGGCAACGCAGACAATTCCAAAAAACAAACCTGCAAAAACATCACATCACAAAATGACATTTTTATTGACTAACAGCCGCATCCACGTAGCAGTGCTCAGTTTAATCTAATATAACATGCAGTCTGTGTTATAAACAAACAACAGGAAACCCGTTATTTACTCAGCCCTTTGGAGATCAAGAGAAGCTTTTTCTCAGATAGTTTAATGCGTGGTTTGATCAGGTCCTCCATGGTCACTGCAGCCATTGCGTTGATTGAAGTAGAAACTGTGCTGAACATGAAGAAATGAACCATGTTTACTCTGGACTAATGGACATAACGGACACTTCAAATGTGGCACAGCTTTAAATGTTACATGCAACATGAATAAAAATATATCAAATTATGTTGTATGAACCTCAGAGAGGCACTATATACTGCAGCAAAAAATAGTCCTGGAAGCCCTTGGTGATCTGCCAAGATATCCATCACCAAATAAGGCAACAGCTGTAAAGGGAAAAAAAGATTTTTATTTTAAGATCATAAAATAACTTGAATAAAAACAAACATCCTGTGGTTTCTTTGTTTATGTGTATGTACCTGATCAGGTGATGAAACTTGTCCAGCTTTCCATGGGTCACAGTTCTTATAGAACGAATAAAGACACAGCCCTGAAATCACTGACGATGTCAGGGTGCAAGCTAGGCCTAACACGTTGATGAAGAGAGCTCTGAAAAAACACAACACGAAAAAGTGACGTATGCAAACAAAAATCAGTGTAGCATAGCAAACGAGATTATATTTCTTATCACTGTATGCTGATGATGTCATCATTTATCATAGCTATCTTTTCCGAGTTTATGATAAGAACGTGTCATTTGCCAGCAAACCCCACCAATGTAGTGTCTTTGGCTGAATCAGAATTTACATAGATGTGGAAATAGACGTGTCATATATCGTTGTTTATTGGTGTTTTTTTTATTATTATTATTTTAATTATTAGTTTTGCAAGCTAAACAGGAAGGAAGGAATACATTCCTTTGAATCACTCACAATCTGGCATGTTTAATGCTCTTGCAGGAGTTGTATCTCTGAACTTGAGGTTGGTAGGTCCCATAAATTGAGCTCCAAGTAAAGGCCCCTCCGATGACAAGTGTCCAAAAAGTGTGTCTTCTCAGAGGGTTTATGTCAAAGCTGGGATTACACAATGAGAGGATGATTTTAGTATAACACACACACACACACGCACACGCACACACACACACACACACACACGCACAACACACACACACACACACACACACACACACACACACATACTCACTCCACAAAGTTAATTCTTCCTCCTTCTTGGGCATCTGACAAGATAGTGGAGATTCCTCCTTTTAAGATCACACATTTGATTATAACAGACATGTAGCCTGCAAACATTATTCCAATCTGGAAGAAAAATCAGAGATTTGTTTGGTTGGCAGATCTGTATTCTGTAACTATGTTGACAGATTTTGGTCCCAGTTATCAAATTCTTGCTAATTTACATGAATACTGCAAAGAATCAAGACATGACTCAAACGTGGTTGTGGTGTCGATAAAATTAGACTGAAACCTGATTGCAATTTAATTCAGTTTTACTTACATAGAATATGGAATATATTTATATGGTTCCAAATCATAACAAAAGGACATTATATTGTAAGATAAAGACCCTACAATCCAGAGAAAACGCCAGCAATCAAATGGCAGTGTGAACCAAAAAACTCCCTTTTAACAGGAAGAAATGTCAACATCAAGGAGGGGCAGCCATCTACCACAACTATTTGGAGGGCATGTTGTATTGTGTATTTTTTTCAATTTATTTGATCCAGAACCCTACCTGAACAACATCTGTCCACACCACAGCTTTCAGGCCACCCTGTAACAAACGCCACAAAACAAGAAAAATCTCTGTCAAAAAGGTTAGGAAGCTGTATTAATGAACAGAATGCATAACGTGGAAATATGTGACCGTATTCTGTAGTAGAACATTTTCAGAAAGCACAAGTGATGGGAATAACGGCGTTACAAGTAACGACGTTACTTTTTTCAGTAATGAGTAATCGAACTAATTACTATTCCTTTTGTTACAACGCCGTTACCGTTACTAACAAGAAAATGCGGTCTGTTACTATTTTTCAACAAACAGACGGCTGAAGCTGTCTTCAGCTTACCGCATCTTATAGAAGTTGCACGGAAGCAGCTGTAATTTGGCACAACACCTGTAGCTAAGGGGCAAAACAATCGCATGAGTGCTGCTGTTTGACTGAGGAAGAATAAAGTGGTCGTGGTAAGCCAATTACATGACCACTTTAAGATGCCAAAGCAACAAGGTGATATATACCAGTTTTTAAATTGTGGTGATAGGCCACGTAAAACCAGAGTCATGATAAACAAGATATACGTGGCGTTTTTTTCCTCAATAGCTTCGTCATGTTAACTGTCTAAGGGCAGCGCAGCGAGACCTCTCTGCTTATGACCATGCAACACATTATGCAATGACGGTTCCAACTTTTGACCCTTAATGATTGCATGTGAAAGCATCAAATTTAAAAAATCAGAGGTGATGTTACATGAGAGATATTTTGTTTTAAAGGGTAAATGGGAAGGGGACCTCATGAATTTTAGGAAAATGTAAATATTCTCATTTAATCTCTGCTGAATGTGAAAGTGGGGGTCTCTTAAGGTTCCTGGCTTAGTGATGCTCGATGAGGTTCGACTGACAATGTGATGCACTGCAGTGTGTGTGTCGTATGTAATAAATGTTTTACTAACCAGTGCACAATACAAAGTACAAACAGTGGCTGTCGAAATAATCCCACCCCACAGGTTCATACCAGTCACTGCAAAAAGAAGGGAAATTCATTAACAGGGGAAACACTCTTGTTCAAGATCCCTTCACGAACTTAACTGCTGTGAACTGGAGCTGACATACCTTGGTTCAAAGCCAGAGCTGGAGCATAAATTACAAGTCCAGTGTAGAGCAACTGTGGCAAAGAGTTAGAAAGTCACAACAACATGTCTCTGCTGATACCAACGTAGTTTTATGTGCAGAAGTCAAAGCACTACAAAGATTGAACCACTGGCTTCTTACTGCGTTAAAAAAGAAGATCAGCATTCCCAGGAGACGAGTGGCTCTGCTGAAACGCAGCTCCAGATACTTGGCAGAGACCAGACAGAGAAAAGACGCATATTGATACTGATACATGAAACTTCTAGTTCCCCTCACTCCCTACAAATCAGAGGCAAAACTAGTAATAATGTTGTAAACAAAACCACAGTTACCTCATATGTGCTGTTGATGGCCAGTCTGTAGAAAACTGGGAGAAAGACCTCGGATGTGTACACCACTGCTATTACATAGGAAATACTTAAATAGCCAAATATGGCTCCGTAGCGATACACCTACAGACAGGTTGAAAAAGATTTATGGAAACACAAAATAGCAAAACAGCTGGTTGGCTGGTGAAACTTTGCCGGAGATCATTTGAAACGCTGATGCTGCTGATACTGAACGAGCTTTGGAGTAACATATGAACAGTGCTGAACTCTGGTGAGTAACACGAAAACTTTAAATTCGTTATTTGATTTGTTTGAAATTGAAAGCGGTGCACTCAAAGTAATGCTCGGTTAGCTGACTCCAGCCGTCTTCTAATGCACAGAAATCACAGTTTTACGCATTTTATAAAATTCTAATTTAAACTCTGAATAAATGTTTGTGCGCTGAGGAAGCTGAGTGCAGATCCAGGACAGTCCCGACACGTTACCTCGGCTGGGTTGGAGAGCACAGTGACGGATGACATGTAGCTGGCAGTGAGGGACATGGAGACAGCCAGGGCATTGAGTTTTCGGCCCCCAGTTAAAAAGTCCCTGGAGGTTCCTTGTTTCCTGCTTCTCCAGGCGTAATAAAAACCAACAGCAGCAGACAGGAGCAGAACGACAGCAAACACCACATAGTCTGCTGCCACGAGCAAGTGAGCATCCCCGGACATTTTATCAGTCGGAGCAAAACTGAAATAAAGCTAAAGCGTTTATCAGGCAGTGCTTTGTAGATCACTGGGAAGGCGGTGTCATCACCTCCAGGTACTCTATTGAACTGTAAGATAAATTATTCCAGACGGTGCGCGCACGCGTCCTTTCAGTTTAACTTGACACTCAAAGTTAATGAATAAAGTTTAGAAGTTAGAGTTTGAACCCAAACACATAAAACGTGGGTAACAATAGTACTTTGTGCCACCACCAGAAAACTATCAGAAAACTGGATGCATGTGGCTGGTGGATGTCAGACAGGGACGTGCTCTTTGTCCTGAGATTTGGTTCATTTCTGCAAATTACACTGTGTTTGCATTTGGAACACCATGTGTATTTGTTCTGGGCTCTCTTAATAATCGGTTATTGCATTTAAGACACTGTTATGGCATCCTAAGCACTTGTTTAACCATTGTGCTTCTCCATTAAAAGTAATCCTATAGACTAAAGGTGCCAAACATAGGGCCCGTGGGCCAAAAGACTGCCCCACTGGATATCTTTAGAGCTTAAACTTAGGACTTTTGACTGTATTTTCATAAGTTTCACAGTTTTTCCTGATAAAGATGTTCACCATGACCATTCATATTATACACCAAAGTAAGGGATAAATAATTCAATGACAGAAACCTTCCTCTTTTTGTTTGTTTCTCATTCTCAATGGAAATTTTTCATTAGTATTTTTCATTTGTTGTATTGTCATAATGGGTCCACAGTAATAACAATAAATTGTAAGTGGCTGATAAGAGTTTCATAAACTGCCTCTTCTGTTTAGTGATTAGTCGCTTCCCTGGTGTTGTACCTTTTCACATGTGAAGCGATTGTTTTAGTTTCTCACTGTGCAGGGTATAATGCTGGATGCTCGTACGAATAACAATAAAGTTCACTCTAACATTTCATTTGATGGATTTTATGAATCCCACCTTTCCCTTCCCATCTATGTTCTGATTGTTTAGGGTTTAATAACCCCAGCAGGTGCTAAGAATAATTTAGTCACTTTTTATTTTTACAGTGATCCAATGACAGCGGGAATGGGTTCCAGTCCAACCGTGACCTGGAGTGTATATGTGGAAGAAATGGATGGACTATGAGTCAAATTCATTTTAAATGAGCAAGTCACTTGTTAACTTAGGGAGATGTTTCCCAATTGACTCAACGTTTAAGTTGGCTCAATGTTTTTGAATGCATCTTCAATCTGTGTGCAGCTGTCCTGTCATGGTTATCTGATCATATATATGTAATGAAATCAAAGGAAGAGGAAAAAGTGGCAGAGTTGGCAAATGGACACAGGATACCCAACACAAACAGACCAAACAGTTCTATAACTTCCACTGACCCCACCCATGATGGTTCTTGCCTGTGAGAGACATCTGAAGTGAAACCTTAAATGCTTTATATACACATGCACATGTTTAAAAAGTTCAAGTGTTTGGTAGGCCACATTTAAGATTCATGCATTTTCATGTTGTGACTTGTATCAACAGATTCTCACTACCTGAGCAAGTAGTCCCATAAGTGATGCCAGGCCAGCCATAGAAACACACAACCCTCCGATACCGCAACCTGCAACAACATCGTGTAACAACTGACATTTTAATCATGAAGATTTATTAACTAATTCAGCTTTAGCCTCAGTCACATACCAGTGCTCAAAGGACAGAGTTCACCATGTACTGTGAACAGATCAGGTACGTACTCAGTGCTCTGGAGATGTAAAGCAATTGTCTGTCAGTCAGTGTGACATTTGGCTTGATCAGCTCCTCTAGAGTCACTGCAGCCAATGTGTTGATGATTGATGAGAGACTGTGCTGAGTGTAATGAAAGTTATTAAAATCCTGTACTTCACATTTGACATTTATCATTTAAGTGATGGAAACAGCTAGGAAACAAGCTGCATTAAGTAAACTATGTGGCCCAGAGGTGTTAAGTAACAAAGTACAAATACTTTTTTATATTTCCCCTAAAAGGGTCCAGGCGATGAGGGAATGTAACAAAAAGTGTTGGGTCGGAAAAAGGACACAGGGAGGCAAAAGGGTTAAAAAGTGTTATTAAAGTTTCTATTAATAACTCAACTAAAAGAGACGGACAAGCCGCTATCACCATTTTCAGAAACAAACAAAAACTCAGGCATAGGTCAGTAAACTGAAAAGTAAAAAAAGAGTTTAGTCATTAAACACTCTTCTCCGCAGAGCAGGGGTAAATAACCACCGAACACAGCCACCCACACACACACACACACCCCTCACTAACTGCAACTAACATGGCTCTCTGGCACCAGAGCTCACCTTTCAGCTGTACAAAAGAAAAAGGTGCACCTAAGGCAGGACAGATGGTAGGACACACTGACACAGGCAAATTCAGGAGGCCCTACTAGGGCCTACAACTTTCAGGTATCTGTAGTTCACTTGAGCAGTCGTCAGTCGTCATCCCCCCCCCCCCCCCCCCCCGACTATTTAATTTTACTTTCTACTAGTGATGGCCAAATGAAGCTTCCTGAAGCACTGAAGCTTGTATTGAAAAACGGTTCATTACTCGAAGCTTTTCAACACAGTCCTCTCTGGTGACATCTGGTGGCCAAAAATATGAAGAGCAGCTTGAATCCACAAAATAAAACCAACTGCTTCATTATGATTGCCCACTCTACAGAGTGGAATTCTGTCTGATATTGGGCCGCTGTTGTGTTGCTTTGAACGTGTATTTTTTGGTGGTTAAAAATGTGTTTTATTTGTTTAATAAATAGTTTTGACCAGTAAACTCTCCTTGTTTAAATATGCACCATGGTGTGGTCTTTCTTTGCTTGTGACTTCTTGATGTTGGTAAATACAATAATTGAAAAATACCACGTTTAATATAATATATACATATAATAATGTACAACACATTATGGAATATGCTTCTGCTCTGAGGTCTTGCCTCCATGCACTTATGCAATTAATTGCTAGACGGGTGTATTTATAAATAATATTATATTAGGGAAATTTTCCCAGACATATTTTTGACCTGGGGGTAGAATTGATTGTGAAATGGAAAAGGAAAATGCTTATGAACTTGCAAATTAAAAACATGATGCATTTAAGGTAACCCTTTTTCATTTTTATTTAAAAAGAGAATTTGTTCTAGTGTGCGATGGCCGAACCTGTTCCTTTTCGTGGAGATCATTTCTCCTGCCTTAAGGAAAATCCCTTCACATGGCACAGAGGAGGCTGGAGTGCAGAGAAACTGGTAGATATGCAGTTATACAGTCTACCTGGGCCCCACAAACTATCAGCTAAAGAGAATAAATAAATTAAATTGCTGCACATTTGGCAGACTAACATTTTCAGATTAATTAAACAATAAAAATATATATTTTTACAACATTACATGTAAAGAGTCAAGTGGAAGTTTTTCTAAAGTTATTTAATGATATTGTAATGGACTGGGTTACAAGTTAGTTGACTGTTGTGTTATCAGTGTTTTGTGTTCAGAATTGCCAGTTACTTATGGCATAGTTGGACCACACCCGCAGCATGGTGATTTACTGAGTGTCCTTGAATGTGCGGTAGTCTAGAGGCCGGTTGGCCTGTCAATCAGATCAGCTACCAATGACAGAGAGTCTGGAGGAGAGCAGGTGTGTGGTTGGCTGAGAGTGTTCGGGGGCGGGGGTTAGAGAGAGTGTGTGTGGTGTGGGGCGGAAGAGAGAGAGTGTCGGGGGTTGTGCTGTTGCTGTAGAGCGCACTTTTTTCCCTGTTGTTTTGGCGTTGGCTACGGCCCACAGTAGCCCGTGTTACTATTCTGAATAAACACCGGTAACCGGAACGCTGATCGTCTGTGTCTTCTGTCGAGGGACGCTACACTGGTGTCAGAAGTAAAAGCGAAGCTTTCACCTCCGGAGTTATCTGCGCTCATGCCGCCCCGACTCACGGCATTGGCTGTGGACGCTGGAGATTTTTGCGGGACTTTGCGGAATGCTTCCAATGGATTACTCCAAGATCAAGCGAAAACCTACAGCGGAAGCTCACGGACACGACTGCTCCGCCGGGGACCGGAGGTTCACGGAGCACAGAGAGCGGGTGAGCGAGAGAAGCCGGCTTTGCATCCTCTCACCGTTCGAGTGGCCGAAAGAGCTATTTGGGGACTTCTGCAGCGGCTGGGGGTGTGGAGAAAGACATACCGACGCATAGAGGCACTTTCCACGCTTCCATGAAGACCCCCAGGTATGATGGCAAGGCTGACTGGGAAGCTTTTCATGCACAATTTGAACTGTTGGCCAGGGCTGGTGGGTGGTCTGCTGAAGAGAAATCCCTGCAGCTAGCTATGTGCCTTACTGGCGATGCCCTGTCTAGCTTGCTGCTTTTGAGCCCAGAGGGCAGGGGGGATTATGATGCTTTGGTTGGGGCTCTGAAGAGGCGGTTTGGTTCTTGCTCTGCTCCGAACCTGCTGCGCTCCGAACTGTGCAGCCGCCGCCGTCGACCAGGAGAATCCATTAGGGACCTAGCTAATGACATTGAAGGGCTGGTCCACCGCACCTATGCCCACATGCCCCCCACCATCCAGGGCGAATTAGCTTGTGACCACTTCCTCCAGGCCTTGCTTCCAGATGAGCTGAGGATCCAGACACTGTTAGCTCACCCTAAAATCCCTTCAGGAGGCCCTGGAGCTGGCTACAGAGAGTTACTGTGTGCTGGGGCTGCTAAACCCCTGACTGAGTTGACCAGGCCACCGCAGACGGGGACTGCAGACGGGGACTACAGGAGGGACTGCACCGGGCGCTGCTGAACCCGCATGGGCGGAGGGATTGACCCAATTGGTGAGAGCTGTCACGCTACGTGGGGAACAAAGGCCGAGAAGAGGGCCGAGGGTCTGCTGGGGATGTGGACGGCCGGGTCACCTAGCCCGAGACTGTCCCCACGCCCGCCAGGATCAGGGAAACGACATGGGGTCTGCATAACCGGGACGATGCAGGACCCTGGGGCTGTGTCCCGACCTCCTGTTCCGAGAGGAACAACCCAGCTCAGGGCCCACGGGGGTGCACAGCGCCCCTGCGGAGCTGTGGATGGACAGGTGGAGCGTCTTGTTTTGTTGGGCAGGACTTGGGTTGGCAGCTGCTGGTATGCTCCATTAGTTGTGAATAGACTATGGTGCTCAGCCCTGGTGGATACCAGGTCTTCAGCGACAGTTTTAAGACCTGATGTGGTGGGAAGGGGGGATCGCATCCTCCCTACCATGGTGAAGCTTCAGACTGTGACGGGAGAGCGGGCCCCCATGCTAGGGGAAGCACTGCTCACCCTGAGTGTGGGGGGGAAGTCAGTCCGCTGCTCTGTATGGGTTGCAGACCTGGAAGACTGTATACTGGGGCTGGATGTACTCAGGGCACTGGACTGCGTTATTGACACAAGGGGGGGGGGGGACGCTCTCGTTCCCTGACAGTGGTGTTGTTCGGATGTTGAGGTGGCCACCCCAACCTGATCACCCTGAGGCCCACGCCCTTTCTGAGCTGGCAGCCGACTCCTCCCCGGACCTGACTGGTAGTCCGGCCGCCCCCAAGGAACCACTTACACTGACCTCAACTGCACCCCATGCCGCTTCATGCCCTCCCCTTCTCCCCAAGGAACCGCCGGACAAGGGCGGGAGAGTTTCAGCTGTGAGGGGGGTGTGGGAGGAGAATTGCGATGGACTGACTGCTAGCGAGCAGGGCCTGCTCTGGCAGCTGCTGCTGGACTTTAAGGACTGCTTCTCCTTCTCAGAGGATGATATGGGCCACACTGACCTCCTTCAACATGACATCGATACTGGAGATGCACAGCCCATTCAGATGAGGCCTAGACGCCTCCCCCTGGCCAGACAGACTGCAGCGGAGAGGGCTCTGCAAGAGATGCAGCGTGCTGGACTCATTGAACCATCCACCAGCCCCTGGGCCTCCCCAGTTGTTATGGTTCCAAAGAAAGTGAAGGAAGACTGGCGGTTCTGCGTAGATTTCCGGCCTTTGAATAAGGTGACAAAGAAGGACCCATATCCTCTACCACGTATAGATGAGACCCTTGACATTGTGGCGGGATCCTCATGGTTCTCCTCCCTAGACCTACGCAGCGGGTACTGGCAGGTACCCCTCACACCAGATGCCAGACCAAAGACTGCATTTATTACCAGCGGAGGCTCATGACAATTTAAAGTTCTTCCTTTCGGCCTCTGCAATGCCCCTGCCACGTTTGAGAGACTCATGGATAAGGTGCTCACTGGAATTCCCCGCGGAGAATGCGTGGTTTACCTGGATGACATCTTGGTCCATGGTGCTTCTTTCCACGCTGCCCTCGGGGCCCTCAGACGGGTCCTGGAGAGGGTATTGGCAGCAGGGCTAAAACTCAACCCAAAGAAATGCTGCTTAATGCGACATGAGGTTGCGTTCCTGGGCCACCCACTGGGGGCCGGGGGGTCAGCACCATGGATGATAAGACCCAAGCTGTTAAGGACTGGCCCACCCCAAAATCTGTGCAGGAGTTAAAGAGCTTCCTGGGCTTGGCATCGTACTACAGACGGTTTGTAAGGGGTTTCTCCTGCATAGCCACGCCACTGTTCCACCTGCTCCAAAAGGGTGTGACCTTCCAGTGGACAGCAGGCTGCCAGGTAGCTTTCACCTCACTGCAGGAAGCCCTAGTGGGGGCCCCAGTGCTCTCTCCGCCTGACCCCACTCTGCCCTTTGTCCTTGACACAGATGCCAGCAGTGTCGGATCTGGTGCAGTGCTAGCCCAGGTGACACCCGGCGGGGAGAAAGTGGTGGCATACCATAGTCGGGCCTTCAACAAACCTGAGCGCCGCTATTGTGTCACAAGGCGGGAGCTGCTGGCAGTGGTATGTGCCATACGCCACTTTAAGTACTACCTCGGGGGCCTCCACTTTACGGTCAGAACTGACCATGCTGCCTTGCAGTGGCTCATGTCTTTCAAGGAGCCAGAGGGGCAGCTAGCACGCTGGATTGAGGACCTGCAGGCTTATGATTTTGCGGTCGTGCAACACAGAAACGCAGATGCGCTTTCCCGCAGACCCTGTGCCCAGGATGGATGCCACTACTGTGAGAGGAAGGAAGCTCAGGAGGAGGACCAATTGGTGCCCGATGTAAAGTGTGCTGTGACGGGGGTGGAGGAATGGCCATCCAGTCAGAGGCTGGTTGCTGTGGATGTAACGGAGTGGAGACGTCAACAGGAGGAGGATGCTGACATCAAGCCAGTGCTTGGGTGGATTAAGGAACAGCGACAACCCCAATGGGAGGAAATCGCCATGTTGTCACGGGCCACAAAGGGACTCTGGTCCATGTTTAATGCCTTGCGGCGGCACGATGGAGTGCTACAAAGGGGCTGGAAGGAACCGGCTACGGGCGAGACGAGGTGGCAGTTGGTTGTCCCGCGGGCCCTGCAGGAGATGGTGCTTCGCGCAGTGCATGGGGCCCCAGGGTCTGGCCACTTTGGTGTCACCAAAACACTCCGCCGCCTCCGGCAGGGGTTCTATTGGGCCCGACATAGATGGGATGTAGAGGACTTTTGCCGCCGCTGTGACAGCTGTACAGCACGGAAGGGACCCACAGCCAAATCCCATGCCCAACTGCAACAGTTTCCTTCAGGGTACCCTATGGGGTATCGTCTGTGTCTTCTGTCGAGGGACGCTACAATATTTATATTATGGAAGCAGATTTTTGACATTTTACCTTTTTCCCGTTTTCAGATAAAAAATAAAAAATAAAAAAAAAGATAAAATAAACACGCACAAACAAAAGCAAACGGCCAGAACACAAAGCTGGAAAATCCACCCGATTGACA
This sequence comes from Copadichromis virginalis, assembly GCF_057382275.1. Taxonomy (NCBI): domain Eukaryota; kingdom Metazoa; phylum Chordata; class Actinopteri; order Cichliformes; family Cichlidae; genus Copadichromis; species Copadichromis virginalis. The sequence continues at coordinate 37,486,799 of NC_140634.1, forward strand.
AAAATCAACTCAAAATCCTCCCACACAACAGAACCACCTCTATTCCTCGCTGGCTCCAAATCTCTCAGTGGAATGATCAGTGGTTCGCTATCCGTCACCATCAAAACACTCCACAAATCCCGCGAATTATTCGCTTTCTTATAAACCATTGAATCAGATACCGAAGCAGTTAGGTTCTAAATGAAGCTTCGGACGTCACTAATCACGTGACTCTGGCCAAATGAATCAAGCTTCGATACAGTGCTTCTGAAGCAGTGTGTTGATTTTTTTGACACACGCACCGGAGTTTCAGCTTCAGCGGGCCATTACTACTTTCTACTGTTGTGTAATGGTTTCTGTGTGCTCTCTCTCCTGGCCTTCACTTTCTCCTCTTCTGCTTTGAAAAGTGTGAAAGACCATGGCCAAAAACTGAAGTTCTCAGGCTGTACAAAAATGTGAGTACACTGGTGTTAAAACAGAAAAGGCTGGGTGGTGTGCAATGCTGTAGAGCTTTAAAAATGTGTCTCTCATCTCCAAACAAGCTCCTGTATCTTGGCCGTAAATACCCTTGGGGAGCAGCGTACTACAGACAGTACCTGAAGCCAGCCTTCAATTTTCAATTCAATTTATTTTATTTATATAGCGCCAAACCACAACAACAGTCGCCTATAATATAATAATACATTCAGAGAAAAGGTTTTACTGATGTTACAGTTAGGGTCACCTGGTCCAGCCCTAACTATATGCTTTAGCAAAAAGGAAAGTTTTAAGCCTAATCTTGAAAGTAGAGATACTGTCTGTCCCCCGAATCCAAACTGGAAGCTGGTTCCACAGAAGAGGGGCCTGAAAACTGAGCGGCACCCGCAATGACGCCTCGCCGCCCTTAGCTTTGTTGACATTTGGGTTTCTTCCCACTGTAACCAAAGTACTTGGTAATATGGGGGTCATATTGTAGGGTTTACCTTGCAATATAAAGCACCTTGAAGCTGTTAGCTGTTGTTGTGATTTGGCGCTGTACAATAAATTTGAATTGGAATGTTTATCATGTGGCTTTTTATTAATAATTTGTTAATCTAAACAATAGAAACATGCAATCATCATGTACACAAGTAGATATTTGAAAGAAGTGCTTTCTACTTTTTACTGAATCACTGGAAAAATAAAAACATTATTTTCTCGCTGACAACTCAGTTCCTTTGGTCTCATTTCTTATGAAGTCAGATGAGTACAATCCTGGATTTGAGCTTTACAGCAGCTTTGTTGTGAAATTCTTCAGCTGTATCAGTCATTAAAAAGATGAGACACGGGTATTGTTGTCAAATTTCCCTACTGCAGGTTTATTGATTCCATCCTCCTTGTTTGGCTGACCAACATTGTCTGTTCCTCCCATGACCTAAGGAAGGAAAAGTACAAGACAGAATTGAGCGCCTGTCATCAGTCGGTTGCTTTTGATACCTTTGCTCTTCAGCACGTACCCCATCTTTGACACGTTTGAACAGGTGATAAGAAAGAGTGTCTTCTTTCATTAGCATAAGTCTTGGGTCCACCGTCTCCCTCAATCCCCCTGAAATGATGAGTGGAAGAACAAATACAAAAAGTCCTTATGAAATAATAAGAAAATGAGATCACAGATCCATTCCCAAGTACAGGTAATTAATGACAAAATCTTTATTTATTTTATTTCATTTGTTTTTTACCTGTCAAGAGACTGATGATTATTCCAACAATAACAGATGTTAAACCTCCAATGACACCGAAGTAAAGGTAGGATGGAGAGTGCCACTGAACCGCATGTCTGGTGGTGAGAGATTAGTAGATATCTTGTTAACAAATGTCTTATTAATGTAATTACACCATATTATGAAAGTATTCTGAAGGCTACAAAGGAATTTGTGAAGACAGTTTGCAAATGAAAAATATATTCAACAAGACTAGGGCACATTTATGCTTTCCACCAGGTTTATTATTATTATTATTATTATTATTATTAATGACCTCACAACATTGCCCCTTACTATATCACTTTTTTTTAAATCATATGGCCTTTTTTTTATTTTACTATACTTTCGTTCATTATAGGAAAGCTCCGTCATCCCATCTCACCAGATAATATTTCATTCATTCAAGACAGACCCGACCACACTTACATGTCATCAGTATTCTGTCCTGGGGTTGTGGTAAAAAGAGTTGGTTCTGTTGGCAGTGGGGTAGTCCAATTGAAACTGCTACCAGTAGTAAAGTTACAACCCTCAGTGCTCAGAAAGAGAGGTCGGGTCATCTCAGGAGGAGAAGGGGATATCATCCCTATAATGCTCACAGAGACAGCTGCAGCCAATCCTGTCACGAGACCACATAGACCTCCCTGTGGACAAATATCAGAATCAGAATCTTTATTGCCATTGCGCTTTTGAACAACAAAAACTGCATGTAAACCCATTCAGTACAAGTGGAAGGGGGCACTGTTAAGAGAAACAAGTATAGATGTACGATAAATTTTAAACAAAGAAAAAAAAATAGTATGTACAAGTCTGTCTGTGAAGGTTCTCAGTCATCCAGGTCATCGTAGTCAAAGGAGCTTGCAAAGAAAAGCGTCTGGACTTCTTTAAGTTGCTTGAAGACGTTTCACCTCTCATCCGAGAAGCTTCTTCAGTTCTAAGGTCAAATGGTGGGGAGTCCCAGATTTAAACCTAGTGGGAGTATCCCCCCGCAGAGGGACAAAAGGACCCCCTGATGATCCTCTAATCGCCTGAGCCAAGGTGTGAAACTGGGTGTGGGTCCCAATCAGCCAGGGTTTCGGGTGAGCTCGTTGCACCGGCTACATAGGGGATGACAATGTTGTTGCGTCTGTCCTTCTTATCAGAATCTTATCGGTGTATCAGAAAAACTCAGGAGAGTTTTCTCCAAGCATGACATCCCGGTGTATTTCAGACCCAGCAACACGCCCAGACAAAAACTGGTTCACCCCGAAAGACAACACCCCAAAACACAGACTTAACAATGTGGTGTATGCTGTACAGTGCAGCAAGGAATGCCCAGACCTCTACATTGGAGAGACCAAACAGCCACTTCACAAGCGCATGGCACAACATAGAAGAGCCACCTCCACACGACAAGACTCAGCAGTCCATCTGCATCTTAAGGACAAAGGTCACTCTTTTGAGGATGCCAATGTTCACATTTTGGACAGAGAGGACAGATGGTTTGAGAGAGGAGTGAAAGAAGCCATCTATGTCCACTGTGAGCGACCATCTTTGAACAGAGGCGGTGGTTTACGACACCAACTGTCTGCCATTTATAATCCAGTTTTGAGATCCCTCCCCAGACGCCTTAACGCCCACTCACATCCTGGGCCATCTGACCTCAGGAATTCGCATGATAAGGTGGGGCCAGGTTTCACAATGAACTCACCCGAAACCCTGGCTGATTGGGACCCACACCCAGTTTCACACCTTGGCTCAGGCGATTGGAGGATCATCAGGGGGTCCTTTTGTCCCTCTGCAGGGGGACACTACCACTAGGTTTAAATCTGGGACTCCCCACCATTTGACCTTAGAACTGAAGAAGCTTCTCAGATGAGAGGTGAAACTGTCACGGTGTCCTTCTGGATGCTGTAGGCTTTCCTGTGGCAGCAGGACCTGTACACCTCCTCCAGGGAAGAGTACAGCTCTTGATCACAGCTGATGATCCTCTGTGCTGTGTTGATGACCCTCTGGAGTGATGCTTACTCCTAAGCAGTACTGCTGGCAAACCACACTGGGATGCAGTGTGTCAGTGTACTTTCAATGGAGCACCTGTAGAAGGACACTAGCAGCTCCTTGGCTAAGGCGTTGTTCTTCAGGACGCTCAGGAAGTGGAGTCGCTGCTGTGCCTTCTTGATCATAGCTGTGGTGTTTGTTTTCCAGGATAGGTCACTACCCAGGTGCAGGCCCAGGAGTCAGAGACCCTCTCCAAACAGTCCCCATTAATGTGTATGGGCTGGGGGTCAGATTTGTTCCTTCTGAGGTCAACTACTATTTCTTTGGGGTTTTTTTGGTATTGACGACCAGATTGTTTCAGCTGCACCTTGATGACATATTTTCGACTTCATCCCTGTATGCAGACTCATCTCCCGTCATGATGAGCCCAATCACAGTTGTGTCATCAGCAAACTTGTTAAAGTTAATATTTACAGCATACGAATGTTGGGTGGGTGGGTGGGGGGTGCAGTCGTGAGTGTATAGAGCGTACAGCAGGGGACTCGGCACACATCCCTGAGTTTGGTCATTATTATTTTTATCCTGCTGTTAACATTTTTTTAAAAACATTAAGCATTTAATAAAGTGTTTTTTAATACTGTTAATAAGAAAAATGCTCCCGTACTATGTTATACGATGATAAATTGATGTTAGGTTGATTTAGGAAAATACCAAAATGAGAATGGACTTACTTTGGAGTTGACAAATGGACAGAGGACACCCAAACTGAACAGACCGAGTAAAGGACCCCCAGTGACCCCCCAAATGATGGACACTGCCTGTTTGAAGAGACCTGCAGCTCAAAAAACACTTTAAGAATGGTCGTATTTACTGAGGTGAAAAATTTACTTATTTACGTAACTAACATGCTTTCTAATAAACAACAACAACGTTCCTGGATGTGTTTGCCTGAACACATTGACAGCTCTGCATTAACAGATCCCTCTACCTGCATAATATGTCCCATGAGTGATGCCAGTCCAGCCATGGCAACGCATACAATTCCAAAAAACACACCTGCAAAAACATCACATCACAAAATGACATTTTTATCGACTACCAGCCGCATCCATGTAGCAGTAATTAATCTAATATAACATGCAGTCTGTGTTATAAACAAACAACAGGAAACTCGTTATTTACTCAGCCCTTTGGAGATTAAGAGAAGCTTTTTCTCAGATAGTTTAATGCGTGGTTTGATCAGGTCCTCCGTGGTCACTGCAGCCATTGCGTTGATTGAAGTAGAAACTGTGCTGAACATGAAGAAATGAACCATGTTTACTCTGGACTAATGGACATAACTGACACTTCAAATGTGGCACAGCTTTAAATGTTACATGCAACATGAATAAAAATATATCAAATTATGTTGTATGAACCTCAGAGAGGCACTATATACTGCAGCAAAAAATAGTCCTGGAAGACCTTGGTGATCTGCCAAGATATCCATCACCAAATAAGGCAACAGCTGTAAAGGAAAAAAAGATTTTTATTTTAAGATCATAAAATAACTTGAATAAAAACAAACATCCTGTGGTTTCTTTGTTTATGTGTATGGACCTGATCAGGTGATGAAACTTGTCCAGCTTTCCATGGGTCACAGTTCTTATAGAACGAATAAAGACACAGCCCTGAAATCACTGACGATGTCAGGGTGCAAGCTAGGCCTAACACGTTGATGAAGAGAGCTCTGAAAAAACACAACACGAAAAAGTGACGTATGCAAACAAAAATCAGTGTAGCATAGCAAATGAGATTATATTTCTTATCACTGTATGCTGATGATGTCTAAAACGATAACTCAATATGAAGAATGTGAATGAAGTTGGAGTTAATTGAATAAGGATCCATTATTTTTTGTTTCATTTATTTTATTTACTTATCTTTTCTCCTCGTTACTATGTGGAGTGTAGGGCCGTGCAGAGAGGTTTAAAGGGGCGGATGCTCAAAGTTAAAAAGGGGCACATTGAACCAGGTTGAATAACAACAACACACATTCATCAAGAATCTAATATGGGAAGGGCAGGGCTGTGTTGATCTGAGACTGTAGACATTAAAAAGTCCATAGGAGAGATGGTAGCTGATTAAACAAGTGTCATGAGATAATAACAAAATGCAAAGATTGGTGACAGCGCTTGGGACCATAAGGCAACAAAAAACTGTGAGAAATAATTTAGGCTCTGCCTGTGATTCACTCTTTGCTTCTCTTCTTCCTTCCATCCCATCATTTCATATATCACTCTCCACTTGCTGTCTATCTGAGAACAAGGCACAACTTGCTATTGCAATAAACTATAATCTAATTATCCACACCTAACAACTCTTGCACTTAATCTATAATAAAATGATGACAGAAAAATGTTATAGCACTGCCTTTAGTAGCCTCACACAGCTCCTGCTGTTTCCTCCTCATGTCCTTACCAGGCATGTCTGGACAATGTTATATCATGAGTAATATTTTTTTTAAAAATCCATCTAAATGAAACACACACATGCACGCACACACAATGACATTTTAGACCTTCTTCAGAATACTGTATATACTATGGGCATCATGGTGCTGATCCAGAATCTTTTTTTTTAATTTATTTATTACTAGAGCTACAATAATAAAGCAATGAGGAGGGGGAAGTAATAAATATGAAATAATGTCATTATGATGATTCCATTTGTTTCACTATCCACTCTGTGCAGGGGCAAAGCTTATTACATTTTTAAACTGTAGAGATACAATCATTTTACTGCTGTAAAATCCAAATTTTGTCTTATTTAAAATATAAATCTAATATAATCTGCTTCTTAATGTATGTTCTTTAAAATACAGCGTGTGTTTTTTTAATGTATTATAATTATTATAATGCATAATTATGTGGACATGCATATTAGATCGTTTTTTAGTGAAATATAATCCCTCCAGAAAGGCAGGAAAAGCCCGGAAACTTACTTTAAAACTAAATATGTTCTAAATACTTTAAAACTAAATATGTTCCCTAAAACGGTGACAGAGCTACAGACCCATGACAGCCTTACACAGGTAGCCAGCAGCTATGACCAGCACTACTTGTGCAGTTAATAAAAGGACAGGTAATGTTTGTCACGTTGTTGCACACACAGCACGCTCGTTTGTTTCAGTTCGTCATTTGACACAAGACATCTTACCAACGTGTACGTAATGAGCTAATACTCCTGGGTGCTACACACTACAGTGTACGCTGTACACCTACTTACTGGTTTTGTCGCATCAGTCTGTGTCTCTGAGTTAACTTGTGTTTCTCCTACAGCTCCGGACCACTAAAAATGCGCGTGCTCTTTGTGAGCTCGTTCCCGTCTCGTAACCAGCGCGTTCTGCCGTCGAGGGCGATCATTGGTTAAATGTGATCATGTGACTGATGCAAGCCAGATCCTTTTATTTAGCAAAACTGTGATTAATAGTTAAATATTATTGTTGAGGGGCACAGACAGGACTCCGCACGCACACACACATAAAAAAATAAATAATTTTTTTTAAAAAGTTGCCTTATCAAAAGGGCACCCATCAGGAAAGGGGCGGGTGCTCAAGCCCCTCTAGCCCCCCCTCTGCACGTGCCTGGTGGAGTGGTATATTCTGATTGTAAATTTGTTGTTTGGTTTGAGTTAGGACTGGAAATAAGTGTTAATGTTAGTTTGTTCCTTGACTTTTGGTGCCCACTTGCGAAATAAGTTGGATTGTAGATAGGGGGCAGGGTTTAATAAGAATATATTCTTCTGCCTGCTCCTTTTCACACGTGGTTGCAGTGCTTTACTGACAGAAAGTGTAGTTGGTTTGTTTGAAAGAACTAACTGTGGAAACTGTTGACCAAGTGTGAAATAATTAAATTAAATTAAATTAAATTAAATTAAATTAAATTAAATTAAATTAAATTAAATTAAATTATGTCATCATTTATAATAGCTTCATAGCTATCTTTTCCGAGTTTATGATAAGAACGTGTCATTTGCCAGCAAACCCCACCAATGTAGTGTCTTTGGCTGAATCAGAATTTACATAGATGTGGAAATAGACGTGTCATATATTGTTGCTTTTTAAAAAAAAAACTTTTTATTATTATTATTTTAATTATTAGTTTTGCAAGCTAAACAGGAAGGAAGGAATACATTCCTTTGAATCACTCACAATCTGGCATGTTTAATGCTCTTGCAGGAGTTGTATCTCTGAACTTGAGGTTGGTAGGTCCCATAAACTGCACTCCAACCAACTGTCCCTCCGATGACTAGTGTCCAAAAAGTGTGTCTTCTCAGAGGGTTTATGTCAAAGCTGGGATTACACAATGAAAGGATGATTTTAGTATAACACACACACACACACACACACACACACATACACATACACACACACACACACACACATATACTCACTCCACAAAGTTAATTCTTCCTCCTTCTTGGGCATCTGACAAGATAGTGGAGATTCCTCCTTTTAAGATCACACTTTTGATTATAACAGACATGTAGCCTGCAAACATTATTCCAATCTGGAAGAAAAATCAGAGATTTGTTTGGTTGGCAGATCTGTATTCTGTAACTATGTTGACAGATTTTGGTCCCAGTTATCAAATTCTTGCTAATTTACATGAATACTGCAAAGAATCAAGACATGACTCAAACGTGGTTGTGGTGTCGATAAAATTAGACTGAAACCTGATTGCAATTTAATTCAGTTTTACTTACATAGAATATGGAATATATTTATATGGTTCCAAATCATAACAAAAGGACATTATATTGTAAGATAAAGACGCTACAATCCAGAGAAAACGCCAGCAATCAAATGGCAGTGTGAACCAAAAAACTCCCTTTTAACAGGAAGAAACGTGAACGTCAGGAAGGGGCAGCCATCTACCACAACTATTTGGAGGCATTTGTGTATTTTTTTTTCGTTTTATTTGATCCAGAACCCTACCTGAACAACATCTGTCCACACCACAGCTTTCAGGCCACCCTGTAACAAACGCCACAAAACAAGAAAAATCTCTGTCAAAAAGGTTAGGAAGCTGTATTAATGAACAGAATGCATAACGTGGAAATATGTGACCGTATTCTGTAGTAGAACATTTTCAGAAAGCACAAGTGATGGGAATAACGGCGTCACTAACGACGTTACTTTTTTCAGTAACAAGTACATTAATAAGGGGGGGACAGGACAATGGACAGGCGAAGGAAAAGTGCCAGAGATTAATAACAACTAATGCATCCACAGGCAGCTGTATACCTCTGTTTAATCTGCAGTGGAGCAAAGTGAAAATTTGTCCTGTCTGAAGAGTCACATTTTTTGTGGAGACTGTTGAAAAGCTGAAGTCCTAGATTACCCATGAATGAGAAAACACTGTGCTCTGTAAACTACAGCAACTGGTTTCTAAGCTTTCAAATGTTTGCAGACTTTTAGAAAAAAAAAAAAAACAGGTGACGCAACACATTATGCAATCACGGTTTCAACTTTTGACCCTTAGTGATTGCAGGTGAAAACATCAAATTTTAAAAATGGGCACATATTTTTCATGAAACAAAACAAATCATTTGAATTAAATCATCCAAATGAAAACGTCAAGAAATCAGAGGTGATGTTAAATGAGAGATATTTTGTTTTAAAGGGTAAATGGGAAGGGGACCTCGTGAATTTTAGGAAAATGTAAATATTCTCATTTAATCTCTGCTGAATGTGAAAGTGGGGGTCTCTTAAGGTTCCTGGCTTAGTGATGCTCGATGAGGTTCGACTGACAATGTGATGCACTGCAGTGTGTGTGTCGTATGTAATAAATGTTTTACTAACCAGTGCACAATACAAAGTACAAACAGTGGCTGTTGAAATAATCCCACCCCACAGGTTCATACCAGTCACTGCAAAAAGAAGGGAAATTCATTAACAGGGGAAACACTCTTGTTCAAGATCCCTTCACGAACTTAACTGCTGTGAACTGGAGCTGACATACCTTGGTTCAAAGCCAGAGCTGGAGCATAAATTACAAGTCCAGTGTAGAGCAACTGTGGCAAAAAGTTAGAAAGTCACAGCAACAACATGTCTCTGCTGATACCAACGTAGTTTTATGTGCAGAAGTCAAAGCACTACAAAGATTGAACCACTGGCTTCTTACTGCGTTAAAAAAGAAGATCAGCATTCCCAGGAGACGAGTGGCTCTGCTGAAACGCAGCTCCAGATACTTGGCAGAGACCAGACAGAGAAAAGACGCATATTGATACTGATACATGAAACTTCTAGTTCCCCTCACTCCCTCCAATTCAAAGCTAGTACTTTGTACACTTACTGACAGGTGTAGCCCAGACAACAGTTTAAAATATAGCAAAAATAATGTTGAAAACAAAACCACAGTTACCTCATATGTGCTGTTGATGGCCAGTCTGTAGAAAACTGGGAGAAAGACTTCGGATGTGTACACCACTGCTATTACATAGGAAATACTTAAATAGCCAAATATGGCTCCGTAGCGATACACCTACGGACAGGTTGAAAAAGATTTATGGAAACACAAAATAGCAAAACAGCTGGTTGGCTGGTGAAACTTTGCCGGAGATCATTTGAAACGCTGATGCTGCTGATACTGAACGAGCTTTGGAGCAACATATGAACAGTGCTGAACTCTGGTGAGTAACACGAAGACTTTAAATTCGTTATTTGATTTGTTTGAAATTGAAAGCGGTGCACTCAAAGTAATGCTCGGTTAGCTGACTCCAGCCGTCTTCTAATGCACAGAAATCACAGTTTTACGCATTTTATAAAATTCTAATTTAAGCTCTGAATAAATGTTTGTGCGCTGAGGAAGCTGAGTGCAGATCCAGGACAGTCCCGACACGTTACCTCGGCTGGGTTGGAGAGCACAGTGACGGATGACATGTAGCTGGCAGTGAGGGACATGGAGACAGCCAGGGCATTGAGTTTTCGGCCCCCAGTTAAAAAGTCCCTGGAGGTTCCTTGTTTCCTGCTTCTCCAGGCGTAATAAAAACCAACAGCAGCAGACAGGAGCAGAACGACAGCAAACACCACATAGTCTGCTGCCACGAGCAAGTGAGCATCCCCGGACATTTTATCAGTCGGAGCAAAACTGAAATAAAGCTAAAGCGTTTATCAGGCAGTGCTTTGTAGATCACTGGGAAGGCGGTGTCATCACCTCCAGGTACTCTATTAAATTGTAAGATAAATTATTCCAGGCGGTGCGCGCACGCGTCCTTTCAGGTTAAGCTCAAAGTTAATGAATAAAGTTTAGAATTTCGAGTGTGAACCCAAACACATAAAACTTGGGTAACAATAGTGCTTTGTGCCACCACCAGAAAACTGGATGCATGTTTAAAGGACCTCTTTCTTGTGCTGTGGCTGGTGGATGTCAGATAGGGACGTGCTCTTTGTCCTGGGATTTGGGTCGTTTCTGCAGATTACGCTGTGTTTGCATTTGGAACACCATGTGTATTTGTTCTGGGCCCTCTGTGATATTGTGTTAAAGGTTTGATAATCAGTTATTGCAGACACACTGTTATAGTGTTAAGGTTCAAAATTGAGGAAGGAGAATACAAACCACCCATGGTCCAGGAGCTCTTGGTCAAACAATGATTTTAATGAATACACACGTGTGGGAAGAACACTCTGTACGCCGACAGCAAGTGATCTCCGACTTCCTCAAAGCATACACAGATTTTATACCGTCAGGACTTGTTTACTGACGCCCCTTCATGCGTCACAGATACATTTTATACATAGATCAGATCAACACCACAATGACTTTTAACCCAGAAGATCATCTTCTATTTTCATGGCTGGTACTTTCCGTTCTTGCCTTAAAGTGAATTGTTCCTCTTTCTTGCCGAGACACGACTAATCTCTCCTCTAAATAAATCTAACTCGTGTGTGTGTGTGTGTTGACCCCACATGCTCTTTGTGTCACCTCTTCACCTACTAACTGTCTGTGTCTCGTCCTCAAATGCTCTTTCTTAATTCACCTGTTGCACTTCTGACCTTTCACTAGACCAGAGGCTCACGGAGACTATGTGTATGTCTTCTACTAAATAAATGTTTTAACCAAGAACCTCTACTAAAACCTTAATATGAAATGACCTGATATATAAGTGTTTTGTAAGCATGTATTGCAATTCCTTCTATGGCTCCAAATCACTTGCACAATAGATTGTCCGGACATCGCGCCGAACAAAGCTTCCAACCCCCAATTAATTGACCGAGCTCCAACTCTTTAATAAGCACAGATATGCATTGTGTATAAAATAGTCATAACTGCACCTGAAATACAAAATTAACATCATCATAAACATCTTAAGGCCATCTTAAAGCTATCTGTTACATTGTTAAAGCCTCGTCTTAGCCTGCTGCTCAAAATAACTTCTTGCTTCTGCAAACTCTCTGCAAGCCTGTTTCCTGTCAGCCTGTGACTTTTAGCCTTTCTGAAAGACACACTGTTCAACCCCTGAATGCAATATAAACTCCAGATTATATTATTAATGCAATGGTAATGATGACAATTATTTAACAATAGCAGTAAAATAATTTCCCTGCTCCACAATAGCCTCCTAAGCGCCTTTATTGAACGTGTTTAAACATTGTGCTTCTCCAGTAAAAGTAAAACAAACAGACCAAACAGGACTTCCACTGACCTCACCGATGATTATTCTTCATCAAAACATCCTAAGTGAAACCTTAAATGCTTTATATACACACGCACATGTTTAAAAAGTCCAAGTGTTTGGTAGGCCACATTTAAGATTTATGTATTTTCATGTTGTGACTTGTATCAACAGATTCTCACTACCTGAGCAAGTAGTCCCATAAGTGATGCCAGGCCAGCCATAGAAACACACAACCCTCCAATACTGCAACCTGCAACAACTTCGTGTAAAAACTGACATTTTAATCATGAAGATTTATAACTAATTCAGCTTTAGCCTCAGTCACATACCAGTGCTCAAAGGACAGAGTTCACCATGTACTGTGAACAGATCAGGTACGTACTCAGTGCTCTGGAGATGTAAAGCAATTGTCTGTCAGTCAGTGTGACATTTGGCTTGATCAGGTCCTCTAGAGTCACTGCAGCCAATGTGTTGATGATTGATGAGACTGTGCTGAGCTTAATAAAAGTTATTAAAAGGTCTGCAACCATTCACGTAACATTTGACAATCATTTAACTGATGGAACCAGCTAGGAAACAAGATGCATTAAGTACAGGATGAGGCCCAGCTTTTGATGTTGGAAACTGCAATACTTTATTAGCAAATAAAAGTATAAAACCTTAAGGTGCCACTGTAAACTGCTGCAAGAAAGAGTCCTGGGAGGCCAGGGTAGCTTTTCAGGATATCCATTACCAAATATGGCAGCAGCTATGAAGAAACAAAGATCAACTTGTTGCTTGTAAAACCACAGGCAGATCCACTAGTACTTTAAGGGAATAAGTTATGACACAGAACCTCAATACCTGATCAGAAAAAGAAATTGTTCCAGCTGTCCATGGATCAGTCCTTATAGAAAGAGTAGAGGCACAATCCTGAAAACACTGCAGATCCCAGGAACAAAGAATAACTTACCACGCTGATGAACACAGCTCTGAAAGAGACCAGGTGAAACAGTTGAAAGGATAAATTTCCATTCTTGCCAGGCTGGCATTAAGAAAAATCTACACTTGTTTATGGATGCACTGTATCCGGGTCCCATTAGTTACAAGACTGAGGGTCCTTAAATCATACCAAGTCTAGACTTTGAGTATTCTATGGTCCTGCTTGCAAGTACACTGCACTTAATAGATTAGACAAGCAGAAAGTTGACTAGCACATTTTTACACTTCCATATGCAAGCCTGAAAATTTTCCACATTTTAAGTGATAGTATTGTTTCAGTTATAAAATCCTCCCATTAAATTATGACTCACATTCTGGCATGAGTGATACTCTTGCAGGAGTTGTATCTCTGAACCTGAGTCTGGCTAGTTCCACTGGTCATTGTCCAGCCGAGTGTCCCACCGATGGCTATGGTCCAAAATGTGTGCCGCCTCAGAGGGTTCAAGTCAAAACTGGGAAAACCGTATACCTATGAATCATCTAAAGTGAAGTGACAATTGTGCAACTTTATTCATATTTAAAAAACAGTAACTACAGACCCTAATGATTTCACGCAAATGCATCAATATGACCCGTAACTCCTTATATGACTGATGATGGATGACTAAGAGCCTACACAGATATGTCAATGAGGTTTCCAGGAAAAACTGGCCTGGTGTTTGTCACAAGACAATACTGTAGTGAAAAGGCAGAATAATATTTGCTCAGAAAAGTTAATGTGATTTTAAACCCCAGCACTGTAACATATTCAGCATCTTTGCAATCTATCCAAATAAGCCCGAGTAAGAGTAGATTAGAGTACGCTAATATGGTCAAACATGTCAGAAGTTGCTGCAGGGATGTCAAAGCCTTAGCACTGCAGGAGACATGGGCTGAACCAGTCACTTCCTTTCTGTACAGTTTAATTATACATTTAAATATAGCTGCAAATCCATCAATGGACCATCTTAAAATGTAAGAAATGTGTAAAGTTTAAAAATTGTTGGAGGTCTTTACTGTTGACCCACTTTTAAAAAAAATAATAATAATTGATTGTTCTTTCTTATCTACTTTGGTCAGAGTCTCTGGTAGACCAATTATGGCCCCTTGGCCTTACGTTTGACACCCCTGGGCTATTGAGTCATTTTGACTTATTCATTTAGAGCGGTTTAAAAAAAAATAAAAAAATGTTTGCCTTTACCTGGACAATCACTCCCTATATTGGGGTTCAGCCAGAGTTCTTTGGCTTATTTTCAGACTATAGTACAGAAGCAATTTGTTTCCAGAAGTTCAGTCTATCAACGTGCCTAGTTCAAGTACTGTGATTTAAATCCAAGTAAAGAAAGCAGTGCTTTTGTTGCACTCAGTTCCAACAGTGGGGCTCAAATACACACTTTAATGTACTGTACATTTCTATCATTTGAATTATGGTGCAAAATTGTACTCAATTTCCCAAAACAATTCCTCAGTATTGAAATGCAAGGGTTTGAATATGCAGGCTCTTAAAGTTACTTTACTTTCTTCCCTTATACTCACTCCAGAAAGTTCAGTCTTCCTCCTTGTGAATTGGACAGAATAGAGACTCCTAAGGAGAGACACTTGGATATGACACAGAAGGCCGGCTAACATTATTCCAACCTAGAAGATAAAAATCGGATTATATCAAGACATTTACCCCACTGCTACAACTAGAATTCAAGTTTAATTGTGATTTAGAATTAAAGCCAAATGTCCTGGCACTCGAAATTGACTCATTTGATATTCTTCTATGTAGGCTATGTAGCATTAACAGTAATCTTGCGTGTCGAAGCCTACCTGGAAAACATCTGTCCAAACCACTGCCTTCATTCCACCCTGAAATAATGAGCCCATTTAAATCCAGACAGTCAAAGCAAGAAACAGTTCAGTTTAAGGGAAATGTATAGCAGAGAGAGAGATGACTTTTGCAGCTTTTGTTGTTCCATACCAATGCGCAGTATGCCGTACAGACCATTCCTGTTACCACGATTACCACCCACAGATTCCAGCCAGTCACTGCAGAGAAGTGGGAACATTTAAGATACTGGTCACTCAAGTACCCACAAGTTTACTTGTGCAGTAATGTTTCCTGAACCTGTCAGCTTTGGCCTGACTATACCTTGATTTAATGCGAGGGCTGGAGCATAAATTGCAAGTCCAGACAAAAGGAGCTGTGGTAAAAAAAAAAAAAAAGGACAAATGGCCATCTGGTTACAGATATGTGGCCCTAGCCAAACACGTCTTAAAACTTGCTTACTGCCATACTCGCTGTTTGAATAATAGTGAGGAATGTTACCAGCAGACGGGTTACTTTGTTATAACGCAGCTCCAGATACTTGGTAGAGAAGACAGTTACTCATACAGCATCCAAACAGACTTTTTTTAAAAAACAAACAAACTAGTGGTGCATTTATTGTACCATAGAGCAGTCTAATTAAAAAACAAACAAACATTTTATTACACAATAAATCATAACTGGTTTAACCAGAAACCAAATAAACTGATATCTTCCCTTTAAATTACGGACGCGCTTCTGGTTATTGTACACAATCTGCAAAAAGCTACTACACATACCTGAAAAGTGCTGGTAATGGGCAGCCTGTAAAAGACTGGGAGAAAGATCTCACATGTGAACACCTGGGCCAGAAAATGCCCGAAGCAAGCATACCCTATGATGGCTCTATAGCGGTACACCTACAGACAAGCAGCGTTTCCAATTTAACAAACAGGAAAATGAGCAAGACCATGACACACATGCAGGTTTATAAAGTTTTAACAATTCACACAGTCGGGCTATTGGAGTTGGTGCAGTAGACTTGAAATACTAACAGGAGTCCAACCCTGAATAAATGTTTTTATTACAGCGTGGATATTAGATATTTTAGTATTATGGGAGCATTTACTGGGTACTTTTTTTGATGATATTAGACAGAAGATTCTGTGACTCAACAAGGCTCTTTATGTTACCGTCATTTTCTCTTGCTGTGTCAACTGAAGATTTTATGGTGTGAAAGTAGATACTAAGGTTTGAGGGAAAACACCAACAAATCACTCTTTTACTTATCACTCCCTTGCAGAAGATGTTTATGTGAAGACCATCTGGGTTGTGTCAGAACTCACGGATGTAGGAGACCTCTGTATAAGATTTATAGGCCTTGTGAGTGTATCTTTATTGCCCTTGCTGAACAAAGGATTCCAACTGTCGAAGGACACCACCCCACCCAGTGGGCAGGGTCTGAACTGAAACCTGTTGTCTGCCTATAAAAACTGCTGCACAAAAGAATAAACCGAGTTAGTTTGGGATGACAATCTAGAACAGTCTCCGCGTCTTCTTGTTCTTCCAAACTGCTCCCGGTACTCCGGCCGGTGCCGTAATTAACTGTTGATCATATTTGAGTGTTACTTGAGAATATTCTAATTGTTATAGGTTAAAGGCTGAACTCTGATGATGAAAGCCCAGGCCTCAAAGAAACCCAGAATGGAGTTTCTTAAAATTATCAAACTCATTTTTCATCGTGGGCCAAATGGACTGGACCAGTTAAACTACCGTCAGTGTAAAGACATGTAATGCACATTTCATCTGAGATATTTTAAATATAAAAGTCATACTTCCAATAATACAGCTTGGAATATTTTATTAGCTAACAGAATGTTTTTACTATAAACTCAAAGTTCTATGCAATTAGTTTTTCTGTTACTTAAATGTTGTATTAATTGCCACGAGGAAGGTCCTTATACTTATGCAAGTACAGTTTAAAGTCAAATATTCGCGGGGAAAGCCAATCACAGGAAAAAATGAAAGTGCAATGAGAGAATTTTAATCTGAGGCCAATCCCGCACATTACCTCTACCGGAATGGATATCAGTATGATGGACGACAGGTCGCTGGCGGTCAGTGACAGGGAGACGGGCAGAGCGGTGAGTTTTCGATCTCCGGTTAAGAATTCCTGGGTATTTTGCTGCCTTCTTCCGATCCAAGCGTAGTGTAAGCCGATGGTTGCGGACACCAGCAGCATCAACACAAAAACTGCATAGTCCGCTATGTGCAACGAGTCAGCTCCAGCCAAGTCCTCACACATTTTGTTACAAGTCAGAGCAAAACTAACTATAACGCCAGATAGGCCTTTACAAATCACTGCGAACCCTGCTCTCCATGACGCACAAACTCGCTATGTGTCCGAGCTCTTCAGCTTATATATTCCTAAACACCTATAGTTATGTTCGTTGTTAGCCACAACCTCCACAGGTGACGCTGATTAAGACTCCTGATTAAGGCCGTGCACTGATTGGAAACAGGCGGGTAATGAGGGAGAACATGTTTTGTTCGTTTCTACATGAGCTTTGTGTGATTTGATAAGTATCTGAGGCTGAGACCACAGGACTGTAAAACATGATTGCTGGGCTTCATATCTGTACTGAACAGTCATATAAGTAGTGATGGGAAGATGAAGCTTCATGAAGCACTGAAGCTTTTCATCCAATTGGTTCATCCCAGCGCAAAGCTTCTTGAAGCTTCATTTGCTCTAGTAGGAGACCTACTGGACGTAAAAATATTAGTTGGCATGAATTTGAAGAGTGTGGCCTTTTGCACACAGCCTGTAAATGTCAACAACACAAGGAGTGTGTAAAACATGTATATTGTAGTGATGGCAGGATACTGTGTATATTTATACTGGCAGTATGGAAAATGATTATTTGGAAATGCTTAAAATGGAAATGATCATTTACTGTGAGGTGTGGTTGGGGTGTGGACAGTAGTTGTGCTCCTCTTCTTAGCTGGCTCCATTCTCTCCTGACTTTCTCTCCTCACTCTCATAAACCTCCAAACTCTCACTAACCGCAACTCTCCATCAAACACCCACATTTTTGAATGAAGTCTGAGGGGTTTATATCGCTGTCATATCTCGCGGCAAAGTTCGAACCACTTCATGAACCAGTCACGTGGTACAGCCGGGCAGCGAGGCTTCGGACGTCATCATTTTCAGCTCCTCCCATAAATGAAGCAAGGCTCGATACGCGCATCGCGGAAACGCCCCCTCAATTACTCGACACATGCAGGCTTCGAAGCCTCGATACAGAACGTCACATCACTACATATAAGATTAGCTAGTAAATAACAATTA
The DNA here is from genome assembly GCF_057382275.1 of Copadichromis virginalis. Lineage (NCBI taxonomy): Eukaryota > Metazoa > Chordata > Actinopteri > Cichliformes > Cichlidae > Copadichromis > Copadichromis virginalis. Next base: position 37,505,235 of record NC_140634.1, read on the forward strand.
GTTAATGTTGTTCATGTTCACTAAAGTCAGTGTAAATATGAGATGACCAATACTATAGTTATTATATTAATCATTATAGGTTATTACAGCAGTGAGTTTGAACTCTCAAATCAAATCACTTCTATTGTGACATCACATGTGCAGGTACACTGGTACAGCACATGTGAGTGAAATTCATGTGAGTGAACTCTGTGTCAAATACTGAGCTTCAGTAAAGATTCAAGTTGCAGTTATTTATATGTCCTGTCACCTTAAATCTTCACTCAAAGACAATTATCTTTGACAGTGTATATGTATATGTATTATATTTAACCTCCTAAGACCCGAACTCTTCCATGACATGCATTTTTAATTTCTCTTTGATATCTGGGCATATTGGTGCCTGATGAATGTAAAAACAGAGAATTATCAGATTTTTTTTTACCTTATTTTTGTTTTTAAGAACAATAAGAGCCACATATGAGGATATCCGTTTAAAATATTTGATAGAACAGTGGCAGTATAATGTCCTCGTACGTGGATATCAGGCCCATGTAGAGCAAAATTGAGTATTTTGGTCTAAATAACCCAAAATGTGATGTCCACATGGGGCAGCACGGTGGCACGGTGGTTAGCACTGTTGCCGCACAGCAAGAAGGTCCTGAGTTCAATTCCACCATCAGGCCGGGGTCTTTCTGTGAATAGAATAGAATAGAATAGCCTTTATTGTCATTGTACAGAGTACAACGAAATTGGAGTGCCACTCCCTTGGTGCAAGTTTCAATAATAAATATAAATGTAAAATATAAAAAGTACAAAAAAAACAATCGTAAGTACTCAAACAATAGTATGTACAATATATACAGGATAGCAGCATTAATATAATGACAGTGACGGTATGGAATAGGTTCAGTTGTTTTTGTGCTTATTTACTACGGTGATAGCTCTGGGAAAGAAGCTATCCCTGAATCTGTTTGTCCTGGTTTTATGTGACCTGTACCGTCGGCCTGACGGTAATAGTTCAAACAGTTGGTTGCTGGGGTGAGAGTGGTCCTTGATGATATTGCCAGCTCTGCTGAGGTACCGAGAGTTTGCAGTGACCTCCAGGCTGGGCAGAGAGCAGCCAGTGATCTTCTGGGCTGTGTTGATGACCCTCTGCAGTACTTTCCTGTCTGCAGCTGAGCACCCTGCATACCATGTTGTTATGCCGTACGTTAGGATGCTCTCTATGGTGGCTCTGTAAAATGTCACCAGCAGCCTCTCCTCCAGGTTGTTCCTCCTGAGCACTCTCAGAAAGTGGAGACGCTGCTGGGCCTTTTTAACCACCGCTGTAGTATTTGCAGTCCAGGAGAGGTCATCAGATATCTGCACGCCCAGAAACCTCATGGAGTGTACCCTCTCCACACAGCTCCCGTGAATGTAAAGTGGGGCCGGGTCTGCTCTGCCCTTCCTGAAGTCCAAGATAAGTTCTTTAGTTTTTGTGGTGTTCAGTTGGAGGTTGTTAACTGAACACCACTCAGTCAGTCTGTTGACCTCATCTCTGTAGTCTGACTCATCCCCCCTTGAGATGAGTCCAACCACTGTGGTGTCATCCGCGAACTTTATGATGGTGTTTGAGAGATGGGTAGGGGAGCAGTCGGATGTGTAGAGCGTAAACAGGAGGGGACTCAAAACACATCCTTGTGGAGACCCGGTGCTGAGTGTGATGGTGCTGGACCGGTGGGGGCCGAGTCTGACAGACTGTGGTCTATTTGTCAGGAAGTCCTTGATCCAGAGGCAGATGGGGGTGGAGAGTCCCAGGTGAGACAGTTTCTGGACCAGGATCTCCGGGATGATATGATTGTGTGGAGTTTACATCAGAATCAGAATACTTTATTGATCCCTGGGGGAAATTATTTTTTGTTACAGTGCTCCATTTTAAACCAACATTAAGACAAGACAGACAATACGCTAACTAAGAATAGTACAATATATACATATATATACATACATACATACATACATAAGTCACTTATAAATAAATATTTGGAAAAGAAACATGTGTAGCTGTAGCAGCAAACAGTGTGTTAAGTGGATGCGTTGTACAGGGAGATGGCCACAGGCAGGAATGATTTCCTGTGTCGTTCAGTGGTGCTTTTCGGTAATCTCAGTCTCTCACTGAACGAGCTCCTGTGGCTGACCAACATGTCATGGAGTGGGTGGGAGGTGTTATCCAACATTGTCTTTATCTTGGACAGCATCCGCCTCTCCGACACCACCTTGAGGGAGTCCAGCTCCATCCCCACAACATTGCTGGCCTTACGGATCAGTTTATTAAGTCTGTTGGCATCTGCGACCCTCAGCCTGCTCCCCCAGCATGCAACAGCATAGAGGATCGCACTGGCCACAACAGACTCATAGAAAATCCTCAGCATTTTCTGGCAGATGTTGAAGGACCTCAGTCGCCTCAAAAAATAGAGACGACTCTGGCCCTTCCTGTAAAGTGCTGTGGTGTTTTTAGCCCAGTCCAGTTTATTGTCAATGTGTACTCCAAGGTATTTATAGTCCTCCACAATGTCAACACTGACCCCCTGGATTGAAACAGGGGTCAAGTGTTTCCTGGTCTTCCTGAAGTCCACGATCAGTTCCTTGGTCTTTGCCACGTTGAGCTGCAGATGATTCTGCTCACACCACGTGACAAAGGAGTCGACCACAGCCCGGTACTCTGTCTCATCATCCCTGCTGATGCATCCAACCACCGCAGAGTCATCAGAAAACTTCTGAAGATGGCAGGTCTCTGTGCAGTGGCTGAAGTCTGTGGTGTAGAGGGTGAAGAGGAAGGGGGAGAGGACAGTCCCCTGTGGTGCCCCTGTGTTGCTAATCACCTTGTCAGACACACACTGTGGGAGACGTACATATTGTGGTCTTCCTGTCAGGTAATCAACAATCCAGGACACCAGAGAAGCATCCACCTGCATCGCTGCTAACTTATCACCCAGGAGGGTCGGCCTGATGGTGTTGAAAGCACTGGAAAAGTCAAAAAACATGACCCTCACAGTGCTCGCCGGCTTACATGTTCTCCCCGTGTCTGCGTGGGTTCCCTCTGGGTACTCCGGCTTCCTCCCACCGTCCAAAGACATGCAGTTTGTGGGGATAGGTTAATTGGATAATCCAAATTGCCACTGAGTATGAATGGTTGTCTGTCCTTGTGTGTTAGCCCTGTGACAGACTGGCGACCTGTCCAGGGTGTACCCCGCCTCTCGCCCCATGACAGCTGGGATTGGCTCCAGCACCCCCCGCGACCCTGAAAAGGATAAGCGGTAGCGAATGGTAACACGTTCTCACTCCCAACTCGTCAAACGTGTGACGCATGGTCAGGCTCCCTCTGCTGCACTTATGGACGCGCAGGGTACCCCTCTCGCGTCGGGAATTGACGTGAAGGGTCCTCCGATTGAAGAGATTGCCGGGAAGTGCCTGTTGTCGGTATATTTAGACATTTTCCAAATCACATTGTAGTGACGTATACAGAACACAATAAATTATACAATGTAAACAACTACCTGAAAAACAGGTAGAACAATACTTTTGTATGGTTTATTGCATTTACGGAGGGAGTGATGTATGCTGGGTAATGGCACAGCTAGCGACTGGGTGACTTTATTCACCCGCTTCGGCTGTTATCAGTCCATACATTAGCGTTATTAGCACAAACCAGTCCCATAGATATGGGCCATCTCCTGCTAGATTGTTCAGAAGGTTGTTCTCATCCATCCAGATGGAGGATCACTAACAGGAGCGTGGGAAGACTCCAGAATCCACTCTGGCTGGAATCCGGTGGATATGCAGTGTGTACAGGTAAGACCATTTAAACGGACAGCATTTATAGAATGACTATTAAAAGTCAGCGAGTGTCAATAATGTTAATGTGGTTATGTTAGTAATACACCGAGTGCTAATATAACAGCTTTAAGATGCATTTGTAGATGTTATTACGTGTTTTACCGTCTTTATGGTGCTAGCTTAAAGTTACGGTGTAAACGTTAGCTTATATTGGAGGAAAGCTGTTACTGGTTAAACGATGTTAGCACAGAAATATTAGCTTCTGTCATGACTGATGAAGTTACTAGTTAATAAAGTTTCCAGTAAAGTGATTAATCGCAGCCACAGACTGACAGCAAATATCTCGATTAGCTTCAGTGCATCTATAATAAATATGTGCAAGTTTCAGTGCTTCGTTTAAACTGTATGATACTTATACTGACCCAGGGTCAGTGTAAAATACAATCCTAGCTGTGTGAACAAAGCCTGGCTCCTTTAATCCTGCATGACAAACCTCAGGATGCAGGTTATTATTACTCTTTCCTGCTGGCACACCTGTCACACCTGAGAGTCAGCTAGAAACGTACAGTGACGTGGACATCATGCAAAGACTGCCAGACTCTGTAATACTGCAAATGATCAGTGACTCAGGTTAACACTAAACTTTAAACAGTACCTCTGTGTCTCTGTGTGCTGAACATCTAGGATTGAGTCAGGCTGCATCAGCTGAAGCTGTTATTTGTATATATCAGTATTTTTTATTCAGGTGTGGGGAAAATACGTAAGACTGCAGTGAAGCGATGCACCAGATGAATCCCTGGCCAAAGGTATCGTACTTAAATCAGACTACTGATCCAGCCACATCAGCCTTTTGTGAGGTCTGTTTAAAGTAGACTAAAAGTGAACTGCAGGTTCCTGAGAGGTGGACTGTGAGCACAGAAACACATGTTCATACATACAGCTGCAGCAAACTTACATTAATTTTAAATAGATTTGTTACTCTGATGTCTGTCTCTGTGTTAGTCCTCTGACAGACTGGTGACCTGTCCAGGTGTGCTCTACCTGTGACTACTGGGACAGGCTCTAGCCTCTGTAATAGAAATGTTCTGTTATTCTCATTTTAAGTATTTAAGTGCTTATGCATATGCTTAGTTGTGACACTGTTATAGACTGTTCAGTGAAAGTTTCTAAAACTAGATGAACTTACTTCAGCGTCAGCAGTTTGAGAAAACAACTCCCTTTACAGGTGCTGATAAGGCCAAGGGCACAAAACAGCTTAACCATTGATCCGTTGAAGTGTGGTAGGATCAGTTTGTAACTTCCTCCCTTTTCCTTGGAATGCATAAAGGAGGAGGAGCACCACTTCTGTGGCAGCGCTGACATGACTGAACTGTGATGTTTGATGTGTGTTGGCGCAGTAATAAATAGCTTGATCACAGCTCTTTCTGTGTTGCAGACTTTATTTCAAAAATTCCACGACCCCCCCCCCCCCCCCCCCCCCCCCACCCTCCCACTGTGAACCTGAATTGAATATTCAGAAGACATTTGTTTAAATAGTTCTACAAATCTGAGCTGTCGGTGTGTCCTTGGATTGTGTGGTAATAATATTAGAGCCTGCAATCTTTCTTACTGAATCTCTACTATGAGTCATGTTACCTGAGATTAATTCTATGTTTACCTGTCAGCCTGGACGAATGTGCTGTGTGAAGGAAATTAAATTAAATCAGATCTGAACATTTGAGGAACCTGGTCATATTTAATTGAAATATGAACCAGTGATTTTTTTGATTGCTGATTCCAAGATAGTCTTTGTGGAAATCCTGTTTGGCTTTTTGTCATTTTAATTCTCTTCTCTGTTTTCCAGAACAGTTCTCCACAGTCGCTGTCCACATGGGTCAGTGGGACCAAGAAGCACTCTGCTAATGTGGGACTCTGACCAGCAACATCCAGCAGGACCCAGACAGCGTTTTCTATCTCCCAGCTGGAGTTTTTGTTTGTCAGTGACTGGAGAGTCAGATTTTTGTTGAGCTTCACACTTGCAGAGGTAAGTCAGTTTGCAGAGATCCCTCCCACCCTGGCTTTTATGTGCTAGATTTCTTATCTGAAACGGTAATATTTCAGTGACTGCTGCTTCTACACTCTACTGATCCCTGATGGGAGAATCATCAATTTTGGCAACAAAGAAGCCTGGTGGATGTTTGTTTACAGTCTGATGATGGGACATCATGCTCTGCATCTTCAAAGTTTGCCTCCTCATTATTATTCATACCCAGTAATGTGAAGTATGCTCATATCTACTATAACTGAACCAACCTGGTGCTCTTCATTTATGGAGGCTGTTGAGTCTGAATGTTGGATGTTGTGTATCTCGTGTTCTCTGGGCTTTGTTGTCCTCAGTCTTTTTGCAGGATCAGAAAACAAAACCAGGAGGCGCGTAAATGTTTCTTTTCCATGATGTTTCTTCAAATGTTTCTTCTGGATGATGATAAGACTGTGACACAGGATGCCACCTTTGGTCTTGTGATGAAGCAAAGCTCAGGAAGAAGTGTGATTAAATGGTACCCACATGTGTGCTGCTGAGAAGGATGTACAGGGGCACCTGCAGCCAAATCCAAGCTTCAGGTTAGTTGTAGTTGCAGAACGCTATAGACTGAGACAGCTGAGGCATCAAATGTTTGATTAAACGGATGAAAAAGAGAAGTTTCTTCCCTATAATTATCACTTCTTAAAATCTGTAGCAACTTCAAGTCTGTCAGCGTGCTGAGCATGCTCAGAATGTGACAATATATTTTTGTTCAATATTTAATTTCTTTCAGTTGCAATTGTTAAATGAAAAAAAAATAAAAATATATTCTTATAATTTAGCAAACTAATTTATCAAAAGAAATATACATATATCTGTATTAGTTTTAATAAATTAATTTGACAGCTGTATTGAAAATACCATATTGTATTCATACAGAATCAGTTTGGTATCATTGTTTGTCTGCTCACTGATTGTTGAAACTAAGAGCTACTTTGATCTGTTTAGATCTAAAGTATCCAAAGTTGAGCTCTGATGTTTCTTCACCCCTGTGTGTGTGATATGTGATTCCTACATGCTGGCAGAGCAGCAGTTTGTGCTCACAGATGGTGACGGTGTGGAGAGACGGTGGTGTTTCCTCAGAAGAACCAGCAGAGTCACTCGCTGACTGATGCTCGTCTGCACTGCACAGAGGAAATCAGCTGACCGAGGTTTGTCCAGTGACGTGTTATGAATGTATATTTGTTTTATGCTTACAGATATGTTTTTCTTGACAGAGGCTCTGCAGAGGTTAGACAAAGCAGAGAAAACATGTGCTTTACATTTTACTGTGATTTATTGAGATATTTGTTGCCTGATGTTCAGCAGGAATGGAGAAATGGAATCAAAGGGAGATGTTTTTGCTGTTTTTGTAATGATGTAAGTAAATCTTCAATATTATTTATTTGCTTGGTTATATTAGGAGTGTTTCTGAGTGAGGGGGGAGGAGTCATCATCCAGGTAAAGTGACGTGGATCAGTGGATACACTTGTCTCCCCTTTAAAGGAGACACTCTTAGAGAGAGACGATTAGAGTCATCCTTAAATGTTAGTGCTTTCAAATACACAAACATTTTTAAAGGACAAAAATGAACATCCAACTTTGACTGTAATACAAAATAAATCTTTGCATGTGTGTTTTCAAACTCTCAGATGGGCAGCATATCAGTCTTGGACTGTCTAACCTGCCGGAGCAGCACTGAATGACCACCACACATGAGCATGTTCCTGCAACATTCAGCATCTGATCCTTCATCTGTGTGCTGCTGCTTTTGGTAAGTAGAGTTACCCAACTACAGTAACTCTAAACACATGCCATCCATTTCTAATGGCCTGGTTACTTCCTGTCAGTTACTTTAGAAACCAAGTGGTCACCTGACCTAACACTGTTTCTTCTTCTTCCCCTTAATGTTCAAGTGTCACATGTCAAACAGCTGGAGAGGAAACTACACCAGTGTACTGGGATGTTTCACCAACACGTGCCAGATGCTGTTCCTTCATGGTGACATCACCAGAGACAGCCCCACCCACCTCAGGACCTCGCCATTGATCATGATGATTATAATGATGACAGCGAGCGGAACTAAGACTGTAAAAATCCACGACCAGAATGTTTCTTTCTAATTATTAATGAATACTGAGCCTCTTTCTGTGTTTTGTCTGTTTTGTTTTTTTTTACCTCATTTGTTACTAACAAAGTTCACAAACTCACACAGTTTACATTCTGTATGTTTCCATCTTTACCAGCCACACTCTAACTGCATTTAAGAAAATGATCCTTAGAAATCGTCCTTTTTCTCTTTTGTAATTGATGATAATTCAGTGAATATACTGCGCTGCTTCCTTCTATTGCGTCACACATTGCTTTATGTTTTTCAGTGTCCAGTTATTTTTTACTGCTGTTTGAATTCTCTGTATGTTTGACCCTGTAGACTGTTTGATGGACTGCTTGTCTTCCTGTTTGTAACCGCCGCCTGTTTTTTAATAAAGATTTGGATTTCTGACTTCAACACAGCCTCTGCGTGTCCTCCCTTTGTGTCCTCTTCCTCTGTGAATGTGTTGCATGTGTCACAGATTCATTTTATTAACAGCTTTCCCACAGTGAGTTGCATCAGCATTCATTCACAGCACATTTCAGAAGGATTCAGATTAATACAGTGATCTTACAGTCAGAATGATCCTGACAGAGTGCCACTGTAAATGATCTTTCATCAGGTAAATTTTAAAGTTCAGTATTTCAAAGCAGGAGTTATGAAGAATCATGCTGGCATTGGGACTAATAATATGTACTTAAAGTCAAAGTTTTTTAATTATGCTAGAATATTGGAAGACAATCAACTTTTAGTGTTTTCCACATATTAATTATTCTGAAATAGAGACGGTGACCCTAACTGTACAGAAGCACTAAACAACTGACAATCTAACAGACATCATTGGCCTGAGCTGTCATGCACAGTGAGTCTGATCCTTTGCTGTGAGAGTCTGACAAGCATGTTTCTGGTCAGTTTGGAAGAAATAATATCACAATGTTGATCTTTTTTCCAATATTCCTTCTCTTTTAAACTGTGATCAAAGGTACTTATGTTCACAGCATGTAATAATACTGACAGTCCAGGGCACTGTGGTCTGTTGAGCTAGGGTTAGGGTTAGCAATTCAGACATATGTAATCAATATTAAACGTCTCTGACGTGGGCCACTGTCTGCAGTGTTGGGAAATCCATACCAGGCTGGAACGAGTCAAGGTAAGTGAGCATCCACGAGAAGACACAGCAGATGCATCCTACTAATACTGACAGGACCAGGAGACTCCAGAAACCGAGCATCTTCTCTTCAGTGCCATCCTCTCCTGTCACCCTCTCTGCCCGCAGCTCTTTGAGTATGGGGTAGATAAGGGCGCAGAGAAACCCTTATTACTAATTCGTATTATAATTCAATTTTCATGAAATATTCATATTCAGTATCGGTCCTTTTATATTATAACCACGTATCCACCCAGGCTCATGGTGGGGCAGGGCTCTGTCCTGGGATGCTTGAGTACAAGGTAATGTACACCTGACCAGGTATCCAGTCTGTCAGAATTGTTTTCAATATTTGGTTCAAAAACACGAGTGACAACAAAAATCCAACTAGGATTCTTGCATATGATGAATGAAGTCTGACTTTGACTGTATTGTCCAGCTGATCCATCAAACCCCCAGCAGGTGAACCTTATTCATGACATAACACGGCAACAATGTAAAAAATTAAACAGCAACGGTCTAAATGTAAAGTGCATTCTAAAGTCCTCTTCAATAAATCATATGCAAAGAGTCATTCAGGACTGTAAAACGTGAACTACAGAACCCAGAGTCTTCATCATTAAATCTCTGGTTGCTTCATTTTTCTATCCTATATCAGATACTTTAAGGTTAGGTTAGGTAAAGTTGCATTCTCATGGTGAGGCAAATGCTTTATGTGTGTGTGTGTGCGTGTCATGAACGGCTATAAAAGGCCTATAATTAAAGAACAAAGTGGGGTTTGAGTTCGAGTTGCGGCAGACTGTCACTACTTGTAAATGGAACGCAGCCTTCCTGCGGCGGACAGCTAATAACAGGAATCGGACGCTGTCCAGCCAAGTCCACAGCAACCACCATAGCAACCGCCTAGCATGACCTTAAAAACATATTCTGTCTTCATAACGATCAAAAACATGAAATGATTTGCAAAGTGTTTAAGTGTTACAGCTGCAGAGAGCTATGGCGGTATCTTTGGAAGCTGTTTGCATAGCTAATAATATACGATGTAACCATGGAGACAGTCAGTCACGTGAGCTAGCGGTGCACGTTTACTACAGTGAATAAGGTGATTGTGTGCACAGCGTCCACACGCTGCAGAGGGTAAAGACATTACTTCAATATTGTTTTATATTTGCCTTCTGTTGACCATCACCATCAGGTTCACCATTACAGTTTCAGCAGACAGATGCACACTGTGTAAATATCAACACATTCAAAAACTCATGTCTCAGAAATAAGCACAGCTGTTCATGTTTGTCATTAGAGTTTTATTTGTAAGAAAATTATGAACTTCATATTGTGCATCAAATAAAAGAACATTTCACAACTCTGAGTCAACAGAAATGTCTCTAATGTAGACGTGTACAGTGTAGTGTAAGCATTAAAAGATCATAAAGGAAACACTAACATTCATGTGAAACTAATTGTAATAAAAAAATGAACAGGTGGTTTATAGATGTAAAAGAAAGAATCTGAAAACAACACTTTTTTGGTCTAAGTGATCAAAGTAGAAAACAGAACTGATGTTCAAGAACAAACCGTAGCTGCACTAATATTACACATCTCCATTGTTGTGGTGAACAGACATGTTGCTTTTAAAACCACATGCAGTGTGTGACCGTGACTGTTCACTGAGACCATGAACGCCACTTTGCTGAAGCCTTCGCCTTCTTCTTCTTCTTCTTCTAAATTGGAAGCAGAAGGAGCACGAGCTGCTTTGATCTACTGAAAGGAAAAAGCAGAACATCTGAGCTGAAACCATTAAGACAGGAACAATCATTCAATGCAGTGTCTCAGGTGGCTTAGCCTGTTACAACTGTTGATACAAGCTAAATACGGTTAACACACAGTGTCAGGGAGCTCCAGTGTGGGAACTAGTGGCTTTAGGTTTGTAGTCATTTAACTTTCATCCCTTCATTCATTTAATTCAGGAGGAAGAAATGTCAGGTTGATGCAGGCTGGTTACATGCATTTGGTCCCATGCTGTCTTTAACTAAATGACTTGGTTCATTTTATGGCTGGGCTGTATGTGGGGTTATATCATGTTATTTGGGCAGGAGTACCTGTCCCCTGTTAGACTTAGAAAGTTTCTCCATAAGTAGAGTTTCTAACTCTTCTAGCACATCTGTGGCTGACAGCTTTTTGGTGGCTCTTTTTACCCCACACTGGTTGTGAGTGTGTAAATAGCCCCACTAGTTCTTTTGGGTTGCAGTTAACTTGGGAGGAAGAGGTAGGTCTGCCATGACTAGATGTATAACAATTATCTGGGATACATAAATTTCATAATGCATGCATATATCTCTATAAACCTGCCTGAGGGCTGCCATTTTTTTACATTCAGTTATTTCTTTGTTGAATCTAAATAATGAATGTGTTACAGTTAAACTGACACTGATCAGTGTGAATGGCTCATTGGGACACAGAAACCTTTAAATTAAACCCATCACCTGATATCGAGTGTCAAACAATATCAAAGCTGTAAAAGCTGTTTACAGTCAGAATTTATAAAACTATGATTGTAAATTAATTCAAACAAGTGAGCTTTTCTCTTTGTGCTGAATATCAACACTGTGATTTCTTAGACTGTAAGCTTTACTTCAGCACAACCAGTTGTAGAAGCTGCCACTCCAAATGTCTTTTGATAACAAGAAAAAAATACCTTTTCAGTCCACGGCCTGAAGTTCTTCTCCGACATCTTCTGCCATCAGCTTTGTCTGCTGGTTTGAAGACAATAAACCACAAAAAAGATGATTTAGTCACTTTGTCTGCATCATGCAGCTCGAATGTGTCGTGTAACGATGTTGAATAGCCGTCGTTATCCCTCTGCTGTGTCAGCAGGATTGTACTGTACAGCATCTCATTGATATGTGAGGAATGCTAATGTAAACAGACTTACATCATTAAAATATAAAGTGCAGGAGATATTTAGATATTTTTATATTTATATTACATTTTATAGCTGACGGATATTACTAAATAGATAGAATTTACTAAATAGCTGGATGAACATGAAAAATATGTCTATAATAACAAATGACCATGAGAGCCAGTAGAATTAATTCAGCTGGACACTCGAAAGACGTCCTTAAATGCTCTTTAAGTGGCAGAACAAACGAACAAACACTTAATTGCTTACTTTAGATGAAATCTGCTCAGCTACTTTGAAAACAGCTTCTAACTGGTTCCTCCTGTAACAGGATGACTGCTCAGGGGTAAGGCCATCATGCAATCCAGCAACCTTTATGGTTCTGCTTTGATTCACCAGGAACTATTAGGGAAACCTTCCAGCGCCTCCTGTGAAAGACACAGGCATAAACACACAAACATTTATTAACATGTTCCACAGTGTTCCAGTTTGATTTTCTCATCCTGTGGACAACAACGTACATGGATGCAGGTTTATTGTTGACTTTTGGAAGGTTTATTTAGTGAACATATCCAGCTGCAGCTCCACTGTGGTCCTGAGCTGGATAAGCACTTAAGAAAATGTGTCAATAAATGGACATACATCAACTTACTATATTTATCCAAACAGACGGGACCAATAATGCTTCACTGAGTTAGAGACTTTAATGTCTCTTCTATGTAAGAAGATCTCGTGCTGATATACCAGCAAACTTGACAACAAAGGTTTTTCAGACTACATGTAGCTGTCCTCTATGTCAGCTCACACATTTACATTCATGTCACACTTATTTCTGCTTTCCCATTTTATAATTATTACTTACATTTTGATTATAAACCTTGAGTTTGTAAATGATCAGATTACATAATTGGAATACAATGTATCCAATTCAGGGTTGCGGGAGGATGAAGCCTATCCCAGCTGATACAGGACAGAGACAGGACAGGCTGCCAGTTTATTGCAGGGCTAACACAATATGTGTAACAGAAAATCCACTTAAATTTTTGATATTTCTTATAATAATCATAATTATGACTATTATTTAAAGGTTTCTTTATAAATACATTTTGATTTTTTATAACCTCTAAAATATAAACCTGAGCTGTTTCAGATTCTGACCTCTGACCTCACTGCAGCTCCCTCTTGGAAGTACGTCTGCTTCTTGTCTTCCCCCAGTGTTGACCGCCTGCCCTTGATATCACGTACTGTACCTGAGGAACAAAACAGGACAAACACTTGCCTTCATTTAAGAAGTACATTCATACAGAGGTAATCTATGGAAACACACTAGTTCAACCTTTGGCAGAAATCAGTTCCTGTGAAACATTTCTGTAAATGAACATCATGTGGAGAATGAATGAAATGAGTTCTTCAGGTGACTCAGCAGTCCCACACTGACAAATGAAATCTAGTTAAACTATTAAGCATATTTGCTCTTCTGAAATCTGTGTTAAACAACAACAAACATAAATTAGTAACAAAAATACAGCTGAGTAGAGGCTTTACAAACCACCAGCAGCCATAATGCTAAATTTTAATCTTCAAATGTTTCTGAGCCGTCTTCAACCTGCTTTTAACACATTAAAGTCCCACAGTCAATGCAGCCTGACTCAATCCTAAATGTTCAGCACACAGAGACACAGAGGTACTGTTTAAAGTTTAGTGTTAACCTGAGTCACTGATCATTTGCAGTATTACAGAGTCTGGCAGTCTTTGCATGATGTCCACGTCACTGTACGTTTCTAGCTGACTCTCAGGTGTGACAGGTGTGCCAGCAGGAAAGAGTAATAATAACCTGCATCCTGAGGTTTGTCATGCAGGATTAAAGGAGCCAGGCTTTGTTCACACAGCTAGGATTGTATTTTACACTGACCCTGGGTCAGTATAAGTATCATACAGTTTAAACGAAGCACTGAAACTTGCACATATTTATTACAGATGCACTGAAGCTAATCGAGATATTTGCTGTCAGTCTGTGGCTGCGATTAAACACTTCACTGGAAACTTTATTAACTAGTAACTTCGTCAGTCATGACAGAAGCTAATATTTCTGTGCTAACATCGTTTAAACAGTAACAGCTTTACTCCAATATAAGCTAACGTTTACACCGTAACTTTAAGCTAGCACCATAAAGACGGTAAAACACGTAATAACATCTACAAATGCATCTTAAAGCTGTTATATTAGCACTCGGTGTATTACTAACATAACCACATTAACATTATTGACACTCGCTGACTTTTAATAGTCATTCTATAAATGCTGTCCGTTTAAATGGTATTACCTGTACACACTGCATATCCACCGGATTCCAGCCAGAGTGGATTCTGGAGTCTTCCCACGCTCCTGTTAGTGATCCTCCATCTGGATGGATGAGAACAACCTTCTGAACAATCTAGCAGGAGATGGCCCATATCTATGGGACTGGTTTGTGCTAATAACGCTAATGTATGGACTGATAACAGCCGAAGCGGGTGAATAAAGTCACCCAGTCGCTAGCTGTGCCATTACCCAGCATACATCACTCCCTCCGTAAATGCAATAAACCATACAAAAGTATTGTTCTACCTGTTTTTCAGGTAGTTGTTTACATTATATAATTTATTGTGTTCTGTATACGTCACTACAATGTGATTTGGAAAATGTCTAAATATACCGACAACAGGCACTTCCCGGCAATCTCTTCAATCGGAGGACCCTTCACGTCAATTCCCGACGCGAGAGGGGTACCCTGCGCGTCCATAAGTGCAGCAGAGGGAGCCTGACCATGCGTCACACGTTTGACGAGTTGGGAGTGAGAACGTGTTGAATGGATGGATGGATGTGATGTCCACATATGTGGACGCCAGGTCCTAGGAGGTTAAGAGACAAATGTTCCTTCAGTATGTTGGCATTACTAAATTTGGCTCAATGCTTACATATATGTATAAAAAGAAAATGTACGAGCTGTGATAACTGTTTCTGATAAAATGAAGAGTAGACTGATATATTGAATATTTCTTTATTGGGTGAGAAAATCAGACCATGTCATAACTGCTTTAAGTCACACAGAATAGATATCAGAGCCTTAAACAGGCTGACTTCTGCTAAATGGGTCAAACTGGGCAGAAAGTATACAAACACATAACATCCTTATAGAATATGATGTAACACTATAGATCAACTTACCTCAGAATATATAAAGCATATAAACAATTACAGCAATATGATGCAACAAACACAGCAGTGCTACTAATCCAAAATACTCAAAGCTTCATAGAACTGGAACAAACATTTATTTTTAGGTCCATTCTGCTGCTGATACAGACTTTAGGTTTCTGAACATTAAACTTGGTGCTGCCTTTCATAGTGTGTAACTTGAAGGCCCTGAGTACTTTCTCCCACACTGAAAACACTGGAATGATGAAATCATTTGAACATTATCTAACAAGACTGATTCAGGACAGACAATTAATTATTTTGAACTTTCCTAACAGTCCTTCACAAACAGGGAACAGTCTGTCTATTCTCTCCATCTGTCAGCTGCTGCTGGCTCTTCCTCCTCCTCTTCCTCACACACTGCTGAGTTTGTCCTGGTGGATCATCAGGGCTGCAAAGCCTCACAGATGATGTGCAGCTGTGGGTCCCTCAGTCTGTCCTCACTCTGGACACTTGCAGTCGTCACACATGGAAATCAAATGTGTGATAAGCTGCAGGATTCAAACACAAGTGTAACTTATAAACACATGTTCATACTTTTATTACACAATCAGAGAGAAAGAAACAGAGAGAGAGTGCAGGACAGACAGACAGGTGACAGTCTCAGGTGTACACACTGCTACAAAACAGCACCAGAGAAGCAGGATTTAGTGTTTGTGTCATTACGAGTGTAAACAAGAAGAGTTCCCAGATGGTACAGTGGACACATGTGTGACTCCTGTGATTAAAGCATCTTTCTTTCAGCTTAACGAGTGAACCGTCAGCTCGTTTAAAGATGTGTAAGATGTGAGCCTCATCTTGGTGACTCCCATTTAGACCAAAATTATATGGCCAATTGCATTTTTCATATAACCTCTGGGATCTCCTGGTCTAACAACACTTTCAGTCAAAGGCTCTTGGGACACTTTTTCAATCCTTTGAGGCATCAAGTCTAGACGTGGCTCCTTAAAGAGCCAAGTTTCCAGCTATAAGGTTGCCCAAGTCTGTGATTGGTACCCTGTACAGGACATCAACTCTTACTCTCAATGTTACCATATTTATATATACATATTAAGCGGAACTTAATCTAGAAACTGAGGCTACAACCACTTTAAAAAATATTTTTAATAAGATTACAATAGAAGTGAGAATTTAATAATTTTTTATAAGCAGTCACACTAATGGCCACCACAAAAAAAATGCAGGTTTAATGCACTTACACACATTTAATTCATTTTTAAGACCTAAATGCCACGTTCATTCAGAAGAAGGGAAGAAGTAAGCAGGGTAGCCTCTGCAGAACTGCATGCACATTGGACATGGGGCTCTGCCCTATGGGCCACGTGGCACGGTGCATGTTCTGTCCTCACTAAGTGTTGTCCTCGTGAACGTAGACTCAGCTATACAGACAGCTAAACACTCTCCTAATCAAAATCCAAGGAACAGTTGAGTTGGATGATTTAATAAGGAAAAAGTGTGAAACTGTTGACAAAACCAGAAATAAACCAATAAAAATGTTGTATCAATATAAAATATAGCAAACACATATTCAAAGATATAAGAACACTATATTTATCTGCTTACTGAGTGGAATATGGTTGGAATATGGCATTTTGCAGTTAATTTGATGAATTTTCACTGGGCTCTGCTGTAGCCCAGGAAGACAGAGCTTGAAACATATCAGCATGGCATATTGGCACAATAGTAACATTTTCCACCAAGACTATGAAGATAGTTATTTTACTCCCATGGCACACAAGGGATCACACTGGAGAGAACCAGGCTGAGAACCTAGCTGTCTTTTCATGCCTCCGAAGCAATTCAAAAATACAGACTCTAATCAATTTAATTACATGTAATTTTATTACATAACAATATGTTAACTTTAATGGAATCTGATTACATGAAAAATGATTTAAAAACTTTATTACTTAAATAAATAGACCTTTGATTTTTATATATTTCTGTGGCATCATTTAAAATTATTGCTTCATATTTATTGCTGATTGATCAGTACATAATAACTATTGCACAATTTAAATTCAAACAAGTGCTAGTCTGCATTTGCAAAAAGTCCCACCACAATTCCTCTTCTACATTGCATTTCCTGTATAAGATCATAGAGAAACAAAGAAGCTTATACTTTAAAAAAGCAGCTACATTCTTAGGTGGAAATGCTGCTTTGTGGCAAATCCAGCTCAACATCACAGAAAGCAGGATTAGGATTGCCAAATGTCTTCTTCCTGTCCTTTTTCAGATCAAGCTTTCTTTTTCGTCTCATGGCCTAAAAAATGGGAAAACAGGGCAGAAACTCAGTAAGTTAACCTGTCATATATGACATTCGCTTACTGAAGCAGTACTTACTCTGTCTTTGATCAATTTAAACAAGTAGTAAAGACTTGTGTCTTCTTTTGTCAGCCTGAGCCTGGATTCTACATTCAGCTTCCGACCTCCTGAAATGTTCAATAACAACACACAAAAAGCATCAATGACCTCCTAAGAGGACAGCGTTAACCATAGTGCGCTGAATAAAGATGTTATTTACCTGTCAACACGCTGACTATCAGACCCACACTTATAGTTATTATAGTTCCAATTGGACTGAAGTAAAGGTAGGAGACTGAGTACCAGTCTGCCAGCGCAGGCCTGATGATGGGAGTCGTGAAACCAGAAGTGAAATCTTGCTCATACCATCAAAAGAACAATTGTCATCAAGATTTCTAATGTCTACTCATCAGTGTGCTAAATTTTTTTATAAATGTTCATCCAGGGCATTAAAAAAAAAGTTACTTTATGGATCTTTTCTATTAGCTACACTTACTTGCTATTGATAAGTACTGGGGCTGTTGTTGTGGAGCTCTGCAATGTTGGGACATGAGTGGAGGTCCAGCTGAAGCTGTCCGTCATTGTAAAGTTACAGCCTTCAGTGGTCAGTGACAGAGGCCGACTCATTTCAGGGGGAGGAGGGTATATCTGCGCTCCGATGGCCACCCAGAGAGACACAGCCAGCCCCAACACAACACCTGACAAAGCTCCCTGAAAAACATTTTAATGAGTGCAACATGAAAAAGTGTACAGTTCCATAGAAAAAGATACAAAGGATATGCAAACGTTTTCATTTCATTTCATTTTCATTTCATTTTTATTTATTTCACACTTGGTACTACAAATCAAACAAAACAACCACATCTTCTGTCAACAAAACACAACAACCATGTGTGAAAAGGAGCAGGAAGAAGAAAATATTCTTATTAAACCCTGCCCCCTATCTACCATCGAACTTATATCACCGGTGGGCACCAAAAAAATCAGGAACAAACTAATATTGACATTTCTCTCCGGTCGAATCCCAAACCAACATCACATTCATTCGCATTCTTCATACTGAGTTATCGTTTTAAACATATAACACTTTTTAAAACATTGTAAATTTATACAATTCTTTAAATTATAATGAAGTGAATTCCACAGTCTTATACCCCTAACCGTTGTGCTCATTAATCTTTGTGTAGTCCTGGCTAACTGATGTTTAAAATAAAATTTCCTTCTATTCTCTTCTCCCCTTGAACACATCAAAAATACTCTTTGTAACTTAAAAGGCAAAATATTATTTTTAGCCTTAAACATAATTAATAATGTCCGTAATTTCACTAAATCTCCTAATTTTAATAATTTTGATTCTATAAATAATTTGTTTGTATGTTCTCTATATTTAACATTATGAATTATTCGTATAACTTTCTTCTGTAATAGGTTTAAAGGTTTTATGGTATTCTCATATGTATTCCCCCAAACTTCAACACAATAGTTGATATATGAAAAAAACAAAGAAAAATATAAAATACGCATTGTTTTATAATTTAATAAATCTCTTATACTACCCAAAATATAAATACTTTTGACCATTTTCTTTCTAATATGTTCAATATGAGATTTCCATGTCAAATTCTCATCCACTATTACACCCAAAAAACGAAATTCAGTAACTCTTTCAATCAATTCTTCCTCTATAAACATAATGACTTTATCCTCCTTTACACGATTGCCAAATATCATATATTTCGTTTTTGTCAGATTCAAAGATAATTTATTTACATCAAACCATTTTTTTATTCTTAACATCTCAGAAGTCATAATTTCAACCAAGTCTTGCAAATTCTCTCCAGAGCAATAAAAATTTGTGTCATCTGCAAATAAAATCGAATTTAACCTTTTAGATACGTCACAAATATCATTAATATATAAATTAAAGAGTTTAGGTCCCAAAATAGAACCTTGAGGAACACCACATACAATCTTCAGTCTTTCAGAAGTATTGCCAAAATAATAAACATATTGCAACCTATTCTCTAAATAACTCATTAACCAATTCAATGCTACTCCTCTCACTCCATAGTTATACAATTTAGAAATCAAAATAGAATGTTGTATCGTATCAAAAGCTTTTTTTAAATCAACAAATACTCCCACTGTGTATTTATTATTATGTGTTGCAGATGAAATATCTTCAATAAAAGTCAACAACGCTAATGCCGTTGACCTATTTTTACGAAATCCAAATTGGTTTTCATGTATTAGTTGATATTTTTCAATAAAACTATCAAGTCTTTGTGCAAAGAGTTTTTCTAGCAATTTTGAAAACTGTGATAAAAGAGACACTGGCCTATAATTGTTAAAACTATGCTTATCTCCTGATTTATATAATGGTATTACTTTTGCCACTTTCATTCTGTCAGGGAATACTCCTGACTGTAGCGAAAGATTAAAAATATAACAAAGAGGAGTACTTATACAATCTATTGTCTTTTTAATTATGACCATGTCTATACCATCACAATCAGTAGATTTTTTATTTTTACAATTTTTTACGATTGCTACTATTTCTTTTATGGTAGTATCGGCTAAAAATATGGAATTAACCATTCTATTATCACCTATCCAGGCTTCCTCATCTCCTGGATCATCATTTTTCCTGATTAGATTTGCTAAAGTAAGTCCAACATTTACAAAAAAAGAATTGAATTCGTTTGCTACTTCGGTCTTATCTTTAACAACTTGATTATTATTAATAAAATAATTAGGCCGAACTATGGGTGTGTTCTTATTACCCAATACCTCTTTAAAAATATTCCAAATGCCCTTAATATTATTTTTGTTTTCCTGAAAAACTTTATTATAGTAATCTTTCTTAGCTTTCCTCAA
This sequence comes from Copadichromis virginalis, assembly GCF_057382275.1. Classification (NCBI taxonomy): domain Eukaryota; kingdom Metazoa; phylum Chordata; class Actinopteri; order Cichliformes; family Cichlidae; genus Copadichromis; species Copadichromis virginalis. The sequence goes on from NC_140634.1 coordinate 37,525,634, forward strand.
TATTAATACCAACTTATTTTTATATAGTTTATATTTCATTTCCGCATTTTTAGTTCTATATATTATATACTCCCTATATAAATTATTTTTCTTTTTACACGCATTTGCAAGACCCTTAGTTATCCAAGGTTTCCTATTTATATTCTTTTTCTTATGCTTAAATGATATCAATGGACAATGTTTATCATACAAGGCCAAATATATATTTAAAAATACTCCGTATGCAATGTTGACCTCATTAACATAAACCTCCTTCCAGTCCGTTTCCATGAGATCTTGTCTAAACCTATTAATTGCTTCATCATTTCTTAACCTTCTATAACTCACAAAACTAGCTTCTTTCTTTCTTTTCATTTTTAAATCGAAAATAAAAAAGACTGGTAGATGATCGCTTATATCATTTATGATGAGGCCACTTTCAATATTATTCTCCAAACTATTAATAAAAATATGATCAATTAATGTTTCTGATTTATCCGTTATTCTACTCGGCTTTATAATTAAAGGATAAAATCCTTTACCATATAATAATTCAAAAAAATCTGACGAAGCCTTATCATTTGTCACTTTACAAAGATCAATATTGTAATCACCACACAAACATACAGTCTTATTTCCCTTAACCTTACTCAATAAATTTTCTACTGCTTCTGTAAATAACTCAATCTGTGATCCCGGTTTCCTATATATACACGTTACAATTATATTACTTCTCTTTTCTATATCCAATTCTACTGTCACAGACTCCATTAAATCATCCATAACAACAGACATACATTCAACTTTTTTACATTTCAAATCACAATTAACGAAAAGTGCCACCCCTCCTGCCTTTGTCTTAATTCTATTCACAAAGTACAAATCGTATCCTTCAATACAAAAATTACAACCCTTATTCTCATCTAACCATGTTTCAGACAGAGCAATTATTTGAAACTTGCCTCTCAGACTATACAGAAAATCTTCAATCGAAGCAAAACTTCTATAAAGACTTCTGCAGTTAATATGAATTAAAGAAAATGTATTGACTATATCAACCTTATCCCTGAATTGCTCCTCTGTAAAATAATCACATGTGACATTAATTGTATTAAGCACATTCCTTTCAGGGTCAATACCTACTTCAAAATCATATGATTTATAATCTGTGTCGTCAAACATAATGCATAAATTATTCTAGCGCTATCTATTACCTCATAAGAAAGAGAAGGAAACAAAAAAAGAGAAAAGAAGGAGAAGAAAAAAAAAAAAAAAAAAAAAAACTGAAAAAGGAAAGAAAAGATCCTAAGCAATCTCACATTCATTTATCAACATATTTTAAAGTCCGTTGATCTTGTTATCTTCCATATCCAATTTTACAATTTCCTTTTGTCCTTTTCCTCCCGAGGTAGCATTTGACCTTGCCAAAAATAAACTAGTTATAGCCATAATTGGTCGCAACCATTTGTCTATCTTAATCATATTATCACGTATAATTGTCCAATTCCTCAAGTTCCTTAATCGTTACAACCTTGGCTTCTTCTGGTGTTCCATTCAGTTTAATCATCACTTTGCAATTCCTGGTCCAGGTTGCTTGAATCTTTTTCTCCTTCCGTAAAATACGAGCTTGTCTTGCAATATCTGCATTTCTTTTTGTAAGATGTTCATTCAGATATACTCCACTTCCTTTCAAAAGGCTGGACCGTCTCAGCAATTCTACTTTGTGTTTTCGATTAACAAATCTCACTACAATTGCTGGAGGAGCATTTTTGTGCCTTCTAGGAAGAGTATAGCATGCAGATATATTGTTACTATGCAGGGGAAGATTTTTACTCGAAAAGAATTCCACAACCTGCCGTTCCAACGATTGTAGCTCCTCCATCGGGGGCACGTCCTCTCCTCGTTTTGCACCAGTCCCAGATTCGGTAACTCTCGCATATGTTCTGTGTTTAGTTTCCAGACCTGTAATGACCATTTCCTCGAGTCGAGCCTGCTGTTCTAGGTCGTCCACCTTCCTTTCCAAAAAATGGATTGTCTTATCTTTCTCCTTGACCAGATCTTTTAGTTCTTTGATTTGCTCCATCATCGACATTAATATTCCTTGTTGCTTATTTACTTTTTCAATTTCCGACGTCAACGAATTAAGTGAATGCTTAATCTCTTCCAGATCTTCTTCGACTTTCTTCATCTTTGCCATTTTGTCTCTCTTTGATGTCAATTATTAGTACCTTTGTTTGCCCAAACAAAATCTAAAGGGACGATTAAAGATGAAGCCTTATTAAATAACAGGGATATATGTAGTATGAAGGTAGATAAAGTACTGTGGGGGTTTTAGCCTCTGTTGCTCTCAATTCAACTTTTTTGAGACGTGTTGCTGCTGTCAAGTTCAAAATGAGCTGTTATTTTTTTAAGAAATGGCACATTTTCTGGGTCTCTATGGTCTAATGTGACTAAAACTTTTTCCTGAATCATTTTTTTTAATCTGAATGTTTATTGACAGCCTTTTTTGGAATTAGGTGTAACAGGGATATACTTACTTTTGACGTGGCAAATGGACAGAGAATCCCCAAAGTGAACAGTCCAAGTAAAGGACCTCCAATGACCCCGGATATACTGATGACTGCCTGTTTAGAGGAAAGCACATACCAGCTAAGCTGCAGACAGCATATTCTATCATTAACAAATGCATAGATCCTGTAATAGTTTTCCTTTCTTGATTAAATAAACCGTGGAGTTTACACACTGACAGATTTGTACCTGGAAGATCGGTCCTAGAAGTGAGGCCAACCCAGCCATCCCAATGCATAAAACTCCATACAGGAGGCCTGCAAACAATAATGGTAAAATATTGGGCGTTCATTTGTTAATAATTTTTCATAATTGCTTTTTAGCGATGCCAGTCTTAAACTGAACACAGTGATTATCTACTTACTCGTTCCTTTTGAGATCCAGGCCAGTTGTCTCTCTGACATGCTGGCATATGGTTTGATTAGATCTTCCACTGTCACTGCAGCCAGTGCATTGATGCTAGAAGAGACTGTGCTATGGGTTGGAATAGTAGGAAACCCAAGAACAGTCGAGTCAAAAACAAGGCACGATACAACTAACCTGCCTTTTAGATAGCAATCACAGCATTATACTGCAAGCTGCTACAGTAAACACACTAAATTTTCATTGTGTACTTAATCTGTTGAAAGTATTATCTTAAATATTCAATAACCTTAAAGATCCACTAAATGCTGCTGCCACAAACAGACCAGGAAGGCCAGGATAGTCTCCCAAGACGTCCATCACCAAATAAGGCATCAACTACAGAGGAACAGTGAGACTGGGTTAATGGATCAAGAGGGCCAGAGAGTCATACCTTATACAAACTACTGATAATAATGATATTAAACTGTTAGTTCAACAGTATTCACACAGTTAAGTAATTAAGTAGCTACTATTTACCATTGATTAGTAATATTCAAATTTTTGTTACTTTGTAACTTTGTTACTTTTGTAAGGTTTTATCACTGATAAGACACACCCATGATTTCAAGTACTGTTTATTCAAAGATGATAGTGTCTCAAAGATTAACACAGGGTGTACTTTGGCACTGGTGCCATTACACATTTTTCATAACAATAGTGAGTCTAACTATCAAATGTTGATATAAGGGCCTTGGTTAGGACATTTTCATATTACAGTTTAATGAAGTGAATTCTCAGTCTTGAGACACTCCTCGTTTCTTTAAATGCTACTGGGAAAAAATGGGAAAAAACCATAAACCACGACTGTAGTTTTCTGTAGTTTCTTGGGCCTACCACTTTTTTATCATCTAACACCTAACACAGGCCTTTTGTTTCCACCCAAAAGAGCACTCTGCACACCATGCTGAGATGAAGTTTCTGACTAGTAGCTCTTTGGAAATCACCTTGTTGGTTGGAAAATACTATTTTTTGCCTGAGAAACTGTGTTAGTTTTGGGATTAAGCTAAAGAAACTAGGAAAATGATGTGTTTTTGGCACAAATTTCTGGTAATAGAGTGCCTAAAGATATCGTTTAAAATGGGTTCTTACTGGTTTATTTCTCAAATTAGGTGCCTTGATGCTTGTTGGGGCAGTTATATAAGAACTATAAGAAGTAATATGAGGTAAACTTTCTATCATGCGTGAGTGTAATTTGTTACAGTGTAACTCTCAGCTATGTCATACCTGATCAAGTGCAGAAAGCAGTCCAGATGTCCAGGGGTCGCAGCTTTTATAGATTGAGTAAAGACACATTCCCGCAAACACTGCACACAACAGTATCAACCACAGACCTAACAGGTTGATGAACAAAGAACTAAAGAAGAAAACAGAAAATAAATGTACTTGCATCCATTTATTTATATAAAAAAAAACATTTATATAATATATATATATTTTTTTATTATTATTATTATTTTTTTTTAATATAGCACCAAATTACAACAACAGGTGCCTCAAAACAGTTTATACTGTAAATACAATATACAATAATACATACAGAGAAAAACCCAACAATCACATGACCCCGTATGAGCAAGCGCTTTGGCAACAGTGGGAAGGAAAAACTCCCTTTTAACAGGAAGAAACCTCCAGCAGAACCAGGCTCAGGGAGGGGCGGGGCCATCTGCTGCGACCGGTTTGGGTGAGGGGAGGAAGACAGGATAAAGACATGCTGTGGAGGAGAGCCAGATTAATAATAACTAATAATTAAAGGCAGACAGGTATATGAACAAAAAGTGACTACAAAAGGTGACTGAAGAAGAAACACTAGACCTACTGCAGCATAGGAATGAAGGATTCGGGGTTACCTGATTCAGCCCTGACTGTGTTTTATGAAGAAGGAAAGCTTTAAGCCTAATCTTAAAAATACAGAGGATGCCTGTCTCCTGAATCCACACTGGAAGCTGGTTGCACAGAAGAGGAGCCTGAAAGCTGAAAGCTCTGCCTCCTCGTCTTTTAAATATGGATGAATTTCTATATTAGTCTCTGCAGTGTAACATATGACTGACCGCTAACTGGCATTTTTAAGGCAAGCTTTTTGTTGAGAAGCCCCCACCACCACCACCACCACCATACATACATCGTGCAATAAAACAAGACTCACAGTCTAGCATGAGCAATGCTCTTGCAGGAGATGTATCTCTGAACCTGCGACTGGTTGGTCCCATATATACTGGTCCAAAAAAATGTCCCTCCAATGGCAACAGTCCAAAAAGTGTGTCTTCTCAGAGGGTTTGTATCAAAGCTGATGAGACATAAAAAGGGAGAAATTTGAGTTTATTGATTGCTTCTGAATTCAAGAGGCTGGTTAGCTAATCTCCAATGTGCACCATTCACAAAAATGTGCTTTAAAGGAGTTTACAACAAGTGAAATCACTAGCAGTACACTGTGGGGATGAACAAAAAGTATTTGACCAGCATAATATAATCTGCAGTATGATCATTGCTTTAACAATGTAACAGATAGCTTTAAGATGGCCTTAAGATGTTATGCATATAGTTATTATGTTGACCTTGTATTTCAGGTGCAGTTATGACTATTTTATACACAATGCATATCTGTGCTTATTAAAGAGTTGGAGCTCGGTCAATTAATTGGGGGTTGGAAGCTTTGTTCGGCGCGATGTTCGGACAATCTATTGTGCAAGTGACTTGGAGCCATAGAAGGAATTGCAATACATGCTTACAAAACACTTATATATCAGATCATTTTATATTAAGGTTTTAGTAGAGGTTCTTGGTTAAAACATTTATTTAGTAGAAGACATACACATAGTCTCAGTGAGCTTCTGGTCTAGTGAAAGGTCAGAAGTGCAACAGGTGAATTGAGAAAGAGCATTTGAGGGCGAGACACAGAGTTAGTAGGTGAAGAGGTGACACAAAGAGCATGTGAGGTCAACACATACACACACATTAGTTAGATTTATTTAGAGGAGAGATTAGTCATGTCTCGACAAGAAAGAGGAACAATTCACTTTAAGATAAGAACGGAAAGTACCAGCCATGAAAATAGAAGATGATCTTCTGGGTTAAAAGTCATTGTGGTGTTGATCTGATCTATGTATAAAATGTACCTGTGACGCATGAAGGGGCGTCAGTAAACAAACCCTGATGTTATAAAATAATTGTTTGTGCTTTAGTTAGTCGGAGATCACTTGCTGTCGGCGTACAGAGTGTTCTTCCCACACGTGTGTATTCATTAAAATCATTGTTTGACCAAGAGCTTCTGGACCAAGGGTGGTTTGTACTCTCCCTCCTCAATTGTGAACCTTAACATTTGGGGGCTTCGTCCGGTGGTTGAGGAGGGGTAGATGGAGAAATTTGGTCTTAGGTGGTCTGACGGGCAGACATGAATTCCAGTGGTCGAAGTGAGTGGGCATAAGCCGGCTTATCCAAAAGGTAAGGCACTACCTGTTGAATTATTTCCAAAGTGTGCCAAATTGGATATGATAAAATTTAAGTCTACTCACTGAAGTTACTGGTGGATGTCTGTTTTGATTTTGATGAAAATTTCATGAGTTGAAGCAGTTAAGAGTCTGATAAGAAAAGTTTAAATACTGGGTTGAAGTCCCAAAGAAATTGAGTTAGAGTCTCAAGTAGTTTGGTAGGGAATTGGTTATTGTGTTGGTTAGAGTCCAAATTTGGTCATAAGAGTGGACCTGAGCGGTCATTTTGTGAGTTGGAGTCTCCATTGACCACTAGGTTGCACCTGCCTCAGTTATACACTTGTTTTGGGTGTTGATTGTTGTTTCAAAGTATTATAAATTATTTTAGAACGGAACCGTGGGGGTTCTAGGAAGCGCAGTGCTCAGAGGTAACGCTTGCCAATGCCAAGGACACTTAGGCATTGTCCTCGAAGAGGGATAGTCAGTTGGTCACTGTGGAGCTTGGGGCACTCCAGAATAACTAGGAGATAGAGTCTCCTTACCGTTTGGAACGGTAGTCTGCGCTTTTTTGGACAGGAGAAGTTGGACTTCGGGCGTGTAACTTTAACCTAACACTTCGGGGTAAGCCTTGGCTGTGAAACGCCAAAAATAGAGCTTCAGGCAAAGTTTGGGTTGGTTGACGCTTTTAAATTGAGTTAGGGATTTTAGAGATGAGGCCAGAAACAGTAGAGTCTGATACTGGTTAATTGGTCGCAAAAAACTCAGGGAGTTTATCCGCTGGGCGGTTATTTTAAATTTGTCGAAATTGTGTAGGCGCTAAAGCTGACAGATCTGACAGTGGTTGTAAATATAAGACGTCGTTGTAATATAGAATAAGAAAATTTGGTGTGAGAGGAGGCTGTGTGTCGAGTCAGCAATGCACTGACTGCCTGCTGCCATTTTTAGATGGAGAGTGTGTGTGCATGCAAATGAGGCAGCTGATGCAGAGCGCATGAGAGGACTATGCTTTCGGTTTTGTGTGTTATTCAGCTCTATAACTATTGTTTGCAAATGTGGATAAATGTCTGCGATTAAAATGCTGGCTTAGTATATAATAACATTGTAAATATATGAATGGTGACAGCGTTTCAAAGTAGAATATAAGAATTGTTTGTGTTTAAAACCAACGTTTAGGTAAGAAGATTTAAGGTGGATTTGAAGGCATAAACAAAAAATAAAAGGGTTACAGTCTGCAAGTGTTGTTAATTCATGAGCTGACTGGATGCAGAGTAAGTGGAGTGGTCATCCTGAGAGGATTGAATGATGCTCTAACTCTGTGGTCAAGTCAGACATAGGCTTTAAGCAACCATGAGCCACTAATAAGCGTGACAGATTAATGAGTATGTGTAAATTGAACTTGTTAAATAGCCTTAATAGAAGTAACTCAATGAACACGCAATAAAGTGGACTTTTTAGGGGTAGTTTACCACTGATACCATAAAAAGCAACTTAATTAGTAGTTCAATAACAAATTTTAAAGATAACCTTTGTTATTTGATAAGAGAGAAAAAATTCAGGTTACATATAGTAAATAAAAAAGGGAATGTTAATCTCTGCGTCATTCCACACTGAAATTTCAATTGTAGGGGATCATTTGGAGGTGAATTGTGTAGGACACGGGGAGACAGAAGAATCTCCCCATGAGTTTTCGGTGTGCATAGAAATTGAGGAGGCTGAACTGGAAGCCTGCCTGGGTCGTTGTTTTTGTTTATTTGAGGGTCTGCTGGAAATTTGTGAGAACGACCACCTTGATATGTGGGAGCCTTCTCGGGCAGCGATTTTTTTGTTAAACATGTGGCAGGCTGTGCAAAATGGAGAAAGCTTTGACACAATGACATAAAGGTGATTTCTTGGTTTTAAATTTATTAGTACGGGACAAGTTGAGGGACGCTTGAGGGTGTGTTGCTGTAAAGTATATAAGGGACGCGCAGCGCCGTTAATGGGTTTAAAATAAATGAAAAAATGAAAAAACACTAATCCGAGGAACTATTGGAGAGGTAAGTATACGGAGGTGAGCGCGTTGCGCATAAGGGTTGCTGGTGTCATATATTAACACTTTGAGGGCGAATAATTTTGATTGAGTGTCAACGCTTGAGAACGCGAGGACAGCGTCTAAAGTGCTGGGTTAAACTTTGTGTGTCACCGAGCAGGGGAAGAGGAGCCAGTGGTTGCGAGAACAGCGAGACGAAGACTGAAACCGAAAGTTAAGCGTGTCTGGGTGACCTAGACCTAGAAGGTGGAGTCGACCAACGCCATTGGAAGAGGTAAGTCTGTGTTTCAGAGAATGGCTGACAGCTCGGGTGCGACACCTAGTGGGAAAAGGGGATGCAAACCTCTGAAGGATCAGCTTGAACAGCTTAAGAAAGCTATTCGTTTGGCTTCCCCTGGAGTATTAAAATCAGCAGAGAAGGAGTGCCAAGCGATGGAGGTTGAGGTAAGCAAACTTATTACATCCCAACAGAAAGGGCTGGGTGATAAAATAGCTCTGAGCTTGGTGTTAAAAACTGAAGGAGAAGTGTATGGACAAATGCATGAGGCCCTACGTGCGTCAATAGAGGCATTAACGGCATTGGAGGTTATAAAGCAGAGAGTAATGCAGGGAGGGCCAGAAGAGGAGAATGAAGACCGTGCGACGTCATCAGAAGAAGAGGACGAGGAGGAGGACGAAGATGGAGGCGCTGAACCCCAACCAAGTACAAGCCTAATTTTGAGGAAAAGAAGTGTGAAGAGAGACCAAGCACAGAGACGGCCCATATTTAAGAGCTCAAAGGGAAAAGGAAAGTTGAGGAAGAGTAGAAAAGTGAGTTTTGAACAAGGAGCTCCTGACCCTGGTTTAAATCTGCCTCTAATAGCAGGTCCAAAGAACGAACCAGTTTATCACGCCTATAAGGTGAGAGATTTGGAAGCATTGGTTAAACAACTTCCACCAATAACCAAGGGAGAACATTGGGAAGGAGAAGAATTAGCGCTGGGCGATTTTCGCGCTTTGGCCGGACGTTGTATGCTGGGTGGTGGGTTAGCAGATGTAGAGCAGATAGCTCAAACAACCAGATATGCAAATGACCTGCCATACCATGAGGTGCAGAATGACTTAGCAGATGCAGTCCGGGAGAAGTACCCAACTCCTAACTCTGGAGCCATTCCAAAAATTATTTGGGATCCCAAAAACACACCCAGAGAGTGTTTAGCTAAAGCAAAGGAACAATGGTTGTTAGAAACAGGAATACATCCGGGGAAGGAGGGTGAAAGTAGAGCGTGGTTTCGTTCGGCAGTGCTGGCAGGGCTGCCCAACCAGGTTGCAGTTGACTTGGAAAAGAACCCAGATTTTGCCGTTGCAGACTCGGTGCAGTGGGATAGACATGTGACCCACAGACTTCAGCAGGAACAGGATTTGGCAAACAAACAAAAGAAAGAGTTGGAGGAAGCCCAGGCGTGGCTGGTTAAGTTGCAGCTGGCAGAAGCAAAAAACAAAGCAGGAGACAGAAAGAAAGAGGATAAAGAGAGCGCAAGGAAAATAATGGTGGCAAGGCCTCAGCCCGATCCTGTGCCTGACTTGCCAGATCAGGATCCGGGTCTCTACCCTGATGACCGTTGGCCCGCCAATGCACCAAGGCAGCGTCAACCAGTAGGGAATTGGGGGACCGGTGGACCGCAGAGAGGGCGTGGTGGATCCGTGAGGGGAGGACAAAGGGCTCGGAATCCAGGGAATCCTAACAATGTGTCTTGGACTGGCTGTTACAGCTGTGGAGCAGAAGGACACTGGTCCCGAGAATGCCCTGAATCGCTGCGAAATTATCAGAGGCGAGGCTATCAACCCCAGGCACGAGGAGGCCCAAGACAAAGAGCTGCTTACAGGGGAGCACATCAAGCTCCAAACCCGAATGCAGCACCAGTCGCCCAGTACCCAGTAGCTGACTGGGGCTGGGAGGGGGAGCAATACTGACGGAGCCCGGAGAAACTGAACAGCGTGGGGACGGCAGAACCCATGCTGTCAATGACCGTGGAAGGCACTGAATTGCCCTTCCTGGTGGAGACTGGAGCAACATACTCAACACTGAAAGACACACCAGACAGTGCGACACTTTCCTGTCACACAGTTAATGTGGTAGGCCTTTCCGGGATTCCAATGACACTGCCATTGACAGATCCAGCATTGACAAAGCTGGGAAAACAGACTTTGAAACACCAATATGTGGTGTCCTCACAGGTGCCTGCAAATCTCATGGGCAGGGACCTGCTTGTGAAACTGGGAGCCACAATCATGTGCTCACCAGATGGACTGATGGTTACTCTGCCTGGAGGAAAAGAATTCCCGTGCCTGGGATCACCTTCAAAAGACTCAATATCTAGTCCAGAACTCTGAACAATCCACTGCCGAAATCTACTGGGGGAGGCTGGTGGAAGAAGGCATTTTGAGACATTATCAGCTGTGGAAACCCTGGATAATGAGCCTGGCCGTCTATTCCCCCGCGAGATCCTTTCCACGTTACACTCTTTTATGATAGGGAAGATAACGATATCTATCGGGAACAGTTCCAGTCTGATCTTGAGGGACAGACGTGGAATGTGCGAACACATAACATTTATGTTGGACCAGAAGGTGTGGCCGCGGCTGTGAAATTTACTGATGAACAACTGCCTTGGTACAATGTGGGAGAGGATTCAGCCCCTCACATTACATTGGCGGTCCACGAGGGTCATGGGCCAAGAGATCTGGGACCGATGGTCAAGCGGGCGCTGGACAACGCCAGCTGGCAAAGCACCCAAATTCCAAATGTCTGGTATGCACCAAAATGTAAAATATATCGCATAACTTGTTTGTCCAACGATGCAGTGATCTTAGAACATAAAGAAATCTCCAGAATACATGGCAGGGAAAGAATGGATCATCCTGATGCAGTAGCTGAGCTCTCAAAATTGCCTGATACTTTGTGGTCCGCAGGGCCCACAGATGTAGGTTTAGCTAACTGTTCGCCTGTCCTGTTCCAGCTGAAGTCTGACACACCAATTAACAGACCACAATATAAGCACAAAACTGAAGCAGAAGAAGGTATAGCTGAAACCATTGAAGGGCTGTGGAAGGCAGGAGTGCTTGAGCCCTCATGGTCATTTTGGAACACACCTATTTTGCCAGTGGAAAAACATGGGACAGGGAAGTACCGTATGGCATATGATTTGAGAGCAATAAATGCCATACTGAGGACTGACACTGTGTCTGTACCAAATCCCTACACAGCTCTGACCGAAATTACTGGGGACCAAAAGTGGTTCACATGTATTGACCTAGCGAATGCATTTTTTGTCTCCCACTGCACGAGTCACTCAGAGACATTTTCTCTTTCACATACAGAGGCCGGAAATTTAGGTACACACGCCTACCACAAGGCTTTGCACTCTCACCAGGAATTTTCAATCAGGTGTTGAAAGAGGCATTGTCCCCATGTCAACTGCCAGAGGGCTGTACATTAATACAGTATGTTGATGATCTTCTTATTGCAGCCCCGTCAGCAGCGGCCTGTACGGCAGCATCGCTCGTGGTGTTGAACAGATTGGCGGAGTGTGGCTTCAAAGTGAGTAAAGAAAAACTGCAGTTGGTCCGGCCAGAGGTAACATTCCTGGGCCGGGTGATCGCACACAGATCAGTGGGGTTAATGAACACACACAGAGACCAAATTCTGACACATCCAAAACCAAGAACTGTGAAGGAGTTGCTTTCCTTTCTTGGCTTGACAGGTTACAGCAGGCAGTTCATTCCGAACTATGCGGGTAAAACTGCCCCTTTAAGGGACCTGATCAAGAAAGTTGGTGTTCGAAATCTGAAGGCTGAATTGCCTTGGACGCCGGACACAGAGACAGCGTTCATTTCGCTAAAACAGGATTTGTCAAGAGCCACAGATCTGGCCACACCTAACTATGATGAGGCATTTTATCTTGATGTTTCAGAAACAAAGGGAGTTGTGAATGGTGTGTTGTTTCAGAAAAAAGGGGGAGGTAGGGATGTACTTATGTATGTCAGCATAAGATTAAATTCAACAGAAGCAAGGCATCCCACATGCACACAACACGCAGCAGGAGTAGCAAAGATAATTCAGAAAACAGCACACATAGTGAGGGAACACCCACTGAAAGTGCTTACCACACACAGTGTAGTGGCCTATGTGAACTCACAGGTATTCACAATGACTCCACTGACGCAACAAAGGTTGAGCAAAATTTTAGAGGCGCCAAATTTGATATTCACACATGAAGGAATAAATATGGCAGACCTAATGGGGTCAGGAGAACCACATGACTGTATTAAGAAAGCCCAAGTTGAAGGAAAAATCAGGGAAGACCTGAAGGCAGAGCCCATATATGGAGCTGAGGATTGGTTCACAGATGGATGCTGCCACAGAGATGAAGAAGGATTAAAAGCCAGCTATGCAGTAGTCTGTAGAGTAGGAACTGAGTTTCAGGTGAAAGAAGCAGGAAAAATTGAGGGACAACAGTCGGCCCAGAGAGCTGAAGTGATAGCCCTAACTCGAGCCCTGAGGTTGGCTAAAAACATGAGAGTGAACATCTACACTGACTCAGCATATGCGTTTGGAGCAGCTCATGTGGAACTGGCTCAGTGGAAGAGAGCCGGGTTCAGAACGGCCACTAATGCACCCATCTGTCACAAAAAGGAAATGGAGGAACTGGAAAAGGCCCTGGAGGACCCAGACGAGGTAAGTATTATAAAATGCAAAGGCCACTCACAAGCAGACAGTATGGTGGCAAAAGGAAATCAGAAAGCTGATGAAGCCGCAAAGGAAGCAGCGGGCTACAAAGGACAGAGACAAATGGTGCAGGTAACCCCAGAAGAGGAGGTTAGCACTAACAGCATGGAAGAAGTTAGACAGGCTCAGGAGGAGACATCCCCAGAGGAAAAGGGGGTGTGGGAAAACAAAGGAGCCTGGCAAGATGGCGGTTTGTGGAGGGGGCCAGATGGGCGTCCCGCTTTAACGGCCAAAATGGCGGAACAGAAGGTGAATGAGGCTCACGGGCTTGGTCACATGGGAGTGAAACAGATGGAGAGAAATTTGTGCCGATGGTGGCATCCTGATTTGAGAAGGATGATACTGGAAAAGGCCAGAACGTGCCTAATTTGTGGGGCACACAATCCAAAGCCAGCAGTAAAACCTGAAGCTGGTAAGTTTCTCATGCCAGAAAGGCCAGGAGAAGAGGTCGTGATTGATTATACCGACATGATTGATACAGGCCCAGGTGGGGTGAGGTATTTGTTGGTGTGTGTGGATGTTCTGACTGGATGGCCCGAAGCATGGGCGACCAAACGTGAAGACGCGAAAAGCGTGATTAAGTGCTTAATCAATCATTACATTCCAAGGCATGGGTTTCCCAAGAGAATTAGATCAGACAATGGTACTCACTTCAAGAACAAAGATTTTCAAGAGGTAGAGAGGATGTTGGGAGTGTAACATAAGTTCGGGATGGTCTATCATCCTCAATCTCAAGGAAAGGTAGAGAGGATGAACCTAAATTTGAAAAACAAGTTGGCTAAAATCTGTGCGCAGACAGGGCTAAATTGGGTCGCAGCCCTGCCCATTGCTTTGAGGACCATAAGATGTTCTGTTAACCAATCCACAGGTTTCACCCCTTATGAGCTGCTGACTGGGAGACAGTTTCCAGTGCACCCGCACACGAGAGCTTGGTGGAGGAAAATTCGTCTTCAAAGAACGCAGGTGTCAAGGAACAGAGGCAGAATAAACCTCTTCACCTGTGCAACGGGCCGACCAGTAGTCCACCTGGAAGGCCGAAGAAAGAAGAGCAGCCTAGGAGGAGATCGCCGCGCCTACAGAAAGGAGTGGTAACAAATTGAGAGTTTGAAAAGGGGTGGTTTAAATAAAAAGAGTAAAAAAGGGAAAGTGGAAGGGGCTTGCTCTGTCAATTATGTTGTCTCTATCTGTATTGGTGGGTATTTTGGTGACCTGTGGTTGTTGTCTCATTCCTTGTGCCCGAAGGTTGGTAGAGAAGGTGATTGTAAAGGCAGTGGACCCTGGGGCGGTGGCCCCTATGTCCATGATGCCGATGATGGATCTGGAGGTAGTCGAGTGGACTGAGGAGTGAACAACAACCTATGTATCGACCTCTGGTGTGCCAGAGGTCGAAAGGGGGATTGTGGGGATGAACAAAAAGTATTTGACCAGCATAATATAATCTGCAGTATGATCATTGCTTTAACAATGTAACAGATAGCTTTAAGATGGCCTTAAGATGTTATGCATATAGTTATTATGTTGACCTTGTATTTCAGGTGCAGTTATGACTATTTTATACACAATGCATATCTGTGCTTATTAAAGAGTTGGAGCTCGGTCAATTAATTGGGGGTTGGAAGCTTTGTTCGGCGCGATGTTCGGACAATCTATTGTGCAAGTGACTTGGAGCCATAGAAGGAATTGCAATACATGCTTACAAAACACTTATATATCAGATCATTTTATATTAAGGTTTTAGTAGAGGTTCTTGGTTAAAACATTTATTTAGTAGAAGACATACACATAGTCTCAGTGAGCTTCTGGTCTAGTGAAAGGTCAGAAGTGCAACAGGTGAATTGAGAAAGAGCATTTGAGGACGAGACACAGACAGTTAGTAGGTGAAGAGGTGACACAAAGAGCATGTGAGGTCAACACATACACACACATTAGTTAGATTTATTTAGAGGAGAGATTAGTCATGTCTCGACAAGAAAGAGGAACAATTCACTTTAAGACAAGAACGGAAAGTACCAGCCATGAAAATAGAAGATGATCTTCTGGGTTAAAAGTCATTGTGGTGTTGATCTGATCTATGTATAAAATGTACCTGTGACGCATGAAGGGGCGTCAGTAAACAAACCCTGATGTTATAAAATAATTGTTTGTGCTTTAGTAAGTCGGAGATCACTTGCTGTCGGCGTACAGAGTGTTCTTCCCACACGTGTGTATTCATTAAAATCATTGTTTGACCAAGAGCTTCTGGACCAAGGGTGGTTTGTACTCTCCCTCCTCAATTGTGAACCTTAACAACACTAGGAATGCTCCACAGTATGAGACATTAAATTTCCACAGAACTGCTACGGTGCTTAGCTGCATTTGTGGAAAGAATTGTTCTTATTGCTGTGTATGTATATTGTTGTTGATTTAGTGATGATATACTGAGTCAACCCATAGCATGAAAACTGTCACTGTAAATTAGTGTTACTGTTCCTCTTCTGCCGACAGTTGACTCTTTTCCTGCTGCTAAATTGAACGTTCATTTTAATGTTTTGGTGAATACTCACTCCCAGAAGTTGATTCTCCCTCCGTGTTGTGAATCTGAAAAGATGTTGATGACTCCACCTTGTAGGATCACAGATGCGATGATGACAGACAGGAAACCTGCGATCATTACACCGAGCTGGAGGGAAAAAAATACCACTTTTAGTTTGCTTATTGAATGTTGATGGAAACGGTGATAAAAACTAGTGTTTGACTTGTAAAGAAGAGCAGAAAATGCTGGTGTTTTGAATGAAGCAAAACACCAGCATGCTGATGTGGTGTGCAGTTACTATTTATGAAACACCAGTGTACATTGTTGTCTCTCCAACCACAAGCAGCATGAGGCATAACGGGTGAGCTCTGATTTAGTCAGTACCACACCAACCACCTGGTGTGTTATTATTTCCCCGAGGAGCCTACCTGAAACACGTCTGTCCACACCACTGCCTTTAGACCACCCTGTAACAATGCAGACCAAAGTCAGATTTCACAAAGGGCTGCTGTATATTTCCATTTGGTGGTATGACTCTTTTAGACCTTCAAGAACCAATAACTGCAGATATAATACTGATTACAATTATTGAGTCAGACATTGCATTAAAAGAAGGTTGAAAAACTTCCACATGTGCATGAGTCTAGGGAAGCTTAAGTAGTGCACACTTTCTGAGGTTTCCTAGGTGTGCAGAAGTGTATCATCATGATGACACTGGGATCCTCTGATCGATGGTGATCGGGGCTGAGCTTGAATGAACCCATTTTCTCATTATTTAATCATTCTTGTCAAAATGCATTAAAAAATTGGGGACCGCAGAATTCATTCAATCAAATTTTGTTACATACCAGTGTGCAGTAAAATGTACAGACCACTCCCGTGGAAATGACCGCACCCCACAGATTCATCCCGGTCACTGAGGAATGAACCACTGGTCAGTCAACTGGATAAAACCGAGTACGCGTAAGTGCCCTCGTGCAGGAATGTTTTATGAATGTGACCACTGTGTTGGACCGCAAGCAAACATACCTTGGTTTAAAGCAAGAGCTGGAACATAAATGACAATTCCACTGTAGAGGATCTGTCACAGGAAAAAAAAAGTTCCCCGAGTGACTGATATGTGGTTTTACCTACACAGGTCAAAACCCTGTAATTATGTGTAGACAGGCCTCTTACTCACTGTTTGGACAATGAACAGCAGTGTGCCCAGCAGACGGGTTGCTCTGTTAAAACGCAGCTCCAGATACTTCATAGTGACAGAAGTAGAGAGACAAGATAAAAGTATGAGTAAGGTGATGCATTTCTATCAAGTCATAAAATGTTTTCGTCTCATGTTTACAAATTAACCAGCGCCTTAAAGTCGAACCCAATCACTCCCTTTACTCCTCTTTGGTTTGAATCTATCGATAATCTGTTTTTCATCTCCATGCACCATAGTTCATGACATAAAGTGAGACAAAAGCAACATCTGAAACTTGAAAACCACACACCATAATGTTTAGTAGCCGGGGCTCTCTTTACAAACCACTTTCGACTTTCTTTGACTTTTACCAAGTTACTTGGCCATATTGTATTTTATCTATCTCAGTCCACAAAAACGACGTGCTCTTTATTCTTTCAGTGTCATTCTTGTTTTGTTTTTTTACCAAGCCTAACACAGGCCTTTTGTTTGCACAGTAGTGCAACGGTGATCAAATGTCTCTGTCCCTTTCTCGATAACAGTTTGTGGCGTGAATAAGGCACGGCGGGACCACGGAGCAACGTTCAGAGCCAACTTTATTTAATTCACGTCACACCACACACCCACCAACCCCTGAGTCCCCGTGTTTTAACACGGCCGGCGTGATTGCGGATGCCGTGCAGGTGCGTCCGCACGGCACCGCAAACCACGCCCCACCACACAGTTCAAAATTATCTTTCACATGTAGACATTTCATTCCTGTGTAAACAGAGTCTGGTGGAATTGCAAAACAGAAATCAGACGATCCACACAGCACAGCACTGAAAAAAGGGGAAGAAAAAGTACTCTTACCTCAAAAGTGCTGGTGATTTCCAGCTTGTAGAAGATGGGGAGGAAGACCTCAGATGTGATCAGCATCGCCATTAAATAGGAGAGACCGTAAAATCCGATATTGGCTCCGTATTGGTAAACCTACAGAGGGATTGTATGAATTATTGTAGCTATTTAAAAAAAAAGAAAGTTCAGCCTTGCTTCCATTCAATAACCGTCACATTTTGGATTTGTCCCTTGTGAATCTGCGTTTTACCTTACCTCAGCTGGAAAGGACAGCACTGTGATGGCTGACATGAAGCTGGCGGTCAGGGACAGGGAGACGGGCAGAGCTGTCAGCTTGCGGCCTCCAGTTAAAAAGTTCCCGGGGTTTCTCCGGCTCCTGTCCACCCAGGCGTAGTAGATCCCCACAGCAGCGGACACCACCAGCATGAGAGCGAACACCACATAGTCCGCCAATGCGAAGGAGGTAACTGCCATTTTAGTCAAAGTTGGAAACAAAGCTTTGAGATTTATTCAGAAAGTTATTCAAACCTCCCCCATGTGTAGAAGTCCTGGCACATCACCATCTCACTGAACACTGAGCTGAGAGCAAAATCACACCGCTGTGGGTGTGTGTGAGGGAGGCAGGGAGGGAGGGAGACAGGTGGATATAGAGAGAGAGTTAGTTCCAGGGAAGTACAGTAGCTGCAATATATGAAAAATCCACAGGCCAGCAAATATTTGTGATATCAAGTCTTCGTGACCGCAGAAAAAGTGTTTTTTATCAACCCCATGCTTGTGTTTCAAGAGGTTTTTTTTGAGAAAACTGTGTGTTTTTGACAATGTTTTCGCCTTTTTATACTTCAATTTGCAGAAATACACACTTAAAAAAATGATCATGCCACTAACACAAGAAAATGATTTTTTAATTAAAATCTATTGCAGCGTGTCATAGAGACAAACGTTTATTATGTTTATCTTGCTCCTCATTGCTGCTGTTTCAGTATAAGAAAAAAGCCCCTCTTCAAATCATACTAAAAACACTACTGTCCACCAATGTAACAATAACCGGAGCTAGCAGAGCGTAACTTTTTGAGCGTGTCTGAAGAGTGTGTGGTAGTTTTTGATAAGGGATACACGGCTCAGAATTCAGCAAAGCAGATAAAAAGAGGGAAGGGACTTGAGAAGTTGTGTAAAGTGTGATTTTACTGGCAGTTTTGAGAATGTGGACTAGATTTTGAAAGTTATGGGACTGGATTTTTCTGGATTTGAATCCTTGTTGTTGCTGCAGCACCAGAGTCAGCTGGGCTACAGTTTATCAGACTTTATCTTTATCAAACCTTGTGTGGGATTCATTAATCATTTCAAAAATAGGAATATAGCAATATTCATTTTTCTAGAGTAGACTATGATATAAATGAAAATAATATCTTATGTTATTGTCTATAAATATATGCTATAGTAATGAAATGTCTGCACACGCACAGACTGTAAACACCTGGAGAATCAGAATCTTTAATTCAGACCTATATGTAATAAATGTTAATAAAGATAAATAAATGAATATGAAATAAAAAAAGAAAGACATTATATTCAAATGATGAGAAATATTGATCATTCCCTGTTTGAAACTCAGTAGGAGGTAACACATGCTTATTAAGTCCAACCCCTATTTAGCTGATTGTATATATCTGTTTTGATTATACAGTCTAATATATACATAGACATTATCCATAAATAAATTTACATTTTTTTTTATTTTACCACGTGTGACCTTAAAAATAATGAATGTTTGTGCTACAACCCTTGTTAACTATACTTAAGCACCCTTATTTCTATTTTGTATGACATGGTGTACTTTTGTAAATGGTAACCCAAATCTCCACATAGTAACTCAAGTATGATAAAAACCAGTGAACTACATCAGGTATGCAATGATCTTTGGGGAGTATATAAATGATTATATACATATCATCCTTTATATAAATTCACTCCCAACATAGTCCTCACAAAGGGGAAAATATGTGTTTTTGTATGAGGCTGTAAATAAGTTAATTTATGACTGAAGATGAACATTTTAAAATTGGGGACTGACTAACTTTTAAAGCCATCTTCAAATAGCCACTCAAGAAACTAAACTCTTTCCAAAAAAAGCGCCACTACCATGAAAAAATAATATAACTCTAACAATGTATACATTAATAATAAACCATAAAGTATGTTTTTTTCTGTTTACAGCAAGCCTCTCACTTTTGGTAAAGACTCAGATGTTATTAGTGTGAATAGTTGCTTGAGTGGCACGTTTACCAGTCTGGTCACGTCTTATTTGGATGGATGGGCAGATATGATGATGTCCTTTATGAAATAAAAATGTTGCATCCACCATAAATATTTTTTCTCCAGTCAATTAAACCTTTAAATGAAACATAACCCATAACGCTTACAATAATGTGAAAGTTTAGTGGACACCAAACTCTGTTGTCTTTGTTAAATGTAGGTAATCGGGATATGGTCATATGATTTGGACCCAGTGGCGCTCCGTAGAACGATTTCAGGCAGGTTTCAGTTAAATTATTTCAGATAAATACTGCTTTACTATTGTTTTCTTTGTGTCGAAGTCTATTCTGGCATGTCTAACAAAGTCTAAAAAAATCCTTATTTGTTCTTTTTTTGTGCATTTAGAACCTAAATAACTTGAGAAGCAGAGAGACGAGAGAGCACAAACGAAACCGGAAGTAACTATGGGTTACTTCTCTCGCCTTTTAGCTTGTCTTCGGTCTAACCACGCGGAGAGAGGAAAACTTCCCATAATTCTTTGCTCAGCATGGCTGCCTCCTGTTGTCGGCGTGTGTGTAAACAGTTGTAACATTAGCTAAAAGAAAGAAAGAAAAACAAAGTGCAGTTTTCATGAGTCTTTTAAGCCGCACACAGATCTCTGGAAATCCGCTCTTTTCTTATCAAGCGACGAGGCCAAGATGAAGATCAAATCCAAGTCTTCGTATCACAAATCTGAGAACACCTTCAGGGTAAGAGCCCACAAACACTGCGGCGTGTTAATAGTACAGCAGCAAAGACAGAGCTGGGGAAAAGCTAGTTTGGTATGACTCTGTCACATTTAGAATAATTTGTGTACCATCTGCAGCACGTTTAAAGTCATGTGATCTGGGTTTGTTTTGTTTGTTTGTTTGTTTTTGTCTTTTTTAAGTTTCTCACATTTGCTGAAAGACTCGCCAACGTCAACATCAACGTGATCCATCGCATTGACAGAACTGGATCTTACGCTGAGGTTTGGAATCAAAATGTTCCGCTTCTTATTACGAACACCACTCTCATCCATTCATCTGTGTCTTACTGGTGAGGACTGTTTTGCTCTCTTTGCAGGAAGTAGAAACATACTTCTCTGAAGGACTGACAAAATGGAGGGACCTCAACTTGACAGAACATTTCAGTATGTATAAGGAAACATGAAGTATCCCATACTCAGGGGGAGCTTGTGTGTTAGTATTTTATTGAAGAGATTTGCACACAAAGCTAATACTTTTCCTTCACAGCCACGTTTCTGAAAGAGGTTTCCAACAAGAGCCAGTCATTCAACATGCTGGTTTTCCATCAGAAGTCCATCGTGGAATCTCTGAAAACCCACCTGGCCGTCCAAAACAGTCTGGCCTACCAACCCCTGCTAGAGTAAGAAGTATTTTATGTTATTTTTTGTAGCTGTAGGCTTGCATAGAATCATCAGGCTGCAATCTAAGCGCCTAATTTCTTCCTCCAGCCTCGTGGTGCAGCTGGCCAGAGACCTGCAGACCGACTTTTACCCCCACTTCCCAGATTTCTTCCTTCTGATCACCTCACTGCTGGACACAAAGGACACAGAGCTCCTGGAGTGGAGTTTCACCTGCCTCTCCTACCTCTACAAGTACCTGTGGAGGCTTATGGTGAAGGACATGACCAATATCTACAGGTGAGGCATTACATAAAGTCAGAGGGGCGAGTGATTTTTATTTTTTAATGAAATTTGAGATAATCAGGAATCTATTTTTAAGACTTAAAACGACCTAAGGAGCTAGTTTTGGGAAGCAAAGTGGGTGAAAATGGGTGTATGCTTTGTAATTTGACCCTAGAAGTGCTCTGGTTTTCCTTCTGCATCCTTCGCAGGTTACTTGTGTTACTAGAGATCAGATGCACATATGATGGTTAAATGTGAAACCTCTTTCCACCCCACAGTTTGTATAGCAGCCTGCTGGCACACAAGAAGGAGCACATCCGCATGTTTGCAGCAGAAAGCTTCTCCTTTTTGATGCGAAAGGTTGGTGATTTGGGTTCATGTCTCCACTTCTTGTTACTTTTGATTTACTTGTCATCTGCTGCGATACATTTCCATTGAACATCTTCTATTATTATAGACGGTTCTTGTACAGCGCTTTTCTCCTGTCCACTCAGCACTTATTTCTACCTCTAAGTGCACCTTTATCTAACACTCACACACATTCACACGCCGATGTACTTGTTGGGAGGGACTTGGGTTAGCATCTTTCCCAAGGATAGGTTGGCATGCAGACTGGAGCATCCAGGGATCGAGCTGCCAAACTTCTGATTACCGATGACCTGCGTTAACTCCTGAGCTTGTAGCAGTTTCTTTCCTTCTACTGTATTTCTTTATTTGTTGTCGTTTTCCCCGATGAACTGGTGTATCACTTTGTCTGCAGGTTCCAGATCTCGATGCTCTGCTCACCCACGTGTTCTCCGACCTAGAGGAGCACCCTGAGAAGGTGGAGGGAACGGGCCAGCTGCTGTTTGAGATGTGCAAAGGAGTGCGAAACATGTTCCACTCCTGTGCTGCTAATGTGAGTTAACAGAGTGACTGCGCGGGATGGACGTCACTTAGGTTGAATTAAGCACTTTTAGGTGTTGTTTATATAACCTGATGTGTTAAGCAACCTTTTTATCTTTCCAGGCTTTCTCTGTGGCATTGCGTAAGCTTGGCCCAACAATGAGCCGTGGAGTCTCTCTCCCGTGGACCTCTGTTAGGGACGCTCTGGATCACATGGCCCAGGCAGCAGCCGATCACGTGGACAGAGAACACATGCTGGTTTTGTGGGAGTCCCTCCAGGTAAGGCTGGACTCTATTTTGTGTCTTTTCTGCGCCTTTTTCACGTGTTTTGATGGCGCCGTGTCCTCTTCTTAAGGCCAGCATGTCAGAGGTGCTGGATATTATGGAGGCAAAGGGGAAAGACGCAGACCCGGCAACAGAGCAGCTGGAGAGCCTTCTGTTCATTCTGCACACCCTGGCATCCCACAAGGGTGGAGCCAAGATTACCAAACCGGAGTCTGTCTGCCAGGTGAGAGGAGAATCTAAGAGATTGAATTATATATAGAAATGCGAGAAATTCCATGGATTATGTGCGGGCATATGAAGGTGGCGTCTCATGGTACGATCTCGTCCTCGCAGACGGTGTTGAGGCTGATTCAGAGCTCGTCTCTGTCAGCTTCCTGCTCCCGTCTTCTTCTCCAGATCACATCCTCTCTGCTCCTCGGGGAGAACGTCAGCCTGCCAAACTCACTCATCCAAGAGACTGTGCAAAAGGTTTGTGCATGTAAAGATGGGTTTTTTGCGTCTGGTGTCACAGTGTGCGTAAGGACTGCATTATAAACACGACCAGAAAGAGAAAGTTGCCCGTTGCTTACGTGCAGACTTTCTGGAAATCTTCTTTATTAGATATTTCGGAGCACTGTGGGGCACGATCTGATTCTGGAGTTCACCAAAGAGATGTTCACCATGAAACAGTTTGAGCAGGTGAGTTCACTTTTTATTTTCCTCTGTTTCTTTTAAATCTCGCGGACTAACTGGCTTCCTCCTCTGCTGTCCTCCAGCTCTTCCTCCCCACCCTGCTGCGCTTCACCACAGGGCTGTTCAACCAAGGTGATGCCCTCTCTCACCACAGCAGCCTGGATGTGCTGGTCAGTCTCATCCTCGCTAAAGCTCCGCCCCCCACAGATGGCTCCATGGCCTTTGAAACCTACCCACTGCTTTTCACCGGTCAGACAACAGGGTGAGATTCTACGGTGAAATGTTATTTTCTACTGTTGTCGTGTCATTTTCCACGAGGTAAATCTGTTTTCTCCTCCAGCAGAGTGTTTAGCAGGAAGGAGGAAATTCAGCGGAGCCATGCGGAGTCAGAGACACTAGCTGTGCCTGAGCTGGTGCTGTCAATGATCAAAATTCCCGATGAGCCGGACCAACCCGTCAGTAACCTCTCGCTGCCGTGGGCTGCACTTGTACTGCTGCCTCATCTCAGGTAACTCCTCCCTGCAGGCAGACTCCTTTTGGTCACGTGTGCAACAGCATTGGTCAAAATGAGGAGGTGGTCAGGAGAGAGCTACAACAGTGAGTGTCTACAGGCATTTGTAAAGCGTCTTAGAGGCTCTGTCATGGTTTGGGGCTTTTGTCAGCCAGTGCTGTTGGGATCTTGTCAAAATTGATAGAAATATGAACACAGAAGCACATCAGTCATGGATTGGCCTCCCCTGGAGCTCGAAGCTCAACGTTGTTTAAGTCATCTTAACCGAGAACAAAACAAAAGGCAGCCAACATCCAGAGAAGATGCCTGGAGAGGATTAGTTTTGGTCCTGCATTGTAGTTTCATACATTCCTTTTTCTCCTGTCTGTTCAATGCGTAAAACTGGCTTTTGTCTGGCTTTTGTGCTGGGAGCCTGTAGTTTGGACAAAGGTTGCTGTGAGCTAACTTTACTAGTTGTGGCTCAAAGTTGCTGCTGCCAGGGAGCAGAAGTGAGGCATTCAGGAGCCAGGGATCCATCACTTCCTCTGGATTTTCATGGCAAACCCGACCCGAGTGCTTAAAATAAAAACCGACCACACCTCAGAGGCAACCCAGAGCAGCGGTCCCCACCTTTTTTGCGCCACGGACCAGTTTATGTCCGTCAGTATTTTCACGAACCGGCCTTTAAGGTGTCGCAGATAAATATAACAAAATAAAACCAGTACCAAAAAACAAGAAGATTTAGTCGGCGTTGGGGGCCCCTGACCCAGAGAGTTGGGGAAAGTTTCAGTTTTTTCTTTGTCAGCTTACAGTGTATTCATACACAGGCAAAAAAAGAGAGAAACATGTTAAATGTTAATATTTACACTCTTTTGCTTCAGGCCTCTGGCTCCAGCCGCTGTCGTACCTGATGTGACAGCTTTCCTAAACCGCCTCCTGTGTGAGATCGAGGCAGAGAAACTAGGGAAAGGTTTGTGATTATTTGTGTGGTTGGTTTTTTATTAACACAAATGTTTTCATTTGGTTGCAGTTTCATACGGCTCAGTGGGGTAATTAACAAGTACATCCAGAGCAAATAAAATAAGGACTGGAATTAATCATTTACCAACAAGTTAGAATGACTGGTTGTGATTTTAGTTATTTTTTAAAAGTCTGAGTTAACCTTAAACTTCATGTCTGGGATTTCTACAACCCTAAATTTGGGCACCAAAACAAAAACAGATTAAATGAAGGAAAAAATTAAAATACTTTATATATTTAATCTCCCAAAATTTAATGAGGTTTTCCCCAAAACTGGTGAGGGGTGAAAAAGTAAACAATGATTTTTTTAAAATTGCAAATTGAGTGACTCCTTTCTTTCCTGTCCTCTCTCCAGCTGCTCTGTTCGTAGCCAGGCAAGCCCTGAGCTGCCTCCTGTCTCTGGACAGCTCTGCCCAGCTTCTCTCACTGGTCACGGTGGAAAAAGTCAACTCGATCCTACAGTAAGCTCTGCGTGTGCGACCTAAAACACATTTAGCACCCTTTCTCTGTTGCCGAATGAGTTTCCATCTATTGCATCAGATCAAAACACCTTTCAACAACCTGTAACCGCTGTCGTCGTGATTGTCACAGGAAATTTCCCACAGACCTGTCAGCTCTGCTGCTAGCAGACTTGTACTACACCCGTCTGTCACTCAGTGGGGTTTCAGAGCACCTATCCCACAATGCCTTGCTTGAACTCTACCAGATGCTGTACTGCAACCTCTCGTCCAACATTTCTAAGGTTTGTGCCAGATCACGGGACATTTCAGAATAGTTTAAAGACCAAATTTTCCCCCCTTAAAGTTAAGATATCTCACAACCTGAAGGCGCTGGTGGTTTGGGTGTTGGTGAAAACAGACATATTTAAACACAGTTTTGTTCTTTTTTTAAAATTCAGATTCGTCTGCTGACTCTGAGGCTCTTCTCTCAGTTCGATGCAGAGCTCCCTCCACAGACTGAGGTACAACACCCGCAGATTCTCATTAAACACATTTAAAGTTTGGAGTTATTGGAAATGTTGTTCGACTGTCTTCGTCCAGGGTGAGGATAATGTGGAGGTGCAGTCGGTGTTCGCAGTGTGTCTGCAGGCGCAGTTGGTGCCGGCTTCAGTGCACGACTACAGAGAGAAGCTGCTTCACCTCCGGAAGCTGAGACACGACCTGGTGCCGCGCAGCCTGCCCCGCGGACCTCCTGGCACCATCCAGCAGGTGTGGAGAAGAGCAGTGATGAAAACATGACAGGATGAATAATGATGCGTGTTCTTTATCATGTGATAAGTTTGTTTTTTTATTGTTGCAGAGAGTATAAATACAGTATGTTGGCATATATAATAATGTTACGGTGGCCCTGAGAGGCCAAATGGGCCGCAACTTAAGAAACACCAGCAATAAGATAAACGCTGCAAAAGCACAAAAACACAACGGAAATAGGAAAAAACAGTTTTCCAAAAGCACAAGGGAAGTGTTTCTGGGGAGACAGTAACCCTGACGGACCAGTTGTAGAGGATTCATCGGTTTTATGAGCAAAGTAAAGATGAGAGGCAAGTGTGTTAGCCTAACTATTAGCCTAAAAATCCATCATCAGCATTATGTGAATGATGTGATTAAAACACACTTACCTAGCATGTTTTGGTTCCTGCAACTGGTCCGTCAGATTATTGTCTCCCCAGAAACACTTCCCTTGTGCTTTTGGAAAACAGTTTTTTCTATTTCTGTTTTCTTTTTTCCTGTTTCCGCTGTGTTTTGTGTGCTTTTGCAGCGTTTATCTTATTGCTGGTGTTTTCTTAAGTTGCAGTCCGTTTGGCCTCTCAGAGCCACCGTATAATGTAGTTACAGAGAAGTTATACGAGTCCCGTTTATTTTTAGATGCTTGGGTGGATAACCTTCCTCTTGTTTGACTTCAGGTTCCTCTGCGGTACCTCATTGCAATGCTGTTTGTGAACTTCAGGCCACTGTGGGACCCAGTCATTGAACTTATTGTGTGAGTGTAAAATAATCACGCTTGTTTATACTTCAAGAACCATGTACGTTCCATCATCTATGCTCCAGTCTTGTTACTTGGGCCTTTCTAAATGAGTATGCTGCTATCGAATGCTGGGGATTTGCTCTAAGCTGGCCTTTCTGTCAAATTACAGACATTTGTCTGCATTTCCTTTAAAACTACATTGACACTTTGAGGTATCCATGGAAAACATTTGGTGTAAATGGGTTTCTGTCTTTCCTCGTTGCAGGAGCCATGCCAAAGGCATGGACAACAAGGACTTCTGGATGGTGTACCATGAACATCTGGAGATGGTGGCCGGGCTGGCAGGTAAGGCTGTTTGGTACTTGTGTCACAGCATGTAATTATAATGGCATTTATTTACCTATGAATCCCTTGAACTGCCAAAAACACGTTAAAAGGGAATTCTGCTTTCTGCATGTAACAGAGAAGGAATTGGAAGAAGAAGAAGACGATGATGATGAAGAAAAGCTCAGTGTTCAGAGCGAGCCAGGCTGTGATGTCATTGAAAGCGGGGATGTGGGGACTCTTTTCCTAGAGCAGCTGAAATTGGCCTCCGACCCCAGTGAAAGGACAGACTTCACTAACTTCCGCAGTTTACTGTGGCGCGCTATGGCCCAGTTTACCGACAGAGTGGAGCCACGCAGCCGGGAACTGACCCCGCTGCTGCTCAGGTTTATCAGGTCAGTGTCAGCTGATTGACCATTTTCCTTAAATTCCATCATAAGAATATGTTCTGTTATCTGATCTTAAACTCGGCGCTTGTTTGCAGGAATGAGTTTTATCTCACAGACCTGCTGGTGGCGCCCACTCAGGACCTGAGGAAGAGAAGCGATGCTGCCCTGGAGGATAAATCAGGGATGACTGAGCACATGGAAAAAGGGGAAGAGGAGGAGGAGGCAGAGGAAGGAAGCAAACAGCTGAGGAAGTCCCTTCCAAGAAGAGCAACGGCCAAGTAAGAAATATTTGTAATACTGCTGTCCTCAAAGCGATGACGTTGTTTTCAGGGTTCTGATTTGCAAGCTGTTTTTGATTTTACCATAATTGTTTTACCCACGTTATTGCTCTGATGTCAAAGCGATAGCTGCTTTATTATTTGTAGTTACTAGTGTCATGTCTGGTTTCCATTTTCACTTTAGACTTCATGTAAAGTGTGTTTAAGGTATTTAACTGCACAGCATTCAATTTATTT
Organism: Copadichromis virginalis; assembly: GCF_057382275.1. Taxonomy (NCBI): domain Eukaryota; kingdom Metazoa; phylum Chordata; class Actinopteri; order Cichliformes; family Cichlidae; genus Copadichromis; species Copadichromis virginalis. Next base: position 37,553,804 of record NC_140634.1, read on the forward strand.
GTTGGATAATTGTCTAAAAATATCTCCCAAAAAGCCACCTAAGTTCCTTGTTATTAGAGACCACTCTCCTAGATTTCACCTTGATGTGGTTTAAAAGAGCAAGTTATAAAAATACATTTCTCTCCAGGTTTTATGGGGTTAAAAGTGACCAAGAGACCAAAAATGTGTTTGCACCAAACCTTTATCAGATGTTATTTCTGCTTTGACGTTTGGCATTTTACCATGGAAGTCTATGTGGATCGAGTCTCTTTTGGATTCAGCCTCAAGTGGCCAATCAGGGAACTGCAGCTTTTGCCACAATTTCTTTTTTTTTTCTTTTTTCTTTTTTTTTTTTTAGCTCTATGGGTTACCAGTTCAATTTAATTCAGCTTTATTTTTATAATTCCAAATCACAAAAACAGTTGCCATCTGGGGCTTTAGACTCTACAATAATAGAGAGAAAACCCCAGCAATCACACTTCCCCCCTATGAACAAGTACTAGGCGACAGTGGGAAGGAAAAACTCGCTTTTAACAGGAAAGAGCCTCCAGCAGACTCAGGGAGGGGCGGCCATGTGTTGCAAGTGCTTGGGCATGGGGGTAGTTTTTACCCAGTGTGCAGAATTAAATAAAGACTTCATAGAATAGAATAGAATTCAACTTTATTGTCATTGCACATGCACAGGTACAGTGCAACGAAATGCAGTTTGCATCCATCCAGAAGTGCTTTAGTGATATAGATATATTACAATATATATTAGCAATAATAAAGATATGTGAGTATATTACAGAAATGGGTCTATTATGGTATGTTATAATGTACACGGTATGAAGTATGTTCATCAACTTATATGTACCAGAAAACTTTCATTTTTTAAATAAAACTTTGATATAACTATAATATAATTCTAGTGTATTGTACAGTAAGTAGAAGAACATAATGAACTGAATTTGTCTTTTGTTTCTCAGACAGCTCATCGCTCATCTGAAAGTATTTGCCAAGTTCACCAACCCTCGAGCTCTCTATCTGGAAAGCAGCCTCCGTGAGCTCTATAATCAGGTAGTGCCCAAGTCTGTAGCACACCCTGTCCTTAAAACATACGAGTTGTTCCCTTACTCGAGTCATTTTTGAGGCAGTTGCTATTTTCTTGCAGTTGTATCACAGATTTCTTCTCTTATCTATCTGTTGTTCAGCTGCTCACCCATCAGGATCAGCAGATTCAGCAAGTGGCCCTGGAGTGTGTCATCACGTACAAGGACCCCAACATAGTTCCGTACAAGTAAGGAAACTACCTTAATCACCTCAGGAGACGGAGAGGACGTGATTACAGTGCAATTTCTCTTTGGCAGCAGCTCTCTCTCCCTCCGTCTCTTCTTCAGTGGTTTTATTGTTAAGGCTCTTATCATCAGCCCTCTGTGGTTACAGATGTAGGAATGCTGAGTTCCACCTCCGTGCTGTTTCTGTCTGACATTATGTTCTCTGCTGTCTGTTATCAAGATATCCATTTACCACACATTCAGCCAAGCTGCAGACAGACGGTCTGATCCAGGGGCCGTTAGCATTACAGACACGTGTGTGTGTGTGTGTGTGTGTGTTGCTTTGTTCAGGATCAGCCTGACACACTGAGCTGCTTTCAGAGTCTTAGTTACATTATTTTGTAGATGGAATTCTTATTCTTTCATATGACACATGTATTGTTTGTGCTTATGAAACTTATTACAATATGGAGAAGATATTTTAGCAAAGGTTCTGCAACACCTTTACAGAGTGATTAGACCTGCGTGTGTGTGTGTTTGCATTTTTTCAGGGAGAATCTTGAGAGGCTATTGGATGACAAACACTTCAAAGAGGAAATCGTCCATTTCAACATCTCTGAGGAGACCGGAGTGGTTGATGCTTCCCACAGAGGCAAACTTATACCGCTGCTCATGAGGTACTGTACAAGTTCCACTGTAAAGGTAGAGGCAGCATAAGCATGCATGAGCAATATCATCATTTTAATTTACCACACAACAACAACAAAGAGAAGGTGTTTTGCCCAAAACTTCTGACTCTTGCACAGTATTTTTACTTGGTTGTTAAATAAGGTTACATATTGCGTTTTTAGTTCATAGATGAACTCTGGTGTCCTCGAGAAAAAGAGGATGTTGCTTTTGTTCAGATTCTGGCTGTTGGTCTGATAACCTCCAGTTACTGAACATTTCTTCTGTGTTTTGCTTTTTTAATAGTGTGTCTGATAGCAATTACAGGGAACAAGCTTCTTGTTCTGCATTACATCCGTCCAGTGTTTTACATAAATCAGTATGATCACAGCTTCATGCTGTGGATTTGTGGAGAAGTAGTAAAACATTTTTACTACCTTTAACTTTCATTTCTACATTTATTTTGGCTTTAAGGGGAAAATTTCTTTCAGATAATCCCGTATTTTATCGTAAGTTTGTACAGCTCAGTGTTGTGTTGTGTACGACGCAGGATCCTGTTTGGTCGTCTGCGCTCCAAAGCAGGCAGCAAGTTTCAGGGGAAGGCGAGCGCTACCTACCGGTCCTCCATCATTCTACGCTTCCTGGCAGGATGTCAGGCTGAGGAGCTGGAGATGTTCATTGACCTGCTTTTTGAGTCAGTCAGCCATCACTGCCAAGGTAGGATATGAAAACGTCACAAGTAATTTATAAAAACAGACAGAGTGTCAACGGGTAGCAATTAATCCGAGTCAGTTTGTGGTAAAATGTGCATCTTGTCTGCAACGCATCGCTTTGTAGTGAGGGACTTGATTCAACTGGTGCATTCCTACATAAAAGGAAGGTTGCAGAGTGCCTGCATCTATTTACAGTTTATATATACATTTTCTATGTTTGTAGAACGGCGACAGATGCTCGACTTTTAAGGCTTTATTAGAAACAGATGCCATGTAGTTTTGTTGAGAGCCCGAAGTAATATTGGACAACATTGTTGCACATTATCAGATAATCCAAGCGAGATCATCTAGCAAAGTGCTTCCACAGACTATTTGGGTACAACAGGCACTCGCAGAGAGCTGCAAACCAATATTTCATTCATCGTTTCCTCCTCCTGTGTCCTCAGGTTCATGTCTGGCTGCAGTTCAGAGGGCGGTAGCAGAGACCGACCTGTGTGCTGTCCTGCCGCTGGGCCGTCTTCACAGCCTGCTGAACACTATAAATGTGGTGATCCAGAAACTGGGCCACCTCATCCACGTCTACCTGCCCAAAGTGCTGCAGATCCTAGTGTGTGTCACAGCGTCCGTGTCCACCATTTTGGACCAGAGAGAACAGGTAATCAGAATTATTCTTTCAGGGTTGAAGTTGTTTAATAGTCCTAACACTTTTTAACAGTCCTTATTACTTTCTGTAAAACATAAAAATAAAGAAGTTCGTATCTGCTTCCTCAGCTGCGAGCAGGCTGCATCAATCCTCTGAAGAACCTGAGGAGACTCGGGATCCTGAGGATCCTGGACTTCTTCAATTGCTTCGACACCTACAGCTTCAGGCCGGATGAGATTGATGCTGTCTTTGAGGCAGCGGTCTGGCCTCAGGTCAGAGAAAGATTTTTGTATTCTTACTGAGTATTTCTTTACTTTGTCCCGGCTTTCTGATGAGTTTAAATTTGTTTTTTATATGCAGGTGCGCCGTCTCCCAACAGAGAGCACCTACTCCCCCACCCCTCTGCTGAAACTTATCCATGTGTGGTCCAAAGATGCCAGGTCAGCATCCTTCACAAATGTTTCTGAGTGTCGGCTGAAAGCTTCATCCAGGCTTAGTAAAGCGTGCTCAAAGATATATTTTTTTTACCGTCTCAGGTACTTCCCCCTCCTTGCCAAGCAGAAGCCGGACCACCCAGAGTGCGACATCCTTCTAAATGTCTTCGCCCTCCTCTCAGCTAAGAAAGTATCTCCAGCAACCATCGCAGTAGTAATGGACATAGCCGAGTATTTGGCAACAGCTGCAGACTTTGTTGCCTCAGAAACTGAGACGGAGCTCAGTGTCAACGGCTGTGTGTTTCCACAGCCTGCAGAGGGAGCTCTCATCGCAGCAGGTTAGCAGATCGTGACAGGAATTTGATGGCGTTATTTTTGTGCTTCTATTCAGAGTGCATGTAAAAAAAGTTTGCAAGCACAAATGTTGCATTTTGAGGAGAAAATTATTTTGCGTGAAGAAAAGTTTAATTTGAGCAAACAAAATTAATTTCCGCGTGCAAGAAATGCATTTCAGTGTTTGCTATTATCCATATACACACATATACACACACAATAACAGCCCCTCTCGCTCAGTTGTTGCCACAAAACTAACCAATCACAGACTGGCAAAAATTCTGATTGGCTGTTACAGTCTCCGATCAGCTCGCTAGCTACTGCATTCCGGAAAGACGGTCCAAAATGTAGCTAAGTCAATTTTTTGGTTAATATGTTTAATTATTTTATTTTAAAGTATTCTAATTTTTTTAAGAGGATTGTTAGTTTTAATCTAGTTTAAACCCAACCACTCCACTGGACTTAGCTACATTCTAGGATGTAGAATAGGATTCATTTCCCTCTGCTGCTGATCACCGTTAAACGTGCACATGTTGTATCCTCCAGATTCACTTACTCAAGGCTCCAGATTGCTGCTGCCTCACATTCCCACGCTGCTGCGCTACTTCAGCGGAATTGTACGCAACACAGACAGACTCAAGAAGAAGAAGTTCAGGGCACAGGTGGCCAAAGAGCTCAACATCCTGTCCAAGTGAGTTGAATGTCAAGTGACTCATTTTGGGTTGAGATAAAGGTTATGATTATGATTGTGGTTGTGGTTATCGTTATACACGCGGTTGACTCTTCCCCAGCTAACAGTAGGATGTGTTACTCTCTCGCTGCCAGGGTCAGCCGATTCGTGAGCAGCAAGGAGCAGAGCTCGATGCTTATCAGCCTGCTGCTTCCTTACCTCCAGAAAGGCAACAAATCACAAGTAAGACTTACAACTGAGTTTGTTGAACCTTGAAATTACAGTCATTTAACAATCTGTAGTAATTAATTAATTAATTTATAAAAACTTTTACATAAAAGCCAGAGTTTTGCAGTGTTATGGTGTGTGCTCGAGAAGTTCCGCTCAAGATAAACTTTGTTTCAGGAGACAGAAATCGACCTCCTGGCCACCATACAGAACCTGCTGAGACAGTGTGACAAGCCCTCCGCCTTCCTCCGGCCGCTCAGCAAACTCTTCTCCATCATTCACAACAAGCTGCCAAGGCAGGCCCTCACCAACGTCTTCAAGGTACAGCAGAGAACTAATGCAGCGTTACGCTGTCTGGAACTTATAATATAGGCATGGTGAGATCAACCATCAGCCTGTGGACAGATGCAAAGCAGGCCAGAGCACTTAATCTCACCATTTTCTCCACCACAGTCCTGTTAGCCACTGTGTTGACATGTGTTTGGCTTTGGGTTATTTTTATTTATTTATTTATTCTTATTCATATCGGGGGGAGGTGGATGACTGTATTTGAAGTTACCAGCTAAGAGTAAATGATACTCAGCAAAAATAAAATAAAAATTCGACTACTTTTCCAGTTCACTGCACACCTAGCTAGCTAGCTGCTATAGCGGCCATGTGTTGGCTCCCGCCTGTCGTTCTGTCATTCAAAGCAGCCACGCCCCTATTTAGGCCTAATTTTAAGCCTTAGTTGAAAGAGGTGCATTATGTAAAAATTCAACACCCTGTCGGCTGTTATGAACTGAGAATTTTGTACCAGACATGTGAGTTGGTGAATTTATCATGAGAGTCTATGGGGATTGACTGGTTTTTTAGAGTCAGCCTCAAGTGGTCATTCAAGGAACTGCAGGTCTTTAAATTTCTTCTTGTTTTCACTTAGCTACACCGCACTGAATATCCTTTATGTTAGCTAAACTGTTCTGTGACAGTGCATCAAGCCACATAAAATAAAAAGAGAGATGTGTTCACTCCTGTACAACATTAGCTGTGGGAATTATTGTATGTCGTTACACTGGGTGTCCAAAAATAGCATAAAACAATGGTGTGAAACATAAGGCCTGGGGGCCAGAAGTGGCCCGGCACTGGAAAATGTGAAGGGGGAAATCAAATTTGAACTTTGAACTGTATTTTCACAAGTTTTGCAGATTTTTCTACTGATACAGAACTTTCCCATAACCATTCATACTACACTAATGTAATCCAGTAATAGATTTCTGTAATTTTAAATGTTTACTGCTTACAGTTTAAGCCGGTATTCCTTCATTGTGTAGAAAGTACTGCTGAAACTGCACTTCTTTTTCTAATAATAAAATATCTCAGGGATCGAATTTGTAGTTAAGCTTTTGTATACTGACAGAAAGTGGAGTTTGACCAGTCTGGTGGGCTGTATGTGGCCTGCGATGGCCAGTGTAAATGAAGAAAAATAACCAAAATAGCAAATAACCAATGTTCTTATAAAAAAGAGTTAAAAGAAAGTTGTTATTAGTTTTTGTAGCCCTTTTAATTGACTCCTCCTGTGCGCTGCTCTGTTCTCAGACTCTGTCGGATCTGGACCCTTCACTCACATACATCACTGACTTGGCAACAAAGGTGAGATGACTGTGATGAGGAACATTAGAGAGGAAATAATGTCCAACTTTTCTACAGGTCTGAACTGTAACCTCTGCCGTCATGTTCAGTCTGGGTCACGATACAAAGAGCAGCAGCTAACGGGCTTTTCCTGTGCTCACCTTTGCAGCTGAACGCGTTTGACAGTCGACACTTGGATGAGATCCATTTTGACGTGCGTCTGACGGCGTTCCAAGACGCCACCAGACGAGTTAAAGGCATGCAGACTCTGGACCTGGACTACATCAGCACTGTCATGCACAATTGTTTCCACACCTATGAGGTAAATAAATATTCACTGTTACACTTTAGAAGTTGTTTACCTTCAGGATAAACATTTCATTGGCTGATGTTTTGCTTCTATTCTCATCTCGCTCCTCCGATGCAGATCGGGGACATGTCACTGGGAGACAACGCCACCTTGTGTCTGTCTGCAGTGATCGCCCAGCTGGCAGCGGTCGGGCCCGGAGAACAGATCTACAGGGACGTGGTGCAACACATCATCCTGGACGCTGTGCACAAGGGCCTCCGCAGCAAAACGGAGGTAACAGCTGTAACTATGGTTACCGCTTTCTTGTTTCTGTCAAATGACACAGATGCTGTGAAGCCACTAAACTCACTTGCTCACTCTGTTGTGCTTCTTTATCTTTCAAGAGTGTGCAGCATGAGTATACAACCATACTGGCCTGCCTGGTGAAGACCTTTCCTTCCAAGAAAGAGTTTAGAGACCTGGTGCAGCTCGCCAACTACAGCGACCCCGAGTCTGACTTCTTTGAGCATATGAAGCACATCCAGGTAAAAGAGGGAACACAAAAGCTCACACTTCTGCCTTCTCCTCCTCCTTTATCCCACTGATCACCTTTTCTCTCTGTTCAGATCCACCGTCGGGGTCGTGCCCTGAGGAAGCTCGCCAAACAGCTGACCGAGGGTACGGTGCTGTTGACGCCTCGTTCCCTCCAGAACTACATCATGCCGTACGCCATGACGGCCCTGCTGGACGAAAAGATGCTGAAGGTTACTTGATTGTGGTTTCATTTTAAAAGTTAAGGACGTATTTTTTTCCTTTTTCTTTGTGTCTAAAATCTTTCCTCTTTCTCCTCCTTCCATACTGCAGCATGAGAACATGATATCAGCATCGGTGGAGGTGGTGGGTGCGGTATGTCGCAGGCTCACCTGGTCCAAATACCTCTACTACCTCAAGCAGTTCGTCCACATCCTGCAGACAGCGCAGGCTGAACAGAAACTGGCTGTCAGGTAAGGTTGCATATATTTGTAATCTGAGTATATCTTTTTTGTCTTTTCTTTTTACACTACCTGTTGTTCTGCTTTACTTGCTCCAGTTTGCTGGTCACAGTCTTGGAGGCTTTCCATTTTGACCACCAGACCCTCAGCAGAGAAATGGAAGCCGCCAAAGCCAGAGAGGGTGAGCGGCTCTGGGGGGTGACATGAATTTTCTTGACTAACTACATGAATAAATGAAGTAAAGAAATATAAATGTGTGTCTTTGGGAAGCTGGGAGTGTGGAAATCAACGCAGACGACGAGAACGTAGCTGCGGATGACGAATCTGACGCGAGCGACGATGAGGAAGCGATGGAAGTCGATGGTAATGCTTCCACTGATGTCACCATGGAAATGGAGGAAGCTCCTGCCACTAAAGTCAAGGCGCAGGCAGCTCCTAAATTATCCACGGCAGTGAGTGGACTGCCGCAGAGCGCGGAGGAGTTGGAGTCTCTGATTGGTTTGATCCATCAGACTGTTAATGAGAGCGTCCTGCCCCGTCTCCACAAGTGTCTCAATGCAAAGGTACGATGCACACGAACGTGTGGATGTGTTGGTAGTTTTTCTAAAAACCTTCAGGAGCAGAGTGTTGGTGATAATGTGTGGGTTTCCTCCAGGTGAAGCGTGACGAGGAGCACAAGGTAGTGAAGTCAAAGGATGTGAAAGACGAGGAGGTGGTGCGGATACCAATCGCCTTCGCCATGGTCAAACTAATGCAGACGCTGCCTCCGCACGTCATGGAGGTCAACCTCCCCGGGTACGCAGCCGTGTGTCCATAAGCACAAAAAAGATCATCTGCTGTGTATTTCAAACCTTAGACAGTAATATGACATCCGATTGATTATTTCTGCTTCTGTTACAGGATTCTGATCAAGATTTGTGTTCTGCTGAGGAACCGTTTCCAGGAGATCCGTGACGTGGCAAGGGGAACTCTGGTGAAGATAATCGAGACTTTAGGCTGCAGATACCTGCAGTACCTGCTCAAAGAGATGCAAGGCGTTCTGGTCAAGGGATACCAGGTAGGAACACACACGCAACAATGCAGTCCTGCAAACATCAATAAATGCTTCAGGTCACCTTAGCTTTAATATAGCGCACGCATCATGCAGCAGTATGTGCTTAAAAGAGTACCTCAAGTAGAAGTATGCCAACATAAGTACAAGTAAGTAAAACGTGATAAAAGAGCGTGACAGTTATGTTTTTATGTGCATGCTCAGACTTGTATGAGTACATGTAATTGAGCTAACCCTAGACAGGAAATATAATCTAATGTTACAGTTGATGTCATAACAGTAGAAACCTTTGTTGACATGAGGCAAACCTGATCAGCCTAATATTTGTCTGTTTTTGTCCCTCCTCCATCCAGCTCCACGTGTTAACATTCACAGTGTACCAGCTGCTCTCAGCTCTCACTCCAACCCTAAAGAGTGGAGACCTGGACCCCTGCATGAACATGCTCATTGATGTAAGCTTGACGTCTTTCAGGAACATTTTTTCTTTTTACTTTTTTGTGTTTATATTAATCTCTGTCCCCCTATTACACTCTCCTCCTCTCTGTTATTGTTGCTCCACTGACCAGATCTTCAATAACGAGCTGTTTGGGACGGTCGCCGAGGAGAAGGAAGTGAAGGGTATCGTTTCCAAGCTGATGGAGGCCCGCCACAGTAAGAGCATGGACTCTTACGAGCTACTGGCACAATTCTGCAGCAAGGAGAGCATCACCAAGCTCATACTGCCCCTGAAGGAGGTGAGGAGGGGTTTGAACTTAGAAACAGAAGATAATTGGTAATCAGTCACAGTGGCGGATAATATTTCCAAGTGGCCAACAAGATTTTTTTGTTTGTTTTTTGTCAGTTTTAAGATTACCCTGACAGGATGAAGATGCATCTAAATGTGCCAAATAATGAATTATTGACTGATTGTCAGGTTATCAAATATAAAATGTAAAAAAATATTTTAAAAATCAATAATTATAAAAAAGCTAAAAATAAAGATGGTTACATTCGGTTAAATTTTTTAAAAACTTTCCAGCAGACTTATTGACATGAAATATTTGGCAATCAGGCGCTACTGATCACATAAATCATGTTTCTTGCCTTTACTAAGACTTTGATTAATGTACAAACACAAGGTTACCTGCCTAGCTAAATACCCTTTGTGAAGGCCTCTAATAATGACTTTTTTTACAATTAGTTTTCTGTTATAACTTATCTGCACTCCAGTAATGTTTTCGGGATGAAATCACCTGAGCTCTTTTTCTTCTTTTTAACTTATAGCTTTTAAAATCTCTAAAATCTGTTATTAAGTAACAAAGTAATTAAGTAACAACTTTAAACACAAAAACATATAAACAATAATCATAGCTAGTACTTACATGGAGTTTACAAAAAATTGCAAAGCATTTCTTAACATCAGTGAAGTAACAGCCCTACTGTGTGGCTAGTTTAGCTTCATTAAAAATGCTATCTAACATACTTGAATTGTCAGCTAGTTAGCTACCTAGGTAGTTAGCTAACTAGCTGCTGGATTGAATTAAATATAACCATATATTTAATACACATCCGTTTTATATAACTCTTGTACATAAATAAATTTTGTTAGCTGTTTTAGCTAGCTAGCGTCTTTAACATTACTTAATAGTATTTCTTTCTTAATTTTTAAGTCCATGTTTTCTTTCGTTAGCAACAACATTTTTAACTAAATTGTTAATTATTAACAACAAAATTCATACGTCGAACAAAATGCCGTTGTCGATACAAATTTTGGTGAAATTTGGTGACGGGTATATTACGCACGTATATAACTTTTATTCTAACGTTTATTTTTCTCAAACCAGATCTTGGAGGCTACATCGAGTTTGAAGGTGTGTAATCGGGTGGCTGCAGTACTGCGGCGACTGGTCTCAGGTCTGCTTGTCAACAGCGGCATGACTTCGCAAGACATCCTTCTGCTGAGCCATGGCCTTGTCAGCCAGAGCCTGCCACTTCTAACAAAAAGAGACCGGTACACACACACACACACACACACACACACACACACACACACACACACACACACACACACACAGTCTAATATCAGAGTGCAATAAATTATTTCTAATATTTTGTCCAATTTCCTGCCTATGTCATGTTTGCTTGTAGGGACAAAGCATCAGCTAACCCTCCCCCAGATCCCAGACTGCCCCCTCCCAGCTGTCTGCTCCTGCCTCCCACTCCAAAGAGAGGAGGTCAGAAAGCTCCCGTCAGCAGCCGCACCAACATGCACATCCTGGTGGATGCCGGCCTCAAGGTGCGCTTTCTCCAACAATACGAATGATCTCTGTAATATGGCACCCTGTACTTTTATCTCAAGAAGGAATAAATGTGTGTTAATGTGTGCACGTGTCTAATGCTCAGCTGCTCCACCTGAGTTTGAAGAAATCCAAAGTGACATCATCCGATCCCTCAGTCCTGGAAATGCTGGATCCTTTTGTGCACTTGTTGCTCACCTGCCTCGACTCCATGCATGTCAAGGTACCAACACTTACCTGGGCATCTTTTTATTTCGTTTATCATGGATTGCTTAAATAAACCTCCATCAACCTCTGCTTGTGTCCCTCTCAGGTGATCACAGAGGCTCTGATAGCGTTCACTTGGCTGTTAAAGTTCCCTCTGCCAGCAGTAGAGCAGAACGCTGGGCAGCTGACCAAGCAGCTCTTTGTCCTGCTGAAGGATTACTCCAAGGCTGGAGCCGCCCGCGGGGAGAACTACCACCTGGTCCAGAACTGCTTCAAGGTATAAAATGCATCGTACTCTTTAAAGTGAGGTTTAAAGATGATCGAGAATGAGGTAACATGTTTTCTTTTTCCTAGGCCATGACAGTTCTGGTGAAGAATGTGAAAACCAACAACATCTCTGAGACGCAGCTGCAGGTGCTTCTGGGATACGCCGAGGAGGACATCTACGACCAGTCTCGCCAGGCTACTGCCTTCGGTCTGCTCAAGGTAAACCAGTGGAGCTGTAGTCAGAAACATTTCTAATGTAATGTGCGGTGTGCTTACGTGTGTGTGTGTGTGTGTGTGTGTGTGTGTGTGTGTGTACACTCCAGGCAATTCTGTCCAGGAAGCTCGTTGTTCCCGAGATGGAGGAGGTGATGAAAAAAGTGGCCAAGTTGTCGGTTACTGGCAGCAACGCTATGATCAGAATCCACTGTCGACAGGTACAAACTCCTTTTCTGCTTTCACACCGACTCATTGGCAGACTCTCAGGTGCAGCTTCTAAATGATGTTTTTATGTGGTGCAGATCTATCTGAAGTACCTGCTGGACTACCCGCTGGGGAAGAAGCTGAAACTACACCTGGAGTTTGTGGTGGCACAGCTGCGCTATGAGCAAGACACGGGCAGGGAGTCAGTGCTGGAGATGCTGGCATACATCTTCCAGACTTTCCCTCAGGTGTGTAAAAATATACAAAATAATAGAAACGGCATACTCTGCAGGATAATGAAATCCAGCCGCACTGCACATTCACAACATCGGTCCTGTTGTCAAACATTGCTTCTTCTTTTCTTTCCCTCCCATTCAGAAAATTCTCTTGGGGCACAGCGCTCTGTTCTTTGCCCCGCTTGCTCTTGTTGTGGTCAACGATGACTCGGCGCGGTGCAAGAAGATGGCAGCCATGGCCATCAAGACTCTGCTCACACAGTTGGACTCGAACAACCAGAACACGCTGTTCTCCATTGTCAGCACTTGGCTGAATGCAGAAAAGGTACATACAAAAACGCTTTACTGGTTTGGAACTCATTTGCTCTTCATACGTGCTTTATTTCTTGGTGGAATAGTTTCCAGTTCTTAGCTGAGAGGAGTGGCCCTCGCTGCGGTCTTCAGTTGCTGTAACCGATCTGCTTCATTGTTAGACGTGTGCGTTCAGAAATGCTCTTTTGCATTTTGGTTGTGTTTTTATGAGTGACTGTTTCCTTCCCATCTGTTCAAAGCACTCTGGCCGTTCTCCTGAAACAGGATGTTTTATGTTTATCGGATTATTCTCTGTAAACCCTGTTGGTGGTTGTGTGACCAGCAGCTTCCGAAATACTCAAACCATCCCTTCTCGCACCAATAACCACGCCACGTTACTTAAATCATCTTTCCTCCCCATTCTCATGCTCAGTTTGAATTTCAGCGGGTTGTCTTGACCATGACTACATCCCCAAATATGTGGAGTTGCTGCCATGTGATTGGCTGATTAGATATTTGAATTAATGAGAAGTTGAGCCGGTGTACCTAAAGTGGCCCGTGATTGTATAGATTTTTGCAGGGGAACAGTTTTACAGTTTGCTTGTTTTTTAGTTAAAGTGAACCGTTATAATAGATAATTTTTAACGTTTTGTTTATATTTTATAGTGTAGTAATGTCAAAATTAGTGCAGTCAGCGTTATTAACGCGGCTAATCCCCGCTAGCGAGTTAACGCGGATCGCCCCATTTAGCCCTCGCATGCGGTGATCCGCGTTAACTCGCTAACGGGGATTTGCCTCGTGAATGCGGTTATGGCGTTAACGTCCTATTAACGAGATTAACGCTAACAGCACTAGTCAAAATTTATGAAGGGCCAAAATCCACAATAAATCATTCATCGGTCACATTTATTTACTATAAGCAGTTAGGAGATGGTTACATAACTGACTGGTTGATGTAATTTGTTTAATTGTGCATGTAGTGGCTACATTTGGAAATAGTGACATTAAATTAATAAGCTGCATGAAAGATTACATTTCTTCAACAGAAAAACAAACTTGATGCACTTATGTCTTGTGTCAATTATTTATTTATTCAACATTTGGCAGTTTTGGCCCTCCATATATTAAAGGTCCTATTACAAAATCTGTCCTTGTATAAACTGAGAAATGTTCTCCTTCCCAGGTCAGCCTGCGGCGTCTCGGGGCACAGATATGCGGCCTGTTCGTGGAGGTGGAGGAGGAGAAATTTTCCCGTCGACTGGAGGACCTGCTGCCGTTGCTGGAGAAGGAGATCGACCCCGACAACTATGAAGATGTGAGTCATCACACAGGGAGGAGCAGAAGTGCGATTGAAGGCAGTGAGTTCAGAATAAATGATTAATTTGTAACCTTCTCTTTCAGATCGAAGAGGAGCAGGAGGAGAAAGGAGCTGACAGGCTGCTCTTCAGTTATCTGACTCTCCTCACTAAGCTGAGCAAACACTGTGGATTCCTGGAGCTCAGCAAGCCTAGTGACACACTCCGGAACATCTGGGGTAAAGAGCGCACATGCATCACCTCGCCGTTACTGACAAATGCATTCTGCACATGCTCATTAAAACATGTCTTTGCCTTATTTTAGGTCACATCGAAGCCCACCTGCGGTACCCTCACTGCTGGGTGTGGCTAACGGCCTCACAGCTTTTCGGCCAGCTGTTTGCAGCTCACCGGGCAGAGCAGCTGGTCGCCGTTTGGAGAGGCGAAGGAGATGCTTCATCAGAGTTGGCAGCCACCGACTTTATCACCTGCAACCTGGATAAGAAGGTAGAGCCAAGATGCTTGTTTTTGTTTTTTTCCCCTCTTGCAGCAGACTTCATTTCTGCATCTTATATTTTAAATGAAATCTTCTTTCCCTTTGTTTTCTGAAATCTAGATGAGAGAGTTGGCGCTGTCTTTTTGCTATCAGCTGCAGTCCAAGTACCTGGACACGGCGTCAGGAGAGCAGGTGCGCAAACCCCACCGAGCCACACACCTGCCTTCCTGCACCTCATACATTTAAAGATCAGCTCATACAGGTGTTTGGCTAACAGAGGCGCTTCTGCTTCACCCACAGGTGATCAAGAACTTGCTGTTCGTCGGCAAGGTGATCTACCTCATTTCCCCCGAGTCCCAAATCATAACTCCTCAGGAAGAAGAGAAAGAGGGAGAGGATGAGCAAATGGAGAATGGTGATGAGGGAGATGAAGAAGAGGAGGAGAGAGAGGAAGAGGGAAAAGAGGAGGAGGAGGAAGAAGATGACAAAGAAGACAGGCCTCCTTCCCTGCTGTGGCTGATGAAGAAGCTGTCTCTGATGGCAAAGAGAGAAGCTGCATATGCTCCCAAAGTTCCCCTCAAGGTAAACTTAGAAACACTTGTCTTGTTTTTTTTAAACCCAGTGATGATTTGAAGTGCCCGTAATGTGACACTGTTTGTCCTTCACTGTGATTTCTCTCAGAGAACGTGCGTGTTTAAGTTCCTGGGAGCAATGGCCATGGACTTGGGGAAAGAACGGCTCGCCCCGTATTTGACCACAATAATCACGCCACTGTACAGAGAGCTGGACAGCACATACGCAGACCAGGGTAACTGCTCTGAACCAGTGTTGCCAAGAATAAAAAAAAACCATCCTGACAAAAAGTGTTAGATACACCGAATGACCCCTGTTGTCTCCTAATCTCTGATCCAGATCCCACACTGAAGAACCTTGCTCAGGAGCTCATCGAGCTGATGAAGAAACATGTGGGCCTGGAGAGATTCTCCCTGGCCTTCTCTGCCGTCCAGAAGGAATTCTCACAGAGACGAGCGGCACGCAAACAACACAGAGCCATGCAGGTATGATAGACATCGCAATGAGACACACACGAGAAACAGCTTTAATTTGCCATCGATCGTCCTCACAATTTCTCCTCCGGTCTCTGCAGGCGGTCGCAAACCCAGACATCGCTGCAAAGAAGAAGCTGAAGAAGCACAAGAACAAAATCGAAGCCAAAAAGAGGAAGATCGAGTTCCTCCGGCCTGGATATAAAGCCAAGAAGCAGCGAAGCCACGCGCTCAAAGACCTGGCCATGGTGCAGTGAGCCGAGGACGCTAGGAGGGGATGAAAGCTAGGCCAGCTGATGCAGAACAGACTCAAAAGGAAGCATGGATAAGAGTATACCCAGAATCCTGTGGGCTTCCGATTCAACTTAACACAAAAGACCAAACAGAAGCTTGACTGTGTGTACAGAGCAAGGACGCTGTGGAAAAACCCAGAATTAACGTCTGTTACACGTCACGGCGCAGCACTCATTCATGTGAATTGCAAAGCTGGAATCTATTTTATATCTTCTTGCTGTGAACAGGCTACAGTTTTGCCCCAATTTCTATCCCGTGCAGTTACATGTACATGTATTTGTAATTAAAAAAGATCCATCTGTTTATTGTCATGTCTAATGTCACTCGATGAAAAGCAAAAAAACAAGTCTCAGTGCTGATACAATCACTGAAAGCAAACTTTACTGAGAATAAGTTTCACTGTACAAGCAGATACAACCATAAAACTTTGAGCATACAGTTAGTGTTCAGTAGCTGAAAGACTAATATGCCAAAGCTGCACCCAAAAACGTAACCCCTAAATTATTTAAAACAAATCAACAGAAGGAAAAATAGAAACTGGTGACAAACCATCTGCCTGCTATATAGTACAAAAAATGGTCAGGCTGCAGTAACACTTGGCTAGACGATGGCTGATACAAAGAAACGTGTTCTTCCACATTCTGAGTCAAAATTATTTTTTTGCGATTTAGTGAATGTTGTTTTCAACGAGGAATGGAAAATCAATGCGAGTCCAGTGTACTATAAACATTCTGCACTGAGGTGGACGTTCACCCTCTCAGGAGCAGGACTGTCGGGTCTTGTAATGTTTGTGCCTTTAATGGTCAAACGCTGCCTCCTGGTGGATATTTGCTGGATCTTTTCAGTGACTGTAGTGCTCGTCACATGGTAAATGCTGTCTGGCTGCAAAGCATCCTTCAAGAGGATTTAAAACTGAAGCTGAATGAATATTTTTAATCCATG
The DNA here is from genome assembly GCF_057382275.1 of Copadichromis virginalis. Classification (NCBI taxonomy): domain Eukaryota; kingdom Metazoa; phylum Chordata; class Actinopteri; order Cichliformes; family Cichlidae; genus Copadichromis; species Copadichromis virginalis. Next base: position 37,570,436 of record NC_140634.1, read on the forward strand.
ATGACTTCAAAACTACCGTAAATGTATTAATAAAATTAGCAACATTTATTTATATATGTCACAGTTATCAGCTGTCACTTTGTGTTGCCAAGATATAGGAAAATGTTGACACCACATTTAAACTGTTGCTCATCCATTGCTGCAGTCTTACAGTTCTCCCAAACCTTCATTTGTCTGTGTCCAGTCCACATGTTACTGCAGCCTCTGCTGCTCGGTCCCAGGCTTCAGAGGCGTTTGGCATGGGGAGGACTCGGCCAAAGGCTTCAGATGGGTCAAATGTAGGGAAGGTGATGGGGAAGGGTAGGAGTGCAATCACCTGTCCAATGTAAAAAGGGAAATGGGGAGCAGTCCATTACAAGACTTCTGACAGAACAGGTGCCAGCCTTTTACTGCCGACTCTTCAGGGAATCCACCAACCTGCAAGCAGTGAGAGTAAACCGAGTTCAGAGGAGAACACGTAAATGATATCCTTCCATTAGTCTCATTGCTCTGTGTGATTAGCAGCCTACCACTCCATAGCCTCGTCCAGCCCTGTGCCTTTGGTGGCTGAAGTCTTAAAGATCTGCCATTTTCTGTCTTTAAGGGCAGGCAGGCCCAGGGCGTTGGCCACCTCGGTCGGTGTCATGGCCTGATCCATGTCCTGTTTGTTTGCAAACACCACAAGGATCGCCTTCTTCAGCTCCTCTTCCTGAACAAGACATGGTCACAAAACTCCAGCGTGAAAAGTGGACCTTTTTGTTCCAACTTTCAATAAGCAGCTGCTGCACATTATCAGACAAACGGAAACAAATGACGGAAGCCGTTTACAGCTCCAGCTGCTGGGTTCATTATCACCTGCTAGCTGACAGTTAGCACACTTACCTCCAACATAGCAACCAGTTCAGACTTCGAGATGCCCATCCTGTCACGGTCACTGCTGTCGACGACGTAGATGACTGCGTCTGTGTTTGAGTAATAACAGCGCCAGTAGGGCCTGTGAAGCAGAAAATTAAATAGAAATGCTGATAAACTGGAGACAGGTAGGATGAGAGGAAGGAACTCCATCAAAGAGCGAGTGAGAGGTGGAGACTGAGTGCAACAATCCAAAAATAAAGATGAAGGCAAAGATACCAAACACTTTGGAAGGTGAAAACACTGAGAAAATAATGAAAATGAATGATGGCGAGCTAATAACACAACAGCTTCTTACAGCAGTAATCTGTGTATGGTCTCAACCAAAGATGAAATTGTTTTGCTTATTCAAATGAAAAGAAAAATGTAAATCTCCAGTTAGAAACACACGCAGGCCTCAATTCTCTACTCTTAACAAATCCACAGGAGGCTGTTTTCTTGCATTTTCACAGCACCACCTACCTGATACTCGTCTGTCCTCCCAGATCCCACACCTGGAACTTCAGGTTCTTGTACGTGACCGTCTCAACGTTGAAACCAATTGCTGCCGACAAAAGAAAATATTATTCATATAATCAAGTTATGCACTATAATAACGAGATGAGGAGAAAATGCATACTGCAAAGATATTTGTGGTGCAGTTTAAAGATGACATAGAAAGACAAATAAGGCTCAATATTAAAACACTTTATTTAGGAAAAGAAATATGTGAAAGCAGCTGAGTAGCTCCAATCACTTCAGGTGTATTAAAGGGTTTTTATTGTAATGTTTTATCCAACGGTTTCCTGTTTGTTATGGGAAACAACAAAATACCCTTATCTTTAAATAACAGCTAAATAAGTCAGGTATCTTACAAAAAAAGAAATAAAAAGATTCTCACTCACTGACGCAACATGGCTTTGAGGGAAGTTTGGGTGGAACTGTGATTAAGAACTACTAAAAATGTAAACAACCTGTGAAGTGAACTTCACACACAGAAGATAGTTTGAGTTCTTAAAACTAAATTAACCAAAATCTGATTAAAACCAGTCTCGAGGTCAGCTGAACATTTTTGGATATTTATGGTGTTGCTCTCGATTGGTTTATACAGACACCTCTGTCTCCATAGCAATACATTTAAACCTTTTCTGTCCCAGCCACAACTCAACTCAACTCAAGTCAAGAGGCTTTATTGTCACTCCAGCCATGTGCAGTACACAGTGAAACAAGACAACATTCCTCCAAGACAAGACCACGGTGCTACATATAACAGACAATCAACACAGGACTACATAAAGTGCAATGTGCAAAAATTGCAACAAAAAAACCCCAAACCTGTATTCATATCTACTTACAGTAGCTTCCATGTCATCTGACATGATGCCAAGTCAAATCCGCTGTGATTGCATAAAACAGGTTTCTCACAGAAGGGATGTTTGGGGTCAGAGTGCTTCGTTAGTTTGCTCGGCTCGCTGGCCTTTGATGTGTCAAACTCTGATAACTCCCACTGTCTGGCAGTTGATTAAAGGCATATTACACGAATTACACTGGTTCTCTCTTTTTCTCTCACTGAACCACATTACATTTTCTTATCATTCGCCAACATAAAACCTGAGCCATGGAAATCAGTCAGGCCATTCTTTGCCAAATGCACTAATTTTATCTGGCTGTGGATCAGGTCATCTGTGCTGGAGATGCTGGGTTATCTTAGCAGGGAGGTAGTCGACTAGTCACGATTACGTCGACTATTAAAATCGTCGACGACTGATTTAATAGTCGACGCATCGTTTGAAGCTTTGTAAGATCACAAAAGACGCAGGAATAAGTAGCAGGATTTAAGAGTGTAATAACGGACTGAAACAGAAGATGGCAGCACTGCACGTACAAGGATGCCAGCTCCCGTTAAACCCCGAAGAAGAAGAAGAAGAAGAAGCAGTGTCCCAGAATTCATAGCGCGGCCCTGCTCAGTAGTGATGGGATTTCCGGCTCTTTTTAGAGAACCGGCTCTTTCGGCTCCGAACCGGCTCTTCAGGTTGTTTTGTTGCTTTAATTAATTTATTATTAACAACAATATAAAATTATGCACAAAAGGAATTACTAATGTAAAAAAAAAGTGGTTTTATTTATATGTTTATATATAAATATATGCGGTGGCCCCTAAAGACAAAGCACGTACAAATGAAACACTTAAAGCTGTAAGCTAATGATAGTTATATAAGAGCAGATGCTGCTGGTGCAATAAGCTGTACATTTTCCGTCCAATGGATGCATGATCTGATTAGTCGACTAATCGCAAAAATAATCGGTGACTAGTCGACTATCAAAATAATCGTTTGTGTCAGCCCTACAGGGAGGCACTTCATGTAACAGTTAAATCCACCTATAATATCTCACCACTGTTCCAAAATCACAGTAGAGGTGACCAATCATAAAACGGTTTATGTATTTCCACCAGCACAGCGTACCACATAATTGCTGGGCCCAAAGTCAGTGGCACAGTTCTTTGCTGCATGATTCATCTCACATGGATATCAAAGCTACTTGTGCAAGTAATGCCATGTACAAATCATTGGCAAACCTGTCAAAATATTGGCTGGCTTTCAAAAGACACCAAGGCAGAACAGGCTCTGCATCAGCACCGCGCTGGTGGAGCATGTCTCATACGGGTACAGGTGGAACAGGCACTGCAGCATTTTTCTTCACAATAACAATATCGGTAGCTTTTTTTCACTTTGAATTACTGGAATGTGGGAGGAGGGGAGGGGGTGTGGTATTGCTTATACAAATATTTCTCGAAGCAGAAAAACAGCAGGAGTTTGGAGCTCCTGAACGTCAGGCACACGAGTGTGAAAATTTAAAGTTGAACTTGACACAGCAGGAAAATGAAGGCATAAAGACATTCAGCTGCTCCCTTTTTTCAAAGGCGTCACTATAGCAAATCTATACATGGAGACCCACATTGTATATGGCAGATTTAATGATGGATGCCTCCCAGGCTTGGGAATACCACAGGAGAACACTAGCTTGTGACTCCCTTGAAGCTGGGTTTGACTCCCCTCTTGATATCAGTCTAGAATCTCTAAGGTGAATACGTTAACCCCTACACTATGGAGCCACTAAATGTGCAATCGAGATACAGACAAAACAAATACGTACTGGGAATTGTGGTCACCACCTCTCCAACCTGCAGTCTGTACAGAATTGTGGTTTTCCCGGCACCGTCCAAACCCAGGATCAAAATCCTCATCTCCCTGGTGCCAAACAGGCCAGAGAAGAGACTAGAGAAGAAACCACCTGAAGAAGAAGAAAAAGAAAGGAGTAGTGAGAAAAAAGGATGAATGTGCAGAAATATTTACTTTTCATCAAACACCTAGTTCCCTTGGACTTTTAGGGGTAGTATTGCTTTTTCTTTTTTAACATTGACAGAGTGCTGGTGTTGCGCCAAAAAGTCATTTCCGATGTTTATGTGTTTTTTTTAAATGTGTAATGTCTCTGCTTGCATTGGTTAAAAGATTGTAGTCAACAGGATTTATATGGGGTTTTATGAAAAACAGAGAAATTAACTCGAAAGTATCTTTATGACTTTGTGACATTGTACCCACATTATAACCGATCCAGACCTTTTTAGCCACTTCAAATATCTTTATACAAATTTTATGTTATATTTGTTGCAATTTCTCCTACCCCTTTATCCATATCCTTCTTAAAGGAGACAATTTCAATGTCAATGATAGTTTTTAACTGGGTAAATAAAGGATATATAAAAATCACTTTGCCAGAAAGTGATTGCAGCTTCTCCCTTGTAACTTAACTTCACTCATGGCTATGGATAAATTTGACATATGTTTAACATAGTTATTTATCTAATTGTAATGTTATTTAATCATTTTTTGACAGACGATCACTTTTTGGCACAACACCGGCCAAAATAAAAATCTTCATCGACAGAGACCAAGCTAGCAGTTAGCAAAGCCCGAGATTAATTGCAGAGTGTATTAATGATAATACACACACATACTACATACTGTAGGTATACTGAACACGTGGGAGCTTAGCTGCAGATGCTTTAACGCAAAGACATAATTGGACAGATAAAATCATGCCTTTTTATCACAACCATAAATGACCAAACAGGTACAGAATACCAAATACTATACAGCCCCCAACAATGGACGCAAGTCTTTGCTTTTCACTTTTAAGTAGGTGAAAATGTATGATGCCCTGTGCGAGAGATTCCACTGCTTCAGTTCTTAAAATCTTTATGAAAATGTATATAATTTATGATTTTTCCCACCAAAGTTAAAAAGCTGTGTAAATTATAAAATAAAAGCAATTTCTATTGGTTTTAATTTATCGTAAGCGCCTTGAGACAACTGTTGTTGTGATTCGGTGTTATAAATATAAAATTGATTTGATTTGACAAGCAGAAGTGACCAAAAAGGCGAATATGCCGAATACATTTAGGCTTGTAGTTCTTTACTCTCTTCCTGATTTCCATGGAAGCTACTAACCGATTTACTGTCACTGTCAACCAGGCAAACTGCAGTTAGCTTAGCTACACACAGTGTTATGGAGTTTTGGTATTAGCAGAAAATAAAATGCATGTCATCATTCATGATCAATGCCAGTATGTTCATGTTTTAATTACAACAGAACTGTTTGGTCGGGGAATATTAACAACATGCTGTTAATAAAGAGCAAAACATATTCACTGTAAGTTGCTAATTTTGGCAGGCAAGCTAACTGGCTACACTCGCACATTAAATTAAACAAACAAACAGGGATATACCGGGATATAATCATTAATACACACGAAGATTACATGTAACTACACAAAATCACGTTTTGCTGAGCAATTGTGAAAATACTCACCCATTTTGATAAAGCCAGGGTCCTTATTTCCACACTAAAGTGCCAGATTTCACAGGATGCGGATCTTCTTCCGTGTGGTTGACGTGTCGCTGAACGACGTCACCAACTTGTCGCTTGGAGTTTGCTTAGCAACATTCGTCACACACAAAAGCGCTAATAAAATATAAAATAAAGAAATCGCGACAAATGGAGCAAACTTCAGTAACTCTGGCTAATAAATTAATAATTTGACCGTTTATAAAAAAAATATTACTATAAAATGTGTCGTATTGGCTACGCTGCTTTATAAAAATATAATCGTAGTGATCGAAAGTGCGGCACGCGAAAAGAAGACGTTAAAGCGCAGGCTACATTCAAGAAGACAAAAAGCAGTCGCGTTCCTAACTGTTTTGAAGCCAGTCTCAGCCAAGGGAATGTGACAAATAAAATTGCGAAGAGTTTTGAACGCAACTCGCATTAGACGAAGGAGTTGCCCTCTCTGAACAGCATCAAATTTATGATCACCAGATACTGGAAAGATTTTAAAGCTAGGCTTTCAAGCTGCTAATACGTAATGTTTATTTAAAACGAGATGCAGCCGTTATGAATAGCCGTTATGAATTAGGAGTAACTTCGCTGTGAAGAAATTGCTCTGAGTTCTAGTTATCCACGAATGGACCTGGTCACTGTCGGCTGAGACATCATTTACAAATCCGCGGTGAGACTGAGACGGGACCGCCAGGATGGTGGAGCGGTCGGACCGAGCCCCTTTGCTAGACTGGGAAGAGGTTCCGTCCGCGGAGAAGACCGGAGGTACTTCTCCGACGAAGGAACGACTGTCGAGTCCCTCCAACAGCCGTGCCTTAGGATGCTCCGCGCCCGGGTTTGGGTGGAGCAGCGGACCAGGGGGTCCCATTGCCAGCAGGTCTGTCTCCAACGCAGACGGCTGCAGCGCCCCGCCCGCGACCTCCAGCGATCTGGCGGGTACAGACGAAGCGCTGCCACCCGACAAGGAGGAGCATCTCTCGGATACAGGACCGAGAGAGGTGTCGCTAGAAGACAGGATGGTGAAATGGGAGGAAAAGGACCAGATAGTGTCGGTGTTTGTGGTTACATTCAATACCAGATCAGGTGGGACATCAAATGTACTTATATGGAATTTATTTAACCTTATAAAAACAAATACAGGCAGGCTTTAAAAGAAGGGCAATGATCAGCTTATAGACAGGTCAGAATAAACAGATGCAGCTGTTGTGTCTGACGCTCAGAATGACCAAGTCTGCAGACCACCACAGGTGTGGCTTTTTCTGACCTGCAACAGTAGTTTGGAGACATTATCTAAAGGCACGACATCTTCTGCAAGCCTAGTGGCAGAATAAGCCATGACAAAATGTCAGGAAGAGTGCTGTGGTAGAAAATCAATCAGCTGGTGCTTTATGCACAGTAGAGCCATACATTTTTAATGACAGATATGTTAAAGACAGGGGCGAACCCACTATGAAACAGTTACTTAGGAGGCAGGAGATCAGGTTACGATTCACTGGATTTAAGGCTTCATGATGATGCTTTGGAGGCATGCAGTGCAGGATATTCCCTACAGGGTGGAGCTGGCCACTTTATGATTTTGCGGTGTCTGGTTGAGTGAAGACCAGGAGCATGGTGTGATGAGCAGTTTTATTTTCTAGATTTGACGAAAAGAATCATAAGTACCTGTGTTACAGGGGCTTCACTGAAAGACCTCAATTAGAAACCAGCAAGCTACCAGATAAGCTGAAGCTGAATCAGTTCCCACTCATCAGTGTTACCGTGGACTTCCAGGCCACTCATGACCCGATCCCACATGCTTGCTTATTGCTGGAACCACGTGATAAAGCTAGGCTGACATTTTTATCTCCACAATATAATTTCCAGTTACATCATTCTGTTAAGGAGTCTAGTCTGTGGTATGATAAAAACAGGATGACACAAAAGATGTTCATTTGTAGGATTTTAAAAGAAAACCAGATCAAACGAGCAGCGGCACATTGGACAAATTCTTCTTTAACCACCACTTAGAAACATCAGTGCCCTTCTAAGTCGAACGCCACCCAGATATGTTTATAAAGGAAGGATGCATCAATATAGAAGTATAGTGTCTTATAATGGTAGAGTTGTCACAACATAATATAATGGCAAATATTTTTATATGAAGTCAAAGGAGCTTGCAAAGAAAAGCGTCTGGACTTCTTTAAGTTGCTTGAAGACGTTTCACCTCTCATCCGAGAAGCTTCTTCAGTTCTAAGGTCAAATGGTGGAGAGTCCCAGATTTAAACCTAGTGGGAGTATCCCCCCACAGAGGGACAAAAGGACCCCCTGATGATCCTCTAATCGCCTGAGCCAAGGTGTGAAACTGGGTGTGGGTCCCAATCAGCCAGGGTTTCGGGTGAGCTCATTGTGAAACCTGGCCCCACCTTATCATGCGAATTCCTGAGGTCAGATGGCCCTGGATGTGAGTGGGCGTTAAGGCATCTGGGGAGGGAACTCAAAACTGGATTATAGATGGCAGACAATTGGTGTCGTAAACCACCGTCTCTGTTCAAAGATGGTCGCTCACACTGGACATAGATGGCTTCTTTCACTCCTTTTTCAAACCATCTGTCCTCTCTGTCCAAAATGTGAACATTGGCATCCTCGAAAGAGTGACCTTTATCCTTAAGATGCAGATGGACTGCTGAGTCTTGTCCTGTGGAGGTGGCTCTTCTGTGTTGTGCCATACGCTTGTGAAGTGGCTGTTTGGTCTCTCCAATGTAGAGGTCTGGGCATTCCTCGCTGCACTGTACAGCATGCACCACTGATTGGGACCCACACCCAGTTTCACACCTTGGTTCAGGCGATTAGAGGATCATCAGGGGGTCCTTTTATCCCTCTGTGGGGAGATATTCTCCCACTAGGTTTAAATCTGGGACTCCCCACCATTTGACCTTAGAACTGAAGAAGCTTCTCGGATGAGAGGTGAAACGTCTTCAAACAACTTAAAGAAGTCCAGACGCTTTTCTTTGCAAGCTCCTTAGACTATGATGACCTGGATGACTGAGAACCTTCACAGACATTTTTATATGAAATAATCAAAATCATTATTTGTAAGATGAAATTATTTACACATACATATACAGTTACTTACAGTGAATATATTTATTTTTGTCATTACTCATATTTTGAGTGTTATTCATTATTCATCACATATCAAACAAAGCAAAGTTACTGGGGGAGTTATTATGATTATTTACCATGATTTCTTTCTTAAAGCTTCTATGCACATTACTGTAACATTGTTAGAATATCGATGTGTATATATATTTTCTTGTGACACAGCTATCTATACACTACACCAGTGAAACTAAAGGATTCCCCATGCTGGTTTGACCTACCACCTGGTATGGCCCGGATCTGGCCCCACACAGTGTGCTTACACATGGCCCACATACTGCGAAGAATGACGGCCCTTTGGTGGCCCAGATCTGGTTTGACAGATGGGGCCCACACATGGGCCAGCACAAGGCCAGTTGCAGACAAACTGGTGGTCCTGTGCTGGCCCATATGTGGACTACTCTGGCAAACCTGATCTGGGTCACCAAAGGGCCGTCATTCTTTGTGGTATGTGGGCCATGTCTAAGTTGTGTGCAGCCACGGGCCAGTTGTAGACACACTGCTGCTGGCCCTGTGCCGGCTCAGAATAGTTTCAGCTCTGGTCCCAGATGTCAGCCTAATGTGTACCTTAATCAAGCCATGTAAAAACAACATGTGCCAGAACATGCAAAACAGTGCAAAAGTAACATGACAAAACTCTGTTCACACAATGAATGGACTGATTCTTATATAGTGCTTCTAGTCTCCCTGATTACTCAAAGTGCTCTATACAACATGCCACATTTACCCAATCACACACTTTCTCTAAACTGAGTTCTTCCTGACTACATTCATACTCTTGACATGCAGACTAGAGGAGCCAGAGATTGATCCACCACATACGTCTTATCATGCCAGAAGTCAGCCAGCAGTGCCGGCTTGATACCAGATCCGGGCCAGACCTGCTTGCTATGTGGGCAGACTCACTTCGGCGTGACTCCCATTGGCAGCACTTATCAGATGAATGAGAGCGAAGGGAACTGAAGTGAAAAAAATTGTACTGGATAAAAAGGTTAATAATGGAAAAATGGCAGACAGTGAGGAACAGCAAAGTAGAGCTAATTACTTGAACTGATATACCGTTATAATTGGAAAATAATAACACGTATACAGACAAACAACATGGTGAATAAATACATATATTTCTCCTCCTTAAGTTATAGAAATATATGTGTCCTCTGGATCTTGTGGTACTCTGCAAATATCGAATTTTAATACTTTATAATGTTTTTTTAGAAAAGGCACTGAACTGAAGTTATATAACACGAGTTCTTCATCAAGGTTGTTTTCTGATACACAGCATTTGATGTCAGATACGAGATGAAGCGCCGTTTTATGACTCATTCCTTACATCGAAATGAAACATAATAACACAGAGGCAGATGGACACATGAAAAAAAAATCATCATTAGTTTGTACTTGAAGGTTCAGTCCCTGAGCTCATATGTGCTCATGTTAGTAAATAAAGCAGTTTATCGCAAATATGCTTATGAAATTTGATTTAGATTATCATGCAATATATTGAGCATCACAGAATCGCTGTATTGTCGTTGTGGGCAAGTGTTCGTGATTTTCATTGCTGAGTAACTTCTCTCGTATTTGTATCTGGTATGTGGATGCGTTATTTGGGCAAATGTGTTCCTGGAAAGTGTAAGTGTCCTAAGGTGCACCAGGTCCTAGACAGAATTCAATATAATTCAATTTTAGTCATATAGCATCAAATTACTGCAACAGGTGTCTCAAGCTGCTTTATAGCAGCTTTAGGCACTCAGACGACCCCCTATGAGCAAGCACTTGGCAACAGTGGGAAGGAAAAACTCCCTTTTAACAGGAACAAACCTCAGGCACACCCAGGCTCAGTGTACAGGGATTTTGTTATTCCACCTATAATAATGCTGTAGGATGCTGTGAGAATGTTTAGACAAAATTTGGATTTTAGGATAATTCCTCCCGGATGTTAGTTGTGCATCCACACCCATAGATCATAGATCAAAGCAAAACCAGATGTTTGTAAAATTACTTTGACTTTCCATTCTTAGCAAGACCCATGAGTAACATCTGGTCCATACACCTAGCACTGCATGAGAGTCAAAGTTAAACACTTGAAGTCACTACCAGCTGTCGGTAAAGCATCTTTTCTTCGTGGATGACAGACACCAGCAACTTCATATTAAGCACTGATCAGCTCATATTTCAGCAGAAACTCTTACGCAGAGATCTCATGATGAGATTGAAAGGCACACTGGCTGAGTCACCTTCGGTTTCTCAGCTCCTGTCAGCTCATATTTGCTCAGCTGCGTCAACCAACAAGTAATGAATTCCAGGGAATATAGTTGGACTCCTGAAAACACACTGTCTGTTCCTGTATCAGCCTATATCCATTTATTCAAGTTTTATCATTATTATTGTCTCTGTGCTGTTTGGGTGTGATAGGAAACATGCTGGAGTGGTGTCTGCCCAAAGACATGGACCTGGATGGAGTGGAGTTCAAAGCCATTGCCAGCGGCTCCCACCGAGTCAGCACAGACTTCATGTAAGGATCAGTATCTGTGTCTCTTACACTCTTACACAGCCGAGTCGCTAATTTTAAGTATTAGGATGCACCCCCATGTCCTCATCCTGGCAGGACAGAGCCGAGGAAAGTGTTGCCTGACAAAAAAAAAAAAAAGGAACAGCCATCTGGCAGCATCTTTGCTTTTTCATGACTCACGGCCTCATCTGTGTCCCTCTCCCCTCTTTCCACAGCTACTTCCGTAAGGGCTGCTACTTTGGCCTCGCCTGCTTTGCCAACATGGCAGTGGAGAGCACGGTGGAGAGGGGGGCCAGGATGAAGTCGGTTGGGATCCTGTCTCCCTCCTACACCCTGCTCTACCGCTACATGAGCTTCCTGGAGCACCAGGTCAGGTAAGAGCACTGAGCTTGTACAATGGAGAGCTCTGCTCATCAAGATCTATGACTTTCTATCAACGAAACATTTAGACCAACCAACTGAGTGTACTTTTTAGTTTTTTAGTAAAGAAAATAGCATATTTTTGGGAATTGTGGGTCACTCTTATTTATATTGCATGTTTAAAAGCAACAGAAGTTTACCCAAAGTGCACATGAATTAACAATGTAATTATCCCTGCAGTGTGCAAGCAGGGGGTGGGGAGGGGGGGCTGTTTTCCTATCTGTTTTTGGCCCGGCACCTATCCCCTTTCTTTGGTAGGAGTGTGCATGTATTTTTCTAGCTTTCATAATATTTTGAATAGAGAATACTTCAAAAACAGTAATGGCAACAAAATAAGATGAACATCAAGCTACAGTTGAGAGAAATATAAAACCCCTACCGAACGGACACAAAATGCAAAGGAAACTTTTTCAAAGACAGTGGAAATTGGAGTTATGTGATGTGATGCCTATTTTGAACTGGTTTAAGGCCAGTGAGTGAGTGACTTTTTGTTTATAATGAAAAAGAGTTGACCTTCGTTTTAGTCGACTGTTCAAGTTGAACTCTAAGAAAACTGGTTTGAAAATTTAAAAGGACCTAAAATAGAACCCTGTGGTACACCTCAATTAATGTTACTTGTACACAACATGTAATTACCTGTAGTGACTGAATGCAGTGTTGATTAAAAGTCTTGACCCCCCCCCCCCCCCCCTCTGTTTTTTTTCTTCCTAATAGCCAGACCTGTAATTTTTTAATGTCTGCTTAAACAATAGTTCTGCAGGGTTTCTGAAGGTCTTTCAACACATTTCCTTTGGAGTTTCACTGCTTTTTAACTCATTTTTAGTCCCTGTGCCCATCCGTTTCAGGGGAATGTTTTAAAGCCACTTGACACTTTTAATTACTCAACTATCTAAACAGAATAACCAGAGTTTTGTCTAAGCATAACACCCATCTTCAGATACTTTTGTTATCAGCAGCACGTCACATAACACATATTTTGTTCACTTTTTTTTTTTTGTTGAATCTACAAAAATGCCAAAGATAAGCTTGAAATAAGTTTGCAAACTAAGTCAATCACAAAGGGTCATTAGCTGAAAATTTGGCATATCATGGCACTGTGTGCAATGCGTCCTTAAAAAAATCTGGGGAAACTGGATAAGTGAAGGATAGGAGAAGAAGTGACAGGGCTAAAAACTAAATGCAGCAGACAAACGGAATCTGAAAGTCATGTCCTCAAGGTCAGTGTCAACATTTTCAAATTCCAGATGACTAATCAAACAAATGATAAGAAAGCTTAACTTAGAGAGTTCAGGCTAAAGAATAAAGGTGGGCATACCAAATATTAACTTTAAATCAAGAATTTGTATTATATAAAGTATTTCCTGTTATGATTGGATGTTACAATAAATTCCTGCACCTATTACCAGCTGTTCTATTAAAAAAACTATAAAGAAATGAGTACGCAGTACTGTAGGTTCTTTTTGGTCACTTGTTAATAATCCAGATAAATGAAAGGATAAATATATCAGAAGAAGGTTTTGATCAGACCACATGTCTTCTCCCAGAGAATAAGTATGTCCTGATCTCAGATCAGATGTTTAAATGTCCATGTTTCAAGTCAGTGTTTCTCTCAGTGCTGAGATCAATCGATAAGATAGTGAGAAGTCATAAATTCAGCAAATCTTCCACTTTGAACAAACTGCAATGAGTTATTCATTGATCGATAAATGTTTAGTGTTATATTGTGTCTTTATTAGAGATTAGACTCACCCTGGGTCAGTATGATTATTCACAACCAAATGTAGCATTAAGAAAATGGCAGATTTTGGCCAATTCTGAGTGAGTTTTGCTCACTAGAATAACAAACGGTTTAAAAAGATTATCACTAAGTGTCCTACAAAGAGACAACATCAGTGTCTCTACAGCTATTTTTGGTATGTGGAATGGAATCTTGTGCTTGGCAGCAATGAAGTGCTAATTTTCACCTCTCTTCACTGTTAATCTGTGCAGTTGTGCAGAGTGCCGTGCAACATGCTCTGAACAGAGATACCCTGAGTCCATGTGCACAAAGACTAAATTGGCACAGAACCAGGCTTCCTTGTTGATCCTCTGTCATGTGATCTGCACCAGTGTATCCCGTACAGTCTTATCGCCTATAGTTCACCTCTCATTGTTATCACACAGTGCAGTTTTGGTAAGGAGCTGCAGAAGAGCAGTGACACTGAGACTAAAGGCTAAACGATCATTTCTGTATATCATTATTTCATTAATCACCAAAAAAAAAAATCAGTAGCTTAACAGTGAGCATTCAGTGTCCATGTTTCCTTTCTGTGCTGAAACAAGTCTGAAAAGATGTAATCATAAGAAATTTCTGCCTGATGTGGGTGTGCAAACTTGGCTAGTGGGAACACCCTTAGCACACAGACACACCTGGTGCAGACTGGTGTGTTTGCTGTCGAGCAGCTGCACAGGGAGCAGTTTGGGGTTAAGGACAACGTGGAGGAGCCGGCGGCGCCGTTTTACTTCCACCGCTCAGAATCGCTCGATCTCTTCTATACAAATAAGTGAGAGCTCTACATGCAACAGAAGACACCGGCTTGCTTACAGCAACAGCTCGCACTTTCCATGCTTCCTGTTTTCTCTGAAAAGAAGCACATTCCTCCAGACAACACTTCACTTCCCTTTATTGTTACTAGTGGTGTGCACAGGCCCTTTTACTCCAGTGCCTCATCCCAAGCCGTGCCACACTTCCTCCTCAGCAGCTCCTCGAACACGTCTCCCTCTGTTCTCGGACTCTCTTTCTCCCTGCTTTCCCTGACAGTCCTCTCTTCCTCTTTCCACAGTTCCCACACTCTGGCCTCTCCTGGCCTCCAGTCATGCAGCGGTCATGCTCTTTACTCACCAATTCCAACATAGCTCACACCACATTCCCCATCTGCTGGCTGCCATTGTAGTCATCTGTTTCTTACATAATGGCCTCTCTTGCTGGTCACAAGGCAATTAAGATATTTAGCAATTTGCGAAGAGTTTCCCCCCTCGCTCGCTCGATCTCGCTGCTTTTTTAAACATGTTCTGTTATTTGTTTTCTCTTTGCACTCGCAGCTTGTGGAACTCATTAGTTTTGCAGGGAAAAGCTAAAAAAAGAAAGGTGTGATGAATGAAATTGTGTCTTGGCATAGAGTAACTGCAGCCTGAAAACTCTAAGCAACTCCCACTGCAACACAAAACACATTAAAAACATTTACAGGTGATAAATGTGACCCTTTATCTTGTAGTAAAACCCGACAGTGGAGCCAGAGCGACTAGAATTCTACCTTGATTTGAGATTAAGCACAAACAGCTACTTGATAAGTACTTACCCTGTGTGATGAACCTTTGAGGCCTTTAATAAGATTCATTGCTGAAACTACTGTTTTACTAGTTGAGTCACAGAAAATGGATCCACAGTAGGTTTACAACAACAATAACAAAAAAGATTTATCAGGCCAAAAAGGAGCATTTGGTAATTTTAGTTTCTAATTTGGAAGAAATAAAATTTGAAAAAAAGACAATATTAAATCATTTCTGAGGTTCAGGAGTTAAGAAACATGATCAACTTAAAGTTTAGCTCAAATCCATGAGGAGTAAGCTGCATATTGGGAAAAAAATTAATGAGCTAGCGTGACTTTCCCCCTTTTTTTGACAGAATGGTAGCTTTGGCAGCACAGAGTAAGAGTTTAATGCAGTTTATTAATGTTAAAACTGAATATATTACATTGCTGTTCCAATCTAGTTTATCAGTGAAAACTCAATGAAACTCATAGACTGTATATAAAAGATGGATGCAGTTGCCCTAACTTTACCCACGACCCCTGGTAAACGTCAGCATTATCATTTTGGCTGCTGCAGCTGAGGCAGGTGCTAAGTTATCAGATAACACCAGCTAGCTGATGCAGACCAGATGAGTGCACGATAAAGTTACCAGTTGAGGGATTACAGATTTTAGCATTTCTGCAGTGACTTCATTTTACAGAGGTTCCTGCCACCAACAACACTACAAATTAAATAATCAGCTGATCTGAGCAGGGTAAACAATTTAATAAATCACTGAACATAACACGTTTTTTTTAGATAGCTTTTATTTCTTTCATGTGTGAAAGAAAAAGATATTGTCTAAAATATCAAGATATCAGACTTTTAAATCACCAAATATTGGTATCAGTATCAGGCTTCCAAAAATCCGGTTGGGCTCTATTTATCCTGATGTGCTAGACTAAGGTTGATACTACTTGGAAAGTAAGTCCTGAAAAAACTGTGAATAGCTTTCATTTGGCAGCTTTAAGTTAGTTATTGAGACTTCTTGGTAGCATTTTCTTTCCC
Source organism: Copadichromis virginalis (assembly GCF_057382275.1). NCBI lineage: Eukaryota > Metazoa > Chordata > Actinopteri > Cichliformes > Cichlidae > Copadichromis > Copadichromis virginalis. The sequence continues at coordinate 37,586,610 of NC_140634.1, forward strand.
TCAGACTGACGTCCAGTCCACCGCATATTGATGGGAATTTGAGCCACATTAAAGCATGATTTAAGGGCCATACAGAAATTCATTTGTGTAACAAAACCCTGCAGATGATCATTTGTTTAACAACACCGCTGCACTAATGAGCGAGAGTTATGTGTTCCACATTTTATTTTGAAATCACGGCTCGCTCTGATGAACAGTGTTTGCGTTTTAACTTAATTAGCTGATGGCCTGAGCAGCACCATCTGTGCAGACACAGAGCAGTGAACTGATTTGAGACGGTGTCTGTTAAACTGATCATATGGAGCATTTCTTTTTAATAACCCGCTGTTTTTTTGTTTTTTTTTACCTCTTTCTTTTTTTTGGATGCCATTGTTACCTTTCTCTAGGCTCCAGCTTCAGTCCCCGGGCCACTACTCTCACCTTGAGGCCTTCTATGAGGACAAGAGAGCACTTCTGCCCCCTAGTGGAGACGCTGTTGTCACTGCGTTACCAGCCAATGCTTGGAGTGCAGCAATCAACCACAGCATGCATCCTGAGATGAAGGTGGGATGGACCATTTTATTCCTAAAACAGCTTAAATGATTATTTGTTCTTCAGTAATGCATATTTCTTCACTTGGATACATTTGGAGCAGATCACCCACCCGGCCGGCTGCATGTCCCACTTCATCCGCTTCTTCGGGGAGCAGATCATGGTACTGTGGAAACTGGCTCTTCTCCGCCGACGCATCCTCATCTTCTCTCCTCCACCCGTGGGTGTGGTCTGCTACAGAGGTGAGAAACATCTGGATGAAGGTTGACTTCCCTGTTATTGCTTGTCATCTGGTCCTCAGCAAGGTAGTGAAAAATGTTTCTTTCCGGAAATGTTAATCAAGTCCTTAAAAAACAGAATCAGCCAATTAAATCTTTGTTGTTTACTAAGCTGTCACGGTGTGGGGATTTCACATCACAGGACAAACAGTTCCTTTCCAGCTGTAGCAGCTTTTGTTAGCCCACACATCACGCGCACATTACCTGCTCTGCTCCTCTCGGTCTCCCCCACACTCGTGCATCATTTCTCTAATTTCTCCCTCCACCCCGTCAGTGTACTGCTGCTGTTGCCTGGCAAACATCTCTATCCCCGGGGTGGGCGTGGCCGTGCCCGAGTTCCGGCCCTTCTTCTACGTTAATGTGGCTGATATCAGCGCCCTGGAGAACGAGCTTTCCTATGTCGCGTGTAAGTAGATGCTCAAAATAAGTTGACGTTTGTTAAAAACAAAAAGCCTCACTAAAAAAACAGACTCATCGGGCTGATGTGTAACCAGGAGAGCTGAGCATGTTCTTAAATTTGAGGGATTCTGCATGTTTGTATGTTTAGGCACCACTGAGAAGATCTTTGAGGAGAAGAAGGATCTGTACGACGTGTACGTAGATAACCAGAATGTAAAGACCTACAGAGACGGCCTGAAGCCGCTGCTCCGCCTCAGCACAGCCGACAGGGAAAAGTATCGTAAGCTCACCGAGCAGAGGTAGGCTAAAGTCTGCTTTTTAAAACATTAACAGGCTCAAAAGTTTGAGTTTTGTTTTGGGTTTTTTTTTTTTTTACAAATATTCTTCTTCACTTGGTAAATCTTGCTTTTAGCTTCAGAACGGCCTTAGTTTTTCATGGCATACCTTCATTAAGCTGACAGGAGTGACTATCGGTGCGGTCTTCTGCTGCTGGAGCCGATCTGCTTCAAGGTTCAATGAATTGTGTGCACAGAGAGGCTCTTCTGCATACTTTGGTTGGGCCCAGCAGGTATTTGAGTAAGCTCAGAGCAGTCTGGACATTCTCCTCTGACCTCTGACCTCCGTACAGCATTTTTGCTCACAGAACTGACCCACTGCTGCCCCTACTGTACTTACATGTAGCAAAAGTTAACATGATAACCCAGGAGAAATAGTTTGCAGCTGTAGCGTTATGATTTAACTCTATACATTTAGTCGTGCTAATGTTGGTGGTTCGGACCTGCTGGCTGGTGGGGTTAGCATGTTAAGCCTACATACAGCCTCACAGGGCTGCTAGCCTGGCCTTCGTTTTACTGCTAGCAGCTGCATGTGTGCACGCTGGGATGACTTTGTCTTATGAGAACCTCTGTAAATTGTGTGTGTGTGTGCAGACAGATGCTGCTGTACTCCCAGGAGGAGAATGGAGACTGTGTGTCCAGTGAAGAGGATCTCTTTATTCTGTGAGTACAGAGCAGTTTATTTAATCGGTCTAGTGACTAACTACAGTACTCGGAGCAGACACGGCTCTATCTTATGAAGATTGTAGAGAAAGAACAGTGAACAGGCAGTGAGCCTGCTTTATTATCCTCATGGTAGCTATTACGTGTCACAGAGGGTCGTTTTGTGCTGATTTTGTGATTTCTCCACAGTTACTGTTATGAATAGTGGAGGAAAAAAGAACAGATTGAACAGATTTCAGTGACTGACTCGTCTGCCTTGTCTGCCTGGTCTACCCGAGGTTTTTCCTGGAACAGAACAACAGGATTTTCCAGACGCTGAGCGAGGTGGCAGGAAGCCCCGACCCCACCGTAACCCAGGAGAGCGTGAGGGCCATGGGCCTGGATCCGCACGGAGACAGGCTCTTCCTGCTCCACCTTCTGGAGATCTACGGCTACGACACCCTGCTGGTGTCAGAGCAGCTGTGCTGCAGCTGAGAGTCGCCACTGCTGGTTTTAGAAGGTGGGCTGACTTGCCTCGAGCCAACTGAGAGTGCTGCACTTCATGGAGTCTTCAGGACAGTTTGAGCGTCCAGAAACATCTCTGGAGCTTTTGTTTCGTTTTGTTTTCTATCTCCACCTGCTTCTTTTGTTTGCTGTAGTTTTGCTCCTTCATAACCTGTTGGCAGGATCAACAATAAGTCAGCTGCTGTGGTACAAACGAAAGTAACGTAGTTAGTTTTACTCAGCACAGCTTCACAGAGGAGATAAAGTAACTGTTTGAATTTCTCAAACTCGGCCGAGGAAAGAAACGCGTCGTTTGAACACCGTAGGAAGCCTCTCCGAACCCAGGATCGATGATATAACTGATGCTAAACTGGAACAAACAGAACTGGGGCATCTAGTGGAAGATGAAGACAGAGAGATGGAAACTTTTATTCAAACTTGTTCAAACTGAAAATTAATGTATCTAAGTAAAAGAGTTAGGGTTGTTGTATAAAATATCGATTTTTCCTTTGTGTCGTGTGTCCATGTGTGTCTGGAGGGCCAAATTTCAGGCCACTGTTGCTCTCCTTGTATCAAGTGCTGGATTTAAACATCCAATTAAGAAGCCTCTTTGTCGATATCAGGGCCTCCTTTTTTGTATCCTCACTAACAGGTCAAACTGCCTTCCTCTTAAGTCCGTAAGCATAAGCGTTTAAGTGGCATTTAAAGCAGCTAATGGAAGATGTTGCTGAGTAATTTCATTGACATCTCCCAGGCAAAGCTAAGACTACAGATCATTTGTCTCCATGCACACAGAGGAGTTTTGAAATGGCTTGTTGGCACCCAAAGTCTCTTTCATTTTTCATTTTAATTTACCATCTCCAGTGTCAAGAGAAAGTAAGGAAGAGAATGAACTCACTATATATTTTCACCTCCAGCAAGTCAGGGGGTGAGTGCTTTAGCTTTTTATTGCCTCCTTTTCTGGATGCTGAGTATGGAGCTTGCTGGCAGGAGGAAAAGAAGGAGACAAAGAAGATTGATGCAGAGGGTTGTTGTGACAAGAGGATGCTAGAGATAGGGTGAAATGGAGGCAGACGATTCGCTGTGGCGACTCCTATAGAGAGCAACCGAAAGAAGATGATACTGTGAAATACTGAGGTCAGTGTACGTGCAAAAAAAAAAAAAAAATCGCTTTAAACAAAAGCTCAGGTCTTAGACTGATCCTGGCTCTGTATGATGTCAGTAAGAGAGGATATTCCTAATATGGTAGCAGATGCCCCACCCACTTGCTGTCCGGAGGGGCAGCCAATCAGAAGAGAAGGTGAAAGTGAGCTAAAACTTCAAACACAGGATGAACTCAAGGGCTACACCAAGGCCCCTTATAAGTTGAGCAAGGATCCTTCAAGTACATCCTAGTCCTAGAGCTGAACCATTTAGCTGGAAATGAGAATATAGGTTCACTTTATTTAAAACACTAATGCATTTTTTATAATTATACATTTGTTTGTTCAGGTTTTTTTTTTTTTGGTTTTTTTAAGAGTTCCTGTGTCTTCAAAAGCTCACTGCTAAAATAGCATGAGTTAGCTCTTTTAGCAGATAGGACCACGGCACCAGCTAGCAGCAAAGTTTGTAGAGCTGTTTTGTAAGCTGCACACTGGATTGATCAGTTTTTGGTTAAAACAACTGTTGATCGTAGATAAAAGCTGGCTTAAATGTGAGGTTCTACTGCACAACCAACATGTATAAAGGACATCAGAGCTCTGGTGGCAATTTTATCAAAAGGAAAGCTTTTCCTGTCACAATTGTTCATGTAAAAGTGAAAAACTATCCTAATGGAGCTTCAAATCTGCTTTCCTTCTTGTGGGATGTTTTCAGGTTTAGCCTGCACGTTTCCACAAGTCAGATACAACTGCCATCAAACACTACAGCCAATGTGTGAGGAAGTTTCTTTATTGTCATCACATGACCGCTTCATGGACATGCAGTCAGACAGGAACATTTGTATTCATCATCTCAGTGACTGAAACACACTGTACAGTAAATGAACCTGGTGCTTTTGGTTTCTATGTGCTGCAGACATGACAGGATGTAAACATTCCTTTTCCAGTTCTTTTCGTGTTTTTGTTGCTTAGCTGTAAACTGTTGAGTGTAAATATCCACTTACTGTAATAATATGTGAAGAAATGGGATCAGCTGAATGTGTTTTATAAGGCGATCGTGATCCCGCAGAGCCTCTGTGTGTCACTGGAACTCTTTGCAATCGTGTGTTCTACTGTCTGCTGTAAGAAAATAACCTTGAGCACATTTTCTCTCTCCACTTGGCACCTTAGCACTTGTACAGAGCTAAAGCAAATGCAGTCGTAGTTGAAGGGATAGTCTCACTCACGTTAAAACGCCTTCACTTTATTTATTTTACTGTAAACCATTTCTGAAATAAAGTGCACAACACTTTTAAAGACAGTTTTCAGAGTACTGTAACCTTTGTATTCATGAACTTTCATTTTACAACAATGGACATTTGTTCTGCTGTTGCATACGTGACACACTACAAACATTCAAGAGCGATGTTCCTTGTTGCCACTGACTACAAAGTTCTCACCACTGAGACTCCCATTAATGCCAGACCTGATTCCTCTGCTGTTGTCACAAACAGCCAGTGAGCATGCTGTACGCCATCCTGTCACAGCAACTTTCAGAGCACTCAGCCAGCTGCGTTTGATGTCCCGAGAATCGCAGGTGAAAGTGTGGCTGGTTTTGGACTGGGTCAGACAGAAGCAGGACTGACCCTGAAACGCCTGGGGGAAAGCCTCTACGCTGCAGCCCAGTAGAGGTATAGTGAAGAGGGGCTTTAAATCCTGGAAATGTAGGGACACAAACAATGATTCAAAAAGGGTTTGTTTTAAATGACAAGACCCATAGCAGGGCTGCAATAAAAGACTGGAGGCTGAACCCTTTTATAACATGACACCATCCTTCACCTGTGGGAGGGGCAGCACACCAACCAGCAGTACATTCGTTAAGAACAGAAAGAAAACCATGTGCACCAGGAGACCAAATGACTTGTGGAGGGATGTATTTAAAAGCATGTTTGGCATAGGTAGGCTCTCTTTGCCTTCACTGGTTTAATAATAACAGAAGACTCCAGTCAGACACGAAGGACGTTTGTCATCAAAGGGTTCTGTTGTACAGTAAGGAGTGTTTGACCAATTATCCAAACACTGGTGGTGGCCAGTCATACCCCTCAACCCCCTAGTGCAGGGGCGGGGGAACTCCAGGCCTCGAGGGCCAGTGTCCTGCAGGTTTTATATGTGTCCTTGATCCAACACAGCTGATTTAAATGGCCAAATTACCTCCTCAACATGTCTTGAAGTTCTCCAGAGGCCTGGTGATGAACTAATCATTTGATTCAGATGTGTTGACCCAGGGTAAAATCTAAAACCTGCAGAACACTGGCCCTGAAGGCCTGGAGATCCTCACCCATGCCCAAGTAGATGCACCTATGGTATCAATTTAAAAGTCCTACATTACTTCATTCTCGAGTTATCACTTTCGCAAACTTTGTGTCCGTGTTGCCCACCTGCCCGGCAGGGTGACCGCAACACCCCATCAGTCTTTTACAGCTGAGGGGCAAACACTGCTTGTACCATACCATCTTTACAGTCCCAGCTGCATTTCAAGTCTGTCTTCATTTGACTGTATAAAGTATTTGCTGTGTTGTAACATAATATCCTGGTGTCCCAAAGAAACACAGTTTTACCCTTATACGTAAAAGCAAAATCCCTTCAACATTATTATTATTCCTGACTTTTTCAGAGCACTTTACCTGTGGAACGGAGTACAGGTAAAGAACCGGAGGCTCAGCCCTGGTGAGCACGGACCACACTCGCTGCCAGGTCTGGGGGTTGTCCCCATACTGCAGGAAACCACTCATTACACTGTCAGTAGGCCCTGGAGATGCTTTGGACTGTGGAAAAACAAAAACCAATGATCAAAATTTGTTAGGTGGCCTTTTTGATCTAAAACAACCCATAAAGTTTAAATAGTTGAAACGACAAGGCTCACATCCAGCATTCTTCTCTTTTTTCCATCCAAGCCCTCCCCTCTCGGGCCAGTCAGGATGGCGTAACAAGCTTTACACACTTTGTTCAGCTTGTAACCGTCATACTCTAAAGCCACTTTGTAGTCTGAACACTTCCAACACACCACCTGTAGAAACAGAGAAACCATCATGTGTGAGCTGTTCTCAGATAAAGTTCAGTTTTGTGTGATACAAAGCTGCAGTTTATCATGTCACCCACAAAACCACAGGCACGGCAGTGATGTCTTCTTCTGGTAAGGGCGTTAAAAGGCTCCATGCAGGACATACACAGGATCACCTCATTGTCTCTGATCCAGCGAGGGGCTCGTTTGCCAAGCTCCTCTGTCTGTGGAACACATTTTGTTTTAAAACAGTCTCCAGCCCCCCGGCAACCTTGAATTAAATAAGCTGAGGAGAATGGATGAATAAACATTGAGGAAAGAAAATCCTCCTTTACTCCATATTCCTAGAATTGATACAACTTACTGGTTCTGCTACAGTAAGCTCCCTAGAAGCCAGTCTGAAGGTATCATTTTTCTTCTGAAACACATCAATGGCTTCACGAATCACCTGGGGACAAAACTTGCTTTAGAAGATGAGAAAACTCATTTTTTCCTAATCAATGTATCGTTTAATGTCTAGAAAATAGAATTTAATAAATAAAATCTGATTATACCTTTATCCATTCATCCCGATCTTGCTTGGAGCTTGGAAAACCAAAATTGAATGCATTTACAATTAATAAGTGTAACTGTTCAAAACAAAGTAAATAGTTAAAAACATAAACAAGAAGAACTGATGTGCTTCAATCATGACATCCACCTGGCCTGCAGCTCAAGGATCCTTTCCCTTCCAGATATTTGGAAGGTGTATGGATGATCCTCATTGGTGGTTTGCTGCACCTGCATCCCATCCATCCCGATCCTGCAGCGCACAGTGAAACGCTGACCGACCAGGCTGAACTTTGGAGAGCAGCACAGCAGGAAGTTGTTAAACTGTAGATAAAAGTTACCAAGCAATCAGTTATGCAATGAACTAGTGTTAGACTGATGACAGCTGGAGTGAAACAAAGATATCCATTTAAGCAAGTTATGTCTTCATGCAAGCTCAATCATCCAGGTAAGGAAATCCCAAAACGTTCATTCTGTTCATCTGGATGTAACATTTTCAATGGGAGAAATGTTTCGACACTCATCCAAGTGATGAGTGTCCAGGATGTGAACATCCTCATCATTGAAAGAGTGTCCACTGTAGGTGTGAATAGACTGCAGAGTCCTGGCCTGACGAGGTGGCTCTTCTGTGCCGTCTGCTTAGCCAGAGATTGTTTGGTTTCCCTGATGTAGAAATCCTGGCAATCCTCCTGCACTTAACAGCGTACACTATGTTATTCTGTTTGTGTTGGAGGACCGATTCCTTGGGGTGGAGGGATAACTAAGAGTTTTAGCTTATGGAGCAGTTGTCCTTTTCTCCTCGATCGGCTGGAGCTTTCTTTAGGTGCTCGCTCAGCTTTGACAAATGTCCAACTAGGATAACCACATTTACTCAGGGCCTTCTCACCAGGCCAGGACTCTTCAGACTATTCACACCTACAGGCCAGTGGACGCTCTTTCAATGATGAGGATGTACACATCCTGGACAGGGAGGAATGCTGGTTTAAGTGAGAGTCAAGAAGGCCATTCAAGTGAAAATGGAAAGACCATCTCTGAATTGGGGAGGGATCTAAGGGTGCAGCCATTCCCCAACTCTGAATGGTACTCATGGCCATTGATCAGTGTTCATGAGAATTTTCATAATCATGAAGGAGGAACTGACCTCCCAGCCCATTGTTCCTTCACTGGGCTGGTTTCAGTCATTACTGTACTGTTTATAAGATTGAAACCTGCAGTCAGCTGAGACTGAAGACGTCACTTGGATGAGTGACGAAACGTTTCTCCCACCGAAAACGTCCAGATGAACAGAATCAACTTTTTGGGATTAAGCCACTTATATTACTAACTTTACGACAGAGGTAAGAGAAAAATCAGTCACAGATAGGGTGTGCATGTGTTTCTATATACACCAACCAGGAACAGGTGTCTCTCCATGGCTGATGTGTTCCTGGCAGCAAGCTTGAGCAGACGACCTTCCCTGAGAAACTCGTTGGTTGGATTCACGACTTCCTCCTCTCCAACCATCTCATAGATCTCCAAGAGTCGCTTCAGACCCTCCTGTTAAGGAAATGTTCACAGATAAAATACTGGAACAGTTCAAGACAATATCAGGAAACCTTAGAGGTGGGACCAAGTCATTGTTTTGCAAGTCTCAAGTCTTTATCCTCAAGTCAAGTAATGTCAGGCAAGTCAGAGTCGAGTCTCAAGTCACTGGTGTAAAAGTCCGAGTAAAGTCACAAGTCTGAAACTTTGAATTTCAAGTCCTTTCGAGTCTTTTTAAAAAAATAAATAAATAAAATATAAAAAAGAAAAGTAAATATTAGACCATGTAATTTTTAAATCTTTGTTTTTCTCAACACATGACGAAATAGTGAACTTAGAAAATATACACAAATTGTGAAATTGCACCTCTATAAAATGCAGCTCAATTAAACCTAGCTCCTAGAATAATTTTCACCGACAGTTCTGAGATAAGCTGCATGTTATTCTTGGATGCGCTTGTAGGACCGGCTTTAAAATCGCATGACAAAAATATCATACACATTAAAAAAACAAAAAAAAAAAACCCACACGTATCACCAAGGGAGCCTGGACAACATTTGCTAGTTAGATGAAGTCAGCCATCTCATCGTAGCAAAAGCACCACCACCTACCGTTCTTTATGCAACTTCAACTGTCGGAGAAAGTTGGAAGTTGTTCCATCTGTCTGTGATTCTCTTCTTGCATGTTTTGCATATTGCATTTCGGTTTTTTGTTCACTACTTCATAGTTTATGTACCTGAAAAAATAACTCCTTGCAGCATTTTTGAAGTTTTTTTTTTTTTTAGTTTTTTTTTAAAAATCTGGTTAATTTGATTGGCTGTGCTACAGCTCACGCACACATATGTATGGAGTGTGGTTTGAATAAATGAAGTGAACTAATGGTGCACACTTTCTATATAATATGCGTGTAAAATTTTATATTTGGGGTGAAATATCAAGTCTTTTCAAGTAAACCGGTTCAAGTCCAATTCAAGTCCCAGGTCATTGGTGTAAAAGTCCAAGTCAAGTCACAAGTCTTAGAACATTTTTTCAAGTCAAGTCTAAAGTCATAAAATTAATGACTCGAGTCCAAGTCATGTGACTCAAGTCCACACCTCTGGAAAACCTTACAACATTGCTAAACAGTATCAGTAATGTTACATACGGCTTTTTGGATGGCACTGTTAGAGTGTGTGGCTGCCATGGAAATGGTCTGCAAGGACTCTGTTGGAGGAGACAGGAGGCATTACACACAGTAGGCAGAAAAATGGGGGACAGTGATGATGAATGTATAGTAATTAATAAGGCAACACAAAAATTCAACATAAGCATCCATTACTAATGGTGTGACAAGACCATCAATAACAAAATGAACAGGTCAATGGTATAAATACACAGACAACTTGCTCTGTGTAATCTCATAATCCGGGTCATCTTCAGGCAGTTTCTTCAGGTAAACCTTCAGCAGCATCTCATAACGTGGAACCCTCTGGATTGGCTCCAACATGTGGTGCTGCAGGGTGAGTTTGCCACAGATCCCCTGACTCTAAAACAGACATACAAAACCTTGTGATGAGAGAGGAATATGAATTTGCGATGATGTATACCGTGCAGAATATTTCTTACCTGTATGTCCTGGATGATGTTTCTGAAAGCAGAGGAGCGTTCGGTCCAGGTCCTCACCAGCTCCACTGCATGGTCGAAGTTTCTGACGTAGTCAGCGTACATCCTCAGGAAGGGTGCGTGCTGTAGAAGAACCTTACCCAGGCCTGGGCTCTTACACCTACATTTAAGCAGATGAGAGGGCAAATGTAGGGAGCCATTACATGTTGGTTCACATTGGCTTTAAAATGAAACAATAATTTGGACAAGAGTGCAAAAGCATTTAGCTTTATGATAATATGAAGGTTATGAGCTTCTCAGGTTAACTGTATAAATAGCAATAATAACAATAAGGCAGTTTGTATTTGGGTTGCAAGTTTATGAAGTGTACCAACTCTCTGAAAGACTCACCAGTGTGTGATGCAGTTCTCCAGGTCAGGCAGCAGAAACTGGCTGTGGAAAGAGTAGATTGAGGAAATGTTCGCAAAGATATTTCTTATCACCTCGGGAGGAAATGAGCCTCGACCTGCTTCTTCTGTTAGGCGTGAACAGAAAACCTGAGGTGGGAGGCAGCGAAATGCAACATCACATTTAGTTTCACAGATATTAATCTTCTACACAGCAAGTAAACGTCACTTATGAACAGCAGTGATAACATGATTATTCTACAGGATTAAACAGTTTTTAAGTTTCATTTCAATAACTCTCCGTTTAAGCATTGTGCACATATTTGTCTTTTAGACGTGCCAACAGCATAAACACTCACCTGGTCTAGCAGGTGGAGGCGGGTCACATAGGCCTTCTCTGTTTGCAGGAGTTCAGTAGCGATGTTAAACAGCTTCTGCTCTGTGCTCTCTTTATTGTTCGCCTCATCTCCTTCCCTCTCTTCTTGCTTCTGTTTCTCCTCCTCATTTTGTTCAGCTCTCTCATTGTGAATCTTCTCATCTTCTGTGGTTGCCACTGTCCACTGGCAGCAAAACTTGGAGCCATACCCTGTAGGTATCTTGCCTTCTTCCATTTTGTCATTTTGCCTCATCCCATTTGCTGCTGGCTGTTTGTTCTCCTGCACAATGCCATTCATTTGTCCTGGGAAATGCTCTATGCCGCTGTGTAACAGATGCTCTTCATTTGTGGTAAGACTGCGTCTATGCTTAGCTGATGCTTTGACGGTGATGGCAGGTATATTAAAATTGGGTGAGTGCAGCAGTTTGAGTGGAGAGCGCTCAGCTTTATCTGAGGGAATCCTAGAGGGGAAAAAATATAAATAAATAAATAAATGTAATCAATTAAAAAAAAAGAAAAAAAAAAAGACTTTTACACTTGCTATGCAACACGCACTACAAGAACATATCACAAACTGAACAACTACCTGCTCTCATCCAAATACACAATCAGGTCAGGCACACTCAGAGACTTTCCTGCTCTCTTCTCCCGTCTTTCTATTTTCTCGCTTGAGATTCTGTGCAGTCCTAGCAAGGATTTAGAACTCTTGGCAGGGCTGTAGCTTCCCATCTTCCCTTGAACAGGGCTCGAAGCACGTAGTTTTCCCGTGAGAGGTCTATAGTTTCTTGGGGACAGCTTACCGGGGCTGTGGCCTTCTTCTCTCAGAGGGCTACAGCTCTGAATGCCTCTTTTGCCTGGGCTTGGAGATCCTGATAGTGGCCTGCTTGTAAGATTCAGAATCCCCTGAGGATGTCTGGCAGGGTTGATGTGTGGATCCAAAACCCCATTCAGAAAATAACGTCCCCCTTCTTTACTTGGAGAGTCTAAACAATTCTGTGGGCTTACACAGGAAATAGAAACGCCATTGCATCTATTCTGGTTCTCCTCTGTTCCATTATTTTGCTGGGGTGGCACTTTTCCTGGAGTGAGACTGCAGGCTTGATCTTGTCCTACCCTCGGAGGGCTCTGGAGGTGATCTGGTTGAGGAGGCACTGCAAAGACAGACATTGTGGTTGCTGAGCATCTTTGCAGAACAATGAACAGCTACAGTAACAAATTTGCCATGTGAGGCAACAACATTGCAAGTTGTGTATGCAGTTTGCAGGATTTTAAACTTACCTTGGGGTTTAAAAGGTGATCTCTTCGTTGGGCTTTTCTCATCATCTTTTTCTGTAGCAATTTTTGCGATCAGTTCTGGTCCAGAAACTCTGCCATGAGCATGGCCACCGTTGTATGAACCACTCACACCACTGCTCACATCTGAAAACAAACACTGTTATTAAACCACACATGCTTTCTGCATGTTGTAGTTATTGTAGTCAGTTGGTTACACATTCAGAAAACTAAACATTTAAACATTGTAAAATCATTGAGCCACAATTTAAACTTTTCACTAGTATCAGCTACAGCCAACGACCAGGAATCTGCCTCACAGATCCTCCTTTTTGCTTTCGGGGAACAACATAAGACATCTCTAAACTGAAGAGGATGATTCAAGGTCATTTTCCTTTACCAAAATTTCTACTATAGTTGCATTATTAAAAGCTCTGATTTTGTTTTTTTAATCTCGTTAAATGTTTTTATGCATGTTCACTGGACATTTTTCCTGGTTATTTTAAAGCATTTCTTCTTCAGCTGCTAAAATTTTTATTGATTTATGAAGAAGAGTGCAAGTGTCATTCAAATATTCTTAGCTTTTTTTTTAAGTTTTATAAATCAAGAAAAGTTGTTTTTATTTCTAAGTAAAAATATTTTTTTCATTTTCTGAAAACGTTAGCTGCCCCCTCCAATTCTTAACTAACGTACTTAAAGGTTTTATTTAAAAAAATAATAATAAATTTTAAAAAAAAGTGTGCTAGTCCATTTCATGCTTTCTATCAGGTGGTGATTTTCCCACAATGATATTGTTATTAATAATCTTGTTAATATTAAAAAGTCAAGTACCTGAATTCTCTGCAGTGACTGAATAAAGCTCCCTTTTCATGCATGCACACACAGTAAGGATTCTTTTACTTTCCAAATCCTCCACAAGCATTTTTCATTGTTAGTTAAACTGGTCGTAATAGTTACGACCAGTTTAACTACCCCCCCCCCAAAAAAGTCCCATTAAAACAAACAAAACAAAACAAAAGAAACCACACACAGTATTTATGGCTTCATTGAAATCTGACCTCTAACTGTATTGACTGACATCCTTACCCAACAACAACTACTTGTAATTGTGTAACTTATCGTTTCCTTACCTGCACATTATAGCCAAACCTACGCAGTAATATTAGCTACTTGTTAGAGAGTGTAAAGCTTTCCAACTAACGCCTTGCTGAAGTGTGGTGGATTGATTGGTCACATGGAGGGGCTAAAGCCGACATTCTCTATGTAATACTTCCTCTTCTTACTTCTGGGTATTTCATCACAGAGTCTAACCTTTGCCAGTTTTATTAGTTACATCAGCGTTTACAAGACAACATGAATCTGAGAGGAACTGCAAAGAAACACACTGACTTTTTTTTTTTTTTTAAATAAACTATCATAAAGTGAAACTGTGTCTATGAGGTTTTTAAAGGGCACGTAGGTAGATCATTCAACAATACAATTCTTAATAACAATCAACAACTAATTTGGGAAATTTGTTATTTTTTCCTCTACCAGCTGAAAGCTACTGTTAGGTTTTCTTACCTTTAGATAGAGCCAGAGTGGGTTATTCTGCCGTGCAGAGGGCATGGCGCTGAGCATAATTGCATCATACAGTAAAGGCAATGTTTTAAGTTATCTTAAGGAAATCTTTGCCTTTTCTTCCCATTTCTGAACATGCAATAAAAACTACTCTATGCAAAAAGCTGTGTTCTAAAACACAGCTTTTTGCATAGAGTGGTAACCTAAAGAATAATTTGCATTCAGAATATGGATGCCACTCTTGCATGCGACAGTACCATTGACACCAACATACTTCTAAGCACATAATTCTGCCTCAGTGAGGGAACAGTAAGACTTTGTGTGGACGCTTTTGAGTGGAACTGACAAATGGTGGTCTCAAAGAACAAACTGCCAAAGTCCAGGCTGAATCAGGGGGAAGAGATTTCACATCAGTAATCCAACAAGCTACGGTGCCAAATGTGGCTAAAAAAAAAATTCAAATACACACAGAGAGAACAATCCAAAGGGACTGGATTTACAAAGCAACCAAAATAGTATTAACTGATGTAATCCGTGCATAACAAGGAGGGTCAATGCCCTTACCCTGCTGCCCTGGTCACCCTCATACAGAGCCAGAACTGCCAGTGTTAGCTGTGCCTTTTTATTTTCAATGCATTTTCTTTGCTCTTAAGCGTTTCGACTTGCAGACAAAATATTAGAAAGCCCTTTAAAGTATAAATATTATATGCACAATTACAGCACCACAAACAATGGCCTCCGGAGGCTAAACATTATAAACTTTATAGCATGCAGTCTCTACTGCTGGACTGATAATTTAGAGTTCACTAGTATTAGCTTATAAATTTGTAAAACTGGCAACTACACATAGAAACGGTATAATACAGAATACAATAAGTACTGGTTATGAGTATGAGTGTAATATGAGTTTTATTGTGAATATTAGCTTATATCTACCAGCTTTCACTGCAGTTTACATTTGCCCCTTGAAAGGATAAACTACTAGCATCAACACAAAAGCTAAACTCTCATCTGTTTATTTATTTTTAATTAACACCCAAAGTTGATGCAGTCTAGAAGCCAATAACATCATAAAGCCTTCCAAAGCGCAAAGTATCTCACCTGAGGTTTGACAGTCACCCACAGGACCTTGGACTTTCCGTCTGACCGCCACTCGTCTGAACTCCTCCGTCCCACGGCTGTCCCTCAGAGTCAAACTATTCCTCTTCTTCAGGTCAAACATGGTGACAGAGCAGCCCTGCTTTCAAATTCTGCCCACTGAAGCAGACGCTTCACTGAAGTCCACGAGCTCTTAATCAATCGGAGAGCAAACGCGAAATACCAGCAAATACAAGATCCTGCTTCACCTGTTTAATCAGCGTCACTAACGTCACGTACAGCTGCTGATAAATCCCCGCCTCTAATTGAAGTCCACTGGAGGAGGACGCAGACCAATCAGAGAGCGCAATCACTTTCACCACTGTGGATGGAACCGCGGAACTGAAATGACTGAGCAAGCAGCCAATGACCAAAGCAATATTGCTTTGGTCATTGGCCATCTATATATATGGTTGGTCATCTATATATATCTATAGATGGATCGATAGATGAGGGCTGCATTTCACCCAGTGCTATTGGGGGTGTTGTCAAAATTTATGGAATTATTAATGCAAAAACTGCAAAAAAAGTACAATCATGTTTTAATCGACCTGGACTGGCCTCCCCAGAGCCTGGAAGTAAACATAAGCCATTTGTATTTGAAGCTGTTTATTGACACGCTGCCTTAAACACACACAAAAAATGTTTTTTACAATGAGTCCTGAGGCGAAGACAGGGGGATAAAGTGGCAGTAAGCCCTTCTCCAAATGATGTAACACAAGGTGAGCTCATAAAGTGGCAAATTTATTTTAAGCAGTCATTTGTAGCGATAGCAGTTACAAATGAAAGTGCACTAACAACAAGCCGCCTTCAGCTTTACTGCATGTTGGCCCAGTAAGACCGTGAGATGGGCGAGGCGTTTTGAGGAAGCCAGTGGGTTTAAGACTGATGAAACAGCATCATACCACGATGACAGTGCTTATTGATTACAACATATTTGTTTGTAAGTATTACCAATACACCCACGAGAGCATTAGAGCGCCATACATGGTATCTGTAATTTTTGTGTTTAATAATGTCAAAAGAATGCTAACAGAAAATGGCTACTAAATGTCGTCTAAGGATCTTGGAAAGAAAAGCGTCTCGACTTCTTTAAGTTGCTTGAAGACATAGATGGCTTCTTTCACTCCTCTTTCAAACCATCTGACTTCTCTGTCCAAAATGTGAACATTGGCGTCCCCGAAAAGTGTCCTTTAGTGTCCTTTGTCCTTTAGATGCAGATGGGCAGCTGAGTCTTGTCCCATCGAGGTAGCTCTTCTATGTTGTGGCAAGCATTTATGAAGTGGCTGTTTGGTTTCTCCAATGTAGAGGTCTGAGCATTCCTCGTTGTACTGTACAGCATACACAACGCTGTTAAGTTTGTGTTTTGGAGTTTTGTCTTTGGGATGAACCAGTTTTTGGCTGAGTGTTTGGCTGGGTCTGAAGTGCATCGGGATGTTGTGCTTTTCCACTGTGAGCGACCATCTTTGAACAGAGGCGGTGGTTTACGACACCAACTGTCTGCCATCTATAATCCAGTTTTGAGATCCCTCCCCAGACGCTCAATGCCCACTCACATCCTGGGCCATCTGACCTCAGGAAATCACATGATAAGGTGCGGCCAGGTTTCACAGTGGGTTCCCCTGAAACCTTGGCTGATTGTGCCCAAACCCGCATTCACACCTTGACTCGTGTGATTAGGTAGAGGATCAATAGGGGGTCCATGTCCCTCTTGTGGGGACACTCCAATAGGGCTTAAATCTGGGACTCTCCACCATCTGAAGAAGCTTCTCGGATGAGAGGTGAAACATCTTCAAGCAATTTAAAGAAGTCCAGACGATTTTCTTTGCAAGCTCCTTAGGTTGCGATGACCTGGATGACTGAGAACCTTCACAGACACTATTAAATGTCATATCACTGCACATTTCATAAACCTAGAATAGAAAAGCCATTGTCATTCAGTAGATTTACCAGTTTCTGTGCATTGACACCTGCACCCCCCATGTATTAAATGAAAAACTGTCCAGTATCTTTTAAATAAATATATTGAACAGCAATATAGGGGAAAAAACCAATGCACCAGTTTACCCAACTTATTCTAATGCAGTGGTTCCCAAACGTTTTTTGCTAGGCCCCCCTTTGTTTTTACAATAACCCCCCTCTCCGGCACAAAGACATCCTCCAACCACACACACCATGGTTTGTTTTCAAACTCCATTGCGGTTCATTTCACACCTCGAACCTTTTGTAAACAATGAAACACATAAAAGTAAACTGTAACAAATCACAGGTAGCAATAAAATAAAGTACTACCTCTTTTAAATAATGGAAAAGCAAACCATCTTTATGGTGTAATTATTTTACGTGTAGTTGTTTTGTTTGTTTTTTTACTGTGTAAGAATATTCAACATTGCATTTTTTTTTTTAATGGGTTTAAAAACATAAATTTGGACAGCCCAGTTCTATTCGGGATTCCTACCTTGGCACCACCGTTGTGCAGCCAAAGGCAAGATATGCTTCATCATATTTTCTAGTCTTTGGCTTGGAAGGACGTTGGTTTGGAAGCATATTTGGCGATGCTTCATCTTCTGCTTTGCGGTTGTAGGAGCCCCATTAAAAACCTGTCCATTATGCTAGCAGTGTCCAACCATTCTTTTTTTTTAATCATTCATATAGGGCTCCCCTTGCGCCCCCCACTATGAGAACCAATGCATTTTAACACACACTGTAATTATAGTGCTAGTGTCATAGATTTGGACACTTATTTAAACTTTCACAGTTATCAAGATAATTACACTATTTTAAATGTTTATGTTGTGCCCTGATGATCTGGTTTTACCTCTGATGTGCTTTAGCACCAAACGTGCTGTAAACAGTATGAGAGACAGCAATGACGATGCAGGCGTCCCTGAGGGTGACATTTTTTTGCCAGTTGTGCGTTTGACCCATGACATTGTAGGTCAGGAAAGCTGATGCTTTTCAGTATATGCCAGTATAAAACACTTTAACTTAGTGGGGCCAGAGCAAGTTTAGTCACAAGTATGGGACACAGGCCAGTGTTGTCTCCATCTTGGACCTCGCTTGATTTCTCAGTGCTTTTTATTTCTGATATGATGACAAAGTTACGGATCTCCTGAGAGAGCTTTTTGGATCAAAAATAAATTTGCCTTTTTGATCACAACAGCTGAAGCGTCGAGAGCTAGTACTAATCCATAAATGACAACAAAGAACAGAAGTTTGACAGAAGCAGCAGAAAATGAAACAAGCACCCAGAAAGAGGGCTGAGATTTCTCTGCCTGGTAATAACATGTGTAAACAGTAGACAGAGTGGAAGACATGGCTGTTAAAGAACATAGAGCATATATAAAAGACACACTCTAGTTTCTAGATCTGAAAAGTTCAAATTCAAATTCAAATTTTATTTGTCACACACACACAACCATACACAGTATGACATGGGGGTGAAATGCTTGTAGCTGTACAATGCCCGACCATTAAATGACAGAAGAAAAGTTTTACAATATTTACAATTTACTACAAAAATTTACAAATTAACTTAGGAATTTACAGTAAAGAATGTGCAAATAGCAGAAGAGATTATAAAGATAAGGATTATAAATTATAGGAATTATAGGATTATAGGAAATGTGTGGTGGTGCGTGTGGTGACGTGTGTGAGAGTCCAGTCTTATAGTGACGTGTTTGGGAGAGTCCAGTCCTACACCTGGTTCAGGCCCCGAATAGCCTGGGGGAAGAAGCTCCTCCTCATTCTCTCTGTTTTGGCCTTAAGGGAGCGGAAGCGCTTCCCAGACCTCAACAGTGAGAAGAGTCCATTGTTGGGATGGGAGAGGTCCATCATAATCTTCCTAGCTTTGGACTTGCACCGCTTGGTGTAGATGGACAGCAGGTCACGGAGCTCTGATTGAATGATGCGTTCTGCCGAGCGCACCACCCTTTGCAGATCTCGTCTGTCCTGCTTGGTGCTGTTCCCAAACCAGGTGCAGATGTTTGACGTCAGGACGCTCTCGATGGTGCAGGAGTAGAAGTTCTTGAGCACCTTCAGTGGCAGATGGAAGTCTCTAAGTCTTCTGAGGAAGAAGAGACGCTGACGGGCTTTCTTAACCAGGGTGTTGATGTGACAGGACCATGACAGGTCCTGAGTGATGTGGACACCCAGGTAAAAGTGCCGTCATTACAGTGCATTAAACCTGAATTCTTTCCAAAAGCCAGCAGGGGGCAGCTCCTAACGGATTAGGATTAATTAAATCTCATTGTAAAGAAGTACGTGGCATTCAGGCATCTACTGCCTAGATCTGTGATTTAGAACAAGCACTTTGTGGATAAGTTGTATTGTACTGTTTGGTATACAGCATGAGGATTACTTTGTAATTGATGGTCACCTCTGGACTTAAAATGGAGGGTAAACTTCAAAGTAACGTCGTGATTAACACATCACTACCATATGAGACTTCAGTAGGTCAGGATCAGATCCAACACTCGCTTGTCATGTCCATCTTTTATATACAGTCAGTGTCAAGGATCAAAACACATAATTAACTTACTTTAACAGTGAAGACCAACAGATGCTTAATACATGCAGTAATTACCAACAATATTGCTATTTTTTGTTTTTCTTTAGTGCTGTTACTGTTTTCCACCTTCATCTGTTATTATTATTATTATTATTATTATTATTATTATTATTCATCTGTCCCGTGGTTGTCACTATGATTCTTTGTTCCCGAGTGGTCTTCCATGTCCTCCTCATTTGCTGCAGCATCATCATCACAGACAGCTGATGATGAAGATCATCAGGAGTGTTAAAGCTACATTCATCACACATGTCTACTAAACTGCAGCACAGGAAATACTGTAATACTCAAAGGCTTGTTTAACCCCCTTTGGGATAAATGTTCTTCTTCAGTTATACTCAGTAAATGACAATAATCAGTGATGATTCACTATTTTCATTTGTTATCAATAATCTTACGAAGTTATCCTTCTGATAAGGATTGTATTTGTACTGTACTGCCAGATGAAGAAACAAGCAATCAAAACAAGTGCTAATCAAATGAATGTAACCGAGCTAATTTTACTGCCAGTGAATAGGGTCTTTCACTCTGGTTTTCCCTGCCCTCTAGTGGATTTATTGGTTAAGGGTTGAGGAAACATGAAGTTATATTACATTATATCGTGAGATTATATCGTGCACACCTTTGAAACTGCTCAGGAATTTAATGGCAATACCGTCAGTTCAAGCTTGTATAATTTCGCCTTGGTTCTAATAAAGTTTATTCAGTCAAATTACTAGTATCACATTCATATCTCATATGTCCCCTTTAAAGCTTCTCTTCAGGCTGATGTCATCAGAGGTTCGACTGCTGTACCTAAAAAAAGAAGCTGCATCATCAGCTAACTGACTAGGCATCCTCACGTTAGACAAAACATGCTTCTTCTCCTTAAAATATACTTCTTGTCAGAGGTTGTTAATAAGGCTATAAAATATTCAGACAAAAAAATGCATCTAAACTTGTGATGGAAAAGGTGGAAATTACATGTAGTGAGCTGGTGATTGAACTTTTAACACAAAGCTCTTGTCCCTTGCTGAGAGTCTTTTTTAGTATGTCTTAGACCAAGTGCACAGATGTCAAGCTGCTTGATATGGGGTTACAGGCGTTGAAATCAAAAGTTCTAAGCAACAGCTTTATAATCAGCACAGACTCTAAATATCTACTTACATAAGAAACACTCCAGCTTCTAAACAGCCTGTGTTTCTTTTCTTATTATGAGGTTCCACTGAAATTTGAACTCAAATCATTGGATTCAGAGTGCCGGGAGCTACTCATTACACCACTAATGGCCCACTCAGGTTTGGTCTTCTTTATAAAGGCGGAACACGTTCCAGTCGCTCAGACTCAGTGTAACTCATGAGGCCCTGATATTATTTTCAGTGGAAGGAAAGCTGCTGGACTTGCGTAACCACGTACATAATTGGCCACACAAGATTTAAGAAGTAAGAAGCAAAGCCATTGCTTTGTATGTGTTTCCCAATAGACCTTGAAGGCCTATAGGCTGATATATGCTAGACAAAAGCAGATAATTCATGGCGTTACATTCAGCAACCTGGTCTGTAAAAACAGTGATATGCAAAATAGGTTTGTCACTGATTTTTGTGGTGAATGCACCATTAAGTAGGTTTTCTCAATGGTAATTTACAAGGTTGTTATGACCAAAAATAACTGGCTCATAAAGAGCTAGTTCTCCTTTGGTGCCATTTGAGAATCTGGTTTTAGCAGGTTTGAGAAGTGAGCATAACACATAGAAGCAACACACAGAGAAGTCGGCATAATATCAGAGAGATATCAGCTGAGGTTTCACAGAGCAGCATTGCTTAAGCAGTCTTTTTAGAAACACATCAAACATTTACACTGCTATGGAGATGAAGCCAGACAACATAAATGAATCTGTTAATCTACAGCTACGTGTGGGCCTGCCTTCTTTCATTTGAGCAATATTGTCAAAATTGTGAACATGCTGTAGAAGAGTGTATTTATTACTTGCAAATCTGATTATTGTTATTCCTTAGCGAAAAGCCTTCATTTGATCTAAAATGCTACAAACATATCCCTCACAGATCATCTGCTCTTTGTTTACTCCCGGCTACATCCAGAATTGAGATTAAAATCCCAGTTTTTTCATACACAAAGCTCCGAATAACCAGACCCAGACATTTCAAACACATCATATCATCAAAACCACCCAGCCGAACACATTTCTCACAGACTGCAGGCTAGCTTGTGCTTCATAGAGTGTCTAAAAGTAGAAAGGGAGGCAGAGTCTGCAGCTACCACCCCGCTCCTACAATGACTGATCACGTCTCCCTGTGTTTTTAGACCCCATGCATTTAACTTTGGTCTTCTCTCTCCCATAGACTATGTTTTGTCGCTGTTTGTTGCTTCTGGTCTTTCCACACTTCTCTTTTCTGTCATCATCAAAGCAGTTAAAATTGATAGCTGCCCATCCCTGAGCATGGTGCTACCACAGGCTGTAAAACGAGAGTTCTTCCTCCCTACCTTTGCCAGGGTCAGGTTGGTCACAGGAGATCATCTGATCTGGAACTGGAAACTCTTTATTTTGCAATATAAAAAGCCTTGAGACGATGAAATAAAAAATTGAAACTGCACACTCAGCTAAAATATAATATAATATAATATAATATAATATAATATAATATAATATAATATAATATAATATAATATAATATAATATAATATAATATAATATAAATCTTTGTTTTTGTTAATGATGGTCTATTATCTTGTGTTACAAATTCTTGGGTGTGTAGAAGTGGGAGAGAGACAGAGAGAGAGCGAGAGAGAGAGAGAGAGAGAGAGAGAGAGAGAGAGAGAGAGAGAGCCTGTCACTGGCCGGTGCAGTGCTTGCAGCAGTAGCTTGGCTCAGTCAGCAGACGGCGGCCAATCTACCGATTTCCTCCTCTCGTTTCTATTCTCCCCCTCTTCCCCTTTATTGCACACCTTTTATTTTCTGTAGCAGGCTCGCAGAAATGTCCGCCAGACCGGGATTTTACCGGCAGGAGCTGAACAAGACTGTGTGGGAGGTTCCAGAGCGCTATCAGAACCTGACGCCGGTGGGCTCCGGAGCTTACGGCTCGGTGTGGTGAGTGTGTGCGTGTGTGTATGTATGTGTGTGTGTGCTGTGAGAGTGGAGGGGCGAGGCTGAACAGTCACAACATTTACGGTATTTCTGTTCATGATGCATCAGTAGACTACAGCGCTTTATGTGTGTGTGTCTCTCAGGACCGAGCTGCTTTGTTAACTGATTGTTTGGGAGGTTTTATTGTCTTCACTGCTGTTATTACTGGCGTTTTTTTTTAATTATCATGCTCCCAATATTCAGCAAAACACCTTCAAATTCCATTTCCGCCCCTGTTTTTGTGTGCATGAATAAGATTTCACTGCTTGCACTGATGTCAGCCTTATAGAAAGACAGGCAGGTCTGCAGGGCTTGTTTTTGTCCCACCGCTCACTGTCTGTGGGTCTTACAGCCTGTGTGTGGGAGGGAAAGACAGAATGAGACAGTACAGGAATTTCCCCAATAACCCTCTCCTCACCCCCACCCAGCTTCTACACACACAGAAATAGTCTTGGAAAAAAGTCTCGAATCTTAAGATTTAATTTGAGTAGCACCTCAGCAGATATTCATATATATGTGTGTGTTTGTGTGTGTGTGTGTGTGTGTAGCACATCTGGAATGGGAACACAGCTGCAAGTTTGATGCTGTATTCCTTGCACCTGCACACTCACTCTCCTTTGTTTATAACCCCCACGCTCTGTGTGGATGCACTATCAATTTTGCAAAATGTAACTGCCTTAGATTTGGATAAATCTGCCTCAGCCGGTGGGATGCCGTTGCCATGGCGATATGTCATGGCATAACCTCCTCTGACAGTTAATATTAATTAAGCTGTTACCAGGAGGCTATGAAAACGCAGACAAAATTGTTATTGTGTTTGTGTGACAGATCCCTGAGGAATAATCACATTGTGCCACGTATTTAAGCGGATTTGCATGTTGCCAGCTTCAGTGGTATCAGTGAGAAATGACTATTAAAGCTGTGAGTAGTCTGAAAAACCTTCCACTACAAACTGATTGATCCTGGCAGCTGAGCAAAACACTTATCTATGAGCCGAAACGCCCAAACACTGTAGAGAAGTTTACAGATATAATATAACGGACCTTCCTCCAATGACTCTAAAAGCCTTATGAGAGGTAGTTAAAAGCTATGCCATCACCTCCACAGTAAACCGGGTAGACACCAAGTGACGACATCACATGACACAAGCCCACTCAGCCTTTTCAGGCTAAAATGAGAAACTCTAAAATTTTAGGTCAGCGTTGCTAAGTTCCCAAATCCTGTAAGTCTAAACCCAAATCCTGTGATGCTTTGTAGCAAGGAAATAAAAGAGGCAGAGGATATAATAGCAGGGAGTCCAAGTTTCTACAGATGGAGCACTCACTCTGTGCAGCCAGTTTGGAATCGCCTGTCAAGTTTTGATGTGTCATTTTCTGTTTGAGCTTTCTCTGCACAGGCAAAAAAATGTGCCAATAACCGAACCCAAAACCAGGCTGAATTTCCTGCATCTTAGTCTCACTTTATTATCTCCTTCTTACACAGTAGTAGTGGGAGCTTGTGTCCAGTCACACACATATACAGAGCTCATATCTCAGCCCGTTAAACCACACCCAAGATGTCACTGCCTGTGTCCTCACAAAAGCAGTTTATGTCTTGATGGCTAACATCCTCTTCTGTCAGATTTGAATTAAGGCAACATTTGAACTGGGATGGGATGATGGGATGATGGGATGTGTGTCTCCCTCACTTACCTCACGTCGTGATAGAAGCTTTCACAGGAGTACTGAGCGTTAGCATCTTGCCTATTTGCAGCTTTAGAGTTCTGCTCAGAATAGCAGCAGACTAAAAATGCACAGGGGTGGATCATGACTTTGCCTTTCAGCCTCGAGGTAATACTCACATGGACATTTTTTAAAGTAAGTTTAAGGTCTGATTCCCATTTTGGATACTCATGGTACAAAGGACGCATTATGAAAAAAAGTCCATTCAACACGTATCTTGTCCTTCTTGAGAAAAAAAAAATGCCCTAAGCAATTCACGCTTGTAACTCATATTCTCTAAAGGTGCAGTGAGCTTGTGTATAGACAGAAAAGTCAATGCCAGAAGCAGAGTTATTATTTATAGCTAGCTACTGCCACAAGACGCACTTTCTAGACTTCTTCTCTGGTTACATAAAAGGATGATTATGATTTGATAGACTGTTTTCTTGAGTCTTAATTACTGAAGTAAACATTAGCATTGTGAGTGACTCTCATAATCCCCCCTTTGAGGACAGATTCATGCTGAAAATGATGCATAACTGTTGCCAGTAGGCTACAGATATGAGCTATTCAAACCCTTCCTGGCTAACACACATCACCACAGCCCTGACAGGTGAACTCACAGAACCTGTTCACTCATATTACTCTGGATCATCAAACTATATTGATTTAAATGAATTTTTTCCCTTGTTTATATATAAAAGTGGACAATGACGCCCTCTTAGAGTTTGCATGTAACAGTTTATAGCCAAATGAATCCATTTATCTGAGGTTTAGTGGTAGCACTTTAGAATAATGTCACATTACTAAGCATTATTAAGGTATTAGCAAGTGTTTAATTCATCCTTTATATAGCATTACTCCTCCTTAGTATGTCATTTAAAAATATTTATTTATTTATTTATAATTTTAGCTAACTATTTAATCCATTTAACACCTATTTTAAGTTAGCCCAGTTCATTCATTATTTAGCTTACTTACATTCTTTAAAAAAAAAAAAGAAGTAATAACCACTTATTAATTACTTATCCATTATCCAACGATCCATTTTTTAAAGCTAAATGCTTCCAACACTTATCAGTCAACTGTTTTAACCCTTTAAAGCCAAGCGTATCGTATTTGATACACGTGTTTTGGGGAGTTTTTGAGACTTGTGCATCATCAGCGGGACTTTTTTTACCCCCCAAAATGATATAAATTGCATGACACATTTGTAATGACTAAATTGCAAAAATATGGCTAATGTAGCAAATGCGATACAAATGAAAACTCATATGCAGATTAACATTTGATGTATTTTTATATATATTTTGTCTAAAGGTTCAACAAACACTTCCTGGCAGTTATTTCATGGTTCAGGTTTTAAAGGGTTAATCAGCTTCGTTCTAGTTGTTTTAGCTAATTAATTTAACCATTTATCCACTGTTTTTAGCTATCAAACCTTTCTTCCATAGCAGGTCTCTTAATCCTTTTATCTTACTCACCTGCTTCTCAAAGCATAATTTCTAGACAGGCCAAGTGCGAATGGTTGAGCTTTAGATTATTATACAATTATACAAATACACAAAGGGCATTCCTCCACACACATGCTGACACCGAGTGCTTCCCTGCATTGTTAATGTTGATCTTGAGCTATTGTCACTGACTTTCTCATGGCAAGACTTGATTAGCAAACAGTAGGGGGATGGGGTTAAGGGTATGGCATCTGTATCTGTCGTGTCGTGATGGAGAGAGGGGGGGGTCGATACTCAAGCAGTCCAGGTCTTGAAATGTGCACAAATGATCCATGTTCTCAGTGCAATCTCTCGAGAAAATAGGCCTTAGGTCAAGGACCCGACAAGCTCATATAATCCATTATAGCTGGAGCTGAAGAACATCTATCCCCCATCCTTACTGGGAGTAGGGGAATCAAAAGGCAGATTTAAGAGAGAAAAATTGAATAGTTGCATGGAAATACATAAGGAATAACTTTGGAGTACAGACACTAGAGCAAGTAGCACCAAGAATACAAAGCTGTTTTAATAATTTACCATTCACTGCTTCTTGAATTTTGCTGTCATACTCTATGTCTAGTATAGCCTCACTGTCTTCTCAGCTTCCTGCCTTGAGCCATAATCCCAATTAATATTCCTTTTCTGCTTCGGTTTCTCGCAACCAAAAAAATGGGACAATTTTGGACCGTTTGCTCGAGATTGAACATCAAGACAGAATATATGTTGAGCTGATCAAGGCTGCTTTCATCTCATGTGAGCATATGTAACATCTGTTCACTAGACTTTGGGCATGAAGCCTTGCATTTGGATTACTATGAATAAAACATGACTGCTTCATTTTCTCCTGTCGAGATTGTTATATCTCTGCTTGTCAGATTGTTGATTGGAAATTTGATAAATTAGGGAGGAAAAAGCACACTGGGATTCTGAGTTGTTGTGGATCTTATGAATAAATAGCATGTGAATGATCGCAGGGTAAAAGCTGTGAAATAAGCTTATTGGAAGACAAATTTAAATGTAGCAGCTGTTTGCGTAGCTTTGCATAATTCCTATAAAAAAATGTAAATAACATAAAATTCTCTTAATGCAGACAACTTGATTTAGCACCATGTAGCAGCCTCCCTCAAATCATTTTTGGCTTTCTCTTAAATTTAATCTGAATATATCACTGTTTAGACTGCTAGCTATCTTATCTATATGAAACATTTCTCCTCATTGCAAAAACAGTTTACTTCCACCGTCTCCGTCTGAGAAACCCAATGTGCATTAAGAGCTGGGATATTAAAGGCATACTGAGACAAAAGGACAGTGGAGAAATCGATGCCTTTGCTAGCTTGTTTGTGTTGAGAATGGTGCATCATACCCATGTATGGAAGATGGCAGGGGGGAAGATATGCTCAAGGCGGTGAGGCCTGCTTTATGTCAGACGGAGGAGGCTGGCTGCTGACCTGGACGTAGCCCAGCTGGGACATCCGGGCTGTCAGCAGGTGATTTGGAGACGGAGAGCCGCATGGATGCACTGAAGTGTGCAAAAGTGCAGCAAACTCAAGCACGTAAGCATTATATATCAGCAGGAAAAGATACAGCAATATTTATAGTATGTATAGGAAAAAAAAACAGGACACATGCATCATTTCATGGACACCTCTACTGTAACTGTCTGAAAGTAAACAGACGTTATACCTGCTGTTAGCTGAATCTTTGCAGGTCTTAAGGGTAAAAGAAAAAATGTATTAAGCTGCTAAATGGCCTAAGAACATCATCCACAATCTCTGTAGGGAACAGTACTTTTTACCTGCACAGGAGGACACTCAATTAAACAAAGATGTTATGAATTAGAAGAATAATTTGATGCTTTCTGGTTAAAAGCGTTTTCACTCCCTTGGCATCTTAGGTGAGAAGATGAGGCCACTATGTATATATACTAATCACTAACGTACACAGGATTTCTAAAGCTTAACATGTAGGCACCATCATGTCACCAATCACTTTACACAGTCCCACTCTGAAGCCTTGATTTATGCATTTGTGACTTGATCTTGTTGTGTTTCTGGAAATCAAGGACGCTACACAGTCATATGGTAACAACTTCCCAATTACAAAATGGAAAAATTCTGAATAAATGTACTATAACAATGTAATAATAATATATTAAATAAAATAAGACTTGAGACTAGCAATTGAGACCATAAGCTCACCAGGAAAATGATAACTAAGATAAGATAAGAGATAAGATAAGATAAGATAGAACTTTATTAATCCCTCGGGTGGGTTCCTCTGGGAAATTCGATTTCCAAAAAAGCACAGCACCGACAGAAGTTACAGAGTTACAGAATATTATATATATATATATACACACACACACACACATATATATATATATATAAATACAGAGACAATATAAATAAAATATACGAAGGGGATAAATAGAATAAATAGGAATAAAAAATAAAAATACAAGTGAATTGCACATTTCAAGTATTGAAACTGAGGTCATGAATCAACTGAGCTTTAGGATAATTTTCCCAATGACGTCTGTGCAATCTAACCTCCTTTTATGTCACTTTCCAGTTACCTCAGAAGTCAGATGTCGAAACTTGGGAGTGAAATCTCTCTGAAGTTAGTGAATTCCAGAATTCCAGTAGTAAAGCTAGAAAAGCGAG
Organism: Copadichromis virginalis; assembly: GCF_057382275.1. Lineage (NCBI taxonomy): Eukaryota > Metazoa > Chordata > Actinopteri > Cichliformes > Cichlidae > Copadichromis > Copadichromis virginalis. Next base: position 37,615,428 of record NC_140634.1, read on the forward strand.
AAAAAACTTGCTTAGTTCTTAGCAAGGTAGAGTTTTTCAAGTATCACGAGTAATAGAGCATACTACTTCTTTGCTTTTAGCTTAAAACCACTACTGGAGCACATTCGTGGATAGAGTCGAGTCAGTGCTAGCCAACAGTGGCAGCACAGATTAGTTTTAAAGCTTTACTGCTGTTTATGCTCACTTATGCAACTTTGGATTGTTAGCTCAGGGTTGGCGGGGCTGCTCTTACTTTCTAAGTATGAAATGTGACTTGAAAGGGTGTTCCAGATAAAGAAATTCAGACTTAATCTGGAATGCGGCACTGCGCCCAAAGGAGTAACCCCCCCCCCCCCCCCCCCCCGCTGGCTAGTAGACATAATGCAGGTTTTAAAGCACTTAGCTCTGGCTTTACTTATCAGAACAGGAAGCTTTGTCCATCCTTTATGTACAGTATGTTATCATAAACCGGAGTAAAACATTTCATCCATGCTGCCAGATGTAAATGATATTTGTTTTAAAATGTCAAATGTTTACAGTCGTTTTATTGCATCAGTTGTTTTGCAAGTGTTGTTCATCACACAAATTTTCAGGTCATAGTTCCTTTTCTTACTTCTTGGTCTATTTTTGCAATGTTATGCATTGTTACTCAATTCCCACCCGCTCTTCCTGTTGGTCTGTTCCACCCTCTGATGGCTGTATTATTATTCTTTCTAAGAGCGGTTGCAAAGCTGGCAGGCCTGAAAAGACACTGGCACCACAAAGGCATTCAGCATGAGCCGCAGCAGGGCTCAGTGTTCAATATGTGGAGTGACATCTACATTTCAAAAGAGATGAGATGAAAAAAAACCCAGCAGCACTTTTACAATATCTGACATCCTCGCTTCCCTTGTTCCACCACATCCTCTTTCACTCACTTCTCCCGTCTGCTTGCGTTTCAAACTCTTCCAGCCCGTTTCTCTTTTTATTTTCAACTTTCAGGCATTCATCACAGCGTGAAGTAGTAGCTTAGCCTAGCTCGTGTGTTAATGGCACTGCATTTAAGTATATCCACACACGTGTTAAATGCTTTATCTGTTTGCTCTTTGCAGTTCGGCGTACGATGTGGTCTTAAGGCAAAAGGTTGCGGTGAAGAAGCTATCCAGGCCTTTCCAGTCTCTCATACACAGTCGCCGCTCGTACCGGGAACTCAGGCTTCTCAAGCACATGAAACACGAGAATGTTAGTGCTCCTTATAAAAATACCCAGAGACAGACAGACGTGGCTCTCTGAATGTTTTTCGCTCCGTTATTGATCCGCTCTGCTTCTGTTTCTGTCTCTGCAGGTAATAGGGCTGCTCGACGTCTTCACACCTGCTGCCACATTAGAAGACTTCAATGAGCTGTAAATCTTTGTTTTTCCCTCGGTGTTTTCTACAAGCTGTACAGCTGTCCACCTTTTTAGATATTTCTCTTATTAGAGGGCATACTGATGCATATATACAGGCAATCCTAGGGGGATTATAGGCTTGTAGAGATGTCAGATGGTTGCTATGGCAGCACCTCCATGTTCTCCTCTAAACTGAAATGCCCTCCCCCATTCACTCATGTAGACTCTCTCCTCTTTTCCAGCTACCTGGTGACTAACCTGATGGGCGCAGACCTCAATAATATAGTCAAATTTCAGAGGTTGTCAGATGAGCATGTGCAGTTCTTAATTTACCAGCTCCTCCGTGGCCTCAAGGTAATTTACTGCATCACGAGTATCTCCTGCATGCCACACTGCAACATGAATAATCAGCTGTGTCTGTTTTAATGCCAGCAGACACATGTAACAGCAGCGAATCATAGACTGTATACAAAAGACAGACAGACTCTGATTTGAATACACAAACCTGGAATTTTGGTCATCGCCATCTTGTTTTTTTCTTTCTTTCTTGTTTGTTTGTTTGTTTGTTTTTTTAACTGGAGATCACTTTTTTGCATGTTTGTCACACCTAAATGCTTCAGGTCATCAAACAAATTTAAATATTTAGAGAAAGGTAACACAAGTAAGCACAAATTGCCGTATCTAGGTCACAAACGGATGGCCGGACATTCTCCTTCAGGATGTTTTGACAGAAAGCCCCAGACCATCACACTACCACCGGGACTAAAACATTTCAGAAAGTTCAGCTTTTGTCTTGTCAGTTCACAAAAGTCTTTTTGGCAAATGCGAGACGAGTCTTTCTGTTCTTTTTGGTCAGCAGTGGTTTTCTCCTTGAACTCTCCCATGGATGCCATTTTTGCCCAGTCTCTTTATTATTGTTGAACCATGAACTCTGACCTTAACTGAGAAATGTGAAGCCCGTCGTTCCTTAATGTTGTTCTGGGTTCTTTTGTGACCTCCTGGATGAGTTGTTGATATGCTTTTGGAGTAAATTTGGTCGGTTGGTCACTCCTGGGAATCATCACCACTGTTCCAAATTTTCTCGATTTGTGGATAATGGCTCAAACTGTGGTTCAATGGAGTCCTAAAGCCTTAGAAATGGCTTTTTAACCCTTTCCAGACAGATAGATGTCAGTAACTTTGTTTCTCAGTAGTTCCTTTAGATTGTGGCGTGATGTGTTGCTTTTTGAGCTCTTTTTACCTGCTTTACTTCGTCAGACAGCTTCTATTTAAGTGATTTCTTGATTCAACAGTCCTGCCAGTAATCAGGCCTGAGTGTGTTTAGCCAAACTGAACTCAAATTTTCAAAACATGGCGATTAATTACAGTTAATCAATCATTTAACAAGAAGGGAAATTACTTTTTCACACACGACCAGGTAGGTTTAGGTAACTTTTTTCACTTTATCAAGTTCATTTTCTATATACTCAGGTTATCTTTGTCTAATATTAAAATTTGTTTGACAATCTGAAACATTTAAGTGTGACAAATATGCAACACACTAGGAAATCAGGAAGGGGGCAAACACTAGGTCCACCTTTAATCTGTTGATGCCTAAAACGTGCTGAAGACTGGCTGAAAAAAAACACATCATTTCTGAAATTTTTCTGGTGACTTTATATAACAAGACATTCGTTCTATACATCCCATTATGTTTGGTTTTGTTTTTTGTTTTTTAAAAAAGTTCAATATGCTTTAGGGTGATTGACACACTGCTACCATAGTGTACCACTGACATGTGACTTCAAAAAACAAAAGATGGTGGATGGCGAGGCTTCAAAACAGTTCTGTGAAAATCAAATAGATAACTTTTGATCATTTATATACAATGTAACATTGAAATCACTACACTGAAGTGCACACAGACTTTGAAATCCACAATTCCAAGATTTGCCATCTAACACTGAATCATCCAGCTGCCTGTAGATGCTGGCTCTTCACTCTCCGATAGACAAAAGAGGCAGAAAGTTAAATTCTGAGCTGCACTGTTGACCCCCATCTTCTCTCTCTCTCCTCCCCTTGTACCCCTGCCACGCCACCTGTTGAACAGTACATCCATTCAGCTGGATTGATCCACAGAGTGAGTTCCTTCTTCTTGCCTTGGTCAAGAGACCACTGCTGCACTTTGGTGGTTGAAACGACAACATCTTAAGCATTTTCCTATTTCATTTCTTAAAATGTTTTAAGGTGATAAAATCACCTCCAGACTGTCCGGCATTATAACATAAACATGTTTCATTGGGTGAAATTCTGAGAGTACATTTCACATTTTGAAAAAAAAGTTGATCAGAAAATGGGATAATGGTTATTTTGCTCATGCTGCTGAGTTTCAGATATGTTGTAATTCTTGTGATGTTTCTCTATCTATTTAACCAACGTCTTCAGGACCTCAAGCCAAGCAATGTGGCAGTGAATGAAGACTGTGAGCTTAGGGTAAGACTGGTCTTTAGTTTAACCCTACAAATGCTACATTACACCCAATGAAATCCATCAATCTGGAAATAAAATGTTCACCTGTCCTACAGATCCTTGACTTTGGCTTAGCCAGGCAGACAGATGATGAGATGACAGGTTATGTGGCGACTCGCTGGTATCGAGCACCAGAGATCATGCTCAACTGGATGCACTACAATCAGAATGGTAAGATGCCATCGAATGAAAATGAGGTTTTCAAAGTATTTTGCATTTGGCAGCAATAAAATGGGCAAATGCTGAATGGCTGAACCTGTAGTGTTTCTGTTTCAGTTGATATCTGGTCAGTGGGATGCATTATGGGAGAGCTACTGAAGGGAAAAGTCCTTTTTCCCGGCACTGACTGTATCCTTATCATCGTGGCGTGAGTCCACCGCAATTTGCAGCTTTTCTTCTGTCTTAGTGGGAACCTTCCATTGCCTCTTTAAACCGTCCCATGGATGCGGACCTCTTGTGGATTTGCATTACAATCATAGGCCTTTCTATGGGGGGAGCTGCTTCAACAGAGAGAAACTGGGGAATGAATAGGAGCAAACACAAAAGACTGAATTGTCTAGGCTGTTGTATTCAGTGTCTCGGAGGGGCTCTAAAACAAATTTGATTTACTGATCTTTCTGTGCTGTCAGGCTTCGAGATGTCTTTTAAGCAGCGATCTGCCTCGGTATGTGAAAAGATACTCTAATGAGCCAAATCTTGCGAGTTGATGACTTCCGCAAATCTCGATGGCCCTTAACTCCTCCTGTGCTAAGATATCGACCAGCTGAAGAGAATCATGGAGGTGGTGGGAACTCCGACACCAGAGCTGTTAAAGAAGATCTGCTCTGAACATGTGAGGACTCTACAAAGAGATTGGGAATGTCAAAATAATGCTTTCCGCAAAAGCTGTTTCTACTGACAAAAGCAAACTGCTCTGATTGATTAGTCATTCCATTGACCTGGCTGTCAGTATGTCTGAGTGTTGGACATAATTGATCACCAGTGGTTGGACATGTTGTCCAAATTGTGACTTGCCACGAGTGTAACATTGGTGTGTATTTGCAGGCACAGAAGTACATCCAATCTCTGCCCTTCATGCCCCAACAGGACTTGGAAAAGATCTTCAGAGGGGCAAATCCACTGGGTGGGTGATGGACTGCAGATTGGATTATCAGCTTCTCAAATTCAATTGAAAACCATTAAGACTCTGCTAAAAGTTACTCTCTCCAGCCTGCAAATTTGAAATGCATTTTAACCATATAGGCTTAAATTAAATTTTGGACCTCCTGCTATTTCCTTCTTTTATTTGTCTAGTTTTTTGTCTCTCTTTTAGCTGTTGATCTGCTGAAGCGCATGCTGGTTCTGGACTGTGACGGGAGGATCTCAGCTAGCGAAGCTCTTTCCCACCCCTACTTCTCCCAGTACCATGATCCAGATGACGAGCCAGAGGCCCAGCCCTATGACCAAACACTGGAGAGCAAAGACCGAACTTTAGAAGAATGGAAAGGTAAAGCCTCTTTTTAAAATTTGGTGATTTTATGATTTAAAACAGCTGACAGAAGATACCATACTCACGTCTTACCTGAAACACAGAATTCTGCTGTAGTCCCTGCTGTCAAACTAGAAAATATGACTATGAAAGACATTTGTCGAGGTTTTAGATTTGTGGTGCCAGTAGCAACTTCCTCTTCTGCAAATAAAAAAGTACCATTTGAAATAAAAGTCTGTTGGAACAAGAAGACAATATATTCAAGCTGCACTGATTTTCACATTTCATATTGCATGGGTGTTGCAGAAATGCACCATCTAAGCAATATGGTGCAATATTGGAGACTAGTATTCACCACAACACCACCTGCCTCATACTGTGCTGCCAAAACAACTCTGACCAGCCAGGGCATAGACACGTGACATCTGGGAAAACCTTGTGGTGTCTGGCAAGAGCACACTGGCAGCTAATTCATGGGGTCCTGTGGGTGGCAGGACGGGGCCTCTGTGGATGGAGTTTGTTTTGGCAAAACCAATAGAGGCAGTTTGGAGAGTTTTGAGCCTGGGTCTGTGCCTTGGGCTCTTTTTTCATCGTTGCCAAATCATTCTCTAGCAGTTTTAGGGGGTGTAATGAGATGGATTATTCTGCAGGGGGGGCAGCACTATCATGTCTATAGCCCCACACGGTCTTGATCTTAAAACACCATCTGTACCAATGTTATGGTGGGTGGTATGTCTGTGAAGGTTCTCAGTCATCCAGGCCATCGTAGTCTAAGGAGCGAGGAAAGAAAAGCATCTGGACTTCTTTAAGTTTGTTGAAAACCTAAAGAAGGCAATTTATATTGAACACAGAGATGACCATCCAAGGACCTCAGGGCAAGCACTTGGCAAAAGTGGAAAGGAAAAACTTCCTTTTAACAGGAAGAAACTTCCAGCAGAACCAGGGAGGGGCAGCCAGCTTTAGTTTATGCTTTATGTTTGGGTTTTATCGACTGTAATATGTTGCTATATTGGACTAATATAGCAACCTGAAGAAACTTTAAAGTATGCACATTATATTATCCTGTGTTGTTGCCATGAAACATCAAGAAGGTGCTTTTGCAATGTCACAATTTTTATTGTTTCTATTGTTACATTCCGAATATTGAGCAGCACGCCTAACAGTGTTTCTTCTCCCTTCTTCTTCATTTACGTCCACAGAGTTGGTATTTGAAGAGGTGAACAGCTTCAAAGCATCTGGCAGCAAGACTGACAGCCTTCAGGTGGAGCAGTGAGACTTTTACTGCTCTGCCTCCTCTGCTTGAAGAAGGACCATGTAGTCAATAAATGCAAGGAGGGCTGGAAAAACAAGCAAAGGAAATGACTGTGTTTGATTTCCTGTCATGAGTTTGTCTGAGCAGCAGGGCAGGATGGTCTCCATGGGATCACATGTGAACATTACTATTACAGGGAACATTTTCGAGTTTAAAAAAAGGATTTCACCAGTGCAGAAAGTTGCTTCCTGTTATGGTTCCGCTCACTGAGGGTAAAATAAGGAACTGCTCAATATCAGGGGCCACGGAGGACGTGAGGATTCATGTGAGGAAGCAACTTTAAGAAACTGAACTTTGTTTAAAGACCAACAGAAGGTGTGGGAGGAGGAAAAAATGCACACTAGGATTTCCAAAGCAACAACAGGAATGCTGTGTCATCATCAAGACGAATGCCATTAAGCTTTCATATATAAAAATCATGCTTGCAGTGATACCATTTCACATCACAGAACAGCTTAGCATTCAGCCTGCATACTACTGATGCATGACTTCTGTGCATTTTATTGTTAAAGCATATTACTGGTGGTGTATTATAACCACTGCTTACTGTGTCTGCCACACTGCTATTAAACCAGTTTGGGGTTGAGAAAGAGGCATTACCAGGAAATGTAACCAGTGTTTCACCTCCTCTGTCTTTGTAATTCATGTCTGAAAATGTTCTTCCATGGATGAAAAGTCATCCCATCCTTACAGAATAGTAAACACCAATTGTGCTATTAATTAGCAAGATAATTAATATATGCCAAAGCTGAAACAGAATGATTGCCCTGCAGATCTGTGTTTACAGTGTGAGTCTCTTTCCTCATATACAGATTCCGCTGTCAACCGATCACCTGTTGGCTTTGGCCCTGCTCCGTAAGGTCTCTCTACTGCTCTGCTGTCTTATACAGATCCCCATTTGTGTTTACAACTGTTAACATTACAGACATTGTGCAAATTGTCAGAATCAGTTCCCAGAAGGTGTCTAACAATGCTGGATAATAATCTGTTATGCAACTTGTAGCTTCATCCAAGCATTGACCGGTCAAACACCACATACTGATGATTCACAGAAAGCAGCCATATTTGGCTGCTTGTGGCAACCAGGGAGCTCATTAGTCATCTTTCATGTTACCTAAGCATCTTTTTCTTTTCTTTCCATAATTCTTGGATCATCTCTTTTTTAACCTCCATTACATGTATTTTAGTTTGCTGCAGTTAAAAGTTTGGTGCAACATTGTAACATAAATATTCATGCTTAGCAACTCTGACTGGAAATATTTGCGTAAGCACACAAGCCGAACGCATATATGCATTTTTCTAACAAATGGCTGACTTCCCCACTGATGTGTCACTCATCTTGCCACAAACTGGAGTTTCAGTTCTCGTAACTTTTTTTTTTTTTTGCTGCTGCTGCTGCTGTTTTAATAATAGCATGGTATTAAACCACTGTAAGCACAGCCAACAAACCACAGATTTTGCCCTGAAGGTCAGTGAAAATATCAAGTGAAAGGTATTTGAAGTTGAATGCAACAAACTAAATAATAGGTTTAAATTGTAATTGAATCATTTTAATTGTCCATGTTGAACAACAGGATAAGAAGCAAAGTAAGCCAGTTAAACACTCTAATCACATTTATATCTGACTGCTGCTGATGTTTAATTCAATATGTAAACTATGTTGGCAAATGTTGGCTAGAATGTCAGGTATAAAACAAATAAGTGAATTGGCTTGCCTTCCGATGTCAGGTATTAGCGCAGGCATTCACAAGACTAGCTAAGGTGAAACTGTAGCTGTTATTGTAGCCTAGTTAGGTTTTTTAAACTAGCTAGAATAAATGTACTGATACAGTTCTGTCAGTAAAGAATGGTCTATACACATCATTGGCACTTATTTAAGGTTTAATACTACAGCATATGAATTGAATTTTAGCATGTGTCTTGACAGATAAACCACTCCTAGCTACATGAAGTGAATTGTATCCCAGACTTGCTCACATGTACGCGGGCATTTTGGTAAACATAGCTTCTTTCTCTGCATTTGGCCTTTTGTCCACTCATAATTAAGGTAAATGAGTGTGACACTGTGATTTTTTTTTTTTAATACAATTTTTTTTAACAACAAAAAAGCAGAAAAACGCTGTTTTAAAAAAATTACCATGTACCCGTGGACATATCCATATGTGCTCCATCGCAGTAATGCAAAGTCTTCTGAGTTTCTTGATTCAATCTGCTCACATTAAACTCAACCAGCAAGATTACTTCTGCGTGAAGAATAATTCTTTAAGGACACAAGAAAGAAAGTTTATTCTTTTATTTTTCTTTCCCCCCCCCCCCCCCCCCCCCCCCCCCCAGATTGGTTCACACTGGAGTGCTACATGTAGCCTTTTGTGCAAGTTGTCCACTAATACTGGATGAAAAATGTTGAATTTGAAGTCTAAATTAATCAAAACTGTGTCTCAGTCAAGGTGTGAGCTCTGAATGTTACAGTGTTATGTGCTTATGTTGTATATGTGGTGGATTTAATTAGCAACTGCAAACTGAATGTATATGTATGTATGTATGTTTGTTACAAGTTATGACTTTTGAATACATGGTGGCGTGTGAGTCAACTGTAGTCCTGAGTTTCAAATCGCTAAAATGAATGTCAGCTCTTAGTTTCCAAATGATTCAAAGGATTTTCTCGTCATCAGACAGTACCATGACTTTTAAGCTTTGGCTTCAACAGAATAAACTCGATCATCTCTGTTTGCCAAAATGTCTCACATAGAGTACACATCATTCTTGCATACTTCATATCATTAAACGTGTGGTTTTTATAGTTTGGACTAGAACCATTAATTGTGAATAAAATACATTGTTGACATAAATATATACTGTAAAGACATAAAGCAATCTAGATGATGATGGTGGTTTTACATGTAAAACTCAGACACTACAAACCTCATCATTTAGTATTTGTTTTGCTCTGAAGAAAACAGGTTTTCCATTTTTGTTTGTTTGCTTTTTAATGGGGTGTTCCAACTGACTAAATGGGTTTTCTCACAGGGAATTTGCAGTATATTTTGTATATTTCAAAAATATACAGTGCCCCTGTGAGGAAAAATGCACTGCAATGTAAGAAAACACCAGCACTGGAAAAGTACACAAAGACGATCAAAGTTGAATAAAAGAGAAAAAAAAATAGCAAGAGCCCCCACACAAAAACCCCTCACAAAACACAGAATTTGTTATTGCGGGGTAGTAATTCATGATGACAGGCTAAACAGCAAACATAAACAGTATTTTATGAATAATGTGATTAAAAGACACATTGCCTAGCATCTTTTCTCCCTCACATCACCAGTGAATCCTCCCCTTCTTTTAAGCATGTTTAAGTAAAATCCTTCGCATATTTGGATTTCTGTCGTGTCTGCAGCTGTTCCATCACATCTTTATCTTCCCCCCACAAACACTAGCATTTTTTCTACTTCCATTGTTTCACTTTTTCTGCTTTTGTTGTGTTTATTTAACATCCACTGTGTTTTTTGTGCTTTCCAGAAATTTTCTAAAGTTGCAGTGCGTTTGAACTCTCAGAGCCACTGTAGAAGGAATTCAAAAAAATAAAATTTGTGTTGCCAATAATTAATTAAGACGGCTGAACATGGATTTTGCTCAGACATCCTATATTTTGGATTTGGGGTCAAGGCACCCCATGCGCCCACTCTGGACATTCCCCTGCTAAAAGCACTGACATGTATATCAGGTATTTAAACTGAGGTGCACACAACCAGGTGTAAAAGAAAATATAACTTAACTCAAAAAAATATCAAAATCCTAAAAATCCCTAAAACAAAAAAAAGAAAGCTTACTGACTTTATGTTAGAAGCCAAGGTTAGCTCTGAAGGGACGCAGGGGGGACCTAACCTTATAGGGTGGACAGATGTTTTGCAGTCTTTCCCCCACATTGTAGACACACCCACGGAGTGCCATGGGCGACCAGAAACAACCACTAACAATTCAGTGCGCGTGAGTCTGCGTGTGCGTCCTGGGGGGCCGTGAGTATCGATCCTCCAAAGCGCACAAGAGATCGCATCTGGAGGAATTTTGCGCCCCAGCAGTTTCTACAGCTGCTCTTTACTGTGGAACTTTTATTTCTTCACATGAGAGTTTGGAGCGGAGCCGCAGCCTTGTTCGTCGGTAGGGTATGGCTGTGCGCTCCAGGACGGGGTTCTACAGGCAGGAGATCAACAGAACCGTGTGGGAGGTACCGGAGCGGTATCGAGACTTGAAGCAGGTCGGAACGGGAGCATATGGGACTGTGTGGTGAGTTATGCAAGTTGTAGCTGAAAGTTTTAAAAGAATTTGATTAAAAAAGAAAAAATCTGTTGTGTTGGACTGATTGTCAACAAACTCAACCTATCCTGTGCGTGTTATGCAGTTGGACAAGTCTGTTAGACTTTAAGCAACGTCTGTGTACATACTGTGAAAGGCTATAAAGTACAGTACGGTCTGAAAAGTCTTGAGCCTCCTTTCATTTCTTTATATTTTGCTTCCAGGGAGACAGGCTTGCTTGTAATTTCTAAATTGTTTCCTCGGGATTTCTCAAAATCTTTCAACGTTTTTCTTTGGCTCCTTTTTGACCCATTTTCAGTCCAGTCCTTGTACCTGACCATTTTCAGAGGGATTATTTTCCCTGCTTACTTGTTCGCTGATTGGTCAGCAAAGCATGAAGAAGACACCTAACTCAAGTGTTGCCTACAGACAACAGTCAGCTTAGCAAATAATCAGTTTTGCACTTTGTTCCTAGCAGCTTGTTGCAAAAACACAACATTTGTTCCTGTTTCTTCAGTTGAATCTATGAGAAATACCAAAGTAACACAGTTGGACAGGCATGAAATGTTGCCTTGCACCAACAAGGTAATTCCCAAAGTGCTATTAGCCAAAAACTTGGCATGTCTTAGCAGCGTGTGCAGTGTGTTGTTAAAAAAAGAGTCCTGTCCTTAAGAAACTGGAAAAAAAAACCAAGCTGACACAGGACCTGAGAGATGCACCTGACTCTTCAGTTGATCCATTTACTGTTTATTGAGGGCAGCTGTCAAGGAAGGAGGACGAAGAGAAATTACACCAGAACTGGACTGAAAATCAGTGGAAACGGGTGTTGTGGGCTGATGAATACAAATTTAAAAAATTGATTCAGAGGACAGCACAGAGGTACAACAGCAAGTGTCTACAGTCATCCATAGAACATGTTGGAGGTTCTGTCATGGTTTGAGGCTCCATTTTAGCCAGCTGTTGGAGATCTCGTCAAAATGGATATTGATAACAAACACATTGCCAATTGTATGTGTTTGCATTGGCCTCCCCAAGAGTCCGGACCTCAACACTGTCAAAGCAGTGTAGTATCAGTCAGTCAACATCCAAAGGAGAGCTTTGAATGTCTGTCCTGAAGACTTCTTAAAGAAACTACAAGGAAACTTGCCAAAGAGAGATCAGGCTGTGTTAAAGAATGATGTTGGACCTACCAATTATCCACTTTCAAGCTTATTAGAATTATAAATTCTGTTTTTGGCTTATATGCTTTATTTCCATGTATGTTTTAACACTTGTCTCAATAAATCTCTGTTTCCATTTCCCATTTTTCTAGGAAATTGTAAATAAATGAAAAGCGACTCAAGATTTCTGCACATCACTGCATCTTATGTTGCAATAAAAGCCTATCTAAGCATCAGGTCCTAGTTGTATGTGCTCTTTTGGTCAGTGGTCTCTCCACAGATGGCTGTCTAGGGCCCCTCTTTGCATTGTGTACTGTGACTGAGGGTCAACAAAGAAAACCCACCCCCAACTCTTATTGTTAGGGTCAAGCTAAAGACCCTGAGTTAATTCCTCAGAATGCACTTTGTCTCCAGTCACATTGCAGTCTACATTTTTTCCCACTGCAGACACGGTGACTTGTCCTGCTAGGAAAAGCACAAGTTTGCTTAACTGGGAAATACATCCACACACACACTAAAAATGGGGCAGGAAAAAACATGGAAAGATGCAGTTGTTTCTGGTTTTAATTCAGATCATTAAAAAACGTTTCATTGTGCAATCGGGGTTTGTAATTCCAGTTTAAATTTCAGTCTGACAATAAAACCTGTTTTCTTGCTCATCAGTTCAGCATGGGACCGCCGGATAGGGACACAGGTGGCCATCAAGAAACTCCACCGGCCTTTCCAGACCAAACTTTTTGCCAAAAGGGCCTACAGAGAGCTGCGACTTCTCAAACACATGAAGCACGAAAACGTAAGACGCGGGAACAGCAAATACGACTCACATTATAGCAGATGTTGAAGTTCATGCTTGAAGGAGAAGAGATGTGATTAAATATCATTCCAGTCGGATTTTAATTGAGCTTTTTTTCCCTCCTGGCTTATCAGGTCATTGGGCTGTTGGATGTTTTCACTCCTGAAATCTCACTCGACCGGTTTCGTGACTTGTAAGTTTCTCTCTGCTCTCCTTAACCACTCTTAAAGAATCAGACAGAGCTCATTTGAATTGATCCCATGCCTCTCCGCAGTTATCTGGTGATGCCGTTCATGGGCACCGACCTCGGCAAGCTGATGAAGCTGGAGAGGTTATCGGAGGACAGAGTGCAGTTCCTCGTCTATCAGATGCTGAAAGGACTCAAGGTGAATGAAACCCTCATGAAATTTCTTGAAACAACAGGAAAGTGTTTCAGTGAGCTGATCTGATGCCCCCTCTCTCTGCTTTCTCCACAGTATATCCACTCAGCAGGGATCATTCACAGGGTAGGTGACCTTTGACCTTTTAGACTATGAGCTTTGGGGGTGGCGGGGCTACTTTCTCTTTTTTATACTCGGTCCCATTCATCTCGATTCCCACACAGGGAGCTTTGTTATGTGAGTGTGTGCGTTTGTGTCTGATACGCTGACTGTTAGATCGTGTTATTGAAATGTCTATTTTCAAAAGCCTTTCCTTGATTTTTCCTGCCTCTCAGAGAACTGCTTATTAGAGCAGAAAACATATCAATTACTGCTAAAAAATGTGTCCTTTTTTCACCCTTGCTAGCCCTGCTAAAGAAACAAGCCTTCCAATTCCAAATCCTTTGTCCTGCCTCCCTCCGTTCTCTTCTTCTCCCCTCACCACCAACCACTCACGGCAGATGGCCGCCCCTCCCCGACCCTGGCTCTGCCAGATGTTTCATCCTGTTAAAAGGGATTTTTTTCTTCCTACTGTCACCAAGTGCTTTCTCACAGGGGATTATGTAATTTAATCTAATAAATTTTAGGGTATTTATGCATACAATATAAAGCACTTTGAGGCAATGTCTGTTATTGTAACGGCAGTCTGGCGAAGAAAGAGCGGCTAGTGGGTCCAGCGGGCATGTGGTGTGTAGGTTAGCTGGATAACTCGAGGCCAGTCAGTTAAATCGAACAACAGACCTTATTTGATGTTAGCAACATAAGACCATACATGCCAGGTCTCCACGGCTCTCCTCTGTCCATACTTACATGTGCGGGGATGGGTAGTCGCCGGTGCCATCGCGTTACAATGATGAGGTCTCTCTCTGAACAGACTGTTCGGCTGTAATGGCTGCCGCTGCACTCACACACACACTAGGAGTCTCCCCAACTACTACAATAGCAGGACAACACCCCCTAGTGGTGCTGTATCACAATAATAAGGGTTGTTACATGGAATGTAAATAAAATTGAGTTGAATTCCTACTTTTAATGACTAATGTTAAACCTGAATCACATACTGTTTGTATCTCTTGGTCTCATTGGTCTCAACATTTCTTTTCACCACAGGATCTTAAACCTGGAAATTTAGCCATTAACCCAGACTGTGAGTTAAAGGTAATGCCGAATAGCATGAAGATGTATCGATGTGAAGTCTCTAGACGTAGTCACGTTCTGTGTTAAAGTTCAGTTATTTCCTTCACTTCAGATTCTGGATTTTGGCCTGGCGAGGCAGGCTGATTCTGAAATGACCGGCTATGTGGTGACACGGTGGTACAGAGCGCCAGAGGTTATCCTCAACTGGATGCACTATACGCAAACTGGTACAGCTATCTTTCTTATAGGGATGGGGGTAAAAATCAGGAGGATATATTTCTTTCTTAATCCAAAATTGCAGATAAAGATGCTTGGCTTTGGGTTGCAGTGGATATCTGGTCGGCAGGTTGCATAATGGCGGAGATGCTGCTGGGAAAGCCGTTGTTCAAAGGCAACGACCGTATCCTTCACCGTGTTAGTCTAGCGTGTAACCCTTGCCATCTTTTATATGCAGTCTATGTTTAAGACTAACCACCTGAATCCTTCACTTCACAGCAAAATTAAGACTTATTCCCCATTTTCCTATTTTTACTGTCTCTTCATGTTGATCCCATTATACTTGCAAGCTGAAAAGAAAGCTCACAATTGAATATCAAAAATCAGTTAAACACACCCTTCTTAACCATATTTCACTGTCAGACCTGGACCAGCTGAGGGAAATCATGAAGATTACAGGAACCCCATCTCCTGACTTTATTGTGAAACTACAAAGTCAAGATGTAAGTAATAACCTGGGGTTACAGTTCCCTTTGAGTATGAAACACTGGCTGTAAAGTTGAAAAAGGGGAGGGCTGTAAAAGATATGCAATTTGCTCTCTCAGACCTCAAAGGGAAAAGCAGCTGTGGTCAGTCTGGTTTCATAGTTGCTATAATGCATTCCAATACAAAGTTGGTCACAGCGTTTTCACAGTTCTCATCACAAAAAGATGCACAGAAGTTTATCAAAACCATTCCTTTTTTCTCACAGTATGTTTGAAACACATATTTTTCAGATTGAAAGCACAGGAGTAGCTGTGTTTAGGACTTTCTCGGCACTGGGAGTCGAGTGCAGTGCATCTTCCTTACCTATTTTCTTAGTTACTGTAATGCTCTATTTTTCGTACCATAAGGCGCACCGGATTATAAGGTGCATTAAGTGAAACAAAACAGTCAGATAAGTCAAACTTTACTCAACTCATTCTTCTCGCTACTTCCACTTCCGTAACATTGATTCATTAATGTTGAATTCTCTCGCAGCTGCTCGTTTCCCATGTTGTTGCAGTATATTAATGACTAACCTCATATTGTGGATGGATTATCTCAGTTGTTCTCCTGACTGAAGTTTGGTCAGTTTACAGCATCCTGCCATGTAATTGCATTTGTTCCTAACCATCGGGAACCCTCGCATAAACCTTTACTGAGTGGAAAAAAGTTAGCGTTCATCCTCCAGCTTCACTGTGCTTATGTTATGCTAACATAGCTGTGTTGCTAGTGATCACGTAGCACATCATTATATACCAGCTAGCCCAACTTCAGTAACCCTACAAACTTCACTGCTGTTTAGTTTTCTGTCTTCATTTATTTTGGAAGTGATAGCAGAGCTGTACGTTTGAATTTTTTCAGAAATCTCTCAGTCAGAACATGCTATATCATGTTTAGGTGGAAACTAGCGAGCTAACTTCCTGCTAACTTCTAACTCCATTAAATTTAATAAATTCTGTTTTCATGGATGCCTGGATATTAAACTTAATTGTTACACCTGGTAAAGCAGCCACGCTGATCATTTTATTAAAGATGAAAGAATTTAGACAGTTTTTAACTCTCAGTGATGCTGCTAAAATTCCGTCAGCTTCAGGTCCCAAAGTCAAACGAACAGTTTGACTTTGGGACCTGAAGCTGACGGAATTTTAGACCCAGATTACACAGAGTCCGCAAGGCTTCTGACAACGGTAGTCACAATTGTCCGACATTCCATCAAGCGTTGTGTCTTCATAGCTTACCAAAGTCGTACTAAAACATTTTTTGACAGATTTTTGAGCGCCGTGTACTACATAAAATCAGTTCGAGGTCAGTAATCACATCCAGAATTCATACATAAGGCGCACCAGGTTAAAAGGCGCACTGGCGATTTTTGAGAAAATTAAAGGATTTTAAGTGCGCCTTATAGTGTGGAAAATACGGTACATTTCGCCAAACTGGTGCATGCGTCTTATTCTTGTATTCTACATGAGTAGCACTCAGGTGACATTTGCATTGAATTAGACTTTAAAGAATTACTTTCCTGTGTAGACTTTAATCAAGCATGTGGAAAGGTCACCTCTTATGCTCAATTCCATTTCCAAAAGTTTTAATCTTGGTTTGCATTAGATTGATTTGGTGCAGCCCCCTCCTCCTTTTAAAGCAACTTTCTCATGATTGGCTGCCCCTCACAAATAGAAGGTTTGAGCAGTAAGTGGGTGGGGCTTGTTGAAATGACAATAGTAGACATATGTGCTGTCACTGATTTAATATTTCAAATGATCAACCTTCTTCCTCTCCCTCTGCGAACAGGCCAGAAACTACATCAGAAGCTTACCAAAAGTGCCAAAAAAGGATTTGCACTCAATTTTCTCCAAAGCTAGCTCAAATGGTACGTGATCATACACCATCCATAAATTACACTAAGCTACTATCATCCAGAATATGACATGTCTCTGCATTACAGCTGTATGTGTCTTGGAAAAGATGCTGCTTCTGGACCCTGACCAGAGGCTGAGCGCCTCTGAGGCGCTTGACCTCCCTTTCTTCAGTGAGTTCAGAGATACGGAGGAGGAGACCGAGGCGCTGCCATACGATCAGACCCTAGACAACACAGAACTGCCGCTGGACCTGTGGAAACGTAATAAAAAAATACTGGAGTTGTTCAAAAATATTCTGAAAGAAATATGACAGAAGTCTGTTGAATCCAGAATCGAATGTAAAATCATGTTATCTTAGCTTAAAAGACCTCATAAAACCGTGTCCCCTCTACATCACACTATCAGATTGCTGGCTTACTTGTGGTTCTGAAGGTATTTAAAAGTAGAATGGGAGGTACAGCTGTCACGACAGATGGCCCCGCCCCTCCCTGAGGCTGGTTCTGCCAGAGGTTTCTTCCTGTTAAAAGGGAGTTTTTCTTTCCCACTGTCACCAAGTGCCTGCTCACAGGGCTCATCTGATTGTTGGGGTTTTCTCTGCATATTTGTAGGGTCTTTACAACATAAAGCGCCTTGAGATGACTGTTGTTGTGATTTTACATTATATAAAATAGAATTCAATTGAAATTAATCGAGTTGCAAAAAACCTATTACTCAGCTGTTAATGTTTTGGCACAGATCTTTACTGTTTTGGTCCTTTCCCCCCAATTCTCCTTTTTTTGTTCTAATCTGCAGCCAGCAGTTGTTCTTCAGGTTAAAAAAACAAATCTAAGAAAGCCTCTAATGCTTCCTGGTTAACACCAAACAACCAAACAAAGTGGGGCATTTAACTGCTGAAGAACCAGATTTTTCCTTTAGATAACCCCAAACATACAGAAAAGATGTATAGATAATAGGTAAAAATTGACAATGTGAATGACAGTAAAAAAAAAAAAAAAAAAAAAAAAAATTAATTCCATGAAGTTGCAGTACCTTCCCTAGGCCAAAAGAGGTCAGTGTACGCTAATCTTACTTGATGCAGATTTCAAATCTAATAATACACAGAAGCTGCCTTGATTCGTAACATAATCAGCAAGGCAGGCAGTGTCTTAGTTGTTAAACTTGAGTTTAGCATTGCTGTTAATAACAGTTTCCTCTTTTGTGTTGTGCAGGTCACACTTTCACAGAGATACTGACCTTCAGGCCACCCAAGGACTCGAAAGAGACGTCACTTTAAGAGCACACACACACACACACACACACACACACACACACACACACACACACACACACACACACACACACACACACACTCTTACAAATAAAATTGCACCTACTTGCACCTACACCCACAAGTATTCTTTTCCTTTGACATTTAGTATTTGTGTAGAAAGACTGAATGTTATTAGTTTGTCAAAATGTTTGCTTTCAATAAATGTGGTCTATTCAGTTGTTTTAAGTTGTGTTAAGTTGTTGTGTTGTAGTTTATTATATGCATGTGTTTGATTAGTTTGAGATATATAAAGTGCTTTGAATTGTCAATAAGACTAGAAAACTGCTATATAAATGCCTTTCTATTTAAATGTTTGCTGTTCGAGTGGTCAGACCTGTGACATTTCCTTTTTGGGCTACTCTCTACAACTATCACCACCCTAGATTCAAAGCACTCCTTTTATCTGGCTCTGAGCCTGTAGCCCAAAGATGGGAGTACTGCTGCAGTGTAATTCTCCACTCTTTAAAATCAGCTTCTGGAAAATTGACCCAAGGTGCACAAACTCATCCATCTAAATCGGTTATACATAGCTGATGAAATTCTGAAACCTTTGTGTAACCACTATGGGTCGCACTGTGCTACGAAACAAAAGCAATGGATTGCTCGGTGACGAAGAAGGGTGATTTCTTTTCAGCTCTTACTGATATGAGCTGTGTGCTTAGTCATGTTGACTGGCTGCCTGACTGCTCTGTGTCAGTGGACTGTTTCCCGGAGATACACTTCAGCTTCGTACAGTAAAAATGGATAATACCTTCACATCCAAACCAAAAGGAGAAAACACAAATGTCATCAGAATTTCGGTGTTTCTGTTTCTGGCAGGTAACACAATCCTTCGATGAACTCAAATGTAGCTGTGATAAAAAAGTTAGCGTGGCACACTGTACATAGGGCTAACGCGTTTCTATTGACAGTTAACCTTTTTCTGCTTTTTCAGTTTTGTTGCTGTTTTTCCAAATTCTTACGTTTAACATTCTATATTTATCTACAAAAGTATGCTGAAAAAGTAAATTGAATCAAGTTAGACATTATGAGCACTATTATTTTTGATTCTTAAAATATGTTTTGCTATCGTATATTTTTTGTATAACTTTAAGCTCAACAGCTGCCAAGTTAGTAGTGGGTAACTTATGGATCCATGTGAAGATTATTCATAAAAACAATTTGAAGGCTATGCAATTTATTTAAGCCTCCCAAGTAAAATAGTTACTGGTAATATCTAGTCATCAGCCTCTGTAAGCCTATGCATCAGTAATCCAAGGAGCTTGGCGAGAAAAGCGGCTGGACTTCTTTATGGTGAGGTGAGGTGAAATGAAGTCCAGTTGTTTTTCTTTCCAAGCTCCTTAGATTAGCATGACCTGGATGACTGAGAACCTGCACAGATATATGCATAGGTCTATGGCCATGATTAACAAGATAATACTAACACGGTGTAATTATAAACACAAGTACAGAAGAAGTGTAAAGTCAGCACAAGTCCTGCAGTAATGCTACACTTTGCTAACGTTAGATGATTCTTCACATACCTGTTAGCTTAAAATAAGCAGCAAGTAGAGTTGATTAATAAAAACAATCCCAAATAAAAAACTTGTTAACAATCTGTTCCTTACCTTGTATGACCGAAAACAGCCCAAAATAGCTGAAACTTTGTTTAGGCCTACATTTTCTTGTAAACTTAAAAGCTTACATGTTTTATGTAGTTTGCTTTACTGGTTGTTAGGCTTTCACCCAGTACTGTCTTCAGATGGAAAGCCCTCTGAACTGGCTGACAGTGGTAAGTGATTTTACATTTAATTCAATACAAGTCTTATGCTAATGCTGTTCTAGGTATCATCATAAACAATATATAATAAATGAACTGTAGCTGTAAATAAATTTGAACATTATGTGCAATAAAGTACTAATTTTTGTGACATTTTCTGAAGGCTTGAAACCAGTCATTATTGGCCCAAACTATGTGACGGTGGGTGTGCCAAGCAGCATTGAGTGCGGTTCCAGTTGTGGGACATGTACCTACTCCATGTCTCTGGATGGACAAAGTGCCGTGGGTCAAAGCAACATGCTAGCCTTTACTATTAATAGTTGGGTACCTTCTTTAACAGTGACATGTACAGTCTCAGGCGACAACGGGCTGAGTGCTACGGCAACAAAGAACATCCAGGTTTTAGGTATGAGCTTGTTAGATCTTTTACAAAACTAAGAGCAGTTCACTGAGTTATTGTCATGTGAAAAATTACAGACACTAGCCCATACTGGTTCCACTAATGACAAATATATATTTTTCTATTATAGCTGGACCTACCAATGTTTCCATTTCAGGCCCCAGTTTGATGAATCCCACAGTGAGCCATACCTATAATTGCTATGCGTACTGTCAGCCATCCTGCTACTACAGCTGGAGGACAGATAAAGGCCCATGGATCCGTAGTCAAGGAAATGTTGTTTCTATCACTCCTCGGGAGATGGACACCTCCAAAACTGTCACCTGCAAAGCCACCAATCGCATCTCTGGGCTGTTTGCCACTGCTACTCAAAACATAGCTGTGACATGTAAGTCAAGATTTGGAGACAAATGCAAAACTGGGAGCAAATACCTTTACACAAAGATTATTTTACTAATAAAAGAGGGATATGGTCATAACTACTTCTTAAGTTCCAGTAATTTTTTTTAAATAGAAGAAATCTGGAAGTTGAATATTTAAAGAAGATTGTTACAGACGGTTAGCCTGCCCAAGCAGAACTGCAAGCCTTTCATTTGCTAACTCTAAAGTTTATAGGTTTAGATGTTTTGTACCATATTTAATCTTCTACAAAAACAGAAGTGTCAAAGGGACTTGTTTTATGTAGTGATGCACCAATTCATTTTTTTCTAAGAACCATAACTGACAGTATAGACAAAAAAATTTTTTTCTTCAATGCAAAACTATTAGGTTCATAATAAATATTTACTCCAAACTGCAGTAAGTTCTAATATGTTACCACACTTAAACAACTTCAAACAAAATCACCTACTACTGGAAAGAGCTACAAATGATGAAAAAATGTTTTTCAGATATTAAAATAGTTGTTGTACATCCCATTTTACCTTACATATTCAACCATACCTAACAAAAGCAAGAGATTTGTGTACCAAAAGTTGCACTGATCCTCTTTATTCATCTCACAACTGCTTTGATGCTTTTCTTTTACCAACCCTGCTGGCTGGCTCTGACCCATGGGTAGTAAATTTGTATCTAAGAATTATAAATGGCTAACAATAACCATTTATATGTGTCCCAAAACGTAGGCTGTATCCTTTGGAGGCTGCATTTGAAGACCCGTTACGTCACAGCCAGGCGATGAGGGCTGTCCCAATTCATCGACTCCTTCAAATGCGGCCAACAAATGCGTCCTTCATTTCCCCAAATTTGAAGGATGGGTCGGGTGTGTCCTTCATGGCCCACCATATCCCAGAATTCATAGCGCGACCCAGCCAATTCCAGTTTCCAACAATGGCGGCAGCTACTAAGTTTTAATATTACTCTTATTTGGTCTGAGTGCAGTCAGTTGCCCATAGACATTGCCTGATGAGTGCTAATGACTAAATAGAGTGCACCTGTGTGCAATCTAATGTCAGTACAAATACAGCTGCTCTGTGACGGCCTCAGAGGTTGTCTAAGAGAATATTGGGAGCAACAACACCATGAAGTCCAAAGAACACACTAGACAGGTCAGGGATAAAGTTATTGAGAAATTTAAAGCAGGCTTAGGCTACAAAAAGATTTCCCAAGCCTTGAACATCCCACGGAGCACTGTTCAAGCGATCATTCAGAAATGGAAGGAGTATGGCACAACTGTAAACCTACCAAGACAAGGCCGTCCAACTAAACTCACAGGCCGAACAAGGAGAGCGCTGATCAGAAATGCAGCCAAGAGGCCCATGGTGACTCTGGACGAGCTGCAGAGATCTACAGCTCAGGTGGGGGAATCTGTCCACAGGACAACTATTAGTCGTGCACTGCACAAAGTTGGCCTTTATGGAAGAGTGGCAAGAAGAAAGCCATTGTTAACAGAAAACCATAAGAAGTCCCGTTTGCAGTTTACCACAAGCCATGTGGGGGACACAGCAAACATGTGGAAGAAGCTGCTCTGGTCAGATGAGACCAACATGGAACTTTTTGGCCAAAATGCAAAACGCTATGTGTGGCGGAAAACTAACACTGCACATGACTCTGAACACACCATCCCCACTGTCAAATATGGTGGTGGCAGCATCATGCTCTGGGGGTGCTTCTCTTCAGCAGGGACAGGGAAGCTGGTCAGAGTTGATGGGAAGATGGATGGAGCCAAATACAGGGCAATCTTGGAAGAAAACCTCTTGGAGTCTGCAAAAGACTTGAGACTGGGGCGGAGGTTCACCTTCCAGCAGGACAACGACCCTAAACATAAAGCCAGGGCAACAATGGAATGGTTTAAAACAAAACATATCCATGTGTTAGAATGGCCCAGTCAAAGTCCAGATCTAAATCCAATCGAGAATCTGTGGCAAGATCTGAAAACTGCTGTTCACAAACGCTGTCCATCTAATCTGACTGAGCTGGAGCTGTTTTGCAAAGAAGAATGGGCAAAGATTTCAGTCTGTAGATGTGCAAAGCTGGTAGAGACAGACCCTAACAGACTGGCAGCTGGAATTGCAGCAAATGCTGGTTCTACAAAGTATTGACTCAGGGGGCTGAATAATTATGCACACCCCACTTTTCAGTTATTTATTTGTAAAAACTGTTTGGAATCATGTATGATTTTTGTTCCACTTCTCACGTGTGCACCACTTTGTGTTGGTCTTTCACGTGGAATTCCAATAAAATTGATTCATGTTTGTGGCTGTAATGTGACAAAATGTGGAAAAGTTCAAGGGGGCTGAATACTTTTGCAGTCACTCGGATAACTTAAAAATGTAATTGTTTGGCTTTTTTCGGTGTATTATTTTTTCCGGAGTAAATTGGTTTGGCTGAGATCAAAGTTATTAGATTAGATTAGATTAAATTAAACTTTAAACTCGGGTGGGTTCCTCTGGGATTTTCGCACAGCTGAATAAATGTCAAACAGAAAACTGACTAAACAGAAGTGTGAGATGGTCGAGAATTTACGCCAGCGTCCGGTTATATTTAGATAGCAAGGAGCAGATGGCTGAGTTTATTTAACTCCACCGAGACGGAGACGCAGATCTGAAGGCTAGACCGTCCCATTTCACAGCCTCGCACTTCCGGCCTTGTCGGTCTTCGAAGGACCCGATCCACGTAGACCGCGAAGGCCGGTCCAAAGGATGCGGCCTACGTTTTGGGACACCGCTACAGTATAGCCAGCTACTAGCTACCTTCCTAACCTAAGAAACAGAAGTGATAAGCGAATGTTTGCTGTCATGACACATGTTTGTTGGTAGTGTGTTTAAAAGAGATATTGACGAGGTAATTGTATATTAACTTTGTACGACAATGTGTTTCACAAATCATCTGTCTTTCAGTTGGACCATCAAAGGTTCAGATTGAAGGCCCAGACGTTGTAGAAATTGCGGAAACGTATAAATACGTGTGTACTGCCGAATGTCACCCTTCTTGTCGCTTCCTGTCGTCTGTGGACAGTCAGACCGTGAGGGGCAATGTGATCGAGATGACACTGGATCATCCGCTTAAATCGGTGACTCTCAAGTGTGAAGCGCAAAATACTGCCTCAAGGAAGACAGTTACAGCCCTAAAAACTGTACAGATGAAAGGTAGACAGTCTGAAAACCATGGTTTGATGTAAAGCTTACAAGATATTAACTGTTTTTATTGATACTTGACTCAGATCTTTGCTTTCTGCTTGTGTTCAGTGATAGACCACAGTCTGTCCACTCGCCCTGAAGAAACTTCAGCCCTGCTGCTCCTTGCCTTCGGCATTGCTGCTGCCTTCACACTGTGATTGAGTACAGAACAGGTGAGGCTCTTCATGTTGCACAGTTTATTATCATTATTAAATATTACACAAATAGTTTTTGGCTGTAGTAGTAGTAGCATGTTTATTATTACGTTTGAGTATTATTATTATACAGTATTTATTAAGTGTCAGCATCAATTTAGTGTCAATAACATTTTTTTTCATCAGATAAATAATTTATCTTCTTGTCTCTGTGTTCTTTTCTCTCAGATCCTTTTTTAGGCGCTGAGGATCAGTTTTGCGAAGAAATGGCACTGAATTGCTGACTCACCTGTAGCCTAGTGCACATTGATCTTATGCATTTGCCTCACATGTTGTTAATAGGCGGATCCATGTTTGTACTTGATAAATTAACTTGAAATGTTGTATGCGAAGGGAGTGTTCGTACAAAACTGACATTCTTCTGCACTGATACAATTTAAATGTGTACAAAGAAAACATTCTTCTTCTGACATGTACAAAATTATCATCTCTATTAATAAAAACGGACCTACTCTGGAACTCAATGACAGTCTTTTTTTAAATGGTTTGGGTAAACCTAGGGGCAAACACTTATATCTTTATAAATGGAAAATCAGTGCTAAAATAAATCACAACTAATCACTATTAATCCATGTGTGGTGTTATCAGCTTTACTACAGGAGCTGAAGCTTCTGAAAATCATAAAGACGTAAAATATATTTATATAAAGCGCCTTGAGGCACTATATAAATAAAATTGAATTAAAATTGAAAAATTTAATATAGTTCAGTTACAAAAGTTGTACCTGGGAAATTTTTGCTTTGTCACCCAATCAACAAAAGAAAAAAAGCTGGTGAAGTCACACATACTTGAGTCATCTCAGTTTCCTACTAAATCAGTAAATAAGAAAAGTTAATTTAATGAGAAAAAAACTTTTTTAGTGTTATATTTTTAAAGGCGATGGGTGGCAGGTGTGTTTCACTTGGCCTTAGCAACATTTAAAGCCAGGAGAAAATGTGAAAAAGTTCAAATTTCTATTATTCATTTATTTTTAATATTATGCCGCTTTTTTACTGGTTTGTCACACTTGAGATTAAATGAGGCTGTTTGTGACCCGTGAACTGAAATGATTTTCACGCCCTGCTTTATCAGAAGAAAGAATGAGTAACCAGCACAGCCACAGTTTCCTGTTGATAAGAATCTGCACTTAATGAGCAGTCAAGTGTTATTTAATTTCACAATGTTTGCAGTCTCAGGGAAAATGTCATATGTTTCATAAATCTTATCACATTTAGAACTTTATTTGCGGTTACCTATGAATTAATCTGTTAAGTGTTTCCCACACTTGTGCATTTAAAGGCTGTAATCTCATGTCACAAAGAGCACTGGCAATTAACACTGAGCTGCTAAAGGCGCATGAACTTATTACTTAACAAATGAACTTTTCATTTTGGTTTTATAAAAATAAATGTTGAAAACACCAAACGACACCTCCACACTGACACTGTAAATCATCGCAGGAAGATGACCTGCACGTATTTGCTCTGACTGCAATAATTAGCAGATTAAGTATTTATTAATTCTATATCTTTTCTGCATAAAGTCAAACCTCTTCTCAGTAAAACTGTGGTGAATTATTTTGCTGAAGATGTGATGAATTTTAAGTATCCTAATGCACATTATAAAAAAGTGTAATATAAATGTCAAATGATTCAGCTCTGTATTAGGTCTCATTACTTTTAAGATGTGCAGCAATTTCCTCATCAGCAGTAAAAAAGAAAAGACTAGATAAAAACAGAAACACCAAATGTGACTTAAATTTGAAACAAACATTAAAACTGTGATTTCCAATCAGCCCAACTTTATATACATGGTTACACAAACAGAACTTTCTGTTTCAGATGTATGGCCTGTGGGTATAGGCATCCAAGAGTGTCAGAAATGCCACCGTGCCGGTGGTTAGCAGAGTTGCCTCACAGCAAGAAGGTCCTGAGTTCAAGTCCACCATCAGGCCGGGGTCTTTCTGTTTAGAGTTTGCATGTTCTCCCTGTGTTTGAGTGGTTTCTCTCCGGGTACTCTGGCTTCCTCCCACAGTCCAAAGACATGCAGTTACTGGGGATAGGTTAACTGGTAACTCTAAATTGCTCATAAATGCGAATATGAGTGAGAATAGTTGTCTGTCTCTATGTGTTAGACTGGTGACCTGTCCAGGGTGTACCCTGCCTCTCGCCCTAACACAGCTGGGATAGGCCCCAGCAACCCTGAAAATGATATGTGGAAGAGAATGGACGGATGGGAAAAAATGTGACTATGAGACAAACGGATACTGTAAGTGTGCTGTCTCATTTAAATCTAATTGAAGAGGAACTAGAGCCGCAAAGAAACAAAAAGGAAAATCTAAAATAAAGTGTGAAATACAGAAAAATAAATAAATAAATAATCTTAGGAAAGAAAGCTGGACTAACAATTGTGTGTTTGGGATAATAATTTTGAAGTTTATAAAAATCCTGGCAACTTGAATTACAACATATCTGTGATTAACTAGGTTAACTATAACGTTTTAGCTTCAATGGCAAGTGTTTCTACCTTGGCCACATAATACATTTATTTATAGGCGCCTTTAAGACCCTCAAGGTCACCTTACAATAACACAAAAACAATAGCAGCAATAAAATACAATAAACATGGCAAAAAAAGATTTAGACTTAAGGTAAAAAAAACAAAAACACAAGCATGAAAGTATAAAAGCTGAGTAAGGTAAAAATGAACTAAGACAGATCAGGTGTATGCAATTCTGAATAGATGGGTTTTGAGACGTGATTTAAAAGTGGAGAGAGACAGATCTGTGAGCACAGGATTATTTTTTTGCAGCACTGTTCAGAGAAAAAAAGAAACCCAGACAAAAGAACCAGCTGATAACCAACATGTACTTCTTTTACCCCTCGAGGTTGTTTGCTTTTTGTGTTGAGTGGTTGATAACAGTGGGCATACCATTTCTCCCATGTATTATAAGGACTGTACAGTCTTTATGATCATAAGAGAGTGGATACTTCAGCATCTGCGGACACCATGGTTCATCAGTCAGCCTGTCTGCTGCTGCTCACGTGTCTGCCTGGTAAGGAAGACACACACACCTCACGTCCGCTTGCATGAGTTGGAATTATCTAAGCGCAGGTTATCAGATTTTTATGAAAATGGTATGGTGAAACTTTTTTATGGACTTATTGAATTAAAAGTTGAATTTATTTATTGTAGTATGACCTGGAACATATGGAATATATGGTGTTAATTTGACATGAAATTTGTACATTTTTCATGATAA
Source organism: Copadichromis virginalis (assembly GCF_057382275.1). NCBI lineage: Eukaryota > Metazoa > Chordata > Actinopteri > Cichliformes > Cichlidae > Copadichromis > Copadichromis virginalis. The sequence continues at coordinate 37,643,003 of NC_140634.1, forward strand.
AGGATTTTATGGCAACACAACTGAGCTACTTAGAACCACAGCAGACTCTACATGTAAGATTCCTCGATCACTATGTTTCTAAATCTTTTAAAAATGATGTTTTATCTCGAACTTTTGTCAAAAATTACAATCCAATAACTTACTTGAATGTAACAGCTTTATCTGTTCAACCATTCCCAGCAGATGGACCATCCTCAGTGGTGCTCAGTGGGGTTGATGTAATGACTCTGGGGATACTGTACAGTTTTCAGTGCTCGGCCAGTTGTTACCCTGCATGTCAGTTCACCTGGACCTGGGGGAATGTGACTTCCCAGGGCCCAGAGCTGAGCTTGCAGCTTACAGAACTACAGGCAGCCCAAAACCTGACGTGCACAGCTGTCAATCCTGTTACCAAAACAGCAGCCGCTGCCCAAAAGATGCTGCAAGCAGCAGGTAGTGCCAGCAAGATTCAGTTTGATCTCGTAAGTTGTCTTAGCAGCAATAACTTCAAGAAAATGTTTTTTTATTTTCAAACTTTTCAGCCGGACCTTCAAACATACAGATACGTGGCCCAGGAATTCTCACTACAGGAGTTGCGTCCAACTTCACCTGCTCGGCTGAGTGCTACCCCTCCTGCAACTACATATGGAGAGTTGACTTCGATGGCATGACATTCAGTACTGTAGAAGGAAACCCGGTTTCCATCGTTCCACCTCCCAGCACTCTCTCTGGGTCTCTGACCTGCAAAGCTCAGAACTCCCTCTCACATCTTTACATCTCCACGACTCAGTCTCTGCAGGTGGCATGTACGTAAAGGTTTTTAAGTCTGCGAGTTAACAATAAAGACACTGAGAACTTCTTATTAGGCAGTGCATCATTTGTGTTGCTACTTGCTAAAGTTAAGTTAAAACCAAATATCATCTGATCTTGTGAGACTTCATTCTCTTTTGGAATCACGTGATCACAGTGAATCCCAGAAAGCTGATTGTGTTCATCTGGACGTTACATTTTCATTGGGAGTTTTGTCTGCAAACCTTATAAACAGTACATTTGCACAATGACTGAAACTTGCACTGCTGACGGGCTGTGAGGTCAGCTTCACGATCACTGATATGCAAATTGTTTCAGAGGTGGCGTTCCTCCTGGTCCAGGGTGTTTACACCCTCATCATTGTCATTGAACAAGAGTGGCCACTCGCCTGTAGGCGGAAAAGGACTGCAGAGTCCTGGCCTGAGTAGTTAGCTTTTCTGTTTTATACCATCTGCTTAACCAGAGGTTGTTTACTGTATAAATCCAGCTGGAAATCTTACAGTCTAAGTCCTAATAGCTGTGAATATTGGTTCAGTTTCTTCCCAGAAAGCTTCAACACATTCAGTATTCTTGTTCTACACATGACAGGTATCAGAGTTCAGTTTAAAGCTGAAAGTTCGTAAGTGTTCATGAAACTGAGCTTACTGTTTGATATTTTAGCTGTGTTTACATGAGCATCCATCATGGTTTGCTAACCATTAGGGGTGCAACGATACACAAAATTCACGGTTCGGTTCGATACTTTGGTGTCACGGTTCGATATTTTTTCGATACAAAAAAAATGTTCATGCTTTTTTCATTTGTCATTTATTAAAATTATAAATATATTTTAACTCAAAAGTACAGTTTTAAAATTTAATGTTGCTGGAACAACAAAGGGATAAAATAATAAATCTGATTGAGAAATCACTCATCTTTGGAAAAGAGAGTTTATTACAGAGAAATGGCTCTTTCCAAAATAAAAGCTATACTATAGGCTTCTTCTGGGGTATACTCTCAGCAGCATATTAAACATATCAGGTCCCCATAAGGAGCATCATGTGCTAACGGCTGTCTAAATGACTCGGGTAAAGTTTGTAGCATGTGTGCTTGTTGTTTTTGTCTGCTTCCACTTGTCTTTGCACTAGGATGATGTCGGCGTAAATGTGCAGTCATATTCGTTGTGTTCCCACTAGTGCTGTCAGCGTTAATCTGAAATGATGTTAACGCCACAACACGGCAAATCTTCGTTAACGAGCTACCGCGGATCGCCCCGTGCGTGGGGCTGGATGGCATCAACACGTTAACGAGCTAACTGCGCTAACGCAGTAGTTCCCACCCATGTAATTGAGCATTGCGTGGCACATCCGACATACTGTTTTACTTTAGTCCATGACGCGCTTACCTTCAGGGTCATACTTCACATGAAGACCAAAATAGTTCCAAACGCCAGATCTGAATGAGGGTGGGGGAGGTTCAATTTGCCATGTTGCAACGAGAGCTTAACTTCTGTCTGCTAGCTTGCCCTGCGCTCAGTGAATCTGGGTTCGACTACTCCGCCTAGGCTGCACTGTTGAGCGCAGATTCACTGAGCGCTCAACACAGACAGCATCGTCAGAAGGAAAGTTGATAAAATAAATTAAAAATTTTGTATTGTTCGATACATATGCGTACAGAACCGAAAGCACTGTATCGAACGATTCAATATCGATACGAGTATTGTTGCACCCCTACTAACCATGTGTATGACTATCAAAGCAACCTCTGTTTCACTGACACCTCAGTCACTGCCTCTGTGTCAGACTACATTGATGCAGTAATTTGTGATAAAGGCAAATAATACAGTGGTTAAAAAAAGCAAAATAAGGAAAAAAACATATTCCACAATATAACTGAAATATGTATCTTTCTATTAGCAAAGCATTTGCAGCGTTGAGTAAGAAATGAAGCTTTTCATCTTGTCTGTTCTGCTTCTAACCTCAGATGGACCATCCTCAGTGGTGCTCAGTGGGGTTGATGTAGTGACTCTGGGGATACTGTACAGTTTTCAGTGCTCGGCCAGTTGTTACCCTGCATGTCAGTTCACCTGGACCTGGGGGAATGTGACTTCCCAGGGCCCAGAGCTGAGCTTGCAGCTTACAGAACTACAGGCAGCCCAAAACCTGACGTGCACAGCTGTCAATCCTGTTACCAAAACAGCAGCCACTGCCCAAAAGATGCTGCAAGCAGCAGGTAGTGACAGCAAGATTCAGTTTGATCTCGTAAGTTGTCTTAGCAGCAATAACTTCAAGCAAATGTTTTTTATTTTCAAACTTTTCAGCCGGACCTTCAAACATACAGATACGTGGCCCAGGAAATCTCACTACAGGAGTTGCGTCCAACTTCACCTGCTCGGCTGAGTGCTACCCCTCCTGCAACTACATATGGAGAGTTGACTTCGATGGCATGACATTCAGTACTGTAGAAGGAAACCCGGTTTCCATCGTTCCACCTCCCAGCACTCTCTCTGGGTCTCTGACCTGCAAAGCTCAGAACTCCCTCTCACATCTTTACATCTCCACGACTCAGTCTCTGCAGGTGGCATGTACGTAAAGGTTTTTAAGTCTGCGAGTTAACAATAAAGACACTGAGAACTTCTTATTAGGCAGTGCATCATTTGTGTTGCTACTTGCTAAAGTTAAGTTAAAACCAAATATCATCTGATCTTGTGAGACTTCATTCTCTTTTGGAATCACGTGATCACAGTGAATCCCAGAAAGTTGATTGTGTTCATCTGGACGTTACATTTTCACTCATCCAAGTGACAAAACTCCTGCTGAAAACGAGTCCAAATGAACAGAATCAACTTTTTGGGATTTCCTTACCTGGATGATTGAGCATGCATCAAGACAGGACTGTGTGTAGAGTCCAGCAGAAGCTGCAGGAAGTCATTTTTCCACAGTTAGTCCAGTCGTGTGGTTCAAGTGTTGACTTGACACATATTTTTGCTTTTTCCTGTTCAGCGGCAAACCGCAGCCTGGCCACTCGTCTTGAAGAATCTTCAGCTGTGCTGCTGCTGGCCTTCATCATTCCTGCTTCCTTCACACTGTGATCGAGTAGCGACAGAACTCGCCTGAGATATGATGTAATCAGCTGTTGTATTGTTGTTATTTTTGCAATTATCTGTCTTGTTAGTGGACCTTGAAATGAAAACTTACAATGTATATTTAACGAATATATGAAGCAACAGTCCAAATTAAAACAAAGTCGAAAAGGTAACAAAATCCAGGGAAAACATGAGAGCAAGGAAAAACTAAACTAAGAAACACATAGACAAAGAATGAGGGAAAACTAAAGCTGCTCATACACACAAGGCTAATCAAGGGAAGAGCTCACAGCTGGGGAACAGCACACAGGTACAAACACTCAGAGGCATGGGGAAGTAAAGCTAAATACAAAATGCTGAAGACAAATAGGTACCATATTAAAACAGGAAGTAACTAAAAGTGGGAACATCTACCTTGGTGGTGGAGCCTTAACAAAATGGAAGGCACTAACTAAAAGCAGACTGAAACCAGACACTAAGAAACTATGAGAGAATGGACGTGAAGAAAACAACCTTGAAAATCCCAAAAGTACAGTGGCCCAGAGGGGTCAAACACATTGCAACTTCACTGCAACTTTTCAGAAAATAAATAAATAAATAAGCTTTGTCAAAATACCAAGCACCGTGACAATCTGTTATTAATTTTCTAAGCATTTTTTACAATTATTATTATTTGCTACTATAGTGTTAACTACAATAAAGATGTGGAGTTTTTATCTCACTGTTAAATGTTTCTTTTTCATATATGTGTGTTTTTCTCTGTCAGATTTTCCGGCCTTTGTGAATCAGCTCAAGATAAAATGGCTTTGAGAGTGAATGACTCACCTGCAACCTGACAATGCAGCACTTTATGCTCGTCTCACTTGTTTACAATGGGCCAGTCTCTATTTGTACTTTCTAATCAGTGAAGCTGAAAGGACTTTCATATCAGAGTACAGAAGGGACGGCGCATACGAGGCGTAGCTATTAAGATATTTGTGACATTCTTTAGCATGTGAACAAGAACGTATGGGATCAGGACGACTTACACGTGGCAAGATATTTTCTTCTGTATCCTGAAAATCTGAACAAATAAAATCTGACCGTGCAGTGAAATCACCTGTAAGAGTGTGTGTATAGTCTTAAAACTGCTCTGGAACTGGAAAGCATGCCCAGTTTCTCATTTAGCTAGTCTTGTTTTAGCTTTGGCTCCACCTGCTGTACAAAAGCTAACATTTGCATTTTAAAAATATGCAGACATATGCAACAGTTTGGTAGGCATTCACACTGAAGGTGGTTGGGTGAGTTAGATTCATCAAGATGCTACTGTGTGTTACAACCTGCAACTGAAATAACTCCACTTATTGTAATTACAATAACAGGATAGGATCATCTTTGTTGTCGTTATACAAGTACAACAAAATTTAGACTGGCATCTCTTCTGTGCCCATCAGAAAATGGCTCGGTGTTTGTAGCTGTTGTTCATGTGCATTGATTTATGTGCTTTTCACTGCAGAGCCTCACTGACATGGAGACGCTAGAAGAACTGCACCCACTGGTCCGCTCTGCACAAGCATCAGTAACATATATACTGTATGTGCAAGGCTATGTTTACCCATTCTGTAGCTGCACTACCACATTTACTATTTACAACTACCACATACTCTCATCACCCACTTGAGCACAGACTGGGTGTCATCAGGACACTACAACATAGAGCCAACACCATCCCCACAGACACAGCGGCCAGGGAAGCTGAAGAACATGCTCCCTAAGCTAAAACCCTTAGTGATCCTTGATGTGTCAGGAGTATCAGAACAGTTGAGACACATTTTTTCTAAACACCGAGTCTCTGTGGTGCTTAAAGCCCAAAACACGCTGCGCCTAAAATTGGTCCACCCCAAGGAATCGGTCCTCCAACACAGTAAAATAGCGTACGCTGTGCCAGGAGGATTGCCATGATTTATACATCGCGGAAACCAAACATCTGGCTAAGCGGATGGCACAACACAGAAGAGCTACCTCGTCAGTGGACACTCTTTTAATGATGGGGATGTACACATCCTGGACAGGGAGGAACGCTGGTTTGATCGGCAATCAAAGAGGTCATTTAAGGAAAAGGACATCTCTGAACTGGAGAGGGGGCCTAAGGGTCCATCTGTCACCATATTACAATGCTGTGAGTGATACTCAGGTCTTTGATCATGACAATTTGCATATTGATCAATGAACTGACCTCACAGCCCATTGTTCATTCAGTGGGCTGGTTTCAGTCATTATGCAAATGTACTGTTTACAAAATTGGTGAAACCTGCAGTCAGCTGAGACTGAAGAAGTCACTTGGATTGGACCAAACGTTTCTCCCACTGAAAACGCTGCATCCAGATGAACAGAATCAACCTTTCGGTTCCACATTTTCCTGGATTTTATTAAGACTCAACAGCTTGGGTATTTACTAAAACTCATTTTCTTCCATTTCTCACACCTGGGGAGACTCATCAAATTATCGAAGTCCAAACACATTAAAAAAAGATTCTTTATTTGGTGTTCAGTTTACTGAAAACGTATTTAGTTTTCTTGGCTTACTTCAAACTGCTCACACAGACCCATTCATATTGTTACAGAGTTTTAACACAACTAAAATTTGATTAAAACCTTTAATTCTCAATTAAACTTTTACAAACTTAAATTTGGGACAATAGGAGTGGTACGTTTAAATATCGCCTCTGTATGCCTGCCTAGATATTCCAAAAACCCCATAAAGGATCTGTGATTAATAACTTGGTTCCATTTACATTTCTGAACAATTTCTTGCTATTGAAGGTAAACATCTGCTTTTATTGCATTTGCAATTGCAGAGTCTATCTTAATCAACAGTCAAGTGAACCTCTGTGAAAAGTTTTTCTTTATTTTTTATTAAAATGCAGCTGAAACTGAATTCCCAGCCTCCAACTTTAAATAAACTCGCTTATGACAGAAAACGACAGCGCCTTTCCAGAGGAAAGATTCACATCTCTGCAGTCTTATTAAACAAAAGTTTATTCAGCAAACAAACAACAGCTGATTTTTTTGGTTTTCTCTGAAATGCAAAGTCTGAGGCGCCAAATTTCCATTCAATGCAATTACACGCCATACTTCTTCTGCAAAGCCGTGATAGATGATCTGTCCAGGTCGGCTTGGTGAAGAAAGTCAAACAGTTCTTTGAGCACTGTGAGGAAAAGAAACCCCCCCAGAAATGATCAATATGCTGGAAAAATGTGGATGAAAAAGACAAAGTGAACCTATGAGCCGTTTGCAGCGGCGCATCATGTAAAGACTCCACCTTTCTTCTCTGGTGATGACATGAACATAACAGCCATATCGAAGCGCCTCACGCTTGCAAGACTCCTGAGAGTCTCCAGTATGACGGCCGGCTCTTCATTCCTGCAAACAAAGCTGTTTTTTTAAATCCACCACAGAGCTACACGTGTTCACTACTTTAAGAGTTTAGCTGCACCTATTTGTCTGAGTATGACTGAAAATAACAGGATGCTTAATGCATAATAATACTACGATTAACCATAACTTTGACGTAGACACCATTAAAAAAAAAAAAAAAAAAAAAAAAAAAAACAACTTACTTGATGTAGAAGTCATGTAGAGTCCTCAGGATAAGACTGAGGATATCAGGTTCGAGGGAGTTGTGGAAAATCTTGGCGTAAGCCTCAGATTTTATTTGCTGTACATAAAAACACAAGACAAACAAAAAAAGCAAGAACAAAGACGACAATTTCAGCTAAAACAAACTCCAGCAGCCTATTTTCATTTTTTTAAACATTTGGTTCAGAACAGCTATTTCCTGTTAGCCAAAAATCTTTGATAACTTGATAGAAATTCAATTTTATTTTATTTATACTCACCCAATCACAATAACAGTGGCCTCAAGGCGCTTTTTTATTGTAAGGTAAACACTCTACAAAAATATAATGAAAACAGAGAAAGCCCCCACAATCATATGACACTATGAGCAAGCGCTTTGGCAACAGTGGGAAGGAAGAACTTCCTTTTAACAGCAGAACCAGGCTCATCTGCTGCGACTGGGTGAGGTGAGGGGAGGAAGACGGGACAAAGAAAAGCGCATGGAGGCTCACCTTCAGATATCTGTAAACAGTTTCGGGCTGGTTTCCAATCCTGCGGAGGTCCACCTCCAGCTGGAAGCTGTTTGTTGGTGGAGGAGGCAGGTCTGTTCCTGTTGAGGAAGGTTCGGTTGATGGTTCAGGAGGAGGATGAACGGTTTCTGCCTGCTCTGGTTGTTTGGGCTGTCTGGTGAAATGAAGAATAACTTTTAATAGGACAAAAACTGATACAATAAAATAACAACTAGTGCAGAAAAGTTAAGAGCAATACTCAAAAATGCTGACACCTACTTTTCTGATGCCTGTGAGGGGACCTCTGACAGCTCCTCGATTTTGATCATCTTGGCGCTGGGGGATGTAGACAGGGGAGAAGACGCCTCCTCTACTTCCTTCACCACTTCCTGCACCAAGGGCTTGTATGCCCCTGATTCCCCCTCGGGCACCACAATCTTTCCGCTGATTTCCTCGATGTCTATCCTCCTCAGAGGTTTCTGCAGAGAAAAAAAAAGGTTTGTCAAGCTTTATAAAATTAAAAGGACCCCACCGTTGATTCTGGTCATTCCAGGAAAGATTAAAATTAACATAATAAAAGTCACATGTGCACTGAAGATTTTTATGGGCCTGCAAAACAAAACAAAACTAAACAAAACAAAATAGCATGCAAGCAATGGCAAAATAAGTGTTTGTCTTCTCTCAGCAGCGTGTTCAAACGGAGCTCCGCTGGATCACAAATCCACTTTCACATAGTTCATATTAGTTTACAAATACACTAGTCTAAGTGTGATGGCAGCAGCCACACAGGGGTAAATTAGTCCATTTTTCACTTTATTATTTTGCTTAGCAGTATTCTTCATTAATATAATTCATTAATCATTTGGTTAAACCTAACACTGGTATTATGAGGCGCGCACATAGTAGCATTGTATGGTTTTTCTAAAATGTTTTGTTATATTAATTATGTTTCTCTTTGAGTTACCTGGGTTTGGGCGGTGGCTGTTTCCTGTCTGGGCAAAAGGTGTGGCTGAGGACTCTGGGGACAAAATGCCTGCTCAGCAGGACCAACCATGGGCTTACCAGGAGCAGGGGTGTTTTAGGTTTAGTTAGGTTATTCTGTGCTTAGTTAATATTAGTGTGTGTTTTTGTTTTCCCCCCTATTGTGTTCAAATGGTTTGGCCAAATCATTATAAAAGCTACCCTCATGTGTCTTTGTAATTAGGTCAGTTTGTGAGTTAAGTTGTGTCTCACTTTGTTTTGTTTAAGTTTCTGGAAATTACTTTTTGTAGAGTTATATTTAGTTGACCTGTTTTATGGGCCTGCTAAGTATGGTTTTGAATTTTGGACTTTTTGAGGGTTAAAATAAAGAAAACCCTTTTTGAAGATATTTTTTTTGCCTGTGTCCTCTTTGTTTTGGCTGCTTGGTCCCTCACAATAAGGGGTGCCAAGAGTGACGCTTGCAATCCAGGAAATGCTTTTTAAACAGACATTTGCTACTCACGGTTGAGCGAAGGTGTGTTGGTTTGTCTATTGGTTGGACTGTTCTCATCTGTGAGCCGTTCACAGCCTGCAGACGGCCACTGGAGCCTGTGTACTAACACCAGGAGAAAGACTAAAGTGAGAGGAGAAAAATCTCAAGCCCAATAAAGACATCAGAAGCTAATGGAGCTAATGCTTTTGACTCATTATTTAATTGTTTTTCTTCTTCTATGACTACTTAGTTTTGGGCTAATGACTGGATTTTGACACATACCATCTGCAGTTTCTGGAGTTCGTTAAGGGCTTGCTTGTTTCCAGGTTCCAGTTTCAACAGCTGCTGAAAGTCTGTGACACACACAAACAGAATCGAAGATTAAAACCAACCCAACAGCAAACAGACAGAAGACACAATGTCGTTTTTTGGGCTCATAAAAACACAAACACACTGCACCTTGTCTGGCCTCTTCCAGCTTTCCTAGTGCCACTCTGGCTGTACCTCTCCGGGCGAAAGCCTTGGAGTAAGTACTGTCCAGGAAAATGGCTTTAGTGCAGTCCTCCTCCGCCTCCTTAAACCTGCAGCAGAAGGAAAGGAAAAACAAAGCCAGTCAGAAACAAGAAGGCCTTTTTAATGTGTGTCAAGAAAAAGTATCCTTACTTCTCCAGCTTGAGATAAGCCATGGCTCTGTTGGCGGGCAGCAGCACGTTCATGTGGTCTGCCTCCATGCCTCGGGTGTAGCACTCTACAGCTGCTTCATATTTCCCTTCTTTGAAGTAGGCATTCCCCTAGAGACACAATAACCCTCATCACTTAAGATCTTTTGGAAGAAAGCAGAAACACTGCTAAAATCATGAAAACCTTCATGAATCATCATCAAAAATCCTACTCTGTCCTTCTGGAAAACCGCCTCCTGTCTCCTCTGCTGCTCCTCTATCTGTCTCTGTTGATCAGGATCGACTGCAGGGGCCTCCAGGGGCTCTGCAGCTTTGCTTGCAACGGCAGCCACCTGATGTCCAAGGGCCTGAAGCGGACACAGGAGAAGATCAAAGAGGATGAACCGCCAAGTTGACTGTGCGCACACAAACACACATTGTGCACTAACCCACCTCTCTGATTTTCTTTATTTCATTCTGTGCCTCCGTGTTGTCAGGCTCGAGCTTGAGAACCATCTCGTAATCTACAGAGGATATTTTTACTGTCATCTAAGGGCGCTCAAATTAAAATATACTGTCTTGTTGGTACGCTTGTTACCTTCTAATGCAGGTTCATACTTCTTCAGCGCAAACCGCGCTGCTCCTCTCCGCGCGTACGCTTTGAAATACTTGCTGTCAAGAGCGATTGCCAGGTTGCAGTCGGACTCAGCCACAGCGTACCTGCACAAACACAAAATGGAAAAAATAATGAAAAAAATAAAATTAAAAAAAAACTACACAAACATTCTAATTGTGTGATTTCATTCTTGGTGCTCCGACTCACTTTTTGAGCCTGAAGAATGATGTAGCTCTGTTTGTGGGAAGCACGGGGCTGTAAGGATCGGCAGCCATTCCTCTCGTGTAACATTCAATCGCGTAATCGTACTTCCCATCTTTAAAAAAATTGTTACCCTGAAAATTAAACAGAAACTATAGCTGTAAAGTGTGTGTGTGTGTGTGTGTGGGGGGGGGGGGCTTCTGATCTTTGTAAATCCTACAACATAACGTATATAAGTGCTCATTAACCATCTGCAGATATATCGGTATCTAGGCTTATAAAGGCCAATACATGAAATTTTAAAAAGTAAGGATGAGACGAGAGAATCACTGCTCATCCATGTTATGAGGGGAACATTGGATATGGAACGCCACAAATGAATAATCAACAACATCTGACAAAAAAAAAAATGTTGTTAGCAAGGATAAATGAATACAAGTGCACACTCTCTATAAGAAACTTGGAATATAATGGGATAAATCATAGTTTCAGGTAAAAACTGCAATAATCAAATGTCTGTGACAAAGAGTAATCAAATAGCTCACATGTTTGATGTGTTTTTACCTGGAAAACACTTTAAAAAGGCAGTTTTTGGTTATAATATAATTGTATTAAAAAAAATTTATATTGGCCTTGAAGGAGTATCAGACCCTTTCAGATTATATAACTTATTTTGATGTATCCTGCATGATCACCTGATTGGAGATTTATCCTTCAGCAGGACATCTAAACCTACATCGTGACTGCAAGCCCCTGTAAAACCCTATGTCGTACATTGGGTTGATCATGATTGGCCTGTACAGTACTACATCTATTTTTCCTTTTTTTAATGCCTCACATATAATATCCACCTTTTCCTTCTCGGCCAGCGCTTTCTCTGGATCTACTGAAGCTTCCTCCGAGTCTGACTCGTTGGACTCTGCAGGACAATCTTCCTCCTTATCCATTTCTTCCATTACCTTTTCCTGCCACAACAAATCAAACAAATTAAATAAAAGTTGTAGCAGATTGCATACAAGTTTTACTTCTAAAGCCAAGTGTGTTTTATAGGTTTTTAAAAATACCACATCAAACTTGTCCCAGGATTGATAGTCGTATGATTTTATTCTCGAAGCCTGTTTGGCCTCCTCTGTTTTTGTGTCACCATCTCCAGTAACCTCCTCCTTCTTCTTCTTCTTCTCCCTTTTCTTGGCTCTGTAGTCCCTGTTCCTCACTGGAGGGAGTTTTTTCTACAACAGAGACAAGAAGCTGCTGACACCTGGACGGACTTCAGTTCACCAAGAGCCTCGCGAGCTGTCTGCAGCGGGGGGCATACCTGAACCTCCTGAACCACCCCTGTCCTCAGCTCCTCATCCTTCGTCTTGATGTCCGCCTCCCAGTTCTCCAGCTCCCTCACAAAGCTGTGCAGCTCCTCCACATTTTGCCGCATCTGAAGCTGTAACTCGGCGGCTTTGTTTCCCACGGACATGTCCCTCCCTGTGAAACACACATTTGTTTGGGGGACAAACTCTTAGCGGCACTTGTCGCCTTTGGGTTCGTGCGGCAGTCGGGAAGAAAACACGAGAATCACGCCGTCACGCTTCTTTGGCTAGAAGCTAGCTGGCTAGCAAAAACATTGCTTTACTTAAATAAAATAAACGGACTGTTGCTGCTCAAAACGTGTGAAATACCTGTTACTTCTCTTCCCGCTTCACAGTTAGAGTTTAGCTTCCGTTAGTTTGGCTAAAAACTACAAGAAAAAAGTGCCGTTTATTCACAGCTTTCTGTTTACGTTCGCAGCCATGACAGCAAGGTCCCAGCAGCCTTTGCTCTGCGTGAGCAGCACTGCACGTACCCAGAGATCGTCTATGTTAGTGTGGGGTCACTTTGGTGACTTTAATGTGCGCCCAAACATGAGAAGTTTAAAATTAAAGGCAGTGTATTTTTATTGCAAGTAAACATATCTAAGTTCCCTGACTGTGGATGATTTCAAGCTGTCACTCCAGTGAAGACTCGCCAGTGGATGGCTAGCATCAAAAGATAAAATCTAAAACTTTTTGCATTTTGAACTCACATTTCCAAACCTGCACGGACTCTGCCTCCAATCTATAATCGCAAATCTATTGACTGGATAATAAAGGCACAAATGTCACTCCATATAATTTGTTATAAGCTGACACGCCTGTAGATTGACAGTACATTAACTACGAAACACAAAATATACTCAGCTTATAAATGAAAACGTTTGATACACTGGTTTAATTTTGGTCCTCAGACCCACTTCGAGTTAACGACTTTTCTGCCCATTCCGAATAGACGATCTTCACTGTAGTCTAGCCAATTAACTATATAAAAGGCTAACATTTTATTGCTCTCCGCATTTCTTTGAATTATATTTCTATATTTTATTTTTATTTTTCATAATAGTGACGTCAGCGATAACAAACTCAATTTCCATATTCATTACCTTTGACCTAAATGTCCCACGTGACCTACAAAACAGTGACGACCCCTCCTGCTAGCTGTCTGCAGCTAACCAGGAGGACCTTCATGGTGACATTTTCATACTCTGGGCATTTCGCACAATGGACCAGACTAAACAAGAGGAGGAATATGGATATGACTTATTCCCGGAGAGAAAACCGGGAGAGCACAAAAAGACCTCAATCGCAGAGAGCCTGTTCACTTTCAACCACAAGTGTCAGGTCATGTTACAGTTCGCAGTGGAAACCAGTGAGTATCAGTGTTAGCTACTTTTTAAAAAGGGAACGTCACCTCAGCAGTAAGAAGCAAATACCTGCCGGTTCGGGGGACTGCATGCCTTTTGCAGTGTACAAAGTCACAGTCTATATTGGCAGCACTTTTAGCGTTAGCTGATTCAGTTAGCAGTGAATGATAATGCTAACTAGCTTGTGTGCTTCTCTCTCAGGTCCTTACGCCAAACTCCTCCTCAGTGCCATGAAGAGTTCAGGATGGTACGTGCCACTTCAAAATAAAGTACCACGCTTGACCTTCCACTGTTAGTCTCATATTACTGTAGTGATATCTATATACAGAGCAGTCCCAACAAATGGGAAAGGGGGGATACTCTTGCTGTTGCTTTTTATTATTAACAAGCAGTCGAAATGAACAGTTTTACAAGTTTAACTTTGCTGCAGATTATTCGTTTTACAGCTACTATATACATATAAAAATCTTAAGTACAAATGCTTAAAAAGCCATTTCAATTTTTTCCAGAGTAACAAATTCACTAACATTTTCACTTCCCCAAAACATAAATACATTTTTGCCTACCCAAACCTTCTTGGCCCTGTGTGAAAAAGTAATCGCCCACCCTACATGAGTTACCTGTCGATAATATTTCAACGTTTTTTTGTTTTTGGAAAGCAGAGTTCAATTTCTTTAACCACATCCAGGCCTGTTTACCACCAGACCTTTAAGAAATCTTTTAAATAGAACCTGTTCAACAAAGTGAAGTCGTCTAAAAGCTCTTAAAAAGTGATGTGATGAACCTTCCCAGGAGTGCCTCTAAGAGTGCACTGATGTCTCACCCAGGAGGTCACAAAAGAACTCAGAACAACAACTATAGAACTGCGGGCCTCAGTTGTCTCATCTAAGGTCAGAGTTCATGATTCAACAATAGGAAAGAGACTGGGCATCCATGGTAGAGTCCCAAGGAGAAAACCACTGCTGACCAAAGAGAACATAAAGGCTCGTCTCACATTTGAGACGAGGATTCCCAAAACTTTTGGGAAAATATTTTCTGGACTGATGAGACAAAAGTTGAACTCTCTGAAAGGTTTTGTGTCTTGTTACATTTGGTATTAAACTAAGGAGAATAGCATACCAACAATCAAACATGGTGGTGTGATGGTCTGGACTGCTTGTAAGCTCGGTCATCATTTCATGCTCTGAACCTCAAGCACACTTGTGTTCTGCAGCACGATCCAGCAAGTCCACCTCTGAATGGCTAAAACCCCCAAAATAAATTACAATGCTGTAAAGAAGAGTGGGACAAAATTCTTCCCCAGTGATGTGAAAGACTCATTACCAGTTTGTTTATAACACTTGATTGCAGTTCTAATCGCAGTTACTTTTTCACAAAGGGTGAGGTAGGTTTGGACAGTTTTTTCCCTTAATAAATGAAATAATCTTTTAAAAGCTGCACTTTGTATTAACTAGTGTTATCTTTGTCTAATATTACAATTTGTTTGCTCTTAAACATGTTAGTGTGACAAATATGCCAAAGCACAGTTTTACAAAATAAAGAGCGTCACAGTGTTTTCACTTTTCCTCTCTGGATGCAGTAAAGTGTTTAAAGATCGGCACTTTTCCTGTGAGGACTGTGACGGGACGGTCAGCGGCGGATTTGACGCGGCCTCGTCTCAGGTAGGAAACACAAGAACAGAGGTGTTGCAGACCGTGCGGGCCTATGAGAACTGACCGTATTTGTGTTGGGTTTTTTTTCCCCCAGATCGTTTTGTGTCAGAACAACATCCACCAGCAGTCCCACATGAACCGAGTAGTCACGCATGAGCTCATACATGCCTTTGACCACTGCCGGGCCCATGTGGACTGGTTCAATAACTTCAGACATCTGGCCTGTTCAGAGGTGAGTGGTGAAGTCTTCTTTTCACAAGAAAACTGGGACTGAATAACAAGAGTAGTTCCATAATACTACTAGTGTCCAAAAGCTCCACTGAGAATGATCTGGAATTTCCAACAGTAGGGAGGCATCAGCTGTTTAGATTCCCTAATGTTGCTCCCCCCTGACTAAGTGTCTGGAAGCATCGTGAAGCTTACTGATGAGTAGTGAGACTGGATTCTGGGAGGATTTGGTTAAGCCTCACAGAGTGAAGCTCCTCAAAGATTCTAGTTTTTGGTGCCTCTGTTTCAGATCCGGGCAGCTAACCTGAGCGGAGACTGCTCCTTCACCAACGAAGTTGCTAGATTCAACTTCGGCTTTAAGCGGCATCATCAGGTACTTTCACCGGTCAAAAATTATTTGCAGATTTTAGCTCGCAGCTTCCATTTTCAAACCAAACTCGTGTGCTTTCCTTGGACAGGAGTGCGTCCGAGGCCGCGCCCTTCGCTCCATCCTGGCCGTGAGGAAAATTAGCCGAGCCGAGGCGGAGAAAATAGTCGACGAGGTCTTCGACTCATGTTTCAACGACCATGCGCCGTTCGGACGGATCCCGCACAGCAAGAGAGACGCCAAGTTTGCGTACAGAGATTACATGAACAGGGACCGATATTATGCAAACCTTTAGTGTCGCCGCATTTTCATGAAACTCCCAAAGGGTGCTGCGCAGGGCCGACTGCAGCTTGGCAATGTGGTCAGCCTCAGCAGAATGACTGTGTCGAAACAATCGTATCCCTTCAAAAGGGATTTTCAGACGATGATTTGTCCTTGGAGGAGAAAACAAAGGAGCTGCGTACAGATACATTTCACCTGCTACCTTTTGGACACTAATTCAGCGTAGTGGGATTGTAAGGACTGATTTTACTCTGGAAGTGTTAGTGATTTTTGTCCTTTGTTTTTAGGTGATTAATGGGTGCTGTTAAGGAAATACAGGATTGCCTTTTTGTACATCGGTGCGTGTGCTATGATGACAAATAAGGATGTATTTCTCTTGGTGGCTCATCAACTTGTTGCCACGTTGACCTCGATCAATTTCCTCTAAATATACTTGATTGTATGTATATTAAATAGAATCAAATTGTATGTGAATTAAAGTTTATTTCCTCTGGAAATGTTTGATTTTGGGGTTTTGTGTGTAGATTTTTACCCCTCAGCTGTAAGAATCTCATGGGATTATTGTCATCGTGGCTGGGACACTTAACTTTGTGAATGAGGTAACTCAAGAAAGAGGCCACGTAGGAGCTTCATATTGATGTCATAGGTGTGTCTACTAAAAATCTCGGCTGAGTTTGAATCTCAATGACCTCGACCTCCAGCTCAGAGTTAAGTTTTCTGAAAATCATGTGAGTGCGATAACTTGACAATGAGGTGACGTAGGATTTTGTGTGTCTACTAGAAGGCTGAGGGGTACTGCTGGTGGTTGCCAATATTTTTTTCTAGCTAGACTCAAGCAGTACCACAAAGTTATTTTGAGGACAGGACATACCCGTTGCATCTGACCTTGTTTGAATATAAGAAGGATAAGTAAGTGTACGTGTCAGAACGTTATGTTTAATCCCAATAAAGGATCCTTCAAATTAACATGTGAGACAAGTAAGATGAGGCGAGTGGGAAAAGTTCTTCCACAACAACACAGTCAACCTTGTTCACATCTGTGCAGTCACTGTAAAATGTCATTGCTGACATCTTTATTGGACATTAGCATTTAAAGAATCTCATGCCCTCCAACAAAATTAATGAGGGGAAAAAGTTATGAGGGAATTAGTCTCATAATCCCTCCTCCTGTTTCTCCTCCACCACTTCAGCCTATCTCAAAGACAACAGTTCCTGTGCCTAATGACTAGTGTCTGAGTGCAATATGCTACTCAATATTCTCCTCTTAGAAGACACTACAAAACCACACGATAAGTGGGTGGGACGGGCAATAGAGATTAGGTGAATTTTAAGAAGCCCAACAGAGAAAATGAAGCTTCAAGGCAGTGGGATTAATGTGAAGAAAACAAAGGACAAAAATGATATTTGGATTTGTGCAATGTCATACACACAAGTAATAAATAAGTACAAAACAATAGAATTACTAGTGGAATTGTGTACATATCAAATGCTAGCTGCCAAATACTTTTAATTATTACGATGACTTATTTTAGTTTTCCATAATGTAGTCAGGATTTAAGGTCATTCAAACTCTCTCACTAGTTTAAGTCTCTTAGGAATACGTTCATTTATAAATGACAGAAATTGGCTGATTAAAAAAAAATCACCATATTAGCATTTTAATTAAAGAATGCTGAATTTTACTCAGGTTTCTAAAGTGCCAAGTAGGTAAAAACTGCAGAGGATGTAACCTCAGTGATACAACAGCCCTGCCGTTGTATTCTTAACAATATAAAGATGCATATAAGGGAGACATTTAGGATTACGTGCAAAGAATTAAGGTTTAAAGTTGAGCATTTTAAGCTAGCAGTTACTACTTTGAATATGTAAAACGCACAAAACATGATTAACATTAATTTGGAGTTTTGTTTCAGGCCATTTAATGACTGTAAACCAAATAATAAGTGTGATTTTAACCTTGCTTTGGTCTCCAACATCTCCCGAGGGAAATTGTATATATTTTAGGTGTGTTGCAATTACTTATTTTACACTACGAATAGCCTTCAGTTTTTCTGTTTATTCTCTTAATACTAATATCTTAAATAGTGTAGCTATAAAAGAACATAAAGGTATTGAATGCCATTGAGGTTAAAGATTTTTTGTAGGTACACCTGTTCAAAAAAAAAGAGAGAGAAAAAATATTCGGAGAGCAGCAGTTTGCTGGGTGAAAATGCCTTGTCACACGTCAGAGGAGAATTGTCGGAGTGCTTCAAGCTGATAGTAAGGCAACCGTGATTCACCAGGTGGCACTTCTGTAAGATAAAGACAGAAAACATACTACACACTCATCAAAACTCAGCTACACATTATAAAATCATTGCCTGCTCTGATGAACTCTGTTGCCACATTCACATGGTATGATCAGAATTTGCCATAGACAACATGGTACTACCAAGGTGTAAGTAGTGATAATAAGTGGCCAGTGAGTATTTTTAAGCAAAAATGGAAGGAGAACACACAAACACTTTGAATAAGAGCTTAAAACCTTTGTGATAACGTGTTTTCCATTTTTATTATATCAGAAATGATTTTTATTTATAATAACAGGATCATACAGGACATGATACTGATGTCAATACACGTACGTTACAATTTTCTTACAAATTAAAGGAACGTTCATTTGGAAAATCACATTATCATGTTTTTTGTATAGAAACTAATTATTCTTAACACTTATGTATTACGGTTGTTCAAGAATAAAACAGACTGTGCGAAAGAGATGATCATGATCTCTGTAACTTTAGATGCAGCATTTGTGTATTCCTCTGCCGCATGCTAATTACTAATTTCTCAAATATGGTTTGTTAATTTTGTGTCCAGAAACAGTAATACCTTAACCTCGATGCGTAACAATGTATGACTGCAGTACTGTCTTGGTCCTTTAGATGGCAGTTTTGGCCCAAGAATTCTGATCATCACAGCCAAGTTAGTCCAACTCAAACTTAAAAAGAAAGTGCTGTTGCTGTTTTATTGATACATATAATTGAATTCCTTTCACTGAGTCCTGTTCCAGGTGAATGTGAGCCTTTTATGAGCAGAGATAGGGCGCAGTAATCAAGTTGCTGCTGAGAAGAGTGACGACTTTCATTATTCCATCTATTTAAGCAGGCAGCACCCACTGTGATCTAATTAGGTACTCCAGCAAAAGTGAAATCCCTTCACTAATCTGTGGAGGACAACACATTAACCCCAAGAGCAGTAATGAACTCATCTCATTAATTAGAATAATGTCAGATTTAGTTGTAGCATAGAGAGACAATGAAAAGCAAGGACGCCCACTTGCCTTTGTGAAGTTTTAAGGTGTCTGCTCTTCACGGGAGTGGAGCTGATAATGAGAAACCGTTGAATTATTTAGCCTTGAACGTAGTCTGAGACTGTTTACACAACGCTTTTTTCTCTTGTTCTTTTTTCAGAGAAAAACATGTCATTTTTAAAACATTTCAGAAAGAAATATTTTTTCCCTTTCAAGGTCTCGGGTGACTTTGAAATGACTGTGAATGAAAGAAAGCAACACAGGAGAGACCTAGGGAAAAGACTGGTTGACTTGGCAGGCTGTGGCCAAGATGGTCATTTTTCTGTCCTGACTCCAGTACTCTGGGGAAAACCTGTGAACAATAGCAAATACATTGAGCCCAGTCTCCTGTCCTTTAGCCTAAGGAGAACAATCACAGTCAGATGATTGAGGACAAGAGTGCATATCTAAAGATGGCCACCTTGTTTTATCTGCTGATGCTATGGTGTAAGGCACAAATGTGACGTGAAAAGAACAAGCTACAAAATAGACAGCTATATAATGGGGCAGTACAATATGACTTGCAAAGTTTAACCTTGTAAAAACAATACAATGTAAGAGTATTACCACTGCAATTATTACACAATTACACTGTGACAGCTATTATTGTAGTTGTAATACTAAAAGTAATTTAGAGATATTTGGAGGTTGCTTCCTTAACAAGAGCTAAATGAAAGGCTAATGCTAGCTGTTCAGCACAAAAACTGGAAACAACAATTAATTTAATCCTCCTACTATCAACATCAGAGCTACTAAATCACAAGTGTTACTAAGTGACAATTCTAAGTAACTCATTAGTTTAATATCAACAAAATGCAGAAAGCAAAAATAGCATACTGTGTTTCTATCTTTGCGCTAACTAAGCTAACAGGCTCTGTCGGCTTGACAGCTACAAAATTGTTCCGTAGTTACGTAGAATTGTTTCATTTAGATTTAAGAATTAATGAGTGTCAGAGCCTGAACACAGAAAGGAACACCCAGGTGGCTAGGATGGTGTACAGGAACATTGTAAATGGACTGGTTCTTAAATAGCAGTTTTTAACTCTACTTGAGCACTCAAACCATGTTATACAGCAGATGTCATTCACCCACACACGTACATACAAGCACTTTTTTCCTACATCTAAGTGCTTTCTATCTAACATGTACACACAAATTCACACGCCGATGAAAGCATTGGGAGAGCCACAGCCACCCCATTGGTGCCACATATGGATTTGTCCCCAATGAGCGACACTGCCGAAGGTGGTTGAGAACAACATGGCTAGGATTCTGTGGGACTTCAAGTTCCAGACAGATAAGCAGCTGCTCCCAGCGGACAGCAACATCAGACCTGTCTCCTTAGCACTGCTAGCATTTCTTTCGGATGTAGTCGCTTGAATTCACTGAATGTCATTGACTTTCTGTGGTGTGTGGTTGCCACAACATTACAGATTCCTTCCAGTGTGGATGCAACTGAAGACGCTAAAGACAATGACAAGTAGCAGATCTTCTTAAAACATAAAACAGCCTCCCCCTTAGCAATAAAAGCAGAAACATTTCTTGTTGTACTGTACCCAGTACAGCCAACAAATAGCATTTGTTGTGCTCCATAAACTTCTTTATGTAAGTGTCACAGGATAATTCATTAGGCTGTTGACTGCCAAAACGCTGGGAAAAAAGTTGAAATTATAATTCAGACTGCAAATTCTCAGGGGGGGGGACTGTCTAACCTGACAATTAACTTCCCCAGCAGGAAAGCACTGTTTGAGACTGCTGTGGGGAGGTGAGCATGTAAATCAATTAATTACGTGTGCAAGAGGAGGATTAATTAAGGAGCTGTTTAAAGTTGGCTGAGATCATCTTCATATTACTATAGGTTTCTAGAATTTTAACACAGCCCTCTTTGGCTTGACTCCATTACTGTCGGGGCACGCATAATTTAAATATAACAACACTGGCTGACCCAAATTACAATGCCCCCCCCTCACTGTTTTCATTCTTTTACCACAGAAATGGTGCTGACATAAATTGCTGTATCTTGAACTGTGCTGACCTGTAGGCACAACCTAAAAACCACCAAGCTGTACTTTCCTTCCATACTACAACTATATATTCCTACTGAGTAAGTCTTTATTGCTCATTTGGATGCAAGAGTTAAAAACGTGAATACATTGAAAATATCTGCATGCAGACTTATCACGTATAGTCGTTTGAAGTCAAAGTACAAGGAGGTGAGCCAGGTAAGTGCCCTTTTCCTTTTCCCACGTTGCCTCAATAATAACAATAAGTCGAGGGATTTGTGGCTCATTGAATGGTGTTTGTTTAGAATGAAAGGACTGGAGCTTAGATCAGGAAATCCCTCTAAAACGCACACAGGTATGCCCACCAGATCGTGGATCATCTCAAACAACCATTAAACATCCTGTGTACGAGTTAGGCACCGTTTTAGGATGGACAGTCAAACAGCAGAGACACTGAAAAGCACACAGGTAATATGAATTCTGCATTAAAGAGATGCAGTTCAGTAACACCTCAAAGTTGCTGTTTTTTGTGGGGGGTTTAAATGCACATTTTATCCTCCATCTCTCTGTTGACTCTGTAAACTTATACAATAATTTCTGGCGCTGATGAGAGGGCTTCAGGTAAATTAGCACTGGCAGACTGTCAAAAATTCACAAGAGAAATGTAGGCTAGAGGACTTCTGCAGCAGTAATTAACGCATGCTGGCATTTGAATGTTCATTTTGCTAATAATATGCATGGTATTAATTAGGCCTAAGTGATTAACATAACAACCGCTGGACAATGTCCCAGGGTAAGAGCAGGGCTGTTTTTTCTTTTTATTAACTCTCCCTAAAGCCACAGGCTCATTAATAAATCCTAGCAGCCACCTCTGCTAACCTTGACAAGTGAGTCATGTATTTGTTTGAAAGTAATTTGATAAACTCTGCAGGCTAAACTAAAAGCCCAGGAAGATGCAGTTGAAGTCATTGAAGAAGGACAAAAACCCCGAAAGCTGAGAGAATTATAACCAACAAAAGAAAGGAAGCAGATGCATGATTAAACCAGATAAACAGAGAAATTAATAAAATAAGGCGAGAAAAGAAGGGAGGAAGAAATCTTGAATACAAAAGAACACAAGGTTGAACTGAAAAGCCGATTAGAGAAAAGCAAAATTTTGTGTTATTAACTTTTAATAACATTTAGAGGGTAAATTTGTGACTTGAACCTTGCCACACTTTGTCTTTGCTCATTCAAGGAGACTGTAAATCAGAGATATGAAACGTTAGCATTCCCTTCCTGGTATCCTAAGAAAATTTAACAAGAAGAAAAATCGAAATATTAGAAAAATTAAGCTGGCTTGACGTTGGGTTTTAGGGACAGAAAATTAAATGTTGTACACAATAAAGATATTTGGGCTGCATGCCAATCTCACACAAAAACAAACACTAGCTTTTCTAAGTAAATCTAACTGATGTCCAGAAGTAATTTCTTTATATTTTTCTTCCAAGGAAGACCATGACCTGGTCTTCTTCTGTTTTTTAAGCCACAAAACACTGACCTATGACTCATTTAAGTGTAATGAATTCAAGGGGTAAACCACAGACAACTTAGCAACAAACCAACTTTAAATTGTATCTTCTGTTGCAAAAATGCAGATTTTGTTTTCACTTCTTTCTTCTGCTTTTGCCGACATCTGCAGTCAGTGCCTACAACTATCTGTAAAACACAGTGGTGGCTCTGTCATGGTTTGGGGCTCGATTTCAGCCAGTGCTGTTAAGGATTTTGTCAAAACTGATGGCATTATGAACACACAAAAGTTCTTTTAGATTTTGACCGTGTATGCAGCACCATCTAGAAAACATGTGATTGCCAGTGGCTTCATTTTTCAGCATGACAATGATCCCAAACACAATGCAAATGCAGTAAAAGCATACCTAGATGGACCTCCAATAGTAAAAATGGCCTGTGTTTGTATAACGCTTTACTGAGTCCCTAAGGACCCCAAAGTGCTTTACACATTCAGTCATCCACCCATTCACACACATATTCACACACTGGTGATTCTACATGGATTAGTCTTCCCAGAGCTCGGACCTCAACGTTATTGAAGCGGTGCGGGCTCATCTTTACAGACAACAGAACAAAAGGAATTCAGCAAGAAGAGCTTTGAAGCCAACCTATTCTTAAAAGACCTATTCCTGAAGACCACTTAAAGAAAGCTTGCTTATGAGAGTTCAAGCCATGTTGAAGAATAAAGGTGGTCATACCAAAATACTGATTTTCAAGCTATTGTACAAGCTTGAAACTTTTCCCCTTTCCACTTGTTTCAATAAATACACAAATCCATTTCCTGAAACCTAAAGAAATGAGGGGTGGCTCAACTTTTGGACAGCGGTCCCCAACCTTTTTTGCACCACCGACCGATTTATGTCTGACAATATTTTCACGGACTGTCCTTTAAGGTGTCGATAAATACAACAAAATAAAACCAGTAGAGGTACCAAAAAAAGAGAAGCTTCATTCATAACACACGGGAAAGACCCGGGGAAACCGAGTTAACGATAAAAACGATCAAAAAAATAATGCTAAAAACCCTGAAAATCATCATTTTCACACCCGAGTCTCAACTCTCGCCGCCTGGTATCAGTGAGTCAGGTCGGTGATCTAGAAGACATTAGTATAAATTTGCAGTGTAACCATTTCTTTATCTTTTAGCTTTGTTTTGGTCTACGTCAACTATGCAAAATACACAGATTATTAATAATCTCTGGGTCTCTTCCACAGTGTGTCTTTTGTCTCCTTCCTGAGATGGCTGCCCTGCCCTGAGCCTGGTTTTACGAGCGCTTTTAAAAGGATGTTTTTCCTTCCTACTGGTGCCACGTGCTTCCTCGTATGGGATCGTCTGATTGTTGGGGCTTTCTCTGTAGGGTCTTCTGGGTCTATCTAACATAAAGTGCCTTGAGGTGACTGTTGCTGTGAATCGGCACTATCAAAATTGAATTGATCGAACTCAAACTGTGAAGTTGTGGGCTGTCAAACATAAACAAAGGTACTTAAATCTCTCTGGAGAGTTGTGTTAAAATTTCACAGAGAATTTTGCAGATTATTCTCTGTGGGTTTGTCACCAAAAGTGACAACTATAATATAAATGCAGGCAATTTCTCCATTGCCTGTACAAAAATATCAATTAGTGCAGCTTTAAAAGAACACATATCAGCTCTAAAGTCACAGCCTTTGTTGTAGCCATCAGCTTGGCATCGTGCTGAGAGGAAGCTGTGGAGTGAGAACTTAATTAGGTAGCATTCAAGATGAAAGACTCTTGAGGATCAGTGGAGATATTAAGAGCCCTTTCTGTGCAACCCTGTACTCCTCTATATACATAAAAATTCGACTGAATAACTAATATGTTCAACTCTCTGTTTCTTCAGGAAGAATTATTGATTTTATTATCAAACTCTGACATATTTTGTCGTTTTTCTTTGTTGTCCAAGGGACCAGATCAGCGGTCTGGAGACTGGCAGCCTTGTGAAGACAGCTAAGACTGAATGCTCTCCTGCCTTTCAATACTTTGTCATGCAAAACTCCAAGGACGTCGGAGGATCACCTCATTCTCCTCCTCGCCCCACTTGTGAAACGTGTCCGGCCTTCTCGGAGCCAAAGCGTGCCACCGGTGGGACTTCCAATTCATTGAAGGGAGGAGTAGGAGATTGCCTGAAGGGTGGACTCCACTCTCTGGTGAGCCAATTTAGTCTGACCTCTTGTCTCTTGCGTCCCAAGTCCAGATAAGTGTCCTCCAATCTGAAGGCTTTGTCACAGTTGTGTGACTGAGCTCTGGCAGCGGGCGGAACAGCTGAACCTGAACATCCACAACTGGAGGGATTACCGTGTCTTCCTTTTTTCTTTTCTTTCTTTTTTGCTGACATTTTCCTGTCTCTGACATCGTAGATAGGAATTGGGACAACAGACTGAGCGTTTGGCAAGACACAGGCCTACTATTCGATAACTGAAAGGTCAAATTTTTGATCACTTCAACTGCTACACTGTGTTCTTGAGCTTCATACATGCAAAGACTTGGCAACAAATACACTTTTGCTTTTCTTTATTGGTATTTACTGGTAGTTTGTGTCTTTTCACACCTTTTCGGTCCAACCTGCCCAATAACCTGGGCTTATAAAGGTCACACACCTCAGAGGCACTTGTGCAGTTATTGATTCTCAGGACAAATCACTGGAGTCCTGACCAGGGGAAGAGCACCACAACAACCTAAGGTTGTTATCATCAAAACACGACTTTAAATGAGAGCACATCTCGAACTCCTGCAGCATTCTGTCTCATTATCATTTCCCAGAGAGTTAACATGCACTCTAACTCAGCATGGGGTTCATTACTCAGGAGGGTGAGGATGACTCTGACCCTGTATCTTCACCACACATCACACTCATTAGTCAGCGACGGATGAGGCAGGATTGGCCCGCTACGCCGCTTTTAACGCTGCACCCACCGCTATTGATCAGCCACTGGCTCGGGCACTTTTCTGTCTCTCTCAGTCGGCGGGCAATTACAGAGTAAACAAAAAGAAAACACACATAGAATATGACCTTAAAACGCTCTACTTATCACACGTGCTGGAGTGAGAGAAACACATCGATCTTGGAGTGAACTTGGGTGGCTCGGATAAAGGCTCAAAGTGAAGTGACAAAGGCAGCGCACGTACAAAGGCTGCATTGACTGCAACAATACCAAAAGGAAATGTGGTTAAAACTGATTCTCTTTCTATAAATGATTATATTAGAAGGCTAATCTTTGGTCATTTTGCCACTGGCTATCCTTGTGGTTGAATACAGACATTGATTAAGAGCCTTGCTTGAGGGCAGCTCTGCTAAAGCTGATGAGGAAAGGAAGAATATTTTGATTTCCCTGGAGACACTTGAGCCTGCTTCTTAACCTTCCACACTTTCATTAATAACATCTGTACATGCCTTTCTGTATTTCATTTGAAAACGTCATCAAATTAAAATGTGTTGTCACATTTCTCAGGAGAATAACATCGTTTGCAGAATCTGTACAAAACACTCCCCAAATTTTTCTTCCTCTTTTCTCTGATTACCTACTAAAATTACACTTGGATCCACTAGAGGTCGCTCTAACGCTGCTTTCTGTATCATATAGTTCTCTGTTTTGCCTTAATCCACCTTATTAACCCTTGCATTAACATGAGGAACAGTCACACAGTGCACACCAAATCCTGTATTTGCATACAGTGTCTATACACCCAGCATGTGAGGAGGTGTAGGAGTACAGAGGAGTACCTGAGCATCAACCAGACCTCCTGAATGATTTGTTTGCATTTTAAATCCCTGCATTAAGTTATAAAAACTGCACACAAGACTGAACCTGAAGTCAGGACAAGACGCCAGACTTCTTGCTAAAAAGCCCTTCCTTTAATGTAACTTGAAGTGACTCATCTCACAGTTCATTAGTTAGGAAAACACTCTTGATTGGTTTTCTCCCACAGGCCAGGTTGACCTTCTTTAAGTTGCCCGTTCCCATCAGTAAATTTTGGTCTGCGCAAATTCAAGACTTTGTTGTACCAGCGTGTACGAGGCACGTCTCACTTTTATCTGCAGCTCTTACCTCCCAACCCCCCTCTCCTTCCTCCCCTTCCCGAGGAAGACAGGAAAGAAATCCATCTCCTGAAACCACTTCTGATGGAAAACGCAGCTGTTTGCAAGTTTGCTCGCTGACAGAGCATGGAAACGGCTTGCAAGGCACGCTCCGACAGTCCTGCAGGCCTCCTGGCAAACTAACACAAGGGCACAGAGCTGTGGTTTCACATGGTTCAACATGCTGCATGAGTCACCCCCCCCCCACAACATGGTGAGGCTCGCTAACTCAGACAATAATCCAGGGGTTGAATAATAACATGTGTGAACGACACATACATACACAAGGAAAAATACATGTCAAATGTTTGCTAATGCTGCGAGGTGACCTTTAAAAACACCGCAAAGCATGACAAGCCACCCAGTGGGAGTTGACCTGAAAGCACAATACATTTTATTTTCCATTAGGTGTTTAAACATTTGTATTCAATTAGGTCACACTGTTAAACCTTTAAAAAAATCAAGAAACAAGCTTCTGTTGTCGATATTCTTCTTCTAACAATGACTAAAATGAGTGACTTGTAGCAGCAAACACACAAATGCACTTCCCTTCAGCTCTTCAGAGAGTTTTCATGTTTCTTAGTTGTTTTGATTTTATAGCCCACAATTTTACCGTTTCACACTCCCTAGTCTCAGAATCATTTTTACACGCAGCTGTTTTCACTGACAAGGCTCTAAAACCCTCTAATTGTAGAGCCCAGTATGAAGCTACATTTTCAGCTAGGTTAATGCTAAAAGTCACGGCTGTTCCGGCTATTCCAAGGACAAAGTTTAGGTGTCAGAACCGCAGTGGGAGGTAACGTAGCTGTATTATGACTACTGTGACAGTAGGCATGTTTACTAACTCTTTCAAGCTGCTAAGGAAACAGGAGATACAATTAATTCAGAAAGTATACAGTATATAGTGCTGTGCAATACTGCACATTTTGTTATGGATCTGATACCAATTAAATACAGGGCCAATATTGCCGATATCAATACCGATACAGCTTATATAGGGGAGAACAGTGTGTCATGACTTATTACATGAGTCAACATCAATTTGCAAATGCTGAACACACTTTAATGACCACGAAATCAATGCAAGTTTTCAACAATAATTAATTAAGACAACACAACAAAACTTAAGCTTAAGCTTTTCATGTATTTTGAAACTGGGTTTTTTGAAGACCTGCAATGTAAATGTGCCTGTCTCATAGAGCACTTTGGGTCAACTTCTGTTGTCTCAATGTGCTATTAGCTATAAATAAAATCAAAAAGGTTCAGATATTTTTCATAGAGCATGTTTGGGGTACAGTATTTTCCGCACTATAAGGCGCACTTAAAATCCTTTAATTTTCTCAAAAATAGACAGTGTGCCTTATCTATGAATTCAGGTTGTGCTTACTGACCTCGAACCAATTTCATGTGGTACATGGTGCTCATGGTGCTGCTTCAGGTCCCAAAAACAAACGAACACTGCAGCATCACTGAGAGCCAAAAACTGTCTAAATTCTTTCATCTTTAATAAAAATGATCAGCGTTGCTGCTTTACCAGGTGTAACAATTAAGTTTAACATCCAGGCATCCATGAAAACAGGATTTATTAAATTTAACGGAGTTAGAAGTTAGCAGGAAATTAGCTCGCTAGTTTCCACCTAAACATGATATAGCATGTTCTGACTGAGAGATTTCTGAAAAATTCAAACGTACAGCTCTGCTATCACTTCCAACATAAATGAAGACAGAAAACTAACCAGCAGTGACGTTTGTAGGGTTACTGAAGTTGGGCTAGCTGGTATATAATGATGTGCTACGTGATTGCTAGCGACACAGCTATGTTAGCATAATATAAACAGTGAAGCTGGAGGATGAACGCTAACTTTTTTCCACTGTTAATGGCAGGGTTCCCGATGATTATGGACAAATGCAATCGCATGGCAGGATGCTGTAAATGGACCAAACTTCAGTCAGGAGAACAACTGAGATAATCCATCCACAATACGAGGTTAGTCATTAATATACTGCAACAACATGGGAATAGAGCATCTGCCAGATAAAACAATGGTACGGAAGAGGAGGAAGCAAGAAGAATGAGCTGCGTAAAGTTTGACTTATCTGACTGTTTTCTTTCGCTTAATGCACCTTATAATCCGGTGTGCATATATATATATATATATATATATATATATAAAAACACCCAGCACGCCCCTGCGGGCGGTTTATCCTTCAAGCTCGGGTCCTCTACCAGAGGCCTGGGAGCTTGAGGGTCCTGCGCAGTATCTTAGCTGTTCCCAGGACTGCGCTCTTCTGGACAGAGATCTCCGATGTTATTCCCGGGATCTGCTGGAGCCACTCGCCTAGCTTGGGAGTCACCGCACCTAGTGCTCCGATTACCACGGGGACCACCGTTACCTTCACCCTCCACATCCTCTCGAGCTCTTCTCTGAGCCCTTGGTATTTCTCCAGCTTCTCGTGTTCCTTCTTCCTGATATTGCTGTCATTCGGAACCGCTACATCGATCACTACGGCCGTCTTCTTCTGTTTGTCTACCACCACTATGTCCGGTTGGTTAGCCACCACCATTTTGTCCGTCTGTATCTGGAAGTCCCACAGGATCTTAGCTCGGTCATTCTCCACCACCCTTGGGGGTATCTCCCATTTTGACCTCGGGACTTCCAGATTATACTCGGCACAGATGTTCCTGTACACTATGCCGGCCACTTGGTTATGGCGTTCCATGTATGCCTTGCCTGCTAGCATCTTGCACCCTGCTGTTATGTGCTGGATTGTCTCTGGGGCATCTTTACACAGCCTGCACCTGGGGTCTTGCCTGGTGTGATAGACCCCAGCCTCTATGGATCTTGTACTCAGAGCTTGTTCTTGTGCTGCCATGATTAGTGCCTCTGTGCTGTCTTTCAGTCCAGCTTTGTCCAGCCACTGGTAGGATTTCTGGATATCAGCCACCTCCTCTATCTGCCGGTGGTACATACCGTGCAGGGGCCTGTCCTTCCATGATGGTTCCTCGTCTCCCTCCTCTTTCTTGGGTTTCTGCTGCCTGAGGTATTCACTGAGCACTCGGTCAGTTGGGGCCATCTTCCCAATGTATTCTTGGATGTTCGTTGTCTCATCCTGGACTGTGGTGCTGACACTCACCAGTCCCCGGCCCCCTTCCTTCCGCTTAGCGTACAGCCTCAGGGTGCTGGACTTGGGGTGAAACCCTCCATGCATGGTAAGGAGCTTTCTTGTCTTTATGTCAGTGGCTTCTATCTCCTCCTTTGGCCAGCCTATTACCCCAGCAGGGTACCTGATCACGGGCAGGGCGTACGTGTTGATGGCCCGGATCTTGTTCTTACCATTCAGCTGACTCCTCAGGACTTGCCTGACCCTCTGCAGGTACTTGGTGGTTGCAGCCTTTCTAGCGGCCTCTTCATGGTTCCCATTTGCCTGCGGGATCCCCAGGTACTTGTAACTGTCCTCTATGTCTGCAATGTTGCCTTCTGGTAGTTCAATCCCCTCAGTTCTGACTACCTTCCCTCTCTTTGTTACCATCCGACTACACTTCTCCAGTCCGAACGACATTCCAATGTCATTGCTGTATAGCCTGGTAGTGTGGATCAGTGAATCGATGTCTCGTTCACTCTTGGCATACAGCTTGATGTCATCCATGTACAGGAGGTGGCTGACAACTGCTCCGTTCCGTAGTCGGTATCCGTAGCCAGTCTTGTTAATGATCTCACTGAGGGGGTTCAGGCCTATGCAGAACAGCAGTGGGGACAGAGCATCTCCTTGGTAGATCCCGCACTTGATGGTGACTTGTGCTATGGGCTTGGAGTTGGCCTCTAGTGTTGTACGCCACATCCCCATTGAGTTCCTGATGAAGGCTCTTAGGGTCCCATTGATCTTGTACAATTCTAGGCATTCCAGTATCCAGCTGTGGGGCATTGAGTCATAGGCCTTCTTGTAATCAATCCAGGCAGTGCACAGGTTGGTCAGTCTGGTCTTGCAGTCTCGGCTGACTGTTCTTTCTACCAGTAGCTGGTGTTTTGCGCCTCTGGTATTCTTGCCAATTCCTTTCTGTGTCCCACTCATGTATTGACCCATGTGCCTGTTCATCTTAGCCGATATGATGCCTGACAGGAGCTTCCATGTAGTACTGAGGCAGGTTATTGGTCGGTAGTTGGAGGGGACCGGTCCCTTCTTGGGGTCCTTGGGGATCAGGACCGTCCGACCTTCGGTTAGCCATTCCGGGTGTCTCTCGTTAACTAGCAGCTGGTTCATTTGTGCTGCCATATATATATATATATATATATATATATATATATATATATATATATATATATATATATATATATATATATATCCAGCAGATCCTGGGAACAACATCGGAGATCTCTGTCCAGAAGAGCGTAGTCCTGGGAACAGCTAAGATACTGGACCCTCAAGCTCCCAGGCCTCTGGTAGAGGACCCGAGCTTGAAGGATAAACCGCCCGCAGGGGCGTGCTGGGTGTTTTGTTTTTTTTTATATATATATATTTTTTTTTTTAGTAATTTACTGCAATTCAGTTTATCAGTTTCAGTTTACAATTGTTTGGAAACCCCACAAATTATAGATCTGTGCTGAAGGAATACCTTTTGTATATGCAGTGTGTTGAACTGCACTGGAAGAAGCCCAGCTGTAAAGTTACAGCAGCACAAACTGTAAACATCACATTATCACTGGAATTTGCATGTATACAGCTTTTTATGTTTGGTCATCATCTGCTGCCAAGTCTCTCTTGGAATTCTCTCTGGAATTGCAGCTACAAGAATACGGATCATTTACACTGGTAGGCTTATTCATCTTTGAGAACACATATTTAGTCAGTAAAGTGAATTACTTCTGAAAAGACTGAATAACCGCTGATGTTTGAATGTATCACTATGAGCTCTAATGTCGGGCTTTTATGTTAGAAACAAACAGCAGAATATGTTGAGTTGACTTTGTAGCACTAGCACATAAACCCTATGCAGTCAGTGAGGAATTTTCATAGTAGAATACATCAGTAGTTGTTAGCAGAACATGCAGAACCTCATTAACAGATGTCATGGTGCTGCCCTCTTCTGTTTAACTATCTAATGATTTCTGGGAGGTCAAGTACATAAGCAACACATTTTACAAATTCCCCGTGGTTGAAACCCATGTCATTGTGGTCAAGTCTAAGATTACACAATGTCTTCCTGAAAGATCCCCCCTCCCCGTGTCATCAAAATGGGAAAAAAACACTACATCTTTGTGTTATTATTTGTGGATTGTGGAGCTGAATTAATGTTTTGTTTTTTATTTGCCTGCGTTCATTCTTTTCAAATTTACTGCAGGGAAGAGAACTAAACAACACAGTCATTTAAGACTGCTGTGCATTCTATAAAAAATAAAATAAAATGAGCTGGTGGCTGTCATGTGTTTTTTTTCTTCATTCCCCGCTCTAAAAATTATAGTTTTTAATATCCTACTTTTCCTCTTTCAAGCATTTAGCTCTCAGCTATTTTGTGGGTGTCAAAACGATTACTGCGGCCATGGGGAGGTGATTAAAGTCAGGTGTTGCCGTGTGATTGATGCAGTGTGTGTCACATGTGCGCTGCATTCATGTTGGCAATTACAACACTTTCAAAAGATGTAGATTTTGCTTTTGATGTTGCCTACATCTGGGACTGAAAAGAAAGGTGGGGGGGAGAGAAGGAATAAGTGTTTCTGTCACATTAATGTCTTGCAAAGGGAATGTGGCATCCAAGGCTGCATTATGTGCCCGTTGGATGTAGTGAAAAAGCAGAAAATACAGACGTTAAGGTTTTTTTTAACATATATGCAAGTAATTTGTATGATATTCTTAAACACAACTTCTATATAACTAAAGGTTATCTTAATGTTAGGTTATAGCCTTTTTGCTTAGCAATTTATTATTAATTAGATGTTAAATGTTGATTGTTCAGTTAAATTGCTATAAAATAATCACAAAGCCGAGTAAGAGTAGGTGCCTTTCCTCCTGTAACTGAAATGGTCAACACTGGAAAAACTAAGGTTTAGTGTAACTTCAAACAAATGTTCTCATAAAATAAAAGACAAATCCTTTTGGAGAGAAAGCAAAGAGTAGGAAAGAAGCCTAAGAGCAGTCTGTTGCAGCAACATGTTTCAATCTCTTCTTTGAAGATTGGCCAGGAAGACAAAGCAAATTCTAATACATCTCCTGCAAATCTAAAATATTCTATTTAATGTTCTGGGTAAAGATCTCGTGTTAAATTCTTAACTCACAAACCTGCACTGATGTTCAGCAACCCACTTCCTGAAATACATTTAGTAGTAGCGGAAAACAAGCCAGAATTTCCTTTGTTTTAAACAAAAATGTTGCTCTTCTTTTCCTTCAACCCTCCTTTTACTTTTAAAACTGCTGAGAGCAACAAGTCCAGTCATGTTCCCTTTGGGGTAGTTGGAGGCAATTCTGGGAAATGTAGGAAAGTATGTTGAGAACAATAAATGATTTCAGTAATTAGATTACTTTAATGAGATATCCTTTCCTCATAGTTTAAATAAAGACATGCAATTCTACATCTTACACGGCAATAAAAATCTCCCACCTCACCAAAGCAATTAGCATCAATCCTGATCGTGAAACTGCACAGAAATCCTCGACTTAAGGCAACATCTGGCTGGTTTTAAGAGTCATGGACAGTTTGCCGCAGGTGGTGGTGGTGCTGGGTGGAGGTTCATGTGGGTTATATGGACCGTGGAAGTTTAAAAGGGTCAGTACCTGCAAGTACAACATAGCTTATGCTCATGTTAACTGGAAAAAGGGGGAAATAAGAAAACAGCAGGAAAAATGTGCATTCTTTCCCATTTGTTTTTATGAAATGACCTTTAAAGATAAAGTAATATCATTTAGTCAGCCATTACAACAGTAACTAGAGGTATAACACTGTTTCCTGAAATGTTGGGACCCAAAGTAAAACAGAATGCAATTATTTGCAAGACATTTCAAACATATATTTAACTGAAAATGGAACAAATTAAACATAACAAATATTATAACATATATATGTATATATATACACCTAACATTAGTTTTATAACAGTCAAAAGTGCAAAAACAATCCATAAGACATGACATAGACAGCTAAAGAAATCTGTTATTGTTTCAGCCCTAATTGAACATTGTTCAGCCGTCTGTGCCCTAGTTGTTAGAGGCTAATGCACTACATTGCAAGTAGGTAAAAAAAATTTTTTTTTGCTTCCTAAACAACAGAAACTGCAGTAATTTTCAAAAATCAATCAAACAAGAAATATTAAACTTCACTAACTTGCTTTCATCAATCATCTGTTTTGTAGTTCCTTTTGTTAAGGTTTCATTCAACAGCAATTGCAGACAAAAAGTGTGCAGCAACAGAAAATGCAAACTTCAAAATATAACAACCAAAATCCAGAAACAGCAAAAGGTCCAAACTATAAAACATGAAGACACAAAAATTTACATAGAGGAAACAGGTTACACAGTAAAGGCTCAGACAAAAACCCAGAGGAAGACATGATTATACACCGAGGCAGCAGCTTTCTGTCAGGGCAAGCAAGACAGGCAGTGCTTGCCCTGTGGTCTCTGGTGTGCTAGACAAGCTGCTTCTGAGGTACAATTTGAGCTGTTTTGCTATTTTTAAAGATGCATTCTCACATCCTAGCCACTTGTCAATCTTATGATTTCTCTTTGAATAACATTTGTTAGTGGAGATATAAAGTATTTGAACTTTTAACTTAACCTGAAGTTTCTGCAGTGGTAATACTGATCTATGTAACACTAGTAGGAACATTTTTCTGCAGCATAAATAATATGACTTTTATAATTTGATCCTTTTAGTTAAATTTGTAAATACAGTTTTATGTGCTGTGAGATATTTTAATAATGTGCTACACTTAATAAAGGAACTGTTCTAAAACAATTCTCTTGCATTATTGTCAGCTAATAGTAAAGTAATGTTATAATTCTTTAGCCTAAAAGGAGTCGACAAGGCTGTTAACATAAACAGAATATGTACAGCAAGTGTGGTTGAGTGGTTGATATCCCATAAGCAAAAGTTATTTCTTTCTTTTGCTTTATACTCTTCAAGCGTGTATACTAACTATCACAAATGCCACCAGTTTGGTTGAGAAAGGGCACTGTCCTGTTTGAAGCCGAGATGGAAATGATTATGTTTCCCCGCTATCATGGAAAGTAATGCTTGGCAGCAATTTGTCCACCTGCACTTCTGAACAGCAGGCTTGGTAACAATTACTGGTTCAGGAAAGAAAACATTACAGAGTCATTACAATAATGATAGTAATTCAGGCCAGAAGACATGTTAGCCTCTGCAGGGCCGTCTTTCCTCCCTTTTCTTTCGCTCCAACCCTTCCCCACCTTTACCTTGACTTTCAATATATTTCCTTATATGAGATGCGCCCTTTAGCTTGTTTGAAACCATTATTAATTTCATTTTAAGTTACTCTGCTATACTCTGCAATCATAGCACATCAAATGGTACGTTTTCATTCATTGCTTTCATTGCTGTTATTTTACTTAATAGCACCATAAATCCACATATATTGTAAAAATTCACTCTGGACAGAAATAATAGATTGCTGTATGCCTTAAAAAGTTATGCTACTTAAAACAGAGAACATCTACCTATTTTCAGCAAACAAGAGCATGTGAACACCCCTTCCCCCAAAGAGAGGGGGCACTGAACAACTAAGTAGGAGGCTTGTTGGAGCCCCTTTCCAGCAGGCAGCCAGTACTTGTATTTATGTTTCAGAAATCTATCCGAGAGTGCCAAGACATCATCCAAGACGCTGATGGAGTCGCCACACAGAGGCTGCTGCCATCCAGTCTGGAAAACATTTAAAAATCTTTGTTATGAAAAGAGTGCAGAGATGCCTGTCCTGCGTGCTGGGGGAAAGATGGCTCCATTTTCCATCTGGAGTTCGCTTAGTCAGCGTGGGAGGATGTGTGTATGCTTTCTGTACAACACATTGGATGATAAAATAGTTTATGAAAAAAATACAAATGGCTGCAAGTCACTCTTCTGGGTGGGCCCACAAGCGCATAACATATTAAGCCTGTGAGGGATTATTTTTGTATTTCTCAGCAGTTTTTTAATACATTTGGACTGATGTATGGGCCATTAAGTATCAATCATGGATGTTCTGCTTCAATATGAGGCTGTTCTTTGTCAGATTGTTTTTAGCAGTTATTTAAACAGTTTTCATTCATATGTCTCTAAACATGGCAAATGAATCCCAGACTTTCAAGAAAGGAAAAGTGGCATGTGCGTATTAGTTTTAAGCTTTATTGTACTTTATGACTTCTTGGCAATCCTAAAGAAATAAGTGGAAATATTAACACAGAGGCATCAGATGTTGCCTTTTGTCCCTGCGAATGTTGGAGTTTTATACACATCAGCTGTCAGCACAAAGAGGAAAATTGTGGATTTACATTGATTCGTTGAGTAGTCCTACGAGATCTTTTGGGTCTTTTAGTCTTTTGGGATTGTGAGATATACAATGATATAATCTGCATAGGCAGATATTTTTGGTGATAGTTAATGGTACGCTATATTGTTATACTAATTGTAATGAACAACTGGTGCTATACTCAAAATACATCATTGTTAGCATAAGCAGACCATGCAGCAACTCACTACCACATCCACTTTCCACAATCTCTATGCCTAGCTTGGAGAGTGTGCATCCATGTTTGAAAGCCTGGTGAGTATAGTGCCGCTACCCAAATGCTACTACATGTGTCTTTCTGAAAGATCACAGTATCAAAACATTCACATTCTGCCACACAAAAGTCAACTTTAGAAGTTTGAAATCACTCCAGAGTTGTTGTTTTCTTCTTAAATATTTTGCACAGATACTACACACTACATATTTCAGTCACATCTCCTGGGTGGACATCAAATCTTTTATTGTTTATGGTGAGCAGATTACCTACCATTCACAAGGTTAGTGGCTTGATTCCCAGCTCCTGCAAAAGGAGGTGTTTTTAGGCAAATACCATGTGGGTGTGCACAGTGTATGATGAGCATTAAAAATGGGTCTGTGGATGTAGCTTTGTGTGCTAAGAGAGAGTAAAAAAGAAGAGTAAAAGTTGCAGAGGACACAGATGTGATTAGATTAGTTATGTGATGCAGCCGATATAGCAAATAACTTGTGCACTGGTTGCTTTGACATAGGACGTTTCTTGGAGTGAACCCATCCACAGACCTGCTTGTCAGATTAATTGGTGATGTTAAAGTAGTTGCTGGTGTGACACTAAATAGTTATCTGTCTCTCTGTGTTAGCCTGTTACATAAATAAGCATTGTGCCAGCAATGAGAGAGCTGAGCCAAGGGTAAAGGAAAGCCTTCATGCATCAAATACATGACATTCGGGAATAAATTAGCACTGGATGAATGTTAAATGTCTGAACGTCATGGTGCTGTCAGAAAGCTTAAAGGCCAATACTGACCTGTCATCGGACCATTGGAGCAACATGCAGCATATGTACCACTGCAATGATTTTAAAGACTCTCTGGCAAAGTTATAAATTTGACTTGCAGTAAAAATGACAATTCAAGAGTAAAACCTCTGAAATGTATCTAGTGGTTGAAATGTTGCTTCCTAAAATCGAAATTATGGCCAAATAGGAACATTTTGAAATTTTAAAACTTCAAAAGGCTAATGATATTTTTCAAATGAATGGCTCCAGAGGGCCAAACACTGCAAAATCTGGTACTTTTATCCACTTTGGAAAGGTTGATTCAGTTAACGGCTGCACTAGTGCGACTGTTTGGGAGTTTCGAGAATGTCTCCAAAAACCAATTTGTTAAGTGCAGTGAAAAGGTGAAAAAGTATGCCCAATTAACTCCATCAAAGGCTTTTTTCCCCTGTATCCAACTTTTCTTTTGAACTCCCCTGCTGTTGGTTTATAAACTATTAAGACAGTGTTCTGAATTTATCCGACCTCTAAGGTGAGAACTGCTTTTTAATCACTCAGGTTTCAGGAGAGAATGATGCTTTATCACCCTGGTCATTAAACTGCTTGTTTCAAACCCAGAATATTAGCACACGGTCGCTTTGAAAAGCCTGTTTTAGGTTAAAAGAATCAGTCAAAGACAGACCCATCAGGCCTCAGTGCAGTCCTTCTGGACAGATCTGTGGATTTTGACTCAGACAGGGTTTGTCTGAGGAAAAAGTGGGAAATCCCCCCTTTCTCTCCCATCTCCTCAGCTCCTAGCTGTTGCTCCTGTAACTGATGTCATAATTTCTCACTGAACCCTTAACCAAACAATAAATATTTGACAGCTCAGTTGCTTTAAAAAGCCTGAGCTGTTTGCACAACAGTGCCTGCCAGAACATGCTCACAAAGCTCACTGGGTATGATGGTATTGTCAGAGACCAGGTTAGAAATGCAAAGCTGCGTTTCTTCTGTACAGCAACTCCTGATTTCTGTCCTTACACTCTACTCGAGTTTAACTTCTTTGGATCTGGATTCACTTTCCACCCAGCCAAGATGGAATCCAGCGGACAGACTGGCCACATTGTACTCATTAATAAACTGGCACACATGAAGAAAGTATCAAAGAATTGCTGTGACATTTCAGCTAACGTATAAACTCAGCGGTCTAAACATTCCTTCCCAAAGAAGCCGTTGAAAATCCAAGTGAGTTGTAGGCCAACCATCAGAACATCATTAAACCTTTGTTTGGAAGTGTCGCTCCCCAGTATAGCACAGCAGGTTTCACATGCACCATTTGGCGTCCCTGGGTCTCAGTAAATAGTAAAGAGGTTAACTTGTGAAAACACTCACACCCCGTTATCAGATTAGGACTCTACAAAGAGCTCTCAGCATCAACAAAAGGGAGAGATTTTTTTCAAAGAAAGAGGCTCGATGAACACTGTGTCCTGTTGGTCTTTGCTGCCCCCAACCAATCCCCATTCCTTCCTTTGCTTTCATTTGTTCGAGCTGTTGACAGCAGGCTTGGCCTGAAATTAAAAACCTTTAGTGTTTGTTTGCTCGTTGTCAGCGCTAGGCTTTTCCCATCATTTCCCAGAGACAGCATCACTCACGTCTTTTGAGAACAGCTTGGTGGAGGGGATAGCATCCAAAAAGGCAAGGAGCGTCCAAATATTAAAGAATGCATGAAATTGATCATTTTTTAAAAAGGAATGCAACAGGAACACAGCATTTGCTAACTAACAAAAAAGCATAGTTTCTATGGCAAGTTTGCATCAGCTTGTAGGTGTGAGATTTTTAGCACATAATCTGGGGTCAAGCACACACTCAGTGTCAGTGTGTTTGATCCAGGAGTGTCTGAAGTGTTGATGCTCTATAAGGTCAAAAGTCAGGCGAAGAGTGACGACTGAGCTATTCTACCAAAGGCCCCTTTAAAAACAGTCTAAAAGCAGGGAGGGTCTACACAAATCCATTTGTCGTAGTTTTTATTTGACAAATTTTAGCATTTTTTCCACTGATATTTATTATTCGCTTTATTTGAGTCACTACTTGCTGCTGTGCATTACCCCAAGAGGATCAATACATTGTTGTATAATTGTTTAAATCCCTCTTCTACCAGCAGTGTGCAGAAAAGATACAATATATCACAAAAGGCTCTCTGAGAGATTACTTAAGTATTCAGTAGGAAATAAGACAGTAACGGCAAAATAAGCACTTTGCACTGAAAAAAATATGGATAGATGTGCAACTGAAGCAAGAGCCCACATGTAAAGATTTAGTAAGATTTAGAATTGAGTCAGCGTTGGGCGTGTTGCAACACGACATGCCAAACTGATTAGTTTGCTGTTGTGTGGATCTTTATTTCTGCCTCTTAAAGGTATTACTGCAATCTGCATTTCTGTCTGTCTGAAATATACAGTATGGGGCTATCCATAATTCACCTTCTATACTGTATCTGTGGGTGTTTTTATCATCATCTGCTTTGAAATGGCTCTCCATATACTCTGTCAAGGGGATCAGACAAACTGAAAAGATAATTGCAGGCCGTTTGCAACAACTACTAGCCACCATAGCACAGCTTTCTTTACATACAATGAAGGAATGCAGCCTGTCTGAAGCATCAGATGGGCAATGACAGGATGAGCGGAAACCACCTGGATCTTAAACTTAACCCACAAGGTCACCTTTCTTCATTTATCTCCTACTGTGGCTTGTAAAAAAGGAAAAAATGTGGGTTAGTGCTTCACCAGACCTGATTTATCCAGACCGAATGGTTAACCTAAGCTAAACATCAACAACAATTACTTCCTAATTGGTAAAGTGTTTGAGAGTTTCTGGGTGTGGAACAATGGAAACAATATCAGTTGTTCTCAGTAATGTTCCTTTCACTTTAAAGATACTTTCAGATTTAATAGAGACTTAATTATATGGTATCAAAATACACAACATACAATTTGTTAGTTTGGCATTTGCAATATGTAAGTATTCGAGAGATAATAAGTAAGAGCTGTTAAGAAACAAAACAAACAAAGCAACTATATCCCAGGTGCAGGGAAACAGCTAACCCTCGGGCAGTTTGTTTTCAGTGTCTTGCTTATAAACCTCCACTCTCATCACTACCAGACCTCACACCTCACTCCCACCCACCAAAACCTTATTATAAAACACCGTATCTAAAACAAGGCTAGAAGAGCACAGCTGAACTTTGTTAGAGAGCTAAAGGTAATCTAATAGCATAACTGAAATGATTTATGCTAAGCTAACTAGCATCCTCATCATAGAGTTCTCCAGGCAGAACCTTTGCCCTTAAGATGCCATAAATTTAAGATGCCAATTATAGAAAGTTTAGTAGATAAATAAAAGAAAAAATAAACAAGATTTAACCTAATGCGCTAATTAATCAGGTACAATGTTTACCACCTTCAGTGTACCTTTAGACAATTATGTAACTTTATAACTTATAATATATAAATATAGCAGTTGTCAGTGAGTACAGTTGTCCAGTTTTTTATTTCATTTTTTAAGTTTTGCTATAGGTGGTGCCAAACGCTTTTAGCATGCTAATATTTGATCGCTTCCAAAAGGTTAAGCTAATAGGAGTGCAAAGTAAATATTTGTTTATGAACTAAAGTTATATTGAAGCAGATGACTCTAGATGAAGCATTAAGGCATCACTAAAGTTACTACAAATTAGTCAACATTGAACAGGGATTTTTGTCCTCTATTTCATGGCAATACATGCATAAAAAAAGTTGAGTCATTTCTTTTGAAATCCTTTATGTCTTAGGGGTTTTAGAGGAAAAGTCAGGGGATCACCAAAGTAATTAGGATTCATCCTCTGGGTACCTTGGATATCTGTACAGAAATTTCATGGCAAGTCATCCAACAGTTTTTGAGACACTTAACTCTGAACCAAAATACTTCCATCCCTGGAGCCCGCCACTATCTCTCTTGTTAAATCTGTGCACTAA
The DNA here is from genome assembly GCF_057382275.1 of Copadichromis virginalis. NCBI lineage: Eukaryota > Metazoa > Chordata > Actinopteri > Cichliformes > Cichlidae > Copadichromis > Copadichromis virginalis. Next base: position 37,684,556 of record NC_140634.1, read on the forward strand.
CTCTGCTCCCACTCTATATGATAAGCTAATCACTCAGCACTTAAGCTTTGTGAAAATTTGGATATTTTTTAATGTATAGTACGATGACTGATCCAAACTGCCAGACACTTTTCTGTAACTTTTGAATCCCATGATTTCAAACTTTCCATCCAACTTTGTCAGCCACTCCTCAAATCAATTTACAGCGTAAAATAACCTGCAGAACAGGAAAAGTTGGACTTCAACTGTCCAATTCCAGCGGCCCTTAATTGGCTTCCCCTCCTTGTCAATATCAGTGTAAAACTTTTAAAAGTTGCACGGATGGTGGTGAGGATTTAAGCTTTGAAAGTTGCCTACAGACAGCATTTTGCTCCAAAGCCCCAGAGACTGTGATTCACAGCCTGGTCTCCATCTCAGCCATTATGGTCACGTCTTTTTTACGGGCATGGGGGTGTCGGTTACAGACACACAGGCAGACTGACTGATTTAGCTCTTTAGATTTGTGTGGAATTAGTCACAGTGGAGGGCTAGCCAGGCCAGTGGGGAGTTTAAGACATTGTGGGGGAAAGAGAAAGCCTGGAGTGGGCGGGCTTCTTTTCTTTCTAGTTTTACGACCCCTCAGGTTTCCACCTGTGCTGACATGGCTGAGGTTTTACAATAGTCCTGAAAGAGTTACAAGCAGCCGGGTAGAAATTCCAGACTTCTTTCTTTTTTCTTTTTTTTACCCCCCTTTTCTTTTTTTCTCTCTCTTTTACTGGAAGGGTGGGGTGGGGGCTGTAGTTATTGTGGAGCATTTGTCAGGCAGCCAGTTGCAGAGGCAGGGCCAACTGGTGATTTATGGTAACATCTGCAAGATGCAAAGCTCTTGTATATGCTTTTAATCATACAAAGAGCTAGAGATCGAAAAGAGATGGGCTGATGGAGGTTTATGGAGTCCATGCTGGGATTCACACTGATGGCAACTCGTGTGAACGTCACACACGGCCAGGGGATTTCTCCAGCTCAGTGTTTCCAGGCTGAATTTGGCACTGGTGTGTTTTTGCCAAGCAAGTGCTGTTTCTCTTGTCTGATACGGTCAGTAGATTCTCTGCAGGCTTGAAGATAATCTGCAATGATTGAAATGTTTGGCTACATAAAAGGATAACCCAAATGGACAGCCAGGAAAGGTGAAAACCTTCCAAGAAAACAGCACTACACAAATCTCTCTGGATTCATCTGTCAGCAGTTGAGAAGTCAGAGTGAGTGTGACCTTACATACCAACAATCCAGGGTCACCTCATTTTTTAAATCTGTATTCTAGTATCGACGAAGCATATATAATCCTGGAAAAACAGCTCAGCAGTCGTAAATTTCAGACACCAATCCCTGAGCAGCTTTCCCGAGCTTCATAATAGAGGAATAATCATTTCTATGAGCCGCCTGTAGCTATTTAATATAATAAACATCTGTCTGCATGTCACCACATCTGGTAATAATGAAAGCAAATTAGCTACAAAATTCAGGGTGTCTGGCAGTTTGATAAGAACATGGCATGCTAAATTCATTTTCTTGGCTCAGACCCTGGGGGGTCGAGAGCAACGATGACCTAAGGAGCTGAACCTAGATCGGCATGCGACTGCTATTGTGTATACAGTACAGTCTGAAAATGGAGATCAGAGTCTGATCTGAGACCAGGATTAGTGAGCTCCAATGTTTGTCTGCCAGTCATTGGTGGTCTGGAGGAACAGTCAGCTTCCTGTCTCGTTTCTCTGGACACAGAATCAAAGAGGGGAAATTATTCTGCAATCTGGCGGGTGTTTCCCCCGGCTGGAAATGGGAAGGTTGTCACTGACTGCTGGAGACTTCTGGATACACAGTCTTGTTTTTTTTTTTTTTGTTAGAGTGGGAACCTTCCATGCCTCAGTCGCTTGTTAGGCCACAAATTGTTTTTTGGTTGCAGCAATTTCAGAGACTTTAGGAGTAAATAAACCATTCTGAGGGGAATTACATCCACCCACTTAATTGTAACATGCATAGTGTAAAACCTTGCTTTCAAGAGGCAGATCACATATTGTTGATAAGAAGACTTGAATCCACCAGACCAGCTGTAAAATACTAAAGTGGAGTTAAAGTTGTTCCCTCTGTTACAGGAAAGGACCTCGAGCACAGCAGTTGGGGTGAAAAAAACCTTGAGAATTTCTTGCTGTCAGCAGACTTGAATCTGAGCTTTTTAACATAATTCTTGCAGGATTTTATAGGTTGTGAAAAAGGTTGTTTTCCATCAGCCTAGCTGGCCTATCTCGTCACCAGCCAAAGATATATACTGAAAACTCCAGTGAGATAGATGCGGATATTCCATCAGCTGTATTTAGCAGGTAGAAAATGGTGGCTTTTAATAATAATCAAAAACTATTTATCAAAGATGGATGAAGCCACAGCGATAGAACCCACTGTCTTGTGGACCACAAAATTGCCCCAAGCATTTTGGATATGAACATTTTGGTGTTTAGGGGCCAGAAATTAGGAAAAGGTCCAGTAGTAGGCTATCGGCTAACGTCCGTTAGCTTGGTTTTAGAAATGTGAGCGCATAGACTGTATGGGTGTGTTTCAAACATACCAGCCAATTTCCTATTCATAAAATACTGAGAAGATTTTCTATTTGTACTCTATTGACTACACAGAAAGTTGCAATTTGCTGAATAATAACATTAAAAATACTACCAACACCACAAATATGATTGGGAGATTGAGGACGCTGAGTTTGGTTAATCAAGGCAGTGTCTAATGGAAACCTAGCAGCTGCCAGCACTCACTTGTTACCTAAAGCAGTATGGCTTGCTATGTGGTTAATTGTACTAACAGACCTCTCAGGTCTGTGGTCCATTTTGGATAAGTGAAATTTGATTATATGTATCTATTTCATAGCAACAATTAGCAGTAATAAGTGTTGGATGTGTACACTTTATTGCACTTTGTTAATCGAGCTTGTTTCAATTAACTGATTACTTAGTGCTACACCCTCAAAAAAAAAAAAGACTGGCAAGAGGCTAATTTCCCAGTTGAAACGTGAAGTCCAAAAACTAAAGGTGATGTCACAGTAGCTAAGTCTAACTTTATTCATTTTCTATATTTTATTTCTGCTCTGTGATTTAACATGGAGTCAACAGATGGGCACACTTTTAAAGCCAGCATGGTAAACTCTGAATCTGCTGGAAAGGTTTTATATGTCTGTCATGCATGGCTTGGGAATGCTTTGGGATACCCCAGGATGAACTGGAAAGTGTTGCTGAGAGGGGGAGAGGGACTTCTGGAATACCTTGGCTCGTGCACCTCCCCCGTGACCTGACTTTCGGTAACTGGAAGACAACAAATAGATGGATGATGACTGTATACTGTATCAATCATGATTTGTGTTTTCATTTTCTACAGAGATCTAAAAGATCTCTAGACAGGAATATCTGTAATGTTCTGCAAAACACAAAGCCCGTTGTGTACCACGGTCAACTTGGGTGCACCAGGGCCAGCGTGGAAGCTACTAACTGAAATATGTTACTTTACAATGCAAAAGATTTCTACTGTTTATGCACAGATTTTGCAACAAAAGACAAAGCAAAAGTTGCCAAGATAACTCTCCAGATTTCCAAACTTCTCTTCTAAAGTACTTCTAAGTATTGTGCAGTGTTTGGGTATCTGATGCACATTCATAGTCATAAATCTACCATTCAAACTAGATTTTTTTCCCCTTTCTACTTCTTCTTTTTCTTCACCACTACATCTCCTGAAAGTACATTTTCTCTTCTGTTCCAACATCTGTTTATGAATGCCTTACATACAGCACCAGATCACCATATATCATCGAGCTCACGCAAAGGTTTGACTATTTACTTGCAAAACAATAAAATGTGACACTCCTATAAATATCACCACATTTTGTCGAACAAGAAGTGTAATCAGAATCCACTGAGTTTATCATTTATCACTCCCCAGTCCCATTTTATCCATGCTTCAGGCCGTGTTTGTGAGAAGTACTTTTGTGAAGTGAACTAGCTCGGCTCTGCGCTGACTTTAGATTATTAGACAAAAGTGGACCAGTCCTTGAATGTTGCTTCAGCAGCAAAAGCACGGCAGCTGCTTCCCAGGTGTTTGGATGTGTGTGGCTCCACCATCTTGTCTTAATCGCAGCCTCCTCGAAGAACTGGCAAGACTTCCAACAAACCCCCTCATTCCTTTAGACTGGGGTAAAAGCATACAAACCAGACCAGCGTAGCCAACAGCCAGGTGTACTTAAACATTAGTCAACCAGAAGGATGAGAGAGAAATAACACATCCTATGAAAGCAAGAGTCTACATCAGTGTTTCCATACACAAACTGAGTGCATGAATCCAAAGAACTTTACGGTGAACATGACTACAAGAAAAGCAGTCAGTTTCACTGCTTTCCTCTACAATGCTTTTCACACAGTAGACCGAGTGCAAGACTAAAGTTACTGCTCCTGAATAGGGGATCTGATTAAATCCTCTTCCAAACTGCCGGCACCACCATCGTGAATCTTCCATTTCATAAACACACAGCTCCACTGTGGCAGCCAGGGAGCCGCAAGACAAGTTCCAAGTGCAAGTTTCAACAGCTAGCCCGGTGCACAAGCACACCTTTTTTCCTCATGTTGAAGAGGAGAGGCCTGAAACAACAAACCGCCAGGCAAGAAGGGCTGGGGGGATTAGGGGAGGGGGATGAGTCATCCAGCAAACAGAGAGTCTAGTATGGAGTAAGGTATATTGTGCCATACTGTTCTAACGGCAGTTTGTGGGTTTAATGCAAATTACATGTTGTTACTTAGTTATAAGCACCGTTATTTAAAGAGCTATTATTAATGATAGGCTACTGGCCCCTATCATAGTTTCTGCTGGTTTATCTTTTTGTATGACATTAACACTTTGTTTTCCTTGATACTTTGCCTGCTAAGCTGAGGGTGGAGGGGTATTAACAACATTTCGGACTTACAAGATTTATTTGTGTGGTGCAGGATGGGTCTCTTCAGTATCCAGACATAAAAACGTATAAGCCAATAAAAGGAGGCAAAACCCATATGGAAAAGATATATATAAATCTTATAAAGTTTGTATCTGTCTTGTGTGAAACTTGTATGAAAAGCATATAAGTGTGAAAACAGATATAAGATCCCTTGAAAAATTATATAATGAAACTTGTATGTTTTGGATTCTTACTAAAACAATGTATGAAAGTAATGTGAAAGTGGCCACTTTCATGAGTAAATCATGTAAGCCTTATATGATTTACTCATGAAAGTGGCCACTTTCATGAGTAATCACATATAAGTTTTTACTATTTCTTTTCCGTATGGGAAGGCCAGTATTCTTCCAGTGACACATGCCGTCTTCTCGTTTCAATATTTATTAGCTCTGACTCTAATACAGTCCACTCATGCAGGATTTATGGCCCCGCATTGATCTTCTTTGTTTGCTTTTTGGCTACGTAGAGCGACAGAGGGATTTTGAGAATTCTCATACATTTCGGTTTTTTTGAGCAGTTCACCAAAAAACCAACAGCATGTAGCCCCATGGTGATGACACTGTGAGTAAATTTAATGGCGATTGGTTTAAAAGTTGGCTTGAACATGAAAGCAAACCACAGTGGAGTTGACTACAAAGAAGGATTAAAAAAACAAAACAAAACGCCATCAAAGATCAAACAGGCACACACGAAAAGCATGGAGAATGGCTGCTGTCGGCAGTTTAGGTTGTTGTTTCTAACACTCAGTTTCACTCTGACACAAAGAAGGGTTTTCTTTTGGCAAAATATGACTTCTGCCCTTTCTGTGGTATGCCACAAATCCAAAGTATCAGCGACAACCGAAGAGCAGCCCACCTCGTGGGTTCAAGGCTCACTTTGATAGACAGCTACAACACATAGATACTGGTCTGCAAAGCTTTGTTAGTGTGGCACACCCAAAATGCATGGCCACTTTTGTGTTAATCATTTAATTAATTTATTTAATTTGTTTATCAGTTATTTTCTGTGGCTATTAATATCCAAAATGACTTTGACAACATGACCAACCTAACCAGTGCATTATTTTGTCACATAAACTGTATAGAAAGTACAAAGAAATGGAGCAACACCCCAGGCGGAACTATTATTCCAAGACAGGTGCAACCCGGTTGCTTTAGGGGGATGGACTTCCGCCCACGAGTCAGATGCAATCTGAGAGGCAAACCGAGTGCACTGTCTTCATTGCTCCTGAACTTTACCTGTGTTTGCAGGTTGGTACCTGGTAAAGAAATACTACCACTGTTTGTACATAACAATGTTTTATCTCCATGTTAACTTGTGAAGAAGTAGAACAGTACCTGTAACACTTATGGGCACTGCCGGGCGGTCGACTCGCATCAGTGTGAGACAGCGGGGTCAGGCTGCGCAGGCCGCTAGCAGAAATGGCGCGGTAATGTTTTGTATTGTATTGTGGGTCGTAGCGCCCAGAGCGTTGTCTTGTAGGAAGGTCATTCATATAGATTTATTTTCTTTTCATTATGAAAGTTGGTACTCCCGCACACTTTACTATTCTATATAAAGTTTATGATACAAAGATGTTTTATTGTTAAAGTGTCATTGAGGTTTGGAAAAGTATAAAGCTGTTTAATATGTGGGTGTTAATGACATGTGAAATAGAAAGAGGTTGCCCATGCTATGCAAAAGTGAGTTTCATCCTCAGTGTGCTGTAAATGTGTGTCTAATTCTGCTCAATTTCAGTATTCAGAATCTGTACAGTCGTATATTGCTGTAAATTCATTGTAGATTACAGTGGCTTCCAACTGCTTAAGTAAGAGCAGGTGTGTAATTTGTTTTGCTTAGACTGAGCGATCGCGTGAAGTACATGTAAAATAGTGGAACGTGTAGAGTGTGAATTCATTTATTTTTCTACTTGTGACTTTGGGGAAATGGACAGATATGGACACTGGGACTGAAAAAGTCATGCACACGTGGATATTGTTAATGCTGTTCATGTTTATTGAAACTTGAATAAGAGATGCAATCTGAGAGGCAAACCGAGTGCACTGTCTTCATTGCTCCTGAACTTTACCTGTGTTTGCAGGGATTTCTTCTTTGTTATTGTGGCACCATTCCTGGGGCCCATAACAAATTGTGGGGGCTCGTCCGGGATCCACTTCCTGTTGAGTCTTCTAAGGAAGAGGGTCCAGAGATACTAGAACCAGAAAGTCAACGTGAGATGGCATCGCTGTAGCCGAGACGACAGCTGGTGGGTGTCCACAAAGAGAAGTCAAGATCTGTACAAGGGTCTTCACTCCACCAACGGAACTGCACCTCTGTGTCTCATTAGATGAAGCTCTTCATGGCAGCAGCGCGCAAGGAGCTGGTTTGGAGCATCAAAAAGAACTTGTATAAGCTTTCAGGTGCAGAAGCCTATCAGCTCGCAAGGGACCTGGTCACAGACAGCCAGAGTAGTGAATTAGAGTCCACTGATGAAGAAGGTTGTGTGGATTGCATTATTAACTATATGCAGTCAGATGCTTTGTTAAATTCTGAGGATGAGGGAATGAGTCAGTTGCTGGTGCTAAATGATCTTGTATGCAGTATGGTTGAAAATCGTGGCCTATTGAACACTGCTAATGGGGTGGCGCAGCCACTGGAGTCACCAGTTGTTAGTGCTAAGACAGTCGAGCGCACTACAGTGACACATGCTACCTTAGGCCAGTTACCACCAGTTACTAACACTCAACAGCATACCACCCCCTTACTTTCCATCCCCAGAGAGCCTACAACATCACAGCAGACTGACTTTGGTGCACAGGCTCGCACCACCAACCCAGCCTAGAATCATAAATGATGAGCGGGGTGGAGAGCCACAGCATTTTAGAAATGCAAGTAACACACATCCTAGTGGGGCACACAGTATAGGTGACCCAGTAACACATGCAGCAATACCTCACCCCTCATCACATGTAACCACTGAGAGAATGGTTTCCTTAAAGGACCTCTCTTACCTCCAACGGAGGGAATTTAAGGTACATGGTGGCCAGATTGGGGACCACAATGCTGACATAACTTACAGCAGCATGTGTAAACAGATAGATGAAGGCATTAGAGAGGGTTTCACAGAGACTGAGGTTATCCGGGGTGTACTGAGAATTGTAAAGCCAGGTGTCTTCAAGGATATGCTCATCAACAAAGATGAAATCACTGTGAATGAACTCAAGGGCTTTCTCAGATCACACCTGGGTGAAAAGGACAGCACTGAATTGTTCCAAGAGCTTATGTGTGCAAGACAGAGTGAACAAGAAACCCCACAACTGTTCTTGTACCGCATGATTGGACTCAAACAGAAGATCCTGTTCCAATCAAAACAGGTCAGTACAGACATTCGTTATGAACCCAAAACTATTCAGGAAGTCTTTCTTCACAGTATCTACCAAGGCCTGGGCACAAAACATACTGACATCAGACAGCAACTAAGGCCACTCCTTTCAAACAGCGACGTCACTGATGAGGAGATTCTCAGCCAGGTTATGAAGATGATTAGCGATGAAAATGAACACCAGCGTAGGTTAGGTCATGCCCCCCGTCAAAAGACAACACATACACATAGTGTCCAGGTGGAAGGAGGAGATGTGAGTGCAAACAGTGGGGATAATGATGCGATCCAACAGCTTAGTGCACAAGTAGAGGCTTTGACTAACATGGTTGCGACTTTAATGGGCCAACAAGCGGCAGCTATTCATACAACCCAATCAAAGACTGCACCTGTCCAAACGCCAGGCCAGGACCAATTCCATGGCACCCAACCTCTTGTTAACCAGGCACCCACTCCTCCACCAAGTCAACCTTCAGCTGCAGATGTCATCCAGGGAAGGACGGACGTTGTTTTGCTGTGCTGTATTTTAATGTGAAGTGTACATATTTATTTTTTATATTGCATGCATTGGTTATATTTTGTGCAGTGTTTTATTTAGTTTGCATGTTTTAGTTATCGTCAAATTGTCCTGGAGAGACTCCGCCCTTTTCCCCGTTTTGACTAATTGGACACACCTGAAGAGGAAAGGAAAGGTAATTTACAGAGTGCTCAATGACACATAAAAGGGTTGGAGCCGGTGTTCAACAGAGGATGCAACACGAAGAATGCGAGACAGACAGAGGAAAGACACAGACGATCAGAGGGGAGAGCGAGAGACGATCAGAGAGTAGAGATGATCAGATGAAGCAGATGACCAGCGACTGGAGAGTGAGAGATGACCAGCGACTGGGGAGGAAAAGAGATTACCAGCGACTGGAGAGCGAGAGATGACCAGCGACTGGGGAGGAAAAGAGATTACCAGTGACTAGGGACGCGTAGCAGCAGTCAAGTGGCAATAACGACAAGAGCCAGCTCGTGCACTGCGGGAGAACAGAAGCAGTGAGACCGCGGTGCCGATTGCAGTTTAAGGAAGCGGCGGGTGGAGTTGAGAGTTCTGCCCTCCCAGGTAAGTCTTTGACTTATCCTTTTTTATAAAGTAAACTGCCAAAGGAATAGTGACTGCCGCTCCCTCCCTTTCTTCAGTGCACCAGGACGTGGAATGCGAGGAGGAAGGCGAGGACTCTGCTGGGTTTCCCTCTTTTATTACTACGCTGGATTTCTTAGTTTTTCTGTGACTTTTAGGCCGTGGTGGATTCCACTGGACTTTTAATGTTGTGTGTTATTGATTTTTATTGTGTCTTCCCTTGGCCAAGGTTGTTTTAATTCATTTTACCTTTTTAACTATTTAAATATAATAAATTATATTTTTAATTCTACAGTTTTTGTATCGTGTGCTTTTCCCTCGGCGGCTCCACTGCTCTGCCCGCTTTGAGGAAGGTTTCCTTCCTTTTAAAAAACACAAACCATCTTGGAAACATAATCAGCCTTTCCGCTCCGTTACACAAGGAGAGGTAAAATACCCAGCTGCACCAAATGTATGCAGCAAGGCTCAGAAAACTGTAATCACTGCTTTGTGTGTGGGGATGCCGGGCATAGGGCAATTGGCTGTTTAAAACGAACCAACCAGCCGGGAAACGGGAGCCGGTCTCTGTTGAGGAACAGACAGAGACCATCCCAAATCCCCAGTCCCACTCAGTAATGCCCACTAGCAAACTGAGACGTTTGAAGGGAAAGGAAAAAAAACGCTGCAAAGAAGAAAGCCAGCCCTCCCCACCGAAAAGCCAAGCAGTTACTGACAGTACAGCCCGAACAGTGCCATTGATTGGTAAAAAGAGCCTACTAAATTGTTTTGTCAACGGCTATGCTGTGACAGTACTATTTGATACTGGCACACAAGTGAGCATCATTGATAGATCCTGGAAGGAGATGTTCATTCCCCAATATGCAGTGAGGCCCTTACAAGAACTTCTTGATCCTGGGGAAAGCCTTGACCTGTGTGCAGCAAATGGACAGCCAATCCCATATGATGGGTGGGTGGAGCTAACAGTTAATCTCCCGTGGAACACCGATCCCAACCTTACAATGGAAGTACCCTTCCTAATCAGCCAGCTCCCCCTCCCCCAGCCACTACTGGGAGCCAATGTCCTCCAAGGGATGATTAATAGTCATAAGTGTGATGCAGATGCACACACTATGATCCTCAGCCTTCTCCGCAAAGCCCTAGGAGTGGAGGAGGAACAGGCAAGAGCCATGGTCAACTTTATCAATCTGCAGAAAGAGTCAAACCACAGTATAACCACCATTAGGGTAGGGAAGGAAAATGTTTATGTTCCACCTGGTAAAACGGTAAATGTGCGATGTAAAGTACCATCTACCTTTGACATTTCCAACCCTGTTGTCCTGTATGAGCCACTAGAGGATAGCGCCACGCTAGAGCAGCTGAGTGTGGGGGAAGGATTGTTGGAAATCAGTAACACCAAACAACCATTTGTTAGAGTGCCAATTTCCAACCACACAAACCAAGTAATCACTCTGCCAAAGAGGTCCCAACTTGGCTCCATCCAACATGTTGCCAAAGTTCTGGAGCCAGGCGAACAGGACGTTGGAGATGGGGGTTCAACACAAGCTTGTGTATTGAAGGCTGAAGTTAATGTGGCCTCTCCTGGTACTCCCCCTGCTGACCTGTGGCGACCACCGGTTGACCTCAGTCACCTTAGTTCAGAACAGCAGAGAATAGTCGAGAAAATGTTGAATGAGGAATCAGCTGCTTTTGCACGGGACGGCAGTGACATTGGATGTATACCCTCTCTCCAAATGTCAGACTCAAAGATGACACCCCAGTCCAAAAGGCTTATGCGTCAGTCCCAAAGCCATTGTACAGGGAGGTTAAAGAATATATACAGGAGTTGCTTGTGAAGGGGTGGATTGTAAAATCACACTCGCCATATGCTGCCCCTATTGTTTGTGTGAGAAAGAAAGACGGATCATTGCGCCTGTGCATTGATTACCGGCTTCTCAACAAAAAGACTGTGCCAGATCGGCACCCCCTCCCCCGCATACAGTACCTGATTGACTCACTCGGAGGCTACAGGTGGTTTTCCATCCTAGATCAGGGCAAGGCTTACCACCAAGGCTTTATCGCGGAGGGGTCCAGGCACCTGACTGCATTTACCACCCCATGGGGCTTATATGAGTGGGTCAGGATCCCGTTTGGCCTTTCTAATGCACCAGCAGCCTTCCAAAGAAGCATGGAGGAAATGTTGGACACACTCAGGGATGAGTGTTGCATCCCTTATCTGGATGATGTGCTATGTTTCTCCAGGTCCTTTGAGGAACATGTTGAGGTCTTGCGGCGTGTACTTCAAGCTCTGCAACGCCATGGAGTTAAGCTCCGCCCTGAGAAATGTGAGCTACTCCGCAAAGAGGTTAGGTATGTAGGCCGCCTGGTGTCGGCAGATGGAGTGAGGATAGACCCAAAGGACCTAGAGGCAGTACAGGCGCTAAAGCAAAAAGCCCCTCAAACAGTCGGTGATGTCAGGCGGCTACTGGGTTTTCTGAGCTACTACCGGGCTTATGTGCAGGACTTCTCCCGCATAGCCAGACCGCTTTATGAATTGCTCAAGACAAACCCCAGCCCACCTCTAACTAACCTTGTAAGAGAAAAGGGGAAGGGGCCGCAGTTATCTTCACAGACTCCAGTAGAGTGGGGCAGCCAACACCAACAGATTCTTGAGCGTCTCATAGACATTCTAACAAGCCCACCAGTGCTAGCCTACCCAGACTTTGATCACCCTTTCATACTGCACACAGACGCGTCCCAACAGGGCCTGGGGGCGGTCCTGTACCAGAAACAAGATGATAAGATGAGGGTGATAGGTTATGGGTCACGCACACTGACCCCAGCAGAACAGAATTACCACCTCCATAGTGGGAAACTGGAGTTTCTGGCCTTGAATTGATGTGCGCATGCGCCAACCAGCGTGCAGCCTGTTACAGTCAAATAATTTCCCCCAGGGATCAATAAAGTATTCTGATTCTGATTCTGATTCTGAAATGGGCAGTATGTGAAAAATTTGTCGACTACCTGTACTATGCGCCCCATTTCACGGTCTTCACGGACAACAACCCCCTGACCTACATTATGAGCACAGCCAAGCTCAATGCTGTGGGTCATCGCTGGGGCAGCTTGCCGATTTCCATTTTGAAATCAGGTATCGGCCAGGCAAACAGAACATTGATGCAGACACGCTTTCACGCTGTCCACTTGATATCAGTGTTTTTATGGATCAGTGCTCAGAAAGACTACCAGAAGAGGCAGTGTGTGCCACTTGGGAGGGAACTAGGACTGCAGAAAAAGGGGATGTAGCATGGGTGGCAGCCCTCAACATAGACACATGCAGACACTGGAACATTTCCAGTCATCAGCTGCAAAGAGCTCTCAGATGAGCAGCGGAAAGATCCTGTTATCAGCAAAATGTTAGAGTTAAAGGAGAATAACAGAGATCTAACTGATGAGGTTTGGAGAACATTGGACAAGTCCACAAGGAAATTGTCACGAGAATGGAAAAAAAAAAAAAAGAGAATGGAGTAGGCTGCAGGTGGAAAATGGCTTACTCTATAGGAAGACTCCCAGCCGAAAGCAGTTAGTCCTGCCTGCCATCTACAAACAAACTGTCCTCTCACACCTCCATGACAACATGGGACATGTTGGCGTGGAAAGAGTCCTTAGCCTAGTAAGAGATCGCTTTTATTGGCCCTTTATGAAGAGAGAGGTTGAGGAATATATCACCAGACAATGTCGTTGCATTAAGCAAAAAAAGCCAGCCTTACCTGACAGGGCACCTATGGGGAGCCTTACATCGAGCTCGCCCCTAGAGCTCGTATGCATTGACTTTCTGCACCTTGAGACCAGCCGGGGTGGGTACGAATACATACTGGTTGTAGTCGACCACTTCACCAGATTCGCACAAGCATACCCCACTAAAAACAAGGCTGGAAAGACCGCTGCGGAGCGAATCTTCGGTGACTTCATCCTACGGTTTGGCTATCCAGCTAAGCTTCACCATGATCAGGGCCGGGAGTTTGAGAATGAGTTGTTTAGGACTCTCAGGCAATTGGCTGGTGTAAACCATTCTAGGACTTCCCCATACCATCCACAGGGCAACCCTGCAGAGAGGTTCAATCGGACTCTGCTACAAATGCTCAGGACGTTGGGCGAGAAAGAGAGAGAGAACTGGAAAGATCACCTGTCTCACGTTGTGCACGCATACAACTGCACCAAACATGAGTCCACTGGGTTTTCTCCATATTACCTCCTTTATGGTCGCCATCCACGTCTCCCCGTCGATCTCCTCTTTGGGTTGGTAGCTGAGGACGAGGCCGACACTCCAAGTGGATATGCAAAACGATGGAAGGAGAAAATGATCGAAGCATACAAGATAGCCAGCACGAACAGCCAACATTCGAGTGCCAAAGGCAAGCGCTATTATGACAAACGGAACAGGGGTGTAACCCTACAACCAGGTGACAGGGTTCTTGTTCGCAACGTTGCAGAAAGGGGAGGTCCATGCAAACTGAAACCCTATTGGGAGAAAACTATCTACATTGTCAGAGAGCAGGTTGGTGACAACTCAGTTTATAAGGTCAGCCCTGAAAACAGAGGTCACCATACTCGCACCCTCCACAGAAATTTGTTGCTTCAAGTTAATGATCTACCAGCAGACATTACAGATGATCGCATGCCTGATAGACCGCCAAGGGCAAAAGGAAAGTCAAATCAGCCACGTGAAACGGTCGACCAAATAGAGGCTGGTGATGTAAGTGGATCTGAAACAGATGAGGAGGCACCTTGTTACTGGCTGCGGGTACCCAGAGAATCATTAAGGACCAATCGGGACATTCCTAATCAGGTCCCAGTGAGCGGGTCATTGGTAAGTCCTGAGACACCTGGTGACATGCAGGGTGGCGATGTTCCTATGGGATCAGAGTTTGACCGAGTGAGTGTAGGAGAGATGGAGCAGGAGAGAGAGAATGACATTTCGCCCCCTGTGGAGGAACCAGAGTTTGGCGAAGAGCAGCTGGCGCCCCAGACCAATGACTCCAGTGAAAACACTCAAGGGTCTCAACCTGAACCTCAGCCCGTACTAAGGAGATCTACAAGGCAGAGGAGACCTGGCCAGATACTGACCTATTCTTCCCTTGGCCAGCCAACGTATCAGCCACGTCTTGCTGTTAGTTCTGTGGGTGTACAGCCAGTGTTCTATATGCACCAGTGTCCACAATCGTACTGGCATTCAGTCCAACCCATCCATATTATGCCTGGTGTACACTCCGCTGTCACTTGCCCGATCTGCTGCTGAGTTTAAGACGGGCATAGGACCTTGGGTACATATAGTGTTGGGTATTCAGAAAATGTAGAAAATCATTGCACACCCATATGTATTTGTAATTTGTGAGTATATTGAGTGAAGAGTTAAAGCTTGATTCAGAGTTAATGGAAGTTTACACTGTTAATTGCAAGTGTCGGGAGCCACTTTTGTTTGTAGGGGAGTGTGTGGCACACCCAAAATGCATGGCCACTTTTGTGTTAATCATTTAATTAATTTATTTAATTTGTTTATCAGTTATTTTCTGTGGCTATTAATATCCAAAATGACTTTGACAACATGACCAACCTAACCAGTGCATTATTTTGTCACATAAACTGTATAGAAGGTACAAAGAAATGGAGCAACACCCCAGGCGGAACTATTATTCCAAGACAGGTGCAACCCGGTTGCTTTAGGGGGATGGACTTCCGCCCACGAGTCAGATGCAATCTGAGAGGCAAACCGAGTGCACTGTCTTCATTGCTCCTGAACTTTACCTGTGTTTGCAGGTTGGTACCTGGTAAAGAAATACTACCACTGTTTGTACATAACAATGTTTTATCTCCATGTTAACTTGTGAAGAAGTAGAACAGTACCTGTAACACTTATGGGCACTGCCGCGCGGTCGACTCGCATCAGTGTGAGACAGCGGGGTCAGGCTGCGCAGGCCGCTAGCAGAAATGGCGCGGTAATGTTTTGTATTGTGGGTCGTAGCGCCCAGAGCGTTGTCTTGTAGGAAGGTCATTCATATAGATTTATTTTCTTTTCATTATGAAAGTTGGTACTCCCGCACACTTTACTATTCTATATAAAGTTTATGATACAAAGATGTTTTATTGTTAAAGTGTCATTGAGGTTTGGAAAAGTATAAAGCTGTTTAATATGTGAGTGTTAATGACATGTGAAATAGAAAGAGGTTGCCCATGCTATGCAAAAGTGAGTTTCATCCTCAGTGTGCTGTAAATGTGTGTCTAATTCTGCTCAATTTCAGTATTCAGAATCTGTACAGTCGTATATTGCTGTAAATTCATTGTAGATTACAGTGGCTTCCAACTGCTTAAGTAAGAGCAGGTGTGTACTTTTGTTTTGCTTAGACTGAGCGATCGCATGAAGTACATGTAAAATAGTGGAACGTGTAGAGTGTGAATTCATTTATTTTTCTACTTGTGACTTTGGGGAAATGGACAGATATGGACACTGGGACTGAAAAAGTCATGCACACGTGGATATTGTTAATGCTGTTCATGTTTATTGAAACTTGAATAAGAGATGCAATCTGAGAGGCAAACCGAGTGCACTGTCTTCATTGCTCCTGAACTTTACCTGTGTTTGCAGGGATTTCTTCTTTGTTATTGTGGCACCATTCCTGGGGCCCGTAACATTAGCATCTGTTACCAGCTTACAATCACGATGGGCTCAACTATGCTGAAAACATTCCTCTGAGAATCTGGTTCATATTGACATGACGGCATCATACAGTTAATGCAGATTTGCATCCCTGTTGCACCATATCCCGAAGTTTCTCTTTTGGATTGAGATCTGGTAAACATGGAAACCATTTTATTAACAGTGAGCTTATTTTTTTCAAGAGGCCAGTTTGAGCTTTGTGCATCTTGCTGGAAGCACCATTGGAAGATGGATGCACTGTGGTCATAAAGGGATTGACATGGTCAGCAATACTCAGGCTTTTGTGTCTAAATGGGTTTAACTCTTCAAACCCTAACCCGTCGTTAGCGACGGGTTAGGGTTTAAGCAGTAGTGGCAACTCCAGGCCTCAAGGGCCGGTGTCCTGCAGGTTCTAGATCTCACCCTGGGTCAACACCCATCCATCCATCCATCTTCTTCCACTTTATCTGGGGAATGGGTCGCGGGGGCAGCAGCCTAAGCAGACAAGCCCAGACCTCCCTCTCCCCAGCCACCTCCTCCAGCTTATCCGGGGGAACACCAAGGCGTTCCCAGGCCAGCCGAGAGATATAATCTCTCCAGCGTGTCCTGGGTCTTCCCCGGGGCCTCCTCCCGGTGGGACATGCCCTCACCCGGGAGGCGCCCAGGAGGCATCCTTGTCAGATGCCCGAACCACCTCAGCTGGCTCCTTTCGATGTGGAGGAGCAGCGGCTCTACTCTGAGCCCCTCCCGGATGGCTGAACTTCTTACCTTATCTCTAATGGAGAGGCCAGCCACCCTTCGGAGGAAGCCCATTTCCGCCGCTTGTATCCGCGATCTCGTTCTTTCGGTCACTACCCACAGCTCATGGCCATAGGTGAGGGTAGGGACGTAGATCGACCGGTAAATTGAGAGCTTCGCTTTTACACTCAGCTCCCTCCTCACCACGACGGACCGGTGCAGCGTCCGCATCACCAATCCATCTGTTGATCTCCGGCTCCCTTCTCCCATCACTCGCGAACAAGACCCCGAGATACTTGAACTCCTCCACTTGGGGCAGGAACTCATCCCCGACCCGGAGTGGGCACTCCACCCTTTTCTGGCTGAGAACCATGGCCTCAGATTTGGGTCAACACACCTGAATCAAATGATTAGTTCATCACCAGGCCTCTGGAGAGTTTCGAGACATGTTGAGGAGGTAATTTAGCCATTTAAATCAGCTGTGTTGGATCATAGATCTAAAACCTGCAGGACACCGGCCCTTGAGGCCTGGAGTTGCCCACCCCTGATTTAAAGGGTTAAATGGTGCTGAGTTGGTACAAAGGGGCTCAAAGCGTGCCAAGAAAATATCCCCCTACTATTACATCACCACCAGCCTGAATAGCTGATATGAGCCAGGATGGATTCATGCTTTCATGTTGTTTACAATAAATTCTGACCCTACCATCTGAATGTGGCAGCAGATATCAAGACTTTTCCATTCTTCTCTTCATCTTTGTGAGCCCGTGTGAACTGTAACCTGTTCCCTGTTCTGAGCTGACAGGACTGGCGTTGTGGTCTTCTGTTGCTGTAGTCCGTCTACTTCAAATCTGAGCTATTGTACATTCAGAGATAATTCTCTGCATATGTTGGTTGTAACGAGGTTATTTGAGTTACTGTTGCCTTCTTCCCAACTCGAAGCAGCCTGGCCATTCTCCTCTTACATCAAAAATAATAATAATGGATTGCATTTATAGAGCGCTTTTCAAGGCACCCAAGGTGCTTTACAATTCCACTATTCATTCACTACAAGCTACAGTTGTAGCCACAGCTGCCCTGGGGCAGACTGACAGAAGCGAGGCTGCCATATTGCGCCATCGGCCCCTCTGGCCAACACCAGTAGGGTAAAGTGTCTTGCCCAAGGACACAACAACCAGGACAGAGAGCCCGGGGATCGAACCGGCAACCTTCCAGTTACAGGTGCGCTTCCCAACCCCCTGAGCCACAGGATATTTTCTCCTTTTCTGACTATTTTTCGTAAACCCAAGAGACGTGTGGGGAAAATCCCAGCAGGCCAGCAATTTCTGAAATACTCAAGTGATTTTGAGTCGCATTTTAATCACCTTTGCTCCCCATTCTGATGCTCAACTTCAGCAGGGTATCTTGTCTACATGCCTTAATGGACTGAGTTGCTGCTGTGTGATTGTTTGGCCAGATATTTGTATTAATGAGCAGCTGAACAGGTGTACCTAATAAAGTGGCTGGTGAATATCCCAATATGGCACTGAAACATGAATTTGTATGATTACGGTACTATGAAAGTCAATAAACAGTAATACCCAGTTGTTCCCAAGCTGTTTCTGGAGTCAGACCGTGATACTTAACAGTTAAATATCCTCTCTGTGTGGGGGGGCTCACTGATGACAGACCTAGACTGTCCTTGGTGGTTTGTGGTTCTAAAAAAAAAAACAGACTGGGTATAAAAGCCAGCATTAACCTCCCACCCCCCGACATATGCCACATGGCCACACCTCCATCTCTTGCAAGATGAAGCGAGTAACATCGTGAAGCCTTCAATGAATTTAGCAGCACACATTTAGGTGTTTTTATTGTTTACATAATGTATGTGCAAAACAATGCTTCATTCAAAGCTGGAATAAGTGAATAGGCAGAGCTGCAAAGTACTCAAAATGTAAGCAAAAATAATGAAATCTTTTTTATATACAATTTACAAAATATAATAAACTTTGATAAAAAAATGTATATATTGATCTTTAATATTTAACGGAATCTGTATCCTCAACAACAGCTGGTAATATGTTTCTTTTTCTTTCTGCAGGAACATTAAATTGTCCTTTACATTCACTCGTTGTCCACATGAGGAGTCCTTTTATTGCAAAAGTGTACATTCAGTGAGGTAGAAATGTTCTTTTTTTGGGTTGTTCTCTTCATGAAAAACACTAGCTCACTGGAGCTCAGTCACTCAGCTAAGTGCTCGATAGACACTGTGAGGTGGAATCAGTCCGCGTGTTGTCAAATGGCTGTTCATACACACTGTTGCTCTGCTCTGATGAAGAGTCGTTGAACTCCTTGTGGTCTGACTCTGCATCCGGAGCAGTATAAGGATTCTCGTGCAGAGTTATGCCATTCTGTGTTACTGACAGTGGGGTGAATCCTGGATGAAGGTCCTGAGGCCTCCAATTGGGAGCTTTCCCAAATGTTCCTGAGTGAAAATGTGCAACAAGAAGTCAGGCCGGAGCACAGGAAATTCTGAAGTAAGAACGGTTTGGGAAACATGAATTTAAGACCTACCCATGAAGGTGTTGCAGGGGGAGAGACATTCATTAGGTCTCCCATAATCAACCGTATCCCCCTCCTCCACTGATGAACGATGGTCGCTCTGATGGTAGGAGGAAGCATGATGCAAACTAGCATTGGGAAGCTGGGTCAGGACAGTGGACGAGCAGAGGTCAAAATGCTCGGTCAGGAAGTAGTCCCTCCTTTTAGAGTTTGTCAGGCTGCCGTTGTAGGAGTCCATACAAGCTGACCTTTGGTCAGTGGAACAACCTGAAGGGTTTGAAAAACAGTCAGAATCTTTATAAAGAGTCTGAGATTTTTAAAGTACGTCACATACACTTGAATAGATTTTTATAGCTGAACAACAGTAATGTTGCCAGACTATTTTGCAGACCTGTGAAGACTTCAGTTGGGTCAGTCAAGTACATGTTATCTCTCTGAAGCAGTGAGCCAATTGGACCTTGGTAATGGCAAAGCAGAGGATCAATGGCCACTTCCATGTCCACTTCACTTCCTGTATCCAAATGACAAAGACCTGTCAGGACAAATGAATGGGCTCGACTAAAAAACCCTACTGTTTCTACAGCTTTCCCTTTGGAAACAAAGAAGAAAAGGCAGCTTTTTACCGATCATTTCTTTGGGCTGCAGATAGAAACCACTAATAGAAGACGTCATGTACTGATGGCTGCTACCGCTCTCAGACGGTATATAACCATCCTGTCGGTCTGCTAATGTGCCCTGAGAGGACAGGTAGCTGGGGATGTCGGCAGGCAGGTTGGTCTCATCTAAAGCATAAGAACACTTGATTAAGTTTTGCTTTCATTATTATATATTAAATATGCAAGGAAAAAGAAATCAGGTACTGAATGATAATTAAATAAGCCCCATGAACTGACCTGTGTTGGTGACACTGCAGTCTTCATTCCTTCGACGGGTGTGGTAGATGATGACTACCCAAACCAGGGAAGTACCAACCACACAACACACCACCGCTATGATGACGATGCCTACTGTGGTCCACCCATCATCGTCAGATCCTGCCCCAGCTCCAATACCCACCCCAACGACGCCCTGTGCTCCAGAGTCGCAGTTGGGATTCGGCACAACCGTCAGTCGAACGTTGCCCCTCTCTGTGCCCAGAGTGTTGGACATCTCACAAGTATACTTTCCTGCATCTGCCTCTGCGGCGTCAACAATGATAAGGAGTTGGTTGGCAGCTGCGAAGAAGTGGCGCTCTGTAACCACTAATGGACTGTCATCTTTGGTCCAGTTCAGCTTTGGGGGAGGACTACCGCCAGCAATGCACTGAAGGACGGCGGTCTCGCCTTTGGCCACGGTGCGATCCATGAGTGGACGGAGAAATGACGGTGTTTCTGTAAGACAAGCACAAGAATAGAGTTTAAATGGGCCAACAACTTCTACATATAAGACTTTGGACCTGAAATTGGTGCCTTTCTCTCACCTAGAACTGTGAGTGTAGCATTTGCAGAAATGGCTCCAGCTGTGTTTTGAGCTGTGCAGCTATAAACGCCAATGTCTTCAGTCTTGACATCCACTATGAAAAAGACATCATCCTCAGGCATGACATGCATCCGGCGTTCACGGGCGGCAGGAAAGTCGGTGCCTCCATCTTTCTGCCAGGCGATCTGGGGGGAAGGGTGGCCAACAGCAGCACACTCCAGCCTAGCCGTTGCCCCGGCGCGGATACTCAAGTCCATCGGTGTCTTCGTGAAGGAAGGGAGCACTGGAAAAAGACCAAAATACATTCTGATTAGGCTGTTTAGGATCTTTAAAGGTGCGTGCCCATAAAATGACACATCCCACTCCAAACTCACTGTGGACGGTGAGTCTGGCCTTGGTAGAATACGAAGATCCAAAATGGTTGGAGATCACACACTGATACCTCCCCTCGCTGGAGAACTCGACGTTTCGGAGCTGCAATGTGGTCGTATACTCCGTCACCTCCGTCTCACCTCCTGCTCCCCCCTGCACCCGTAGGTGGGCCTGGTTGTGGATCTCCGCATCATTAAGGACCTCATTGTCTTTTTTCCAGGCGAAGGTCATCGGCGAGTCGCTTGAGCTGGCCGCAGAGCACACAAACGTCACATTGGCGCCTTTGAGGGCCGATTGGGTTTCCGGCTGCACAGTGATCTGAGGCTTTGGAAAATCCTCTGTGTGAATAAGAAAAAGGAATTTTTGAGCTGCAAGTACATATATAAATATATAACGTGTTTATATTTTCTTAGCTCATTCCAATTTCCCATTTTTTAAGATTTTGGATTTTAATAACTGACATTATATCCTCAGTTGCAGAAGGTTTGAGGACCTCCTATATCTCTTAATCAAGAAAGTCTTTCAGATAACTTTTTAATTGTCAGGTTAAACGACACCTTGCAGATCAGGGGCCCGTTCTTCGTACCGCGCTAAGTGAGTTAGCTGGATGAGATTGTTGACGATTTCGCGTGATCCTGGATCGTTCGGTTCCCCGAAGCCCATCCGGGACTTGCTGTCATAGCAACAGAGCCGTAAGCGTAAACCTGCTGGGGAGCAGGTTTACTTTATGTAAACAGGATTAGATCGCGGCCACGCAGGTATGTCCGCGTCATTCATACAAAAGCAACAGCGATATTCCACCACTGTTTCACTATAAATAAATAACATCAATGTAACTAAAGATAATGCAGCACTTGATCCTTTTATTGATTTCACACAGATACATACAGGTCATTCCCTAAAAAAGGGAAATGTACTATTAACATTCTATTACATGTATGTGATTATTACAGATGTAATTCATATTTCAGAGTAGTAATTGTAAATTACTTCGTGTAATCAAGATGAGAGACCACGGCTATAAAAGCGAAGGTGGATTTGGGAAGTCTGTCGCAGTCATATCCTGTCCGTTTACGCGAGCAACCCATTGCGGAAGGTGCAAGATTGATAAGGAGAGTCCTCAGAATTCAGCGTATATTGCGGGACAGACAGGATCCTTTAGCTCAGCGCGACAGTGTGCTCATAGAGAGATATCGATTTTCCCGTGAGGGTATTATTCACTTAACCAACTTGTTGACGAGGGGGTGCAGGACCACCACCTGTCTTTTTTTGCTCTGCCCCTTTTCTTGGTTGCTGTTATGAACAAACAAACAGATTATTCCAGGGTCTCTTTCCAAGAGACGACAATCAATATAAGTGATAAATATTACCATTCTGTAGAATATTCTTATATTTCACTTTTACTTGTTCCCATGTTCTAGTGGGTCCTGTTGTGGCTCTAATGTGAAAGGGGATATAATATAACATATTATAATATAATATAATGTAATATAATATTGGATAATATGGTGTGATATGATAAATCTACCCTACCGCCTACTGGTGTTGGCCAGAGGGGCCGATGGCGCGATATGGCAGCCTGGCTTCTGTCAGTCTGCCCCAGGGCAGCTGTGGCTACAACCGTAGCTGCCTCCACCAGTGTGTGAATGTGAGAGTGAATGAATAGTGGCATTGTAAAGCGCTTTGGGTGCCTTGAAAAGCGCTATATAAATCCACTCCATTATTATTGTTATTATTGAATTACTTACGAGTTTAATTTGTCAGCAACTTTCTGCCAGCCCTCTCTCCTTGCTTTTGCAGCCTTTGCAGTGTTCCCTTGCGTTTTAATTAAACTCTGAAACTCCTGAAATCCCTCACTCAAGAGTTCTTGCTCTGCTGCCGAAAAATACCGAGCGCGCTCCTTCGACATTTTCGCCGACCAATCAAAGGGTTGCCGATCAATGTTTCTACTATCGATGCGTAGCCCCTGTTGGGCCACCCAGTGATCTCACATTACTTCATCCAGCTATACTAATCGTCAACAACGGGTGTGTTCGAGGAACCGGAATAGCGAGCTCAGAGTTAGCGCGATGATTTGGTCTTGGATGTTTCATTTGATCTTGGATGTAGTAAGCGACGTACGAAGCACAGGGCCCAGCTCTGATATGATGTTATGTTTTGTTAGTCCTTATCATTATTTTAAAGAGCCAAGACACGAGCGTAAATCTTAGGATTTTATTTGTAACTAAGTGCAGATGGGGCCCTGGAGGAAAAACGTAGTAAACTTCTATCATATTCCTTCTCGAAACCCAGAAGTCAAGGAGGAAAATACCCAACAATCTGGGCCAGTCTGTGAGTGGAAAACCTGTCGTGGATAAATGGCTGTTTCTCAGACATTATGGGACATTTGTGTCAAGGTCTCGCACCAAGTGGAAGCATCACTCACCACACACAAACTCCTCCTGGCGGACGGCGAACACGCTCCTGCCCTGCAGCATTTGCGGGTGGGCGCAGCTGGCATTGACGCAGTACAGGAAGGTTTGTTCTGCCACCCAGATGGGTAGCCACTTCAGCTGGCAGTCGCACAGGAGGCTGGAGGTGTTTAGACGCCTGCCGGGGGGAGAAGATACCAGAAGCGTTTAATTCACTTTGCAGTAATATTTAGAATGGCTGGTAGTCTGCGTTTCCTCACACAGCCGATGAAGGTAAAGCCGTGTGTCAAATAAAGACCACAGTGGAATCTACAGAGGGAGATTTTTATCAGTACAAGACCATCGGTTTGTGTATATGAATCAGGTAAATGTAGAGTGTTTTTCTTAGGAGAAGTGAATACGTTTAGGAAAAAAATAAGATTCATATATTGTTTGGTATTTATACTGGATATTTAATGTAGATATAGACGAACAGACATACTAAAATATCACCTAAAATCCAACTACAATGCACCTGTTTTCTTTAGGAAACATTAATCCGGTGTACTGTGTATGTAATTTGTCAAGACTTGCACTGAATTTGAATAAATTTAAAGATTGCTTTGCTTGGGTTTTTCAGCGAAAGCTATCCTATATTGAAGGACACAAAGAAAACCGTGAACCCGTTATTAACACTGGAGTAAGCACTGTTTGCTGCAGACTTTTCCCAGCAGACCATAATGAGTTTCACCTGGTGTTCTGTCCCACATCAACATTGGAAACACTAACTGAAGCTGCCCGTAGACACTTACAGCTCCTGCAGGTTCTTCATCTGGGAGAAGGCGTTCGCTTGGATGGACATGATGGCGTTATTACTCAAATCTCTGCGGAGCGGAAAGAGAGAAGAAAATTAGGGCCGCTAAGATCCCCACACAAAGATGGCAGCTTTTTCTGCCGACATCAGCCGTGTGGAGCGAAGGCTACAAAAACTTCAATCGAGTGAAGAAAAAGTCTGGGCTCCAGAACAATAAAACTCTGTGCAGCAGTTTGCTGCATTAATCAAGAGAGGCCCAACGCTGGGCTGCTTTTGAGCTTTGGCAACGGCTGGGAAAAAACTCTAATTAGAATCAAATGCAGCTGTTGCACCACCATCCCCAACACACACACATTTACACACACAGACTTATCTCCACTTGCCTCAGTGATCGATATAGTCTGGCACACATGTAAAGATACTAATGGCAGAGTTTTCTTCTTGATTCCACATCAAAGCGGAGGAATGGGAGAAGAAACAAACAGCCTCTCTGTCTTAGTGTGATTCACCCTGGTTAGTTTACAGCTCGGACTTTTGGAAACAATCAGTGAAACACGAGGCCGACTCACAGGTGCTGCAGCGCGTCCAGGCCTGAGAAAGACTTCTTGGTCACCGAGCGGATCTGGTTCCTCTGCAGAAATCTGGGAAAACAACAAAAGTCTTATCAATTTCCAACCTCACTTTTGACTCGGTGACCTTACATTGTTTGTGTTCCACTAGGATTATGGCAAAATGATCCCACACTCACAGTTTTTTCAGCTTGTCCAAAGCAGAGAAAGGTCCATTCATGTCTTCGATAGTCCAGGAGATTTCATTATTTTGGAGATCCCTTTCAGGAGAAGCAAACATAAAAAGCACTTTAAAAAAAAAGGAAGAAAAAAAATCCACACCCAGAAAACAACTGCGCTTGTGATGTTAATAAAACTTTATGTGGCTTTACATTTCGCGTGATGGAGGGAAAATGCTCGAGATGTTAAAATTACAAAGTGGCCCCGTGCCCAAACAGGAAGTTGCATCTTGGCCGTGGTGGCACTTTTTAAAAGTCTGCTTTGGCATTTCTGTGTTGCATAGTGGAAAAAAGTTTTACAAGGAAGCTCGGCAATATAAGCTGTGCTTCATTTCATTCGAGGGGATGATATATTCCACGTGCAATTTAAATCTGTACGTGATCATCCCCAAAGGAGTTTACCAAAATCTTAACATACACAAAGACACTTTGTTTATTCTAAAATGGACCAAAACCAACATATCCTTCTATATTTACTGGTTAAGCTCGCCTGACATTAATTGCTTATTTTGCTATGTCCTTGTGAGTTTACATATTTCAGCCATTTTCAGCGTTATATTACGTTGGCTTTGTGGAAACAACTCAAGTAGCTAGCAAGTCTAGTCTCTACATGCGAACTACTTCAGTGAGAACATTAAGTTTCCACTCAATGTTTGAGTTAGAACTTTGAACTTCAGAATTACTCCCGTGGGAATAGAAATAAAACACGAGGTTGAAAAAAAAGAAACATTACACAGAAAAAAAAATGTCTCTTTGAAATCGAGAGACTGTAACCAACTGTTGATGTTGATGAAACATTTTCTGCTACCAAAACTAAAAATTCCTGGAAAAAATATGGTTACATTTATCCTGCTATCCACAGAAAGAAAAATACACGCAAAACAACTAAATACACAGTTTTAGGGTATGAACATCAGTAAAAGCAAAGCATTTCCCTGAGAAATTGCCTGCTTTGATCCCCGAGCGGCTTTCCTGCTTTCAAACAGTTCTTTTTCTCCTCGACACGCCTGCTAGGGCTGATACAAACTGAGGAAGTATGTATGTGTGCGTGTGTGTGTGTGTGTGTGTGTGTGTGTGTGTGTGTGTGTGTGTGTGTGTGTGTGTGTAGGGGGCATTTGGTTTGAAGGCCTGAAGCAATCTACATCTAACTAGGTGCACACCTGCCCTACGATGACCTAAGGAAGACATTTGGTTCTAGTTAAAAAGGCCTAACTGGGAAAAATGTTAGGGAGCCTCTCTGTGGGAACAGGGGACGATGGGTGTATGGTGTGTATGTGTGTGGGGAGGAGGGGGGTGTTGAGGTTGGGTTTGTGGCTCTCTGAAGGTTTTTTTTCTTTCTTTCTTTTATACAAGCTGTGTTTTTTTTCCCTAGCACGGAGAACCTGAAAAGAAAAGTTTGAAATCTATTTTGCCTCGATATGTATGCCAATGAACTTTGGGTTAAGACTGGGTAGGTAAGGATTTTCTAAGTGTTCGAGCAATTTAAACGAAACATGATTAGTGGTACTGCTGTTTTTAGAAAGGTAGAGAAATGAAACATTCAGAACAACAGTGTGAATAACGTTCTACACGATGATCTAGAAACTACTTACAGTAATCAGTGCTAGATGTCAAGCAGTAATCACATTACATTTACTTACATTACATTAATTTTTGTTTGTAGTGCAAGAGGGCAAGACAATAAAGTGCAAACCGTGATTAGGCCACGAAAGACTATCCACTGCTGCTAACACAAAACTGACACTTTGCTTGCTCTTGCAAAGCATAGTAGGCATAAAATGCATTTTATGGTAACATAATATGGCTGCTGATCCCAGCCAAAATTTGATTTGTCTTTTAAACTTAAATAAAAGATCATGTGCATGTTCTTATTTTATATAAGGATTTATGTGTGGGCACGGAGCAGCAGGTTTATAATTTTAACTTGCAAACATGTAACAATTCATCTCAGGTATAGACAGTATAAGAGATGCACGTAGATGCCGTGACACCATCCATTGGTTCATGCAGTCCTGTTTTAAAGTATCCAGATTAGCGTTTTTACCATCTGCACCTTGGCTTCCAAAACCAAAAAGACCTAGTTGTTTATTCAGTATGGCCCGAAATGACTTAATACTCATAAGCTCATCAGGAAAGAAGACTGACAGTCTTATTGTAACCCCGGCTATCACCATGGTGTGGTCGTCTCATGGAGGGCAGCTTGTACTGTCTATCATCTCGGGCCATGTAAAAGCAAAATATAAGTCAACAAGCTGTGTAAGAAATTACTCTTGTTAAGAGAGTAAGGCACTACTTAGTCAACAGTGAATACAACTTACAGCATCTGCAGGTTGGAGAGACCACGGAAAGCTCCATCAGCGATAAAGCTCACGCGGTTGTTTCCAACGTCAAGCCTGTCAAGCACGCCGAGATTTGCGAATCCCGATTCGTCCAGCCTGGACAGGTGATTGGAGGACAGGTTGCTATGGGAAAAACAAGAAGGTAATAATAAATACATTTCTGCAAAGCGCTGATTACAAACTGGCTCGGCTGTTGTGATGCTTCATGTTTCATATTTTTAAAAAACAAACAAAACAGAACTGCCATTTTTTTTACTCTTTATATTTCCAGACCAACCTTATCTCCAATCAGTCTGCAGAGATCAAATTTTGCATCAAAAAAGAATTTGTGAATCACTCCGAATATACTTTTTTTTCCCTCAAAGTAAACTCTGATGAGAACAAATCAAGATAGCTGAACACGTTCACAACCCACAGGCGACTTGTTTACTCTCAGGCTTGTGTGATAAGAGCGAAAAAAAAGTGGGGAAAGAGAGGGAGGAAGAAGGAAGAAAAGAAAAAAACAAGCTATTCGTGAAAAAAAGCTCCAGACATGGCGAACACTAAAACAACAACCACAACAAAGGAAATTCAATCCGCTCGCAGGAACGTGCGTTGATGGCTTGAGAAATCAATTTTGTGGGTATTTCAAAGAAACGAAAATGCAACTAATAATGGAATTTCCAAAAAAAACAAACAACTAACGGGACTTCCAGAGGCCAATGTTTTGGCTCAAGTGACAGCAGAGCAGAAAGGAGGCAAAGGGGTGTGTAATATTTTGGCAGTGCTTTAATGTTGGCACTGACTGGCAGAGCACAAGAGACACTGCTTTGTCTACGTGTGTGTGTGTGTGTGTGTGTGTGTGTGTGTGTGTGTGTGTGTGTGTGTGTGTCGGGTTCGGGGTGTATTGGCGACGGGAGGAACTGGAGTGTGAGGAAGGGCAGGCGGGAGTGCCAGAGAGGAGGAGAGGGCAACACGGAGAAGTGTTGGGAGTTCAGAGTGTGAATAGAAAGTGGGGGGAAATATCCAGAGGGACGGCAGGGAAAGAGAAAAAAAAGGTGGACTCACAGCTCACTGAGTTTCGGGCAGGGCTCCCAGGCGTCAGATTTGATCTTGCTGATGGTGTTGTGGCTGAGGTGGAGCTGCTGCAGAGACAGCAGGCCGTACAGCCAGCCTTTGCTAACCTCTGTCAGGTTGTTGTAGTCCAGCTGCCTGCACACACACACGTGCACACACACAGTGAGACTTTATTCTGCAAACAACATTACCTTTCAGGAATAAAACATATCACAAAAAATGCTTACAGGACTTCCATATTACTGAGACCCCAGAAACATCCGTCCATCAGGCGGTTGAGGCTGTTTCTCTGTATCTTCAAGGAGCGAAGACTTGGGAGGTGTTGGAACGTCAGCCCATCCACCCTGCGAATCCGGTTTCTGCTCAGTTCTCTGAAACGCACGCAGAAAGTTTAAAGTGGAAACAGGACTCAAACTATTTTCACAGTGAAAAGCAGTACAAGCATGCCCCGCGCTCACACTACAACTCAGTCGAGGAGGACAGCTCTATTGTCGAGGTGTCACCAGCATGCATCTCTCACCACAGGTGGATACACTATACTGCTAATGGTAATCACGTCCATGGCCACAAGTGGATGAAATCAATCTCTCAGGCATGGAGACTGCTTCTACAAACATTCGTGAAAGAATGGGTCGCTCCCAGGAGCTCAGTGAATTCCAATGTGGTACCACGATAGCAACCTGTGCAACAAGTCAGGTCGTGGAATATGGCAATAGAGTGGGCGAGCTTCCTTCAGGTGGAATTTAGTATAAAGAGACTGCCTGTGGATTTTCCACATGAGCCCAACATGGCAAGTGACAGGCGATGTCCAAAATTGGGAAACCAATACCAAAATAATCTAGATGGATAAACAGCCCTTAGAAGCCAGAGGAAAATGTGGAATTATGGGGCAACAAAATTTGGGAACACCTCGATGGTGGCTGGGATGGGGGACATCTGGGCTTTTCTGTTTAGACTATTACCCCGATGACCCAGAGCCGTAAGTCCTACAGATGGATGGATGGTCAAACTGTCTAGCAAGCCTTTGTCATTTTTTTGCTTACAGATGCTGTAGGTGAGGCAGAGTGAAGATCTTGGGTCCTATGTTGGAGAGGCGGTTGCGGTTGAGCCGGAGAACCTGCAGCGTGCTCGACAGATTGGTAAAGCAGCCAGGCTCCAGAGAGGATAACCGATTGTTGTTGAGGAACCTGAAAAAGGAAGATATGCTTGTAAAATCTGCTTTAAATAAAAATGTACTGCAGAAAAACTGCAATATCTACTGTTGAACTAGATGGAGTGATTAAACCTGCCTACATTTAGTGTGCATCTGCAAGCTGCTTTGCAATCCACCTCCGCCCATTTTCATGCCATCTCTGACTAATAACTGTCATCTCTGTTGTGATCAAATGTATTGTGTTATGTGCCGACTGACTGCTGTGGGGTCCCAGAACAGAAATATGCTGCCAAATATAAATGACTACAGCTGGAAACACCACCTTTCTTTGGCTCTGAATGAATGAGTTTCATGACAGCGCCATGCTTGTGCTCTGATCTGAATGTTTTTCTTAAGATAAAGAAAATCATAACACTCACAAGTTCTTGAGAGGCAGAGCAGGGAAGGAGCCGGACTTTATTTCCACAACATTGTTGTTACTGAGGTCGAGGGTTTCCAGGGCAAGAAAGGGCCGGAGCTGAGCCTCGGAGATCGCAGTGATCTTGTTGTTTGCTCTGAAAATACAGACACCATTGCTCCAATAAATGACAAAAACATCATGTATTTGGCTAGCGGTGCGCATCGGTTTCACATTTCCAGATACACAAGCACTCGCGTTCCCAAAATTCGGCTGCGGAATTAAAAAATGACAAATTCTCGCGCTCTTAAAGCTTAAACTTACCACCCAACATGAAGTTATGTCATCTTTTTTTTCTGCTGAGGTTGCACGCGCATTTCATAAAAAAAGCCAACAAATTATTCAATATGATTAATGTTGCTGCTCTTCACACCAAATAAGCTTTCACTTTACTGATGTGTTATTTTGTTTATAAGGTAATTACCAACAAGGTATTTAAAAAAGTAACCTGCCAATTACTTGGCTGATGAATACCATTCCCTCAGTGAAAGCATGCCTCAGCAGAGGCCAGCAATTTCCTGAGCTGCACGCCTCCTAAATTGCAGTGCAGGGACTGCTTAGTTATAAACAGAGCCTCTACAGTGCCCTCTTTGTGCATGAGACTCTGCACCAGAGAGGGAGAGAGCAAGTGGAATGGAGGGGGGGGTTTCCCTCCAAAGCAGCAGACTACAGGCCTAGTTTTCATTACTTACAGTCCCTCCTCCAGCTACACCTTGCTGACCAGGAGAGAGGTTTTCCTGAAGCCTCTTTCCAGCAGCCAAAAAAAAAAGAAAAGAAGCAAGGACAGTTTTATAATTTAGGTTTAATATGAGATGCGGTGCCATTAATGTTTAACCAATGCAAATTAGCTGAACCTGCATCACATTGCTATGAAACTGTGGTGTGCTGCAGATTCATAGAACTGGGTGGGAACTGCAACACCTTTTTGTAAACTTCTCATTCACGGGGTGATATGATGGGAAGCAAAGAGTCGGGAGAGATGGAGGAGTTTGGCGGGCATGGAGGCTACGTCCACACTAATACATTTTCGTTTGAAAGCGCATCTTTTTCTCTCCGTGTTGGCCTTTTGTCCTCACTGAGACGGCGTTTTTGGTCAAGGAAAACTGAGCTTTTTGAAAAAGCACTCCAAAGTGGATACATTTGAAAATGCTGTCACAGTGTAGACTGCAAAAATGGGGGCTTTTCGAAAACCTTGACACATTTTAGTCATGTGATGCAGTCATGTGACCAATTCAACCAAGATGGCGGACGGCATCGTAAAGCAGTTGTTTTGTTTGCTCTCAATTTTGACAGCCATAAAAAAGATTAAGGTTCAAGGTTCATTATTTGTCACATGCATAGTTATACAAGTATAACACACAGTGAAATGTAGCCTGACACGCTCCTCGACATGTGCAAAAATTGGGGGGGGGGGGGGGGGTGTAGAGGAAGAACATATATATATATATATATATATATATATATATATATACACATATAGTATATACACTGGGTGAA
Organism: Copadichromis virginalis; assembly: GCF_057382275.1. Classification (NCBI taxonomy): domain Eukaryota; kingdom Metazoa; phylum Chordata; class Actinopteri; order Cichliformes; family Cichlidae; genus Copadichromis; species Copadichromis virginalis. Next base: position 37,716,296 of record NC_140634.1, read on the forward strand.
TGTGCAGTAGTAGCAGCAAGCAGGTGAATTCTGTACATTAATATGAATAGACATCTGACTATTTTACAGGATAGACAATATAAACATATTTAAAATTAAAGGAATTGAAATGTACATTGTGCCTTGGTTTAGTGTCTGGAAGAGTCCTGACTCAGTCAATTATAGATGATGTGAGAGGGCGGGTGTGTGTGTTTAGGGCCCGGGTGGCTTGGGGATAGAAGCTCCTCTTGAGTCTCTCTGTCCTTGCCTGGAAGATGCGGAACCTTCTACCAGATTGCAGAAGTTGGAACAGTTTGTTGCCAGGATGGGACGGGTCCTTCAGTATCTGCGCTGCTCTAGTCCGGCATCTCCTGGTGTAGGTGTCCTGAAGCGGGGGGAGAGCAATCCTGCAGCAGCGTTCTGCTGTACGGATCACTCTCTGGAGAGCTTTATGGTCCTTCACACAGCTGTTGTACCTGCTCCAGAGAGCTTTTCTTCAAATTCTTTAATTCTCACTCGCTTTTGCAACTTTGTAACCCATTAAAAAAACTCAGTGCTTTTCCTCAACATTTTACCACGATGTTTCAAAGAGCTGGAAAGTAAATAAGCAGCAGATGGAAATGACACAGGTCGAGTACAGTGAAGGAACGTAAGCATTTCTGGTCGTTTCAGCGTGGATGAAGAACTGTTCGGAAACGATTGAAAATAGTGTGGACGCGGAGCGTTTTTAAATCAAAACACCATTTTCAAATTTATCCAGATTAGCGTAGACGTAGCCGGAGACTCATATGTTCATGAAACACATGAAAACATTGCTCCATTAAACTGTCACACAGAATGGCGAGCGTGCCTTCACTTTCTTTTCTTGTTCCACTTTTTTCGAATTTGTCCGGTCTTCTTCCTCTCATCCCAAACCAGTCACGGCAGATTGCCGCCCCTCCCTGAGCCTGGGTTTGCTGAAGGTTTCTTCCTGTTAAAAGGGGGTTTTCCCTTCCCACTGTCGCCAAGTCCTTTCTCAAAAGCAGTCGTCTGATTGTTAGGGTTTCCTCTGTATTATTGTGGGGTCTTTACCTTACAAAATAAAGTGCATAGATGTGACTGTTGTCATGACTTGGTGCTATATAATTAAAATTCAACTGAACTGAATTGTCAAACCTAAACATGTGTTGCAGTGTGCACGAACTACATCATTACCGAAGTAAAACACATTGGCTCACTGTCAGCAACTTTTGTTTGGAGATTTGCAGCGAGCCTTCCGTGCATCACAGCCCTCGGGTCCCAAACAAAAGTGCCGCACACCACCTGTATCTCAGTTTTCATGTTCCCCTGACTGGTCGCTGAGAGAAGGAGGGCTGCCTGGTGAGACAGAACCAGTCTTTCCAGTTTTGCTCAGAGAGAGAGCTCAAACAGGGGACAGGTGGAGGGGCTCGGTGCCTGCTCCTCGCTCCCGGGGAAAGAGCTTAGCCTTCGATTTGACTGCTAGATGGTATCATCGCTGTCTCCCATGTAATTATTGCACAATCCTATCCGTTATTTCGCAGTAGAAAATATCTTCCGCTGTTCATCTTTAAACATTAACCCAACCGTGAACTCTCTGTGTGACTCTCTGTGCGACTGCATGCCCAGACAATTGCGGGACTGTACGTCGAGACCGTGCTTTCAGTCTCAACATCTGCACTGCCACTCAAAGAGTCCTTGCCACACACAAACAAACAGCGCTCTGTACACTTTAAATCCACTCACTCCAAACTTGTTCATTCAATCTAATGTGATTATGGAGTCATTACTAGTGTGATTGCAGGGCTTTGCTGCAGCTTCTGGAAGTCCGTGGAAGGCCAAGCATGTGTCAATAACAGCCCAATGGATGCTGAATACTGAGGAAATCTGCAATAATTATTAAACTATGGTAATGCCCCATGACAGCTGGGATAGGCTCCAGCACCCCCGCGACCCTGAAAAGGATAAGCGGAAGCGAATGGATGGATGGATGGATGGATGGGTAACGTTGTTGTTGCGCAGCTTTCATGGCTACAAAACGATTTAATCGCATGTAATGATCTTTTTTTCAAACCTTCTCAAATGCTTGCAATGTGCAATATAATCAGGTAAAGCCTTTTTATACTCACAGGCCTATTACACCAATAAGACAAAGGTTTCACACAAACTTATACCTGTCAGCACTTGTTGCATAGCTCGATAGTATTTCTGGCCTCAGCCGCCATCGAGCTGACCACATTTACTCACTGCAAAAACCTGAGATCCTCGTCGAGGCTTCTTATTGTTACTGTTCAGCAAAGCTCGCTGCAGTGACTGGCAAATAATACTTTTGGAGGGGGAAGTTCTTTAAATGGAAAGTTGCTTTTTTTTCTAAATGTATCTTGCCTGTGGTGTGTGTGTGTGTGTGTGTGTGTGTGTGTGTGTGTGTGTGTGTGTGTGTGTGTGGTATTTCCTATTGGAAAAAGAACAGAGTTTGCAGAAGCCATCTGATGACTCTCTCCCTCTCTGCAGTGGCGCCTGTAATGAAAACCAGCGCTGTGCTTCACTGTTGAGACGCCATATTAAGCTCCGCACATATCTGCATATCTCACTTAAATGGCAGATCATCTTAACACGTCAGTCAGTGAGAAGAACACACTGTGTTAACGTGAACTGAAGGACGCTTGTGTAGAACAAGGATGTCTTTAAGGCTGTACGTTTCTGCACTGCACAAAGTACTAAAACACATTGTTGTATTTCTTAAATTCTATCAAATACATAATGTTAGAATGCTGAATACCAATAGTGAACATAGTCAAATAGTAACAATTTCAGCTAAAACCTCCGGTTTCAGACTGCTCTAAGAACTCTGTTTCTGACACTTTTTTCTGCTCTTGGCTCTGTGTGACATCAGTAAGAGTGTATAACCCTAATATGGTCAACCTCTGACCTACACACAGGAGTTCTGCCCACAATCTGTAAATATATATTTTCTGGTGATGAGGGGCAGCCAATCAGAAGAAAGTTGGCTTAAAAAACAGAGTGGCCTTTCTCCGGCTACACATTCACAGGTATTTGTTTCAAACAAGTTCATTTTGAAAAACATCGTTGTCCACACGAAAAAGATGAGACTGTCAAGAACATGCCAAAGCAACTGGTGGCCATATATCCTTAAACATATACACATGTTTGCCAATTAAAAGCTTACAAAGACTAACACGGCACACAGTATTACATTAGTAAAAGAGATACAGGCACACTCCTTTTAAGATATAAGAGAAACTCTGATTTCTTTGTCTACATACAAACGTAGAAACAGAAGGAACCCTAGAAGGAGCTCAATTTTTAATTTTTAAATGTGGCTGAAAGGCCAAAACACAGAAAAAGTAACATTTAATAAAATGCCCGAGTATGCATGGACAGGGCCTAGGGTAGAGGAGCAAAAACTGCTTGTATCAGAAAGACGAACGAGGGCTGGTATACGGATTCCTCTCAACTATTAATCATACAATTCTACTTAAGCAGACCCCAACAACCAAAGTATGGAGCTGGAAGTGAGCATGGGTAAGAGCGAAAAAGACAACGACAACAAGAAACAAACTTTTAATCCCTCATTTAATTGCAGTTTCTCAAGTTTAACTGTCCATCAAACCATCTGGTTGAAGCACTGAGGCAGACATTTTTAACTTTGAGTTTAAAGAAACGCTACAGTGACACACTTTTCTAAATCTAACACAAATAGTGTATATTTGAAACCAGCTAACACAACTCACACTAACCTCACAGCCGTCTTCCTCACATAACAAAGCTGCCTCACATAACAAAGCTGCCATAGTCTTTTATCTGGAGTACAACCAACAACTCAATTAGCATCAAATCATGTTTAGCTTAACCCATACTCAGGCAAAAACAACTAAACACCTTGTAAAGGAATACCGCCGGGATTTTTAAAGAACAGATTCAACAAAACCCTGATTTATCAAAAGCAAACCAACAAACATTTTCATTAGCAGCTGAATCACATGAAAAATTCAACAAACAATTACTTTATCTGTGCCAATTTTGCTTTGGATCTCTTCATTTCAACAAGGTTCCCATTTCCTGAGGAACACAGAGGTTCACCTCCTTATACACCTAATCCAACCTGGAATCTCTGGTCATTTGTTGAACCCTCCTTGAACACAAGCAAAGGGATTTAGTGGTGGTGGGGTTCACCCCCTCCATAAATTCCTGGGAAATTGTTCAATTAATTAAACTGATCACGACTCAATTACTACCAGCTGCAGGGTTATTGCCGTTTGTTTTTACTCAGAGCAACGGGGTCAAAGAAGTCGACGAGAGCTGCCGCTATGTCTGACTGGCTGTTTGAATAAGTGGTATTCGATACCCCGAGGTCTTTCCCCCCCCTCTTTACAACCATCCCAGCTTGGAGAAACTAAAGGAGGGAGAGAAATTCTGGAAAAATATTTCACTGGAGGGAAAAATCACACACTGTGCCATTTCATCTGAAGGAGGAGGATGGCTAGTGAGAGAGCAAGTGTTCACTTCGTTTTCTTCTGCGTGAGCTCGTTTTCTTCACTCTGGTTTTTGCATATTTCAGATGAATTGTGCTTGACAACAATAACAGAGTTACAATGCGGTGTGTTTTGGGTTTGACAAATACGGGAGTTTTTGAATGCTGGCAAACCCGCTGATAACCACAGTTTTGCAATGTGATCTTTTTTAAGGCAAAATAGCCAGTATTTACTTAATTATATAGCACAGGCAATGTTTCACAGAACATTCTTTTATGTTTCTCAAATTAAAACAGACCTTGAACTGCATATTGTGAGCTTTTTGGTTAAAAAAAAAATTGTATGTCAGCAAAATAGGATTCATGAAGCTCCACGGCACTATCCACTTCCAGAAAATTAGCATGACAAACTGTAGCTATTAACTAGAATAGTTTGTTTAAATGAAAGACTGCTCAAAGATGGACGTAGCCCTGCGTGGGCGTTGCCATCTCATTGAGTTGAATACGACCGAGACAAAAGAGAGCTCACCTCACATTTACTTGCTAACGTGTTGTGATTGATAAGTTGTTAGCCAATGAGCATAACTTTGATATTTCTCCTTTCTGACTCTTAGAATTACCAAAATGTACAAAAATAAACTTCAATTTTTATTTAGCATGACCTAAAACTAGTGACTGAACCCATAAACTCATCAGGAGAATGTTTGCAAGAAGGAAAACAAGAGCTGTTTTCTTTTAAACCTTATGTCCTTTTGTAACCCCAGAAGTCGCCCCCTAGTGGCAATTAAATAGAATACAGTTTAAAGGTACTTCAACACTGGCTCCACCTCTCAAACCTGGAAGCTAGTTCCATCTGTTATACAGTTCATGGTTAAGACTAGCAGAAATGTGTATTAGCTAATATTAGCTACAGCTTCTCGCGCATCCTGTTTTTCACTAATTGTCAGCATTAAATGGTATGTTTTATTTCAAAAATGGCTCAAACATTTGCAAAACCATTTGCAGAATCATCCCAGCAGAGGCTCCAATCTGGCCCACTGCATGGCTTTGAACAATACGAAGGAGAGAATGAATTTTAACTTATGTTAACAAAATTTAACATCAGTTTCCTACTGATAAACACCTCCCCCTTGGCCATTCACACTAGACCAAAGTAATTATGTAATAGACAAACAATTCACATTCACTAAGTGCTTAGAAAGGGTTTTTAAAACAAACAAACAATGGATTCACAGTATAAATAAATATATCAGACATTTTCTCTGAATGAACAAAAACTTTCTGTTTTATAGTTACAGGACAGTCTCTGCAGTAGGTTACAGAACTTTTTCATTTACCATAGCAGCATTTTTAAATCATGAATAAAAACTAAGATGTACTGTTGCAGTCGCACTTGTTTACCTAAAATGTGTTAGCGATTAAATGTGTAGTTAAACTTCTTTACACTGACAGAAAACAGAGTTTCAGTGATCCGGCCCACTGAGGCTCAAACTGGGCTGTAATGTAAAATGAGTTTGACATCCCTGCTCTAAAGTATGAAGGGTTTTTGGGTTTTTGGATTTTAAAAAAAAGTCTACCCTACTCATGTTTCTGTGCTAAGAAACTTATAGCTGGAGGTGACGCTCCTGAGTGAAATCTGTAAACAAATTGTCAATTGACTGACTGAAGACTGCACGCCCTGTGGCGACCGCGGGGTTTCGTGTTGGGGCTTGATGAGGAGAAGGCCTCATCTAGCTCAGAGTGGAGGCACATTCCTCCACAGTAACTTCACTTTGGCTGGTTTTGAGAGACGTGCCACAGAAAGCAAATAAAATTGTTGCGGTTTCACACACTAATATCTGGCGTTGCCCCGAGAGCACGTATTGCACAACAATACTGGTTAAAATCTGACAGGGACCGACTACGACAAGTCAAATCGCCTTCTGCATACTCAGCATCACTCAAGCACACGAAGTGATCGTTCTCAACAAAAGTTAGAAAAACTGATACAACAAGACAATGTTAAAACTTGAAGCATTTTCTTCCAACTCTCTTTAAAGGACTGGACGTGACCCATCCACTTGGGATCACACCAAAAAAAAATTTTTTTTTTCACATGACAGATTTTCTTTCTTCCCAGTCTCACGTCACTGCCTCCAGTTTAAAAATACACCAACAAGCAGTGAAAGCCACCAAAAATTTTTTTTCCCCCATTTCTGCTGATGGCATTTGTCTCGAAACACGTGACCCGTCTGGGGCTGACTGCCATCTCTCTGACTGCCCCGTCTGGGAACCAGCTCAGTCAAATGGGTTGCTCTCTAGAGAGGAGGAGGAGGGGGAGGAACCACTTCCCCGCTCGCTAGTTTAACCAGCCATGACAGCCCCGGCGGAGAATTACCCTCCACACCACGCTGAGGTGAGAATCCAGAGAAGCTTTCGATTTAAAGGAAAGGTTTACTTACAGAATAAGAACTGTGATGTTTGAGGCGTAAGGGCCCAGATCTGGTATCTCCTCCAGTCCATTGTGGTTCAGCTTTCTGAATATATCATCAAAAAAGACACGGTGAAAGAAGAGTTAGAGACACACTGTTTTGGAAAAGCCCGAGTTTGCTCTGAAATGTGCTGCGAAACACGAGGCATACTCACATTTCTTTTAAATGTTGTAGTTTGGAAAACAAAGTGCTGTCGAGCACCTGCAATTTGTTGTGGCTCAGGTCCCTGCGGGAAAAAAAAAGAAGGAAAAATTAAGGGAAAAGTATACCCCACGCACTGTAGTTTTCAGCTGCTACAGTCTTACATTTGGGTCTGCGCAGCAAACATAATTACATACAAATTTGGTGTGTTATTGTGCCTTAAAACTGTGAACAGTGAAAGCGGATCAAAGAAAAACTCACTGTAATGTAACTACGAGGTTAAAGCTCCACGACGTAACAGAATGCTTAGAGTCGCAAATAAAGTCGCAAATTTTAAACAAAGTCCCTCGACTGGTTTGAATTTTAGTTCCAGTTGTTTTTAAGGGTGGGCGTGACTTTGGTTTCAAACCACAGGTATATCCCTTTGAAATACAGTCAAATAGCAGCAACATTAAGATTGTTTGAGGTGTTTTAGAGAAGTGCCCAATATTGGACAACATCTCAAAGCAAGAGAAAAAAAAAGTTCCAATACAACTTTTTCCCCTCTGAATGCTTCACAAGTTAAAAGGCTGCTTCTGACATTTGGTCTCTCCTTTGAAACACAGCAGAAAAAGCTGATGCCAAAACAGCTTCCTTCAAACCCAGACGTCAGCAGAGAAAGCCAAAAACCTACAACCTGATAACTTATTGTGTGTGTGCGTGTGTGTGTGTGTGGTGTGGTGGGGGGGGGGAGTAAAAGGGACGAGTGGAGTCGGCAGAGGTTTGTTAGTAACTGAGTCTCTGTCCGGACGTCTTTGTTGGTGTCTGGACTCGTAAATCCCTTTTTTCTGACTTCGATATTTACAAATCCTGAAAATCAAATCTAACATGTATTGAACATGTACTTTCAGTGTTATTTAGTTGTGTAGTTGACCTCAAAAACCCCTAGCAATCACAACTCCTCTAAAGTTTTGACAATTTTGGAAACTCCTGAATATAATACTCTATTTAGAAGTATGAGTATGAGTATGTTTGTTTTAGTCTTGAATATTGCTCAATTTGATCTGGTCTATGTCTTGGTTTTGTCTGAGCCCCATTTGGATGGAGGCCTGGCTCAAAACGAGCCTGGTCTTGGACTCGTCTGAAGCAGCTTTGGCTGCAGCTCACTCGGGGTGAGACTCTTGTTTTTGCTGCCTGTTTTTTTGAAAAGGAGCCTGAAAACCAGCTCAAGAAATCTGGCAAGCAGAGCCTCGTGCGCCATAAAGCACTGGAGTTATTGATGCTGCTGCGCACGATCGACGCTGTGGTGCCAGACACTTTTTTCTTTTTTTTTTACACCTCCCCTCCTCCTCTTCGCCCCCCTTACCTCCCTCATCTGGAATCCATCAAGCAGCTCTGGAAGGAGGGGGAGAACCTAACAACTGCTAATGTATTCTCAATGCCGGGAAAAGTGAGAGAGACGCCTTTCATACGCCTGAAACACCCCTGTTGAATTTTCTGGGGCCTGTTTTTGTTCTTTGGTGGAAAGTTTCTCAAGCCACTCAACCAGAGTTTTACTCTAACTAACCTCCTTCACCCCCTCCCCCCATTTTTTTCCTCCAAGCATGCAGCTGTGTGTTGTTGTTGTTGTTGTTACAGCTCCAGCGCTGGGGGCCATAAGGGAAAGGTGCCCTATCATACTCCTGAGATAAACCGTGAGTAGCCATGACACTTTCATATCCCTCACAAAGCAGGCTCTGAGAGGAGCAAGATAACAGGCAGTGCTGCGTGCAGGCTGCACAACTATATCTGCTGGGCTGGTGAAAATGTACTTATCACTCACTAAAGAAAATGAATGAGCTACTCTACACACTACAAGAGCTGTCATTAACATTTTACAATAAAAGGGGAAATAACAAGATTTCAAATTAAATATGACAACTGTTTCTCTAACGATGCATAAACACCACAAGTTAGCCACAAGTTTCTGATTCTGAAATCTGACTGTCACATCACAAACTACAGTTAAACTTAAATTATTCTCAGCTTTAAAATACCAACCACAAAAAATAGGATTTTGGAAGGCATGTAGCAACTACTGGCTTTCAGATTTTAGACACCACACTAAGGAATTAGCTAAGTAGCAAACAGATTTAGCATCAGCTATAATGGAACGTGACTTTTAAGAAAATGTTCTTATGGTTTCTACCTGGTCAAATGAATGTCTCAGTAAAGTTATCCAATAAATGTTTAATCAAATATACACTATTTGTCACATTTCAAATGTCATAGAAAAACTAATAGTTTAACTGGCTAGCAGCTGGGGTTCACTAGTTTTAGCTAGTTAAACTCATCAGGTACTGTACTACTAATTTTTTCACCTCTTTTTCAGCGTTGCATGTTCTAACAAAGTTTGTGTATGAGGAAGCAGCCCAAAGTAAAAGTAAGTTACCACAACATTGCATTGTTTAGCACTTCAATACTTTATTCAAGTACTAAACAAGTATCTAGTTAAAATTAGGCTAATTTTAAAATTTGGCTAATGTGCTAGAAAATTCACATTTATGACGTACTATCAAGTCATTACTACATTTCAGAGACCAGTCGACTGATACTGCCACATGACAGATATATCTATATCTTAAATGTGGTGTCTGAGATTCACTCACATAAAAACTATTTTTAAAACATAAAATGCAAAGTAGACATTTTAATGTAGAAACCCTGTCACTATCAGTATATCTATCCATCTGTGATATTGGGTCTCCCTAAAAATCATGTATTTGTCGAGGTACAATAAAGTTACCTTGACTTGACTATATATGTTTAACATTATGCAACTGAGACTTTTTTTAAAAGGAACTAAAAATCAAATGGTGCACTTTCCATTTAATAAATATGTTCTCAGTTTAAAAATTGGACTAATCTTTTGCCTTTTCTCTCAACGTCCCCTCATATATGTGAGGCTTAATCCTACTTCTCCATACTTTCTCCATGCCCCCCTCCTCTTTCTGAGACTAATCCTACACGCTCCCCCTTAATCAGTACCATCGCTGGCTCTTGTGTTGCTAATTCAGCAGAAATAATGGGGTGCTGGAAAACAAAGGGTCGGGCGGTCTAAGGGGTTTAAAATGTGCTGGAGAGCCACTCGTAAATTAGCATGCCAGAGTGAAAAGAATTTTTCCCCCCATATGGAACTTTTTTGTTTTTTTGGGAAGACTGGGCCTCGGTTATGAGGCTCAGGCTGGGTCTGTTTTCTCTGGCAACTTCAAGTTTCCAGAGCAGCACATTTTAGGGAGAGAGAAAACTCACTCAGCAGCAGCAGGGCAAGAACTACAACCAAGCACCGAAATCAAGCGCTGTAACACGGGGCAATAAAAACCAAGCACTCCACCTTAAAGCCAGGATGTAAAAAAATAAGTCACTAAGAATAATTATCTAAGTAGAACACATCTAGGATCACGCTGTTACAGCTGGATATGGTGTCCCAGCTTCAAAAAAGGCCGCAGGCCAAGCTCAACCAAAAGCAGCCTGTGGACAGAGTAATGGAGGTCTGAGTCGAGGAAAGACTTCAGTGCTGCAACCAGACTGCATCTGGTTTACGCTTATATGGCTGTGGGGAGGCCCGCGGGGGTTTGTGACACTAAAAATCTGGACAGGGAAAACACCCAAACAGTGCGGATAAACGTGTAGATGCTCGTCTTTCAAATCGAAACGCAATATTCTTCTTTATTAACAGCACTTATGCTCATTAATAACTGCTTACTGGCAGCTTCTGCAGCTGCTTCTATGATGCGATCGCCCATGGGAGAGCCTGACTAAACGCCCAGTACCTGCAGTCGCTCGGCGCATTTGTTCACAATTAACTGCAGGTTATGTAGAAAGGGGGGTTTGGTGTATGTATGGTGTGTTTAACGCTTCCCTCACATAAATGGCACGTTGCTAAAAAGGATCAGTGAATATAACTCACACAAGCGGATTCATGACTAAGGTCACCATTACGCGCAACTTTTTCTGGACTCCTGACTGGATCTATAGCAAATAACAATAAAATCAAAGCAAATTAAGTCAGTCTTCTTCTACTTTTTCTACTTTACAACCCGCTCCCTTTTCAGTGCGACAGGAATGCGGATCATCCCATCTCATCTCAAGAAAACTAAACTTGTTCCCCAAGAGGTGCGCAGAGCTTTAGTATTTAGTATTTATTTATTTATTGTCATTGTCAAGAACAATGAAATTGCGTTTAAACCCTTATTCACAGCGATTCAAATCAAAAGCTGATCCAGTAGACTCACAGTTCAACTGTCCACTCCGGGATCACGGCTGGTAGTGTTTGTCCCCTTTTCAGCCGACCGCAGTCCACGAGCTCCCTGAGACAAGCGCAGGGAGACGGACACGTCCTGGCGTTAGTACCAGATCCGCTCTCCACTCTCAACAATAGCAGGAAAATCACAGCGAACTTTGCAAAAGTGCGAGGCAGCGTAGAGGAACGCATTTTCCCCCCCAAACGAACACCTCCCAACTTGTTTTGCTTTTATCTTCAGATGAATCCAAGTTATCCAAGTTATCACCCCCAGAAAAAGAAACACGAAGACGAAATAAAGTCCAGATCTGGAGCTGTCTGTCGGGGCGCAGTCGATCCTTATATCCAATCCGTTGTTGTTGTGGGGATCGCGGGGGTGAGGTGTAAAAGAAAAGCGTTCTTCTCAAACTTGCCCATTCCTGTGGAGAAACTTTTGTACCGTGAGCCTCGCTGCTTCTGTTGGGGCAACTCGCGCTGAGCAGGATCCCCACAGCGCAGCGTGAGCGCACGCCAGAGGTATGTGGGCGGGACGACAGGGGTGCACGGGAAATGTAGTCCATAGGACTGCTGCTGGCGTTAAGTGCTGTGTACTGTGTCCTTTAGTGCAACAATAATAGAATTCTGCTTATATTTTATGTATCAGTAATTAAATATTTGTAAAATGTAGAGTTTAATCGTTTTTAATTACACACACTTTGCACATACTGTTGGTAATCCTCCTGGAACTTGTATTTAGGGCTCATAATCACACTGGATTGCGGTCTTGCTTAATTGATTATGTTTTTAGTCTATCAAACGCCTGATAATTGCGGAAAAATCCCAGCTGTCAAATAGGAAAATTTGGTAACAGTGACAAGTCCAAATGAAATTCACTTTATTCAAAGACGGGCAAGAGAGAACCTGTAATATTCACATTTAGGAGCTGGAAGCGGTGCACATTAAGCGTTTATCCTCAAAGGAAAGCAACAAAGAGATTAATTTTCTGTTGCCTGACTTGATTAAGTGACTAATCGTTTCAGCTCTACTTGTAATTGGGTATTTTCCATCGTGGCCTCATTACTTTTAATTAAGGGAGGCTCTGAAATCTTCCTTTGCAGGTCTTGTTTGTGCTGGTCGTTGTCGCAGACAACAGAAGCCACTGCCTGGTGCAATGGTTGATGACACCCACCTGTAACCTATCAGTAACATGTGGGTTATGGACAATAATAAACCTGCAAAAGTGTTGAAAACAGACAAAACTACAAGAAATGCTTTGTCATTTAGACGGTGGCTGGAATTGATGTTTTGTTTACATTCACTGTGTAATAGTGCAGGGCTTAATTCATGAGCAATGCTAATTACACAGAAGGCAATATTTCTCCTTGTAGGACACCAAACAGTGTCCTTCACCTTACAGATAGAGTTATTAACAGAGGATTTAATTGGCATTCAACACTTGAAAGCCCATTGATATTTTCTAATTTGCAATTTAAAAGGTGTGAGTTCTTTTTAAAATTTCCACATGAAAAGACTCCTCATAGGAAATTCATGGCCAGGCAAATGTGTTAGTTTCACCTTAGGCAAAGTGTGGAGCAGTTTCCTGTGTGGCCAAAGGCATGCTTTCTCTGCTGACTGACCATTCAACTTCTCAGTGAGGACACAGACTCATTATTACTTATCTTGATGCTGAATAAAACTAAATGCCATCGAGTCACTTTGTATGCTATCTGTGGCTCAAAGAGGCATAATATGCTTCAGACAAAGATCATGTGTTTATATATTTTTTTAAAGTGCCCACTCGAGGTATGATTAATATTCAGCTCTGTATTATTTAAATGATGGGCATTTTTATTAGACTGTGTTGGAGCCGCTTTTGCAGTTTGTGTGCTAAAACCAAAAAATAAAGGTTTTACTGCTTAACATGATGTAATCGCCAAACATTTATTGACAGGTCATTTTTCTGAAAATCAAAAAAAGTCTAAAAGATACTGAAGACTGCTGTTTGTTTTCAGACAAGCTGATGATATTTGTTTAAACCACACCGTTCAAAAACTTAAACTTTCCTTGCTGCAATCAAGCTTCTAATATTTGAAGCTTTTCTACGGGTCCTATCAAATAGTGTGAACCTTTAAAGCCGACTATTTCTGAAGACTTATCTAGCTAAGCTAGTTAGTAGTATAAATTTTAGGTTGTTACATGTAACAACTATAACTATGCTTATCTTAAGAGTCAGATTAGGGCACTGTAGGATTTTCAACTTGCTCACCCACCATAGCCTCTGCAAAATTGCAGACTATGTAACTGTGCTATATTTATAGCTTGTGTTTTATTTGATCTTTTAACTTCGAAAGTGCTTTTTAAATGAAGTGTTAGTTCCATCTCTGTGGTCAGCTCAGCTAAAACACCTTTCTGCAATATGTCAATACGCACCAGTGTCTGTGCCTCACCAATAAACATCCCGTTTATAGAATACCCGCCCGTCAGTACTAACATTACTCTGAGCTAATACGCTTCAGTAAATTCAGAGGTTCTTGTGTGATGGCTGTTGTGATTTTACAATGCAGGCAACTGATGGTAAGCAGCTCCATTGTTTTTGCTTTGTTTTGTTTGTTGCCTTCTGAGTGGGTTTTATTGTCTCAGTAACAGCTACCTATTGGTGCGAGAGTCATCCTCTAATCAAGCAGCAACTCATTTATGTTAACAAAAAAGCGAAGCGAGAGCAACAGCTAACGGAGACACATCCCTGCACACTGCTAAGAACTGTGAGGATCATTTATTAAAATAGACAACACTGTACAAGCACATTGTACCAGATAAATGTTAATAAATATCCCCGCATTTAATATCACAGTTTAATCAGATGTTTAACTCGGTTGTTTAATGTGTTTATGCCTCTTTCAGCACCTGTCAGCTGCTTCCTGTTGCTCCATTTGCTGCCAACTTCAGTCATTTTTAATTACAAATTTTCAATAAATTGGATTGTGCCAAAAAACCCCTGAAAACAAGGTTGTTGAGCAGTGTATCGATTCCACTCCTATGAAGCAGGATGCATTATCAATACTAAACGGTTATAGCTGGAGAGAACGCAAAGACATTAATCGAATGAACCAAAATCCGTGTTCGTTTTTTTTTAATTAAAGCAATTAGCAGAAAAATAATTAAAAGGCAACCAATTCCCAGTGGATGGCACAACTTCTTAGGAAATACACAAATAAAATCTCTCTCTGGTGGTTAAAATAATGAAAACTAAATTTCTGCAGTTGTTTGCGGCGGCATCAATCTAAACTATTTGTGTAAAGATAAGTTTGTTTTTCGTTTGAATAGATGAAAAGTTTTTCTGTTTGATGTCAAATTTGATGTAAAAGCCATGTGGCGTGACTAACTGGCAGAAACGTAATAAAGTTTAATCTTTACTGGAGCTGAATAACAATAAATGTGCCAATAGACTCAACAGATCAAAACTACGAATAATAACTCACTTTTTTTTCAGGGAACTTGCTGTTCTTCACTAGCTCAGTATACTGATTTGACATTCGGGGGAAAACAACTGCAAACTTAGCAGGAATGCAGGGCAGAAATGGCATGTCTGGGTATTTATCCTGCTTGTAGTGATTGATTGGATTTCAGCAGACTCCTGGAGGATTTTGGAGAGCGGAGGAGGGGTTCAGACATCCCAACAGGCCCACTCATCGATGGGCTGATTGCTTCCTCATGGCTTCATCTGCTTGAGGTCTCAAGCAGGAAACCAACACCGGACAGCAACAACAACAGCAGCACCTCCCTCCAAGCTTAACAACTTGCTTAATCTCCAACCGAAGGAGAAAATCTTCACTGAGTATGTAACAGTAACTTGGGGTAATTTCTCCCACTTTTTTTCTTTTCTTGAAAGTTTTGAACAGCCTAAAATCAAAAAGCACAACTGCAAATGTTCAGCCCAGACCCCCTGAGCACTTAGATGTCCTTTAACGTGAGCCTTCACCAGCTGCAGGCCCGCAGAACCTCCTCATCCCATCCTGCCGTCGTTCTCACACAGCCATACAGTGTGCGCCAGCCTCGAAGCGTCTCAGCTCCTGCATTCCTCCCCTGGTGAAATCATATTTTCTAGCCGCCGCTGATTTGTTTGGTCACAGCGGCGCCTGCATGATAGATGTTTTTCTGGCTGTGAAACACCTCCTGTACCCCTCTCTGCATCCCCTCCTCCACCCAACCCTCGGCCCCAGAAAGTTTGGAGGTATGTGGACCTGAAAAGAAAAAAACGGTTTGTCAGTCTCTGCAGAGTCTGTGTGAAGCACCTACAGATGTTGGCAGTGAGCTCGTGGAGCTGCTAATGCTGTGCATGGCTGGCCGCCAGACATTATACTCAGAATAGCAATGGCACTGAAAAATGCTTTCCCAGCATGCTCAGCTCCAGGTATCATCTCTGCCAGGAACAACATACAGCAGAGGAGTGGAGCGCTAGGAAAGGTTTGGCTCGGTCACTCAGGCGCAGCTGGCTGCCGGCGGAGCTCACGGGCGCGTCACTGCAACTCCCCCTGGCTTCTGCTCCGCGGCTGCTGAGTGAGCCCTCATCTGGGACTCTCCTCAGCTCTTTCCGGGACAGTGGCGCAGCTGCCCCTCTGTTGGTCTTCCTTGGTCTCTTGTGTTCTGGGGGCCTCTGGATGTCTGGAGTTTTGATCTCCTCCACACCTGCTTCACGCCCTGGAGGACGGGGCTGTGGCCCCCCCACACCCTCTAGCAGATCATTACATGAAGGAACCTTTTAAAAAAACAAAAAACAAGCGCGTCCATGCTCACAGGTGTACACACGGGTGATCACACCCACAAACTACACCCTTTTTGGCTCCTACCTCAAAGCACACTGTGTTCTGTTGATCTTATGTGCTGCACAATAATGTTTAATATTTAGTATTTACTGTCATATTCCCATATATCATTGTGATGCTGTTTATTCTATTACTCTTGTTCTCTTCTGCTTGCTTTCTTTTTTCTTTCTCAGCAGGTGACCCAGGTGATTGATATATGCATTTTTTTTTTCTGCCCGTTCTGTTGGTTTTTGTCTTTTGCCCTTCTCCCCCGTCCCTCTTCTCAGCTGTTTCTCTTTCCCTCTTTCTTTCTCCCCTTCTTTCCTCCAGTCAAGTCTGTCCCGTATTCAGTAAGTGAAAATAAAATAAACAATAAAAGGTGAATCAAATGGACCATTACGGCAAGGCTGGGATGGTCAGTTTGGTAAAGTAAATCCGTTGGGCATCTTTCTTTGCCTTTAGACAACAATTCTGAGGGCAAAAGAGCCAAACGGGACAGGCCAAAAAAAAAAAAAAAAAAAAAAGGACAGGTTTGGCTGAACACGCAGCCAAACTTTAAGATTATTTCCTAAATAAATGAGTAGAATTCTGCAGATGTACATTGTCAACTCATCAGTTTTTTTTCTTTTTCTTTTTTCCCAAAAGAAGAAGAAGAAAATCATCTGGGAATATTTTGGGTAAACTGTGGCATCTTCATTACGTAATACACTAACCAGTCGTTTCATTAGGTACCCCTCTTCAACTGCTTGTTAACACAAATATCTAATCAGCCAATCATATGCCAGTAACTCACTGCTTTCAGTCATGCAGACATGGTATAGACGCCCTGCTGAAGTTCAAAATGAGCATCAGAATGGCGAAGAAAGGTGAGTTAAGTGATAAAGTATTTCAGAAACTGCTGATCTGTTGGGAGTTTCCCACACAATCATCTCTAGGGTTTAAAGAAAATGGTCCAAAAAGAAATGAACGTCAGTTTTCCCAGCAAAAATGATTTGTTAAAGTCAGAAGAGAATGGCCAGACCACTTGTTACAGAACAGCATCACTGAATATATAACACATGCATGTTTAACCTTGAAGCAGATGGGCTACAGCAGCAGAAGACCGCACTCCTGTTAGAAGATTGGGGGGAAAAAAGGGTCCGAATCTGGCGTAAACAACACCATCCTGTCTGTGGTGTAATGATGTGTGGGATGTTTTCTTGGCACACTTTGGCCTTCTTAGTACAAAGTGAAAAATATTTAAATCCCACAGCCGACCTGAGTGCTGTTTTTGACCATGTCCATTCCTTTATGACCACAGTGTACCCATGTACTGACGACTGCTTTCAGCAGGATAACGCACCATGTCGCAAAGCTCAAATAATCTCAAACCGGCTTCTGGAACATGACAATGAGCTCACTGTACTCAAATGACTCTGGGTTCCTCCGGCTCTGGAGGTAGAGGAGGTTCGACACCCAGCTAGGGCTGCATGTGGAAGTATCCTTGGGCAAGATACTACAGAATAAGTTTCCCTGATGCATCCAATGGCGTGTGAATGTGTCTGCAATGTTAGACAAGGTGCTTGTGTAAAATTGTGTGTGACCAGGTGAATTAAGTTTATAGTAAAAATGAGTGCTCAGTTAGAGAGAAAAATATGGAAGTCCATTCACCCTTTTACCATTTACCACAGTCAGAAGATCTCCATCCAATAAAGTATGTCAGTATGGACCACAGTCTCTCACAGTGTTTCCTGGTAGAGGAGCCAAGATTGAGGAACGCAAACATGTTTTAATGCTTTTAACAATTTCTGACTAGTTGTCCTTTACAAACAGAAGGTTTTCATGGTGTGGAGTGAGACTGCTTTATTAACCCATTTAATCCCCAATTTTTCCCTGCAAAATAAGTGCATGTATTTACCCCTTAGACTCCCCCTACACACAATGTGTTTAATTTGGTTCATGTAATAGGGGGTTAAAACGGTGGGATTAAATGAATATGTCTTCTCTATGACATCATTTAGCCAAATACTGTAAGAAGTAGAGATGGCACGATACCACTTTTTTATGTCCGATACCGATACCGATATCATAAATTTGGATATCTGCCGATACCGATATGAATCCGATATAGTGTTTTTTAATCAACAAAACTGTTTTTTAAAATATCTTGCTGCATTTTGCAAGTCTGCAAGTTCATACTCAAGTTTAAAACAACAACTACACTAAAGCTATTCTGTTATACCTGTATACAAAAAAAACATTTCATAGTTCAGCAATACTGATCAATCTAATAAACTTAGACCTACACCATCCTCCCTATTCTGGTATTTTAAAGTGTACTTAGCGTAAATATTAAGCAACCTAACTAATAGGGTTCCAACTCCCAGCAACAACAAAAATAAATAAATAAAAAATAGGGAACCACCCCTCACACTCCACCTCATGATGCTTAATCGCCGTAATCAACCTTAATTTGATGCAGTGTGAAAAAAAATGCACAGAAATCAATTATTTTTCAAGAAATATTAAATAGATTCAACATCTTTCTTCAACAAAATTGCAGACTGCACAGATGGTACCTTCCCAAAGGAAAAAGTACTATAGCTTACTAGGGTGTATATATTAGACTTAATAGTCACTATGTACAGTAATTGACTTCTATTCATTTTACATCAAATTAAAACTTTGGGTGTCAGATAATTATTTATTAAAAGCTAGACATTTTAAATGAGAATAAGAAAGAAAAGTATGTCTTTGTGCCCCCTTTTCCCAGTTAATGCCCTATCGGCCCCCCTGGCTAAACTTTTCTAGATCCGCCCCTGCACAGTTACCAGCCGTCAGCTACGTAGAAAAAGATCCTGGTGTAGAAAGTAATATTAAATAAATTCTAACAACAGCTTATCAAGCTTAAACGTGCTGCTGTTGTTCAGCCGCTGGTTTCCTCTTTCTGGCGCAAAGTGGACCAAAAACAAACGAGAGACAGACTCGCGACAGAAAAGCCGATCAGCTGATTTAAGCAGTTTCACGATTGAAGTAGCAGCAGGAGAGGCAGTCGCTTGTTAAGCTTAACGTGGGAATGCTTTACAAACATTCAGAGATGGACTTACACACTTGCTTTACTTCTCTCGGGGATAACTTTGTCGGAGATGAAATGCCAGGTTGCTAGCGAAGCTCCACATGCTATCCAGACCACTGACAGGTCCTGCATGCCACAGCTGCTCTATCACGTGATGCATACGTTCTGAGGTGAGTTACGGCGTGTTGCAAGTTTTGTGAGGTGCTTTCGTGATATTTAATGGATCGGATTACATTTTTTATTTTTCTCCGATATCCGATCCAGTAATTTAGGTCAGTATCGGACCGATACCGATACGTAATATCGGATCGGTCCATCTCTAGTAAGAAGCCAAATATTTAATGCAGTCTGAAGGTTGAAATTTTGGCCAATGTGATGTACTTGCACATGCATTTACCTCATTTAAATGCTGTAAATATAATATTATGAAGTTTTAATGGAGGTTTCTGTTTTGAGGTAGGGTTTAGACAACGTGAAACGGGTCTGTCACTAACATAACATATGGCTCCTGTAAAGTAGTCCTTGGCATGTTGTTTAAACATCCTGGTTAGAGTCATTTTTCATTCACAGGGTTAAAGGTGTGAAAAGGTGCACTTGAACCCAAACTATAGTTTAGGTTATATGCGGTATAGTGTAATGCTAAAGTTAAACACAAAACCCGTCTGAAAACTGGGTAAAAAAAGTCTTCAACACAGTGCCTCCCAAACAAGACGCCTCCAGCGTTTGGCCCTCTTACACTGCAGAGGTTATTTGCTCTTTACTAAAGGACTGTTTGCTCTCGGTCAACAATATTATAACAATAACAGCTGATAACAATTGATGTGGCCTTTGAGTCAAGGCACAAATGCCAAAGACCACTTAGTACAAGCAACGCCTGACTGAACTGACAGCCTGACGTGAGCATTCACTGAATTTACCTTGAAGTTGAATCTTCTTCATTTCTGGCTAAAAAATGACTGAATAGATAATTTGGGGGATGATTAATAGGGAGCATCAAATTTCTAAAGCAATACATTGTACTGCCTTACAATGTATGGTGGGTTTATGCCTCATGCTACTTGACATTTCCTGAAATGAAATAGTTTGCTCATGTAAAGTGGGATCCCTTTTATGTCATTTCAGGAATACTCACCTGGGCCGTTTTAGTTTAGAACCTTTACTGATTTTGCTGAGAGTCACAGCTCTCATTGACATTTACAGCTATGTAAAGTTCAAACAAAATTAAATGGCAAACATGCAAAATTAACAGCTAGTGGGGTGGGATTTAAAGGCTAAAAAGAACGTTTTCACCCAAACAGAAGCTAAACGGGAAAAAAACTGGACTGAAATGACAAGAAACACATAACTGACTGATAATGTTTCTTTGTCTCTGCCAAATGTGTAGCTAACTTTTCATCATCATCATTTACTGAAGACAACGTCAGTATTATATTAAGACTTGTTTTGGTTTAATCCAACCAGCATCATCTTCTACCACATCACTTTCACAAATGAAGCCCAAAGAAAGTTGTGTCAAGGAATTTGGTTAATGAGACTTTTGGGAATTCTCGTGTGCTCATTTCTTTGTCAGCAAGTCAGAAATCTGGTTTGATTTGTAGCACGGTTGTAAACTTTCTGTTGCGTCATTGAGTGCTTTTTATTAATATTACAAAAGTCTGTCTTGTTTTTTTAATGAACCTGAAGTTGTGCAGGTTTAATCATGTGGTGGTCTGACTGTTAATGCAGAAGAAACCCTATTTTGGTGGTGGGGTGATGCTGAGGGTATCAGTGCTCCACCATGGCGATGATTTGTGTATTTTTAATGCTACACTGGTGCAGGAGATGTTCCGTGGATCGTGCTGCATCAAGTCTCATTCCAGGTGTCAAGCCATATTTGTGTTCTCGGTACCTAACACAGGATCTTTCAAGCATTAAAACAGTGCGTGTGTTGTCAGGGCCGAGCCTGTGCGAGGTTGATGTTGACGGGTGGCTGAGAGGCTCCAAAGTGGCCTGTGTTAAGGTCTGCGCTGTGTGGCCTCTGCCAATTACAAATCTCCGAGCCCGAAACAAAATGTCTGCTGTGCGAACAGGTCAGCAGGAATAAACGAGGCAGTGTGCGGCACTCGGTGAGGGTGCCTGCCTCTTATAATTAATGGGACGATTGACTTTGGCATGGAGTGTGCCGGCCCAGACTGATGGCCATATGATTTGTCAACATGTGTCCTTTCACCTCATAATTCCACCCCCACCCCCGGCAAAAACACACACATACAAACACTGCCTGAAAACCAAGCAACAGTTTCGCCTTTTAGCAACTTTCTTATCATACAGATCGTACCTATTTTCACTATCTTGCCCTTGACACCAGTGTGAAGGGAAATTTCACTTTTAATATGGAAATAATTAACTACATCAATACCATTAATTCAACTGTGAAAAAAAACCCCATTGCATATACGTCAGGCTCAAGGTCAGACGATACAGGACTTTAGCGTAAGGTTAGTATTGATTGTAATTATCTTTCACCCTGAGGTAGAATTGTTGCTCATTTGTAACCCAATTGTCCTGTATTTGCTAGCTCTTATTAGACAGGCACGGCTATCATCCAATAATCCTGACACACTGACCGAGATGCACACAGCTCAGTCAGCTCAATATCCAATTTAACTTCCCAATCAACCTTTTGCACTTTCCTTCACTGACATTTACTTCACATCATACTCTGGTTCTCCGTTTAATGAGCGAGTATGCATTTCTAAAATGTTAATTCACATGGATAAACATATCGAAGAAGGAGCAGTGAATGGGCATTTGTCAAAAAAAAGAGTAGTTATAAAAATATTTCCTTGCAAAAGATATATCAACAATAAGCAATATAATAGTGCATCTTTGGAGATGTGAACAGTGAGCGCCTCGAGACGGCTGAGTATGTGTGCGCCATTATTTTGAAAAGTAAGATGCAAGCAAGTCCACACATGCTTTCAGTCTAGCTGTAACTGTGTTTGCCATATAATACAAAGCAAGAGAACGCTACAATATTAGAAACAAAATAACAGGATATTTAACACATAATATAAAGCATGATTAGCTATCTGTGTCTTTGCATTGCATCAATACTGGTAGCTTTTTTGTCCAAATATAGTAACATCTGGCTTCCAAGAACAATATCATGGGCAGCAACAACACTGAGGCTTCAAAATGTTCAAAAATGGGTTAGTGCTGCTGTGCCTCCATCTTTTATATACAGTCTATGGTAGACATTGACATCAGCATTTTTGCCCAAAGAACTGCTGCTCACTGGATCTTTACTCTTTTCAAGAAAAAACGATTCTTGCAGGATTTCTTTGAACCACATGTTGGCCAGGGCCTGAATCCTTACGTGACCTCCTGTAGTCCACAGTGGATCTCTGTCCTGGTGTTTGTGAGTGTGTCCTGTGAAAAATAAGGTGTTATTTTTCTTTTCACTAATATATATTAAGCACTTGTGCTCCAGTGTTCATGATTAACCAGAGTAGTGTAAATCTCTTGGTGATGCCTTATCCTCGACTGAGTTTGGCCAAACAAGGCAGTAGTCACAGCCCTCCTTCCTGCTGAGTGCTTCCAACCTCGGGACCCCCCACCTTTACTTATTCACCTCACTTACCCCTCCCAGCAGGAAGAATCAGCGGTAGGTCCACAGCGGTGATAAAGAAAGCCCAGGTGTTAAAACAGTTGGAAGGAATACAGCGGGGATGGTCGGAGGAATACATCAGCTTATTTAATTTACAGAAATGAATATCCATGCATATCAACAGACCACTGATTAATCAGAGCAAAAGCCTCACGTCAAACATGACCCTGAAACCTGTCTAACTTGGTGAGATTCTGTTTGCCCCTATTTCAATTTCTAACTAAGAGACACATCTCCGAGAAGATGTTTTAAATGTTTTCCTCTCATTGCAAAAAAGTGCCATATTTTTCTTGTTTTCATGGAAAACTAGGGAACAACTTTATCAGCAGACTAACACGCTTAGGTTTGTGGCCTTGATCTGGGCCATTACAAAATACAAAACAGTTAGTGTTTAAATTAAAAAGTATACTACAGAAAAACAAAATCAAATGAACCAATCACACATTCACACATAAACAGGCTGACTAATTGGTATTTAAGGGGAGGGTACTCGCCTACCGGTCGAACCAGAGCCCAAATAAGCGCTGGATTGAACCACTACAAATTTAAAGGGTAAATCACCCACAAAGTCAACCACGGAGTAAACAGTGAGCCCCCAGCATGACGCAGAACTTAATGCAAGCTCCACATAAGGATAAAAATAGAATCAAAGATGTCCCTGAGTTAGCAGTTGGGAAGGTCTCGTGCTGCTTGAATGCTGCTATATTGAGGTTTCTCATGTGACATCAAGTGCACAGTTCTCAAGAGTTAACCCACTATATTGGATCAGATAGCAAAGTTGCTAGCAGATTGCCATGGTAGCCTGCAAATATTCACTAACCACTAGCTGAATGATAGTAAAATGTGCAAAAACAAACGAGAAATGAAGAAGCTTCGCCTTCAATGCAAAACCTGTGCTGTAGCTAACATGTATGAAAAGCCCCAACTTTTACTTTGAAGGAAAAGGGTCTCAATTTCCAGTTCCTGTTTACAATTTCACTGCAGTTCAGAGAGGAGCTGATCACCCTTTTTTTGAGTGCATCACTTTCATTTAAACTAGGCTTAAAGCACAATGTTAGCCAAACCAAAGCAATCACGAGGATGTTTTTGCTAACTTTGTGGAATACACGTTTTCCCCTAGCAACAGGTGGTTGCCAGCTGGTTACTGTCATGTCTATAGGCCTATGTGACACAGGCCTTATTCACTTTATGTTACAGTGATGGTCACACATTCAAAATAGTGGACAAGCTAACACCACATGACTGTATAGCATGACATACATTACATGCAATAGTGAATCTTAACAGTGCAGAAGAAACATGTCTCATCTCTTCACCGTTTTTAATAATGCTAGCTAACACACAGAGAACGAACCTATGCTGCCTGAAGACATGGATACAGTTTTGTTAAAATCCATGGATGTCATTAATTACAACATTTTTTCACTGGCTATACAGAAATGAGTGTGTTCCAAAATGCTACCGGACCACTGAAATGTCCCTTTTTGGCAGTTAGCTCATTGCTCAGATTATCCTTCATTTAATTTTTCATTTAATTGTTAATATATAAATGATTTTGAGATAGTATCAACAGCCATGGGGGAGGTCTCTCAGTAGAAAACGCTGTAAAAGTTATGAAAATACACTTATGAGTCCAAAACTTATGCTGTCCAGTAGGGAGTCTTTGCTTATGTTTGACACCCCCTTGTTATAGTGTCCGTAACAAATACGCTAGGATAGGGTAGGTTTTGAAATAAGATGATCAAAAAAAAGAAAAGCTGTAATTAAAAAGGAACCTATATTCAAGTATACAAAGCCAGGGTCACACATTTGATCTCGACAGCTTGTTCAGTGGCAGCCCCGGGGCAAAACCCCTCACTGAAACCCACAAGTAAGAGTTACTGAAACAAAATATCAAAAATAGTTGATCTCGCTCACCTGCTGATCAGAGCTGAAAACCCCCCCAAACAGTGTCCTTTTGCTGCTGACAGGACTGTGTTTGCGCATGTCTGCTCCGGTCATTGCTTTTGCATTTCAAAGCATAGTTGTTTGATTTAATAGCTTGGCTCTCAAATCAGTAATGGGTTGAAGGGTCACTGCGGAAAACAATGTACCGCTAATAAGTGACTCATTTTGAATAGAATAGAGGAAGCAAGCATATCTGATGGGAGATAACAGGGAGAGGGCCTGCAGGGGACACACAGTTAATGAGGACTTTTACTATAACACAAATATACAATGGATGCTCTTTATGTTTTCGTTTGATATTTTTTGAAATGTTCTGTGTTGAAACAAAAGACTCTGAATGCCCTCGAAATGATTTTGCATTTTAAGTTTTGCATTTCTAAACATTAACTGCTACACATTATCACTTGTTATAGTGTAACACCTTTACAATAGTTAACTATTAGCAGTCTAATCAGGAGTGGGGCAGTGCACCTTCACAGGGATTCTGACATCTCAACCCAGCACCCCCTCCCGGCTTTTATCCCCCAGGAACCTCCTGCTGCTTGTCTCCTGAATGCTTTCCCTCCTCCTTTCACCTCTTCTGTTTTTCCATCCTGACCTATTGTTTGCTGACTGATGAAGCACAACATTCAAACCGGCTTGAGCTCTTTGTTTCCGGAGCAGCAGGAGATACCTGGTCAACCACCTGAAAAAAGGAAGGTAGAATCTTTAGGTTTGTGGTAAGTACATTCAGTATTGTTTAGTTACTTTCCAAGAAAGAGTATGAGCTCTGACTGTCAAACACTAGACTATGTCCTGCTGAAAAAACACCCCTGAAACATCTGAAGCAAGATTTTCATTTGCAGTGACCAGAATCGACATGGAGTTAATCGTCAGAGAGACAGCTCAGGTCAAGGTGTTTGAAGACAAAGTTAAAGAGGCGAGACGACGATAGTTTGCACATATGCAGAGAAATGATAGTGAATACATGGGACCAAGGATGAAGATGAAGGCAGGAGGAGAAGAGCAAGACCTCCGAGTATGTAGTGAATGAGGACATGCACAAGGTTAGAAGTGATTTCGATTTAGACCGGACGCCCCTCTTAACCCTGAACGTTGACCTGATGAGTAGTTACATTTCTCAGGAGGTGGACGTCAGGTTATGTGGAAGGTAGGTATCCGGGTTTGAATCCACCATATGCCCCATGTCTGGGCTCTCTCCGGGTACGCTGGCTTATTCCCACAGTCCAAAGACATGCAGTTAGTTTGGTTAGGTTAATCGGTGATTCCCATAGGTGTTAATGATAGTATCAATGGTTATCTGTCTCTGTGTCGCAGCTATGCAACAGACTGGTGACCTGTCCAGGATGAACCCCACTTTTCTTATTCTATAGCAGCTGGGACAGGCTCCAGCCCCCCTGTGACCCTGAACTGGGTAAGCAGAAGAGAATGGATGCATGGATGAAAATAAAAAAACCCATTTAGTGCGAGGTTCAGTAGTTCAGTTTTCACTTTGCTTTTCTCTTGGTTTTTGGTCTCCAAGGTTTCATTGTGTGTTAGCCGTAATATCTGCACATCCTTTACAAAGAAAACAGCAAAGTCAGTATGATAAAAAGAATACCTCAATTTCAACTTTGTCAATATTCAGTTTTGTGTATCATACTGTATTGGGATATAGTAGAAGTATTTGTATTTGCTAGAGCTATTTTGTAATATATTGTATTATTTAATATTATGATCACTCTTGGATTAATGAAGGATTCTGATCAGGATGGTTTCAATGATTATTTTTTTCCATTGATCTAACCAATATTCAAATTGAAAGTACTGATTTGTATGGTGCTATGTATGAATCACTACTTAACAAACTTAAGAAAACACCAACAAATAGAAAAAAGCTGCAAAAGCACACAAAACAAAACAGAAGTTGAATAAAACACAATTACAAAAAATGAATGAAAACTCACAAAACACAACCAAAGTGTTCATGGGGAGACAATAACGTGAAAATATCACATGTGGAAGTGACAAGCTAACAGTTATCGACTAATCAATGAATCCTTCCCTTTGGGAGTCGGTCTTGTTGCAATCTCTGGCATGTTTTGGTTCCTATCACTTCAGAAGCTGTTCTACAACATTATTGTGCCCCCCGAATACACCTTTGTTGTGTTTTTGTTATTTATTTTTTACATCCGTTGTGTTTTATTTAACTTCCATTGTGTGTTTTTTTTCCTAGGTTACAGTGAGTTTGACCTCTCAGGACCACCATAGATCATGCAGCTTTTCAGCATTTTACATAAATGTGAAAACCTTCAGCTCAATGTATTATCGGACAAAACTCTCATCTCAGGCGTGCTGCTAAATAGACCATGTAAGGGAAAATTTGCAGTTCTTTTAGAGTTGCTTTTTGAAGTGTATTGAATGGTAATTTGACTGTGCTGTAAAATAGGAATGTGTTGGTGTGAAAAGCAGAGACAGGTAGCTACAGCTGTTCGGTGTCTCCTCTCTCCTTCATCCCCACCCAAGTGGGAGGTGTTGAGGTGAGAATGAAGCCCTCCCTCCAGCTGCAGTCCCTCTGACCCAAACAGTCAGGGCACTCCCAGCTTTTGTGGAAACAAGCTGACAGGAAAGGTAAACATCAAGGTGTGGAAAGAGCCTCTTCCTTTGGTGGTCTCATCAGTCACAGAGCCCCGCACCAGTTTAACTGCAGCTTTAAATCACGAGCGGAGGCCGTGAATTCAAACATCGGCCAGCAGAGATGAGAAATTATGATGTGAGAGCTGACGTGATGATGTGAGAGAATGGAGCTGCTTTTCGCCTGTTGTCAAGGAGATGTCTGGTGTATTGTGACCTCTAGGGGTGGAGACCATGGAGAGGACATCAATTTTAAAAACTACACTGCATGTTTCTGTGTTCTTATATATCTGTACAAAACACTCCAGTGACCGATCTGCTTTATCTTTATCTTACTGCATACTGTTTTTTATAGTTTTTTTTAATTAAAAACTTGTTTTCATGAGTTTCTTATTTTCTTTATTTTTTCCATTCTTATTTAACTTTTTATTTTTTATGATGGCAAAGCTGTCTTTAAAGCAACGCGCCAAAAACAAACTTATAACAACAAATACAACTTGATACAACTGATTTCTGGTATCCATCCATCCATTTGCTTCTGGTTGTCCTTTTCAGGGTCGCAGGGGGCACTGGAGCCTATCCCAGCTGTCATAGGGCGAGAGGCGGGGTACACCCTGGACAGGTCACCAGTCTGTCGCAGGGCCAACACACAGACACATTCACACCTTTGGGCAATTTGAAACTGCATGTCTTTGGACGGTGGGAGGAAGCCGGAGTACCCGGAGGGAACCCACGCAAACACGGGGAGAACATGCAAACTCCACACAGAGAGACCCCGGCCTGATGGTGGAATTGAACTCAGGACCTTCTTGCTGTGCGGCAACAGTGCTAACCACCATGCTGCCATTGATGTGCAATAAAATGATAGTGGGAATTTAAACTGTTAAAATGACTTTTTGACCTAAAATCAGTCAAAAGTACATAAAACTAGGGATTCCAGTTGTCCTGTTTTATTCGTGACATCCCATATAATGAGCAAAATTGGTTCGTCCCTTATTCTACCTCAAATGTCCTGTATATTGCCATTGCCCGCAATGCCACAGATGGCACACTTACAAATACCAAATCTGATTTGGCCGCAATTGTAACAGACGAGTGCTTGTATTTGAATATTTTTTTATTTTTTTTCCTTATTTGTCGAAGGAACTGCCCATGTGATTTCTGTCATCATTTACTGCAGCTTTGTATATTGCTTTAGATGAGGTATTGATTAAACTGAAACCAACATTGTACTGCATTTTTATTATAAGAATATGAACATGCATTTATATTTACACTATGCCCAGCTGTCTGTGCATTGTGCTTCTGCCATACCAGAGTGTCCCTTATTTGGTAGTTATAAAAGTGGCAACCCTAGGTCAAACATATCTCTCATGACTGATATCAAGTCATTTTAAGCCAGACGTAAGATTCCCATCACCAAGTAGAAGCTGCAATCAATTGTTGGCAAAATGACTCTTCTGTGTAATTTATGTAACTGGGTAAAAAATCTCATTGACATTAAAAATGTGTTTTTTTTTTAAGAGAGATCTGGTCAAGAGAGCACCAGAAATTGTAAGAAATATAACATCACAGTTCTATAAGCACAGTTTAAGTTTCCAAAAAAGGAGAGGATTGATTGTAATCCGGTACAATGAGTAGAGTAAAAAACATTTTTTTATATATAACCCCTTCATAAATACTCTTTACTTCAGTGTATTTACTCATTTAAGTAAAGATATTATGCATAAAAATCAAAGAAAAAAATCAGTTTTAGTAAACGATTACCAGAACAGTGTAGTTGTCCGTAAGTTACGGTCATGGTATTTCAGCATCCAGTTAGCGCTGCCAAAGCATAAAGGGAGTACCATTAGTTCCGCCCAAAGTTTTTAAATTCAACATTTCTATTAGCTCAACAAACATCAGCAAACACACAAACTGTTTGTGTGCAGTTTGTCGTACAATGTGTTGCTAGCTAAAATTCCAGCAGCTGTAATTCCCATTTGTACTCACATTTTTTTCAAATTCTCTTTCACTGCTTGTGTCTTATGGAAGAAGATGCATGATTTATGAAGTTTAACAGAGTTAGAAGTTAGCAGGAAGTTAGCGTGCTGTGTTCCATCAAAAGATGACACACTGACCGTGGGATTTCTTGAAAACTGAAACGTATAGTTCTGCTATCAGCGTGAACATAAATGAAGACAAAAAACTAAACTGCAGCATTGTTTAGGATTACTGTTGTTTGGCTAGCTGGTATATAATGGTCTGCTACGTGGTAGCTAGCTATGGCTAGGATAATATGAACACATTAGCATAGTGAAGCTGGACAATGAAGGCTACCCTTTTCCATTTTTTTTTTTTACCCTTTTCAATAAAAGTTAAAGTGAGGGTCCCCAATGGTCAGAAACAAATGTAGTTGCATGGCAGTAAAAGATGCTGAAAATGGGCCACACTAAAGTTAGGAGAACATCTGAGATGATCCATCCATAACACAAGGTTCGTCATTAATGTACTACTGCATGGTTTGGGTGAGTGCTATCTAAAATTCTTAATCCTCAGCTTCATCTTTCTTTGGACTCAGAGAGATTCTTTTGTGACCTGTTCAAATATTTGGTGTCTGGCAAACCATGGGGTGAGGGACAAGCTTTTGAAAACTGAGCTTTAAAACATGCTGCAGATTAATACTGCTATTAAAAAATGCAGAGAAGCCAACAGTGATCACTGACTATTTTGGGGGGCTTCTTCAGATTAAATGGAACGAGACAACAGCCTTGATGAACACAATAGGTGTTTGGACCCAGAAGGACAGTCTATGGGTTATCACTTAACAACTGATTACAAACTGTGGATGTTATCACCCCAACTATACAGACAACACAAGGCTGTAAATGTAGGGCTACGTCCACGGGTATTTTTGAAAACGCAGATTTTTCTATGCGTTTGCACCTTTTGTCCACATGTAAACGGGGTTTTCGATCACTGAAAACTGAGATTTTTAAAAACTCCTGCCAGGGTGGAGATTTTGGAAAACTCCGTTTTTGTGTTTACGTGTGGACGAGGAAAACTGAGATTTAGTCACGCAACATCAAAGCATGCGATTATTTCTACAATGGCGGAGAGCGACAAAATACTGCTGCTGTGAATCTGACTATCTGCAGTTTTAACACACTTGCATATACACACGCAGTTACTGTCCCTCCATTTACAAAGACAGAGGCGTCAGGGTGAACTTCAGACGTGGCTTCTACATTCAACACAGCCGCTGTCACAACCCAAATCCCAACATCAGTTTTGAATAAATTTACTTTTTTTTAAACATTTTAATTTATGTATACTGTGGGCATTTTGTTCATTCCTAAGTTGTGAGTCTATACCAACCAAAATACTCTCTTTAGTTTTTAACATGTGAAATATTGGAAGGCACTTGAGAAAAGTAACACAAAATGATCTGCCTTTCCAGGAAAACAAAAACTTTTCAGAAGTACTTAAGGTTCTGAGAGGGTACAAAACCTTGTTTACTCTTTCCCTCCCAGGCTTCTAGACTTCTGATTGGCCAACATTTCGTTTTTAGCGTTTACATGTGGACGGAGATATTTTTCAAAACTGCACGTGGACGGGATCTAAAAAAAAAAGAAAAGGAAAATCTGTTTTCAAAAATACCCGTGTAGACGTAGCCTAAATCTCTAAATTAATATATTTTTTAAGTTCAGCAGGTCCAGTAATGGTGAATAATCTTTAACTTCCTGTGACAGGATATAAAAATACCAAGAAAGTAAATAATAAAACTCATGCTTGTTTATTTGTGAACTCTGTTGTATCTGATGAGTGTATTTATGCTGGATACCTAGTAAGCAAGCACTGTTACCATTAGCTAAAATGGTCATTCACGCTGGTTTTTGTTCTGCCCCTAATGAGGAATGAGGGATTTCTGTTGATTTCCTCGTTCCTCATCAATCAAGTGCTAAATAAAGCTTTGAAGGAGACTTGGCTCTCTGTGGTGTGTGTGGTTGTGAATCCAGCATGGTGGACTGGAAAAACCCGTATGGGTCATATTTAAAGAGCAGGAGCGCTTCATCGGAGCACTTGTTGGTTCACATCATAAAATATACTGTATGCATTAAAAAAAAGAAATGAAGCTTAGCTATTAATTACTGTAACATATTCATGGATTATGTGGTAATTCAGTTCAGTTCAGTTCATTTTTATTTCAAACATGTGCATTCACAATCATTACAAAATACAATTCCATTCTTTTGTTTGAAAAGGAGTAGGCAGAAGTATACACTTATTAGTCCCTACCCCCTCAAATTAACCTTAATTAACCTTATTGTACATGAACATTGTTTGCAGCTGCAAAATCACGAACAAACAACAACTTGCTGAATTTGTTGCAACACACAGATGTTAAAAATATGGGTTAAACTAGGGTTACAGCATACAAAAAGCTATTTTTTTCCTTTTTGAAAAGAAAATTTGAACTAGTTTAAAAATAAACTTTAAGAAAAAAAGACAAAGTAAAAATATTTTTATTTTAGACACATGTTCTAATGTACAATTGTTTAGTAATTGCAGTATCTCTAACCAGAGACCTGCACTATATGCATTTACACATTTACAGACAGCAAAGCAACAGGAGGAAAGAAAGAAAAATATATAAAAGGGAAATAACAGAAGATGAAGAGGTGGTTGCAGGAGGGTTGATGAGCGGGACACAGGTGCAAACAATCATCTGATTTTAAATCCTTATGTTTCGATTTTGCAGCCAGGAGTGCTGTTGACTTTGTTCCAGTGTTGCTCACTTTAATGGACTTTGAGTCAAACACATCTGCAAAAAAAGCAGCGATCAGGATGGAAACTTCAGTGATAGTTTGGAACTTGTAAGTAAAACATACTGCACGGCGTTAGCACCAAAACACAAGCTTTCCTTCCATTTTCAGTCATGGTCTGGGTGAGTGGCTGGAAACTTCCACTAGGATCCTGAACTTCTCTGGTCTCCACCCATGGGCATGGCCACCACACCCTCTACCACCTGGAGCTGATTGAGCTAATTAGGCTGGCAGATTTAAGCTCTGCGCTGACGTCTCTTCTCCGCCAGTTTGACTACTCTACGTTGGTAACCAGGCTGTATGGCTCATGCGTCTGACTGTAGGTGCTTTACTTACCTTGTTGTTTTTGTGTATCAGTGCTCCCAGATGCTCCATGGCTTTAAACCACACATCCTTTTGGTCTTTCAATTTTCCCCTATATTTCCTGGGATTCACTCCTTGCCTAACCTGCCCGCCCTCCTGCTGTCCCTTGGTCTTGGAACCACAAGGAACTCCGGTCAGCCATATTCACATAATCAAACTCACCCGGACGTACGCCGGCTCTCCTTCAACGCATCCATCTCTCACCTGCAAATTAAGCCAAAAGAATAATTACACATACTTTCTCTGGAACTCCCCTCTTGCTAAGCGCTAATTTGGTTTTCCTCAATTCCCAGTGTGACTATTTCCACTCGGTTACCTTCTCAGTCCTGCCCCTTTGTTTTACCCCAGCCATGTTGCCACATCACCCAAATCCTGTATAGTTTGTCATTATCAAATATTATTCTTGTGTTGAGCAATAAAACTGTCAAAACCTTTTCTTTGCCTCCGCTCTGGGTACTGCGCTTGGGTTCAGTTCCACTTACCGGCCTCTGGCCTTCATAGAGATATTTTCTCAACTTGGGACATCTCAATATTAAAAGCAATTGTCGTGCAGAGACACTTGGATGTGGTAAATTGTTGCTTTCAATCCAGCATGTCATATGGCATACATGCCCAACTGCCAGACTGTGGTGGGACCTCATATCTCCCATGGGTTAAACACAAAGACAAACAGTTGCAGAGCTGAAGAACAAACTGGTTCCTGTCAGTGTGGCAGCTATCAAACAAACAAGCTCTGTGGAGCTTCTCTGGGAAAGTCTACAACACAAATCTGTATAAAACTAAAAAAGAAAAACTTCCTTCACCCCAGCTTCAGTACCTTCTCCTTTACGCAGGGGACTCTCTCCATGATGAGAAGAACCTTTTTCTCAAGCTCATACCAGTCCAGTATGGAGACGGTGGCAGATTTCCCTACAGAGGTGGCCCACTTCCCACTCTAGTCATGGGTAGAACTTCAGTGGAACTGTTCAGGTTTTCCCACAGAAACTGTAAAAAGAATAAAAGTGAATGAGCACACGAGTTTTTCAGACAAGAAGGTGAAACATCTTTATTAAAAAGTTCTGATCACTCACCACTTGTTCACATTGTACATCTTCTTTGTGGATGTGTTTGATCACCACCTACAGGCCAGTCAGGAGTACTTTGGTTACTGCAGGGAACGCTATAAGAGATATATAAGAATATGTATGTTATTACTCACTGGCAAATTATCTCTTTTGCTTCTCCCAGCAAAAACGGATCCAAAGTCGCCGCCTCTGACCATTTCAAGCTTTGTGTATTCAGCCTCAAAGTGGGCTACACATCCAAAGATACATGTTTTACACACTTGAACTTTGGATAATGTAAAAGGTTTCTCCTTCTGTCAACTTTATCACAAAGCAGGCGTTTTAATTCTGATGAACCAGGTTCCTTTCTGTGATATCACAAATACACAAGACTGAACTACCCAAATGAAGAAACCAAAGACTTACTAAAAGAAATGTATTGTATGGCATTAGGCAGTTTGAAAATGAATGATGATCAAACTGTGTTGGGTTTCTTTCCAAATGCAACCCTAGGACACAGAAACTGTAAGAACTGACCACAAACAGAAATACTGTACGTACAGAGTACCAGTAAGAATAGATTCCTAACTTATCCCATTAACCTTCTATTGTCTAGTCTTCTTTCACACGTTAAAAACAAGTCTACATTTTTAAGCTTTTTTTTAATTTTTTTTATATATAAATCCTGTCCACATGTAAATGTCTATATCTCCGTTTTCCTCGTTCACATGTAAGCGCAAAAACTGAGTTTTCGAAAACTCAGCCACGACAGCCATGGTAAGCCGACGGGTAAAGAGATCGGTTTTTATCAGATTACGTCGTGGAAGAGAAATTGTTTAAGCCATGTTTCCGAAGTAACAAAGAGCCGACGGATGGTCTGGATTGCAGCCATTCCAAGACCAAATATAACGTTCCAGAACACTCCAGCTCACATGTTGGTCTGCCCCAAGCATTTCCACAAAGGTAAGTCTTCTGTTGTAGTTGTAATTACGTAATTTATCATAACATAATTGTTGATGTAGGTTACAAATAAGTCTTCTATTGATTTGAATTGAATTCGTTGTGCTATGCTGCTTTGTTCACTGTGGCTTTGCGGGCTAATGTTTGTTGTGTTTTGTAGGAAAACCAGCCTACCAAATACTGGAATGCGATCCAGACTGGGCCCCTCTATCAACCTGGGTCATACCGAGTTTAAAGCTGCTACCGCAGCGAGATTTGATTGGTTAAAAGAGAGAGCGATATCAAAACAGCCACGAAACGTCCCGCATATATGTGCCCAAGGGAAGCAATTGAGTGATGAATAACTGTTTTCCAGTATGTTGTTTTGATATGTTTTTTTTTTTTGTTTTGTGTTGATTTGTTTTTCACCGAAACTGCTAAATAAAGCATAATGGAATACAATTTCGCCTCTTTCTTGTAAGATTCTATAATAGAATGAAACAATAATGCCAGTTCTAAATAAAGACAATAAATTGAATGAATTACAAAACACATTTTATTTCTATTAGCTCTGAAAATGTTGTGTAATACTACAACCTGAAACGACAGGTTTGCATTTGCCTGTACAGGAGATGAGGGGGAAAAAAAACAAAAAAAAACAACAGCTGTTAAATGGAATAGTCTAAATCACCAAAGTAAACTGGACCTGGGCTTGTTGCAGGGATCTGAAGTTAATAAACGTGAAGTGCATACACTCACGCTTAGGACCATATAATAATAAATATGTGCGTGATGAAAGTTGGGCAGCACACTAACGTCCTTACTCCACTCTGTATGCTCGTATGGGTCTGACTCTTTCACTCCTTTGATTTTTTTTCCTCGTACTTGTTGTTTGCCTTTTCATCAAGTCTGTCTTTGTACGGACCTGCCGTGTTCTCCGTCGTTTTGTACATAACTTTTTGGGGGGCAAATAAAATTGATGCTTGATGCAGTGTTTTGATTTTGTTGCCACGGGTACCCACAAAGCAATGCGCGAAAGTCACGTGGTCTGTCAATCTCTATAGTAATCATCCACAACTATTTTCAGTTGGGTATGATAAAGGATTCAGAAGGTTTATTCATGCGGGCCCATATGACAGAATATGCATCTTCTTTATGTTTTCATATTTTAATTTATATTTAATTGTGTTGTGGTTTGCAGTGTTTTGTGTTGTTTCACTTTAAATTTGTTTAAAGGGAAAAAGCTGAAAATTTAAATACTTAAAAGTTGAAATGTGAATAGTTGGTTTTTGTATTATATGATTTATTTATTACATTTTATGTGGAGTGAATAAATAAAAGTATATTTACGGTGGCCCCTAGAGACATTGCACGTAAAAACTCCAAAACACGTAAAAACTCCAAAACACGTACAAAACACAACAGAAGTGCTCCAGGATGCTAGGCGCAGTGTTGAGCTCTTGTTACCTAGTGGCTACATAAGCCAGGAAGTACCAACGACCGGATTTGGTGTGTGGTAATAACAGGTAAATGAAGATTTTTTTTATTTTTTTTGTTAATTATTTGAATATATATCAGTGCTTGTGTATAAATACACAAACAATACACATATGCTTTCAATTGACTAATTTAAGTGATCTAGGTGAGCGGTCCCCAACCTTTTTTGCGCCACGGACCGGTTTATGCCCGACATTATTTTCACAGACCGGCCTTTGAGGTGTCGCGGATAAATACAACAAAATAAAACTAGTACCGGTACCGAAAACAAGATTTATTCATAACACACGTGAAAAGACACAGGAAAACCGAGTTAACGATAAAAACAATAACAAAATAACGTTGAAAACTGATTAAAAACCCTAAAAACCATACATTTCACACCTGAGCCTCAACTCTCACAGCCCGGCACCAAACGACTCACGGACCGGTACAGGTACGAGGCCCGGGGGTTGGGGACCGCTGATCTAGGTAGCTCTGTTTTGGAAGTTCAGTTAACGCTAGAAATGTGTTTTGGAGTTTGTACGTGCTTTGTCTCTAGGGTCCACCGTATATATTTATATATAAACATATATAAATAAAACCAGTTTGGGTTTTTTTTGTTTACATTAGTAATTCCTTTTGTGCATAAATTTTTTTTTATTGTTGTTAATAATAAATTAAAGCAACAAAACGACCTGAAGAGCCCGGTTGGGAGCCGAAAGAGCCGGCTCTTTTTAGTGAGTCGTGCAGATTCTCTAAAAAGAGCCGGAAATCTCATCACTAACCTGAATCAAATGATTAGTTCATATTACCAGGCCTCTGGAGAACTTCAAGACATGTTGAAGTTCTGTCTTTCTAAATGGAGGTCTGTGGTGTGGCGGGTCGTGTGTGCAGAACAGCTGGCTGTTTTACCTCAGTGAGGGGTTTAATAGTGTCAAACTGCATCACCGCCCCACTCACCTGTGGCTGTTGTGCTGGGTCGCTGGTTGTATTCTCCCCCAGGTCCAGTGGCTGCCCTCAAATCTGCCAGTTTTGCCACAATCTCAGCTTGGGCCTGCTCCAAAGATTCGGGCTGGAGGCGGCGGCCCAGGTTCCTCTTGGCCCAGGACATCGCTAACTCAATTGGGCCTCTCCAGTCCTGTTTAGGGAACTCAAAATGAGCTTTTACTTCCTCTTCTATGCTCTCAGTATAATGATCACGGAGGATCAGAATGACTGTGTGAGCCCAGTTTCTAGCATTTCCCTCAGA
The DNA here is from genome assembly GCF_057382275.1 of Copadichromis virginalis. Taxonomy (NCBI): domain Eukaryota; kingdom Metazoa; phylum Chordata; class Actinopteri; order Cichliformes; family Cichlidae; genus Copadichromis; species Copadichromis virginalis. The sequence goes on from NC_140634.1 coordinate 37,753,560, forward strand.
GTCTGTGTCTTTCTGTTGGGGATGGCTGGCTTAAATGTCTCTTGAAACATTCTTCAGATGATGCACTGCTTTAATCAGTCTATGAATAATGCGGACCTTAGCAGAAAAGTCTGGATCATCTGATGGTATTTTGTTAACAGGCGGTCCAGCTCGCTCAATTCGGGTGGGTGTTACATACCAGTTGTTTTGAGCTGGTCTCCTTTCAAACCTCCGGTCGTGTCCGGTCAGACTTCCCTGTCGGGCACCATAGTGGTCTGCAGCCAGCTGCTCTCTCTCCTCCGGCTCTGCTGCCGTGCTTGGAAGAAATCTCCCTCACCGTTTTGTTGTCCTCCTCTGATGACCAATGCATAGGTTCTCCGTCTGTCCTGGGATGGAAAGCTGTTGTGTCGTGGCAATCAACGTCACATTAGAAAGGTATAGAGATTGACAGACCACGTGACTTTCACGCATTGCTTTCTGGGTACCCGTGGCAACAAAATCAAAACACTGCATCAAATGCTAATATTTCCAGCACCGGTAATCATTCATTCTGCGGTTGTAATCCCTACTTGCATTTTATTTGCCCCAAAAACAGTTATGTACAAAACGACGGAGAACAGGACAGGTCCGTACAAAGACAGACTTGACGAAAAGGACAAAAAAAAAAAAAAAAGTATGAGGAAAAAATCAAAGGAGTGAAATGGTCAGACCCATACGAGCATACAGAGTGGAGTAAGGACGTTAGCGTGCTGCCCAACTTTCATCACGCACATATTTATTATTATATGGTCCTAATCCTGAGGTTGTTTCCTTCCTCTGCTTCACCATCTATGTAGCATACTGGTGTACTTGGCCTCTCCATTACGAACAGGTTAAAAATTTTCATACCAAACTCAGGTAACCTTTTCACCTTGCATTGGTAAGTTCCCATATCTGTCAGCTTCAGGTCAAGGATTCTTAATGATGCGTCACCCATCTTGGGGATCAGGAGAGGCAAAGTGGACCCTATTCTTTAACTTCTCATATAGATTACTGTATATCACACCTCCAGTATACCAGATAATGATCTTGTCATCCTGCTGTTTATCTGAAGGCACAATGTTCCACGCTATTTCCGTATATCCCAAGTTCTCAGATTCAAAGACAAACTCACAATTAAGGGTAACACTGGAATCTCTTGCCACATAATAGTTTTTTATGTGTGAGGTTATTTCTAGAGCACAGACTGAGTCTTTGGTCAGGGAGTACAATATTCCCATGAAGATCAAAAGCCATAGCCCAAACTTTATGTTGAAATATCTTGTCCTCAGTGGCATAGATGAGATGCAGCAGTTCTTTTGCTGAAACATCATTCTGTGGTTCACTGCATGGATCAAACTCGAAGTGAGCTGCCAGCGTGATGAAATGTTTCTGCTCAAATGGATTCTGTCAGGGTCCTGAGTCTGTTGACAAAGTGCTTTTGGTTATAGAGTTATATTATCACATGTTTCGGTCTAAGTTTTGTTATGTTTGAGAGATTTTCTAGTTCTTGATTCTGATTCTCTGCTCCTTCTGTTTAGTGTCCAGTCATCCCTGCCTGTGTGTTCCCCTTGTTCTCTGTCAGTGTCGTGTCTCTGAGTTCTGTCAGTGTATTTCCTGTTTTACTTTGAAAGTCTGTCTCATGTTAGTGTATTCTGTTTTGCTTACCTTGTCTCATCAGCTTTGATTTCTCCCAGCGATGTTTCGCTCCTGTCATCCATTCCCTGATTGCCCCTCTGTGTATTTAAGCCCCGTGTTTTCTTGTGCTTGTTGTCGGTCCATCTGCGTTTGTCTGCGTTCTCTGCTGCTCTTTGTGTAACATTGTCCTCATGTTTTCAGGTATCCCAGTGTTTAGCATTTTGTTTTTCAGTTCAAGTGAGGTTAGTTTTCCCAGTTAAGGTTTAGGTAACTCCCCATTAGTTATTGTTTTTGTCACTTTTGCAAATAAACGCTCACTCGCATCACAGCTTTTGCCTGGACTTGGGTCCTTCCTTCCACAAACACCACACGACTGCCGTAGCAGCTGTGACAGTTTCGTTGCTAGTTGCTCTCCCGGACTTCCCCAACTATCACTGAATAATACACCAACGATAATGGATGTGGCAATGATGATCGCCTGTTCCATTCACACCAGATCTCTTCAAAGATGGCTATTTCGTGTGCATCTGGAGAAGGTCGACTGCGACCATTCTGAGTTGTTGCTACACACTCAGGTGGGACGGCTTAGTCGAGGGAAATTCCTGCAAAGATTTCGAGAGCTCTATCTGGGAATTAAGGAGTTTTTCTGTGTAGCTAAACATGCAGAATACAACCAACTAAATGATGATCAGTGGCTGCTAGATTTAGCATTTTTAACCAAACTGACCAACATCTGTCCTCAAAGCTGCAGCGACATGATTTGGCAAACTTGAAGAACAGGAAGGCGTGTGTGCAGCTTGACGGTGCACGCTACACAGAGCAGATCAAGAACTGTCTGTCAGAGTTTAACAAACACTTTCAAGACTTTGTTTTACTGGAGCCAGTTACTACATTCATGTCCTCCCCTTTTCGGGAAGATGCTGAGGTTGATTCACTCGCGTCAAAAATTTAAACACTGTTTTACCTGAACTTCTCTGGAGATTTTGACACTACAGGCTGACATTTAACTTAAGGGGTCATGGAAAGTTCTGGAACTTACAGAGGAAAAGTACCCCAACATGAAGAAATGTGTTACCTCCTTGACTGCATCATTCAGTTCCACTTATTTATGTGATTCAGCCTTTTCCCACATGAAGATTATTAAATCCAAATACCGTTCCACCATGATGATGTTAATTAACTGACCATGCATCCCTGGCTGAGTCCATTCAGTGCAAGTCATCAGAGTAATGTAATGACAAGAAATGTACAGAGTTGTATTGTTCAATATGGGTTCATACAGTTATGCAAGGTACATCAGCATATATTGTACAAATAAAGAGTACTCAATATGTTTGCAAATCTATGTTTTGCATTTTTATAGTAGGGTAGGTAATTTTCACTTGGTCATTTTACGAGTAGGTCGCATGCTGAAAAAGTGTGTGCACTCCTGCTGTAGAGGTTGCAAACAAAAGGGCACAGAAATAACACGGTCGGTTATTTGTTGGCCGGATTCAGAGGAGTCTACGAACTGGGACAGCCTTCGTCGCATCGCTGTCATGTAATCAGTCTACAAATGTGTCCTCAGGAGGATGCCTATGTTTTGGGACACAGCTTATACCATGTCTGATGCCATACAGCAAATGCATGCAATTGATTTGATTGCTAATGGGTAATTGCATTAAACATTTTACGCATTTAAATTTAAATAGATGTCAACCTATATAGCCCTCCACCCTTCCATTTAATATTACTCCAGATCCATGCCAGTTATTACAGTAGAGTTTAAAAATAAAGAAGTACCAGTTTTGTTATGCCTTACTGTTTATTGTGCCAGTTTTTTATCCTTATTTGTCCTTTGGTATCAATAGGGTATTTCTCATGTGACCTAGTTACTGCAAACCAACACTGATATTTGTTAGTACAATACACACGATACACACTTCTACACTTTTACCACACTTTCATAAACTGAATGATTCTCTTTTTGAAGCACTTGATGTGATGTTTTAGGAAACACTTATTTAATTCACTTCTTCACCAAGAACAAGAAATGGACTTGAATAAAGTTCCTGTCCTCAGAGGACACTAAAAACATTTGTCCATGCAGTATGACCTTGTGGAGGAAGTCACCACACCTCCCTCTGCTGGCTGGATTTATTACACCCATTCGTGGGCTGTCATTAACCATTTGTTGGCAGCTTTCTGCAGTCAGTGTTGCTAAAGGTCACCTAAAAAGTAAAACCTAAAAGGGCACCGACAGCTTGTCACGATTTCTAATGAAAACACATCATGCAGTACACAAATATCAACAAAATATTTTACCAGTATGCAAATGAATGGGGCCAAAAGACACTAATTAAATAACCACAGCGCTTTCTTACTTTATGTACACAGTATTTTGTTGGTTTAATTTTCATTACCATCAACCAAACTTTGTCACTCACACGTTAGTCAACACCACAGCTGAAGCTGCAGTAAATCTGGTGATTTTCTTTTTCTCTCTTTAAAAAGTTGTGAAAAGAATCAGTTCAGTGTATTATGATGTATTCCACTATTAATGTTCATGCTCAGAGCTTAAATAGCATAACTGCAGCATTTTCTTTTCTGCGTCACATACACAGTAAAAAACCAAGTGTAAATTTTACACTTAGGGAGTTAATTTTAACTCTGCTTCAGATAACATTTGGTCCCACTCAAAATTAGAGTTAAATTTACTCTATGGCCAGTGTTAACTTTTCAGTGTTAATTGTACTCAATTTAGTGTCAAAATTAACAACAAAATGTGTAAAAATATTTAACACTGAGGGTTATTCACACTGTTCAGAGTAATTTGATTACACTTTATAGAGCTATTTTTACTCCAAATTTAGTTTAATAATAACACTCTGATGTGTATATATCATTTTTATTTCTCTGTAGTGTGATTTTTTTCATATTCATCTTATGATGCTATATTACTATGCTATAATCCCTAAGTCAGGAACTTAGGGATTATCCTTGATCCTGCTCTTACGTTAGTCATGTTAAATCTCTTGTTCGGTCTTGCTTTTATCATTTAAGAAATATTTCTAAATTGAGCTCTATTATATCCTATACCGAACTGGAGATTGTTATTCATGCTTTTATCTCTTCACGACTGGACTATTGCAATTCCCTGTTTACTTGTTTAAATAAAGGTTCTTTGGAGCGTCTGCAGATCGTTCAGAATGCTGCAGCAAGACTTTTGACGAAAGCTTCTAAATTTTCACATATAACACCGTTGCTCATGCAGTTACATTGGCTTCCTGTTGAATTTAGAGTCCAGTTTAAGATTTTGGTTTTAACTTTCAAGGCTCTTCAACAACAAGCACCACCATATATCATTGAACTTTTACAGCCCTATGCCCCTAGTAGGTCTCTGAGGTCGAGTAGTCAGGGCCTACTTGTCATTCAGTATACGAGACTGAAAACTAGGGGTGATAGAGCTTTTGCTACTGTGGCCGCCAGACTGTGGAATTCCCTTCCTCAGGACTTACGATCCGCTGATTCATTGATTACTTTTAAAAAACAGCTAAAAACACATCTTTTTAAAACTGCCTTTTGCTAACTTTGTTTGTATTTTGTCTTTTTAATCTGTTATATCTTGTAAAGCACTTTGTGATCTCTATCTAGAAATGTGCTATACAAATAAAATTTTACTTACTTACTTACTTACTAAATAACTGTGATCTATCCTACATTATGGAAATAACAAATATACAGGTTAAAGTAACAGCATTTATTATGTTTCTCATTTCAGTGTCATTTAATTAACGTAACAAACCTTTACAATTCACAGTTCTATGATGCTCACTAGAGAAAGCAATATGACATTTCCCCAATGTCGTAGTTGCAGAAAAGTAAAAAAGTTCGTCAGGGATGAACTGTATGATGTACCAAAGACATAATGGGCCCTAAAGAGTTCATCAAGGGCTCCTACAGAACCTGTCGCATTACATGGAAGTGCATGCTTCTCAATCACAATGAAGCTGTGAATGCTGCTTCTTGTGGATCCCTGAGTAAGAAGGTAGGGCTGACTGCTTCGGGTGATGTTGTCTAGATGCTGCTGTACACTGGTTCCAGCCTACAACAACACATTAAACAACAGTATTAAGTGACTATCCTCTGACAGTAGATTAGCTCAACTCACTGTCCATGAAAATAGAGGTGATGGAAAGTATATTTTAAACAACATACCTTTGGGAATTTGATGAGGTTATTGACAGCTTGAGATGCAGACATCTTTCCTGGTCTCTTTCGCCCTTGTGCAGATGGTGGTAGCAGATGTAGCAGCAGCAAGATAGTAGACAAGTCACTGTCCCAGCCTACAGACGAATAAATAAAGAATTATTCCAAAAATACATTGAATTGACAGAATTACCTATATAACCAACAATGGCAAATAAAAACAGTCACAATCATACCATTCTCAACTTCAGTACCTGACTCAGCATTGCACATTAACTCCAAGAGCTCTGAGGTGGGGACAAGTCCATGACTTTTCTTTACAACCTTTGCTTTGAGATTGGTGAGCCACCTCTCCAAGAATTTGCTCCCAGTGACCTCACAAAACAGGAGTCGGAAATCTTGTTCTATCAGTACATCAGTATCATTTAAATGATAAGTGAACTTACTTTTGGGAGATTTGCAAACTGAGACGCTTCTTTCCTCCACAGCTTTTCGTTGAATGGTCTTCAACCGCCATGCAATGTATCCTGAACTGCTCTCTGGATCGTAGTAATGTTTCTATGTAATTAAATAAATGAAGAAGGACTATGTTATCAACATTTCTGAGGGCAATTATGTATTTAATGTTGAAAAGTTCCCTTTACTTACATATCCATGTTGTGAATATGGGTCTTCCAGATATGGAGACAGAGCAACAATGCCCTGCGCATACATCACTCTTACGCTTTTAGGGGGAGATGTCCTAGTGTATAAATTCAATAATTGGCATTAAACATCACAATTAAAAATAATACAATGTTTAAAATGTTTCTTTATATCTTACATTTTTGATTCTTACCCATGTCATTCTGTCATCTCAGCCTCAAGTATGTTTCTCATCCGTCTTCTGGTTGCATCTCTCAGAGATTTGGTTTTTGCGTACTCTTAAACGTTTCTATAAAATAGAAACATTACTTAATATTACTTAACATGTCATTAACATTGCTATCAGTTAATTTACACAAAATACATATTTCTTACTAAATAATGAGCAAAACTCTAAAGTAGTGTATGCCTTTGGCATTTGCTTAAAATAATATAAACCAGTAAAGTTAACTTTATGGTAATGTTACCCACTTTTTCTGAAAGTATGTTCGCTTATGTAAGCTAATTAGCGATTATTAGCTTACTGATAAACGGCAATTTAGTTGTTCAAACTGTGCGATTTGACATGTGACAATGATATTATTTAGACAGCATTTAGAAGAAATACATAGTTAAAATGTTTTAGGTTCATATTAACGCAGTGAGAAGATAACAAACATCTAAACTTTTAGCAACTGCTAGCATGTAGCTACTGGAATGCCATTAAAGCACAGCGTCTTACCAGTAGTTTTCTTGGTGACTGTGGTACCTACTACTTTCTGATCATTAAGAAGCTCTTAGCTTCTCACCAAGCTTCTTAATGATGGTATTGTAGTCCATTTCAGCCAAGTTTAAAGTCCCTGACAGCCAATCGTGGAACTCAGAATTCTGGCTGGGTTGTAGGGGATCAAACTCCTGATTTCACTCAGTGACATGCAGGTCAGTTTATACCTTTTCTTTAATGTGGTTTTTTTTTTTTGTTCTGGATTTTTGGTTGCTATTCTGTCTCTCTTCATTATAATTATACAATAAAAAAAGAGAGGCTTTATTTCCATTTGTTTGAAAGTGAGCAAGCTTATAAATTCATAAATAAATTCAGCAGGGGATAAACAATAATTCCCAATTTATCACAGCATAAACCAAACCCACTAAAATCCCCAAACCAACTTTTGCCACAGAGCTCCTCTGTTATCCATGCATGATTAAGGCCATGCCAAAACGGACTAGCTGACATTCTCCTTCATTATAATGAACATGACACATTCACCATCATGCTGCCAGAAAAAAACCCTCACCAGAATATCAAATATGTATTAATCCATGACCAAAAATAGTCCTTCAAATGTCCTTTTTCTTTGTTTTTCTTTCTTTTCTTGTTCTTAAAAACTGCAGCACCCAGCTGTTACAGGAAGGCTTTCAATGCTAATACAGGTTAAAAAATAAAGTGTGGACTCTGATTTGTGCTGTAACTTTGCATGCATGAGTGTTTTGCACAGAAAAAAATAATTTATATACAGTATTATGTACTAAAGTAGTCTTCAGGAGTCGTTCTCCAGATGTCTTGAAAAAGCCCACCTTTGAAAGATGGCTGTTCTATTTTCTGTCCAAATGATCCCACACTAAATCTTGTGCTGATGAACTCAGTCCTATATTTCAGGTTATTTTTAACAAATCCTTGCAAACACAACATGTGCCCTCTCTTTGGAAAGAAGCAGTCGTGGTTCCTGTCCCTAAATCTAGTCGTCCAAAAATTCTAAACGACTTCAGGCCTGTTGCCCTCACTTCAGTTGTCATGAAAGTCTTTGAAAAAATCATCAGAAATGTGATTATGAAAGAGACTGAAGGTCAGCTGGATCCAATGCAGTTTGCATACAGGCCCAACAGAGGAGTGGAGGACGCACTTTTGACTTTACTAAATCTAATTCTTAAACATGTAGAGAGTAAAGGGACTTTTGCAAGACTTCTTTTCATTGATTTTTCTTCGGCTTTTAATACAATACAGCCCCATATTTTAATTAAAAGACTTTTAGAACAGTTTGAAATCAGGAAAAACCTGGTGGGCTGGATTTTAGATTTTCTAACTGACAGGTCACAAAGAGTGAGAATAAATGGGGTTCTGTCTGACCCAGTGTTCTCCTCCACAGGTTCTCCTCAAGGCTGCGTCCTATCGCCCTTATTATTCACTCTCTATACAAACATGTGTCAGGGCAGACATGAAAACAGGGTCATTATTAAATATGCAGATGACTCTGTTATTGTCAGCTTACTGAAAGAGGGTGAAATTAACCACGGTCCAGTCATTGATGACTTTGTTCAGTGGTGTGAGGAGTCTTATCTCCAGCTGAACATATCTAAAACAAAAGACATGGTTGTTGATTTTAGGAAACAACAAAATGGGCAAGCAGTCACTTTAATTAAAGGTCAGAAAATAGAGCAAGTACAATCATATAAATATCTTGGGACCATAATCAATGAAAAACTGAACTTTGATCAAAATTGCAAATCAGTTTGTAAAAAGGGTCACCAGCACCTTTATTGCCTTAGGAAACTTGTTCATTTCCACATTGACCAAAAAATTTTAACTTTGTTTTATCGTTCTTTTATTGAGTCTGTTTTATCCTTTTGTTTGGTGGCATGGTTTGGTCAGACCTCTGTCACAGAGAAAAACTCTCTAAATCAGATAGTGAGATGGTCCAGTCGTCTGATAGGTGAGCCACAGTCTTGTTTAGCCTCCCTGTACTCTAAGCAGGTACAGAGGATGGCTTTATCAATCCTTAAAAATGGTTCCCATCCTCTAAGGGGTGAATTTCAGCTTCTTCCCTCAGGACGGAGGTTTCTATTTCCAAGATGCAGGACAAAGCGTTATAAAAATAGCTTTGTCCCCGTTGCTGTCACTGAATTAAATAAGAACTGTTTTTGATTCGAAATATTAAAGTATGTGTCACAGTGAGTTTTATATATTTACTAGGTATGTGTGTTTTTAAAGGGATGTCAAATGCTGTCATTTTTCTGTAAAGCAAATTTACCTTGCCTTTAGGTATAAATAAAGTTACCTTACCTTACCTTACCTTACACTGCTTCAATAATGTCGTTCCAACGAGCAACACCTGCAGTTGTGTGCTTTGTGTTTACATTTAAATAAGTGTATTTATGTCAATTCTCTTGGTAAGATTATCGTGGTAGTGCTTCTTTGGACATATCTGGTTGTTTGTCATGTTGGCCTTGTCTCACTTTGACATCAATTTATGCTCCTCTATTTGTAAAAATGTTGTTAAAAATAAATACATTTTATCTCAGGTTGTTCTTCTGTTTGCTTGGGACTTGTGGCCGATGGATGCCTTTAATGATGTTTCTTGGTCACCTCTAGAGGGGGCATAACACAAACAACTGTAAGATTTGTCAGTGGAGTCAGTCAAGAATCACATATTTGCTTGGCCTTGATTATTCTTCCTTTGGCTGAGATTTCTGAGGTTTAGTTATGATATAGATTTTGCTGTGTGAGCAATGACAGAAACCTACTTTTTCTTTAAACTTACACTACATAAAAGTCTGTGGGATGGCTGTCTGATGTATACATTACCTGACTTTACAGGGTTTGAGACAGAAAATATGGGATGAGCTTGTAAAATGTGCAAGAGAAGCATTAATGAATTAAAAATGCTCTCAAACCATTTGTGTGTTCCTTAGTTAACTTACAAAATGGTAAAACTCTGCCTATATTAGCTGTTAAACCAGTTTAAATTTACACATAGTAAATTTAAACAAGTACAGCGGTCCCTCGTTTATCGCGAGAGTTACGTTCTAAAAATAACCCGTGATAGGTGAAATATACGAAGTAGCCAGCTTTATTTTTTAGAGTTATTATAGATGTTTTAAGGCTGTAAAACCTCTCACTACACATTTTATACAATTTTCTCAGACAGGCATGAACATTTTCACACTTTTCTCTCTTGTTTAAACTCTCAAAGTTCAAACCTTCGCAGAAAAATAAGTCCAGTATTATAGAATGAAACCAAAGATCAAACCCTGTTTTAGGTCCAGAACATGGGAATAGAGCAGCTGCCAGAGAATTCAACATTAGTTAATCAATGGTACGAAAGTAGAGGAAGCTGAGTAAAGTTTGACTTATCTGACTGTTTTGTTTCGCTTAATGCACCTTATAATCCCGAAAAGTAACTTCTACCTTCCTTTAGCATGTCCAGAAGTCCAACTTTTTGTGCGATGGTTATCATCTTCCTCTGCCTTTTGGGAGCTACCGCAGGCGCCTTTGACGGTGCAAAATGTTTCGTCGACATTGTTGTGTTTGTTGGGGAGAAAACTGACAAACATACAGTGCAGCACTTCAGAGTCACACTGCTAGCGATCAAAGAGTTATGTACATTTGACAAGCTGAACGCATTCTGTACTGGACAGAAGACATGGCAGTAGACTGATTGACTATGGTCTACAGCCAATCAGGACTCAGAAAACAATGCGCTGTTAAAAAAAACAAAAAACAAGCAAAGTTGCACAAAAAAATCCACGAAACAGCGAGGCCGCGAAAGGTGAACCGTGTTATAGCGAAGGACCGCTGTAGGTGTTTAAGAAAACTGCATGTAATCTTCTGCAAAATCCACAGTCACACATTGAGGCATCTAGAGGTCTGTACACGTGACAGAGAAAACAATGATTTTGATATAGCTCGCAGCTTTTGCCAAACATGAAAGACTTTTGAAAATAAGCATTTTGATAGTTTTCAAAGCGCTCAAGAAGCAAAACTGGTAAAAACCACTGTTAGATCATTCAAAGCTTCCCCCTCTGAAGCCTCTGAAATATTTAGCTCAAAATGGACACACAAAGTGTTTTGTGAGGTTTTGGATAAGGCCAGAATGGTGCAGCACTGGGGACAGTTTATTTGCTTTTCATAAAGTCAGAATCAAATCTAAAGTCTCCACTGGTTCAACGTTGTATTTGAAACCACCATAATTGAAGTTTATGTTTATGTTACTTTAAATAAGGGTCCATGATTAGTGTTTTCATGTCGTCTGGTGATCTCTGGTAAGAAAACAGACTGCAGGGCCCAGAGCTAAAGTTGTTGTGTAATCCCTGGAGAGCTGAGTAATGAGCATGGACTTCAGTCAGCCTTTAGTTCTGTTGCTCCTGAAACACTGACTGCAACAATAGCCTGTATATCACAAATGGATGCACGTTTTAGATGTTAACTAAAATGAAGTTGTGTAGTTTAAAAGTTTAAAATATTTAATTGCTATACTTACCGTAGCTATATCACAAATTGAATTTCTTCAACAGGTTTAGCCTTGTGCTGCCTCCTCCACCACCACACACCCTACACTATCCTCACTGGTCTCTCTAATCCCCAGTCACAGACGGCTGGCTACCACAGTCTGAAATAGGATAAGATGCTGGTATTATAGAAAACACGCTGTCTAGTTCCTATACCAAACATGCTGACACCATCTGAGTTTAAGAAACTATCAATCAGTTACTCTCACATTGTATGTGATCAAAGTGCTGGAGAGACTCCAGGTGAAAACATCTCCTGAACCCTTCTCATTTTTTTATACAGAGCAAATCGGTGAATGAATGAAGCAGCCATCCTGCAGAGAGCTTATGCTTATTTATTTTAGGTAGTAACAGCTGCACGATCCAGGTCACCTTCTTTGAGTTCTTAAGTGTATTTTACTAGGTGGGACCACATCCTCGTTTTAAAGTTGACAGTATTTGTAGTAGCTAATGGCTGATGGCATGAGTATGAATTGCAGTTGCGGTTTGAGGAAGGCCTCAGAGGGGAATGGTGATGGCTCCTGGCTAAACTATCTCCAATTAACACAAGAGAGAGAAGCAGCAGGAAACATCAGGAAACACATGGATGAACCATCTCATGGATCACTGACTACCAGACAGACAGACTGCACTGTGTGAGATTGGGCTGTTTGATTTGGTGATGTGCAGTTCAGGAGCTACACGGGGAACTGTGGTGTCTCCATTCCTGTTCACCTTGCACACCTCAGACTTTAAGACTCGTACCACTGACAGAAATGAGCAAGGCACTAGTGTGGTTGACGAGTTGACAATGACATTGTTTTTTTTTTTTTTATCTGTAACGTTATTAGCTCATCCAGCAGGCATGTCCATCTTTTAGATACAGTCTGTGGTTTAAAACTACAGAGAATGTGAAAAGCTAGATGAATTAATGACATAAACTGAAGTTATACACACGCCGTTTTTAATCGATCCTTTCCCCCCTTTTTGTTCCGATTTGATCTAAAATTGTGCTTTCGTTTGTTTTCACGTGTTTTTACACACTTATTACGAATTTTAATTTCATGCACAGAAAAATAAGATATTCATCCAACAATTAACTTGTGTAAGTTATAAATCAACAAATCCATTTTTGGATCACATATTTAAATGTGTTCATTCTATGTAAAATCCCATGTGGAAAAGGAACAACGGAGGTTTGTTTCATGTGTTTTATATCCTCTTGCATTTAAATGACCTGAGAACAAGTAGATGAATGGATGGATGGATGGATGGATGGGTGAATTTAGTGTTAGAGGTAACGGGGCTCTTGATATATTTTCTGGAATGGATAACCCATCATTTGACCAAATGCACTGAATGATGCACTTGGCTCATTTTTAGGTATTCTCTCTCAGTGCCCCATCCAATGACCTCTGGCTGCTTATGGACTTTGAAAATATAATGAGCACCCTCTCGAGCAAACTAAATGCCAGGATCACCTGAGCTGCACTTTAGATTCATTTAATTTGCGGTGGAAAAAATGCACAAAGATGAATTAAAATGACCCCAAAATTGAAAGTAATAAATGTAATGAGAAAATGCCCAAAGAAAAGCAGAACAGAAAAATTCTGTTAAGTTCACAGAATAGAGCCATATCTGTACTTTGAACAAAACTAATTATGATGTGACTGGTTGCATAAAGGTAACATGTTGCTGTTTGGCAGGTTTGGTTTTTGATCATTTGATTATAGACAAAGGCATGAAATTGACAATGTCTCATTGCAGCTTGAAGAGACGACTGATGAAATCACTTGAGATAATCTCTCGAAACATTTAGAAGAAGAACATGCAAAACCTGCAAAAATTGAAAAAGGAATGTTTTTCATTATTCATTGCATCTTTAAAGTTTCATTGAGCTTTTGCTGTTAAATGTCATCTTTACACGTGCCAAGTCAGTGCTACCATATGTAGAAGCGTCACTGTGCTCCTTTCAGATTAATCCTGTGGATTGAGGTCAAATGACCCAGATCGGGTGTGTTTGATGTCGGCCGTTTTGTACACACAAGAACATTTTAGAGAAAGACTAAAACCCTCACATCACAGAAAAAACAAAGGTCCCTGTATGCAGTAAATCAACCCTCCACTAATTTCAACTTGAGTTATTTAGTCATGTCTTACGTTCTTCTTTTTAGAATAATGGAATTCCACAAAAAACTATATATTATTTGATATAAACTTTTACAGATTATTCATAAACTGACATTTTTGGATTCCTTCCTCAGATTTTGGGTATATTTTTGAGGCTTTTCATCAGTACCAACACTTCCACTCCCCTCAGTAGTGACAGATATCAGCTTCTTCAGACACTGCCATTTTTAATGCCCATTGACTCTGGAACTGTTTTTCTATTGTCTCTTCAATTTGATCCACTAGTGTTGCTGATTTCAAGACCTTTGCATGCACATTTTCTGCAGTGAGCATACTTTTGTAACGTTTTGGGATTTTGTAAGATTGTCTCTCTTACAGGCTGCACAGAAAAATGAAGGGAACACTAAAACAGCTTCTAGGAGCCTGGTGAAAGCAATGTTAAAGTTAAAAATTTTTACTGATACAGAGCAAAATGTTTTAACAAAAGTTCAAATCTGAAATCACAGACCAAGCCTGTTCAGTTGTGTTCATATATGCCTGACAGCCCCTGAGCATGTTTCTGATGAGACAGTGGACGGTGTCCTGGGGAATCTCCCAGAATATTTGGCAGGGTTGACACACTGAGGCCTTTCCCTTAGAGAGAGAGCAAAGAGTTCAGTCATTTGGGAGGGTTTTAGAGTAGAGCCGTTATTGGTCCACATTGAAAGGAGGAACCATCTCAACTACCCCTGCGATCTGGCCCCCGGATAAGAGCAAGAAACTCCGGTTACACGAGGCCAGGCATTGCCCTTTGTCGGGAATCCAGGGCCCACTGCATTAGCATAAACTCTCGATGATGGATTCCATCCCAGCACCGTCGAGTACTTTACGGTGGCACCGACCTGTGAGCACTAAATGCCACCCTCATGGATTCTGTATCTGACAGTTTATTTGAATCAGGCACCTGAGTAGCCTGCTGGAGGCCATATTGTAGGTCTCTGGCAGTGCTCCCCCTGTTCCCCCCACAGTTATTACAGTTTGAAAATGTTAAGCTTTAGTTTAGCGTCTATTAGTTTGAGTCTTAGTTTTAGGCTTTAATGATTATTTTTGTATGCAGGGAATATATCAGAGGCAAAATAGTACAGGTATTACAATAAAAACACACAACCTTTTGAACGCAGTTGACTAAAAGTGTTGCAGACGTCCAAAGTCTCAATAAATATATCTGTCAAAGCCTCACCAGGCAAGTTTTAATACATGTTTTATTTATGTATTTATTTATACCAAATTAATTAAATCATTTCAGTCCAAAATTCAAAATTTTATTTGTATTTTAGTTAACAATTTTAAAAAATATATATAATTTTAGTTTTTAGTTTAGTTGTAGTTAACTGTAATAACCTTGGCTCCTCCTCACACCAAAGAGCAGAGAATGGTCCTGCTGGTGGTGACAGTAGGACAATAATGGTACATCTGATCAAACATCTTCCAGTTTCAAACTACCTGCAGGAACACAGCATTTAAACACACATCTGTGATGTATTTTATTTGTCTGCTAATTTGAAATCCAAAGGTTTGTACATATGTTTAATTATCTGTGTGTGCACTGCACTGAGCAGAGGGTGAGGACTTGGCAGTGCCTGCAAGACTGTTGGGCACATGACTGCCACCTCCCTTATCACGGCCACCACAGACTGCTTTTCTTTACAATCCTTCAAAGGGCCAGAAACTTAGTCAGTTGACAGTTCTCAAAGAAGATCAGCCATAGAGTCAATTGGAATCTATTTGTTCTAGATGTTAGTAAAACTATACAAATCTAACAAATTAACTTTTCAATCATCACTATTTCTGAATACCAGTATGTGCATCATAGGTTAGTACTTACTGTGCTATATCATCATTTTCGAATGCTTGCTTACAGTCAGCTTAAGTTGTATCAGGTAACATCAGGTAGTTTTAAATGTTAAACCATACAGTGGTAAATGGTAAGATAATGAACTGTGCTCATTTGTGTCTTTTTTAAATGATCTGTTCCCAAACTTTCTGTCAGGTCCCTTTCATCACTGCAATTTTTAAAAAAGCCAACCAAACCTAAAAACCACTGTATGCTGTAACTTCTGTTATTGGCTCTACAGTTCACCTGTTGTCATTTTCATTTGCACCTTCATTCAAATGGACATGCATGAGCTTTCTTTTTTAAAATTTTATTTTTAGGATGTAGAGCTCTTCTCTTCCTCATTCCATGTCTCCTCCATCAAAGTGACCTTTAGACTGACACAATCTGTAAGTCTTAAGAAGTCAAAGTCCCAATTCCTAAAATGCGTCTGAAGGAAAGAGGGCGCAATGGTGTTATCCTTAGCAAAACTCTTTTCAGCACTACCAGTTATAAAAGAGGCGTGACTTGCAAATGTAAATGTATAAGTAATAATTATATAAAATGATTTAACATTTCTGTTACCGGTGGTAGAACAATCCAAATATCGATAGTAGCAATACTGATGGTGTTGGTGTTGAATTGATCCAAGCACGATAGGATCAATACTTTGTCTGTCCCACTGAATTGTGTTAAGTAAATTATTTTAGGGGGAATTAAAAAATATACCTCACGCATTCATTCTGAAAAATGCCGCCTGCATCTTTTTGTGATGTCATGTCTATTTTATTTGTAGCCTGTAGCAGTTTGAACAACAGAGGTTCACCCGAAGTGTTTTAGAGACATGTACATTTACATTCCAGAGCTTCAAAGAAACAAAACCCTGTTTTAGAATACATGAATAACTGGAAGGAGTGTTTTATTCTTTGTTGTGTTGTCTATTGTGGATTTAGTGGTCATTAAAATGTGTTCAGAAACTGATGACAACTCATGTAATAAGTCCTGCCACTCTGATCTCCCCAACACAAGCTGCTTATGATGGTTATCAGTATTGGTACTGGCAATACTTACTTCAGTACTTGGCATAGATCATGCCAATATTTGCAGTAACCCACAGCACTACTCTTATCCTTCTTTGTGTGTGTGTTTGTAATAAACACACAAAAATGTATAACATCCTCATTTTTTCCTTACATTACAAAGAGGAAATATAATTAAAGCTAAATTCATAACAATGCCAAGCTCATCTGACAGAGATTAAAGTGCAGCAGTAGACCAGACAGACATTTTCAGAAGCAATCCATATGAATTTAATATAATTAAATTATAACTAATTATTAATTATAATGAATTATTAAAATATTATATAACTATTAAATTATTATATTAAAGACATGTACTTTGTTTAAACGCTTAAAACGCCAGAATCTATTGTCTTTTTCTCCGCTGTGGTGTTTCCACGCCACTCCAAATCAGGGTCTAGGGATGGTGACAAAAAACAAAAAAGCTGGGCTGCTCGGATCACGATCTAAAACGGAGACGGGGCAGGCAGCGCCGCCCTCTGTGGTGCGCAACAGCTCAACGTCAGGCAGCGGCTCACTCAGGAAATTCAAATAGCGATCTGTCCACAACACAGCCGCACGCATCTTTATGCTCCAAGGTCATCGCAGCCGGCAGCCCGCGGAGGACACGCACGCACGCACAGCCTCCTTCAGAAGGTAAAGTAACATCCAGTGGCCGGTTGTCATTGACTGCAGTGAAGGACGCGCCGACGTTGCCGGTGAGCCCGAGGATTAACCGAGCGATGCAGGGATTCGTGTGCGCTGCGGTGAATGAGCGCTGTAGCCTGTCAAGACAGCGGCTTGCGGCGCTGCAAGTGTCCCAGTCGGATGGGTGACCGCATTTTATGATGCGTTCAGGAGCCTTTGAAGAGAGGAGAGAAGGGAAACCCATCTGCCGCTTTTCTGTCAGTTGTCGCAGGTGGAAGAGCTGAGGTGCACAGTCCTAAAATATATTTGCACTGATTTTTGGGCTGTTTTGAAGCATCCGGTTTAGCAGGCCGTGAGCATTAAGACTGGCTTCATCCGGTCAATATCCGGTCTCAATCAGCAGCATCATATGATTAGGCTGCAGTGCTGAGGAATCACTCTCCGGTTCCTGCGCCTTTCCAGCTATAGGCATTACTGATCGAGTCGAACTTTGAAAGAGAAAAAAGTATATTATTATCTTAGGATGTCACAAGTATTTATGTCCACGTCAGGTCTGGTTCACTCCTGCTCAGTTGGTGATCTGTATGAATAACTTCACATTCTGCATGTGATGAATACCCTATGTGTATTTAGCTTAAATGGCAAAAAGCTTACACGACCCCAGTTTTAGGTTTGAGTAGAAGTGAAAAAATGAAGTCTGTAGTTTGTAATCTATGATCCTGTCGTGCAAGTTGGCTGTGACAGAGCATCTTAGCAGGTTATCAAATATGTGGTTGTAACAGCGCCCTCCGTGGTGAGATGCTAAAATGCTAAAGCACAGGCAGAGTTGTAAACTGAAGATCATTAAGTTCTAGGTGGCTTACAGTAGCTAGTATAAACCGGATTTATCAAACCACTTGTGGCCATAGGAGCAGAACTGAAATGTTCTGAGTCGAGTTTCAGTGTGTTAAATGTCTCATGAGTACAACTTTTCAGTCACAATTTGTTATTAAAAAGTAACGTCATTTTAATGACATTTTGCTAGCAGATGAAAAGGTCTTTTGCATCCATTATTTATTTGCATTAGATTTACATGGGACTATGCATAAACTTTAAAAAAAAAAAACTTTAAAAAGCTCACAATTTTTGGAAATACTGTTTTTAACTTTCTTGCTGAGAGTCTGATAATAATATTGTTACCCGCACCAAAAAAATGAAACTACCATCAGCAGCTAGTTAGCTTAGTATAGCATATAAACTGGTCAGCAGCTAGCTTGCTTTGTACCAAAGGAAAGAAAAATAAAACATGCTTCAGCTCCTCCAAAGCTCACCAGTTAACATGTCAAATCTGTACATCTGTGTTGTTTTATGAGGAGATGTGTGGGACAGTTTTTTGACCAGGTGCAAGCACGGCTAACCAGCGAAAACTTATAATTGCTATAAAGTAATACGTGTGATATTAGTCATCTGTGCTCCTTTAACTTACTTTACTGATATGTCCGGAATTTTCTTATGATTAGAATTTCCATTTTAGCTTTTTTTTAATATCCTAAGTTTGTCATATCATGCCCTTCCATCAGAAACGAAGTTAGCATTTTTCTCTATTTAGTCTCCGTCCTATTTTTGTTGCTTTTAATGTTGTCTTGTCTGTAGATTTAACCTAAACAGTCTGCAGTTGACAATGTCCACACTGTTTGTTTCTCCGAAAGCAGTGACCTTTCTGACCATGTGGGCAGAAATCTTAAAATGTGTGTTGTTGTTTGTTTTTAACTAAGTTACTCTTTGGCTAGCATTTATGTCTTTGCCCGAGGAGATTGTTGTTGTAAATGTTATACTTACAGTTGTGGTCAGAAGTTTACATTCACTCTTCATGAGCATGAATGTCATGGTAATTTATTTGAACTTTTTTTCTGGGTGGAATGATTGTACAGCATATATCTTTAATGTCTTTTAAGAAAAACAAGAATCAGGTGAACAAATTTGAATTCATTTTATATTTGTCTCTAATGCACACAGGGCCAGTATTCATAAAGACTCAAATATATAGATTCATTTAAATCAATTAATAATTGAATTGGTTCTAGGGCTAGGTTTCAAAGGCTTATTCAGTTTATCTTTGCGAGCATAAAACGTATTTGTTTGACAGCATTCCAATACTCAAAACAATGGGGAAGTCCAGCTAACTCCACAATTTTCAAACTGACACAAATTAGGAAAGTCTCTTGAGGTTCATAAGTACAAGTTGTTTTTATGTGTCATCACTTTTCCAAAATCTGCATGAAGAGCTAAACCGTCAATCTAAGGTGAGAGGAAATTGGTTAGGAGAACCAGAAACAATCCAGGAATCACCACGGCTCCGGCTTGCCATGAATTGAAAAGTGCTGAAACCCCACCATAACTGTCCACATAGAAGTGAGTTTTAGATGGACATGGGCCAAGGGTGCTAACCAGCAAAAGAAACCCTTGCTCCAAAATACACAACTTCAAGCTCAATTGAAATTTGCAGCTATACACATAAAAAACAAAATGCCTATTATAGCTTTTTTTTTTTTTGGTCACATTAACAAGAGGTACAGTATGTTTGAATGGTGTCACGGTCCTGGGTCTTATGACCCAGTGTTTTGAGTTTCAGTTCTTTTGATGTTCATAGTGTATGTTTAAGCTTATCAGGTTTCCTAAGTTTATTTGTTATCATGCCTAAGTGTTTCTAGTTCTTATTATTTCCCCCTCGTGTTCCAACTATGTTAAATCTCCCTTGCCCTTCGTGTGTTTCATGTCTGTTGTCTTATGTTGTTATGTCTGCCTCTCATGTTCCTGTTTCATTTTGGAGAGATCTCGTGTTTTTATATTATGGATTATGTTTTGAGTCCTTTGTGGTACTGTTTCGTGTTTCCCTAGATCTCAGTTATGGTTATCTTAGGTTTTGCTCTTTGGCTTCGTCATATGGCTTCCCTGTGTTCCATGTTATGTCCACTGTGATGGTTTTGTACCATATTTCAGGTTCCTATATTCTGTCTCCCCAGTTGCTGTTAAGTTTGCATGTTTAGAATTCAGTCAGTGTGTTTCCTGTTTTACTTTGAAGGTCCATGTCTCATGTGAGTGTTTCTAGTTTTGCTTCCCTTGCCTCGTCCTGCTTTATTACCCTCAGCTGTTCCTCCATGTGTTCCCACTTCCCCTAATCACCTCCTGTGTATTTAAGTCCTCTGTTTTCAGTGTGTGATTGTCAGGTCGTCTGTTGTCCACGCCATGTTTCCCATGCCATGCTTCCAAGTTTCTTGCCTAGGTTTTTCTTATTGCTTGTTTAGATTCCCCAGTTTAGGTTTGTGTTAATTTTGCTTCAGTTTGCCTTGCCCTTTGTTTGTACCTCTTCTACTAGCCTTATTAAACGGCTCGCCTTTTGTTAACATTTCAAGTTCTGTTCCCTGTTCCTTGGCGTCTGCGTTTTGGGTCCTTTTTCAATTCATACAGTCTGCCCTCGCCAGACTGTGACAAATGGAGTTAAGGTGAGGCTGTCAAACCTGAGAACACTGTTCCAACTGGGATGATCTGATATCCTCGTGTCGATGTTGTTCCCAAATCATCATAATAAATGTTGTTCCAGGTTCAACATTGCAAGTGACCAATCACATTGTTGTGACGTCCCCCTTTTGTGCCTTTGAAAAATACTGCCTTAAAAAAATCTACTTCACTTGTGACAGGAGAAACCGCTTCTGTCCGCCGATCCAGGAACTTGAATTCTTTGCATTTCAGGATACTTTCCTTTAATAAACGGTAAGCATTATACATATTGTCCTTACAGAGGCGGTTTCTCTTCCCGCAAGTGAAGTAGATTTTTTGAAGGCGTTTGTTTTTTTTCGAGGTCGCGGATGACGTCAGCAGAAGGTCACTTGCAATGTTGAACTTGGAACAACATTATTTATGATGACAAGGGAACAACACGAACACGAGGATATCAGATCGTCCGTACCAACTGTCAGGCACGGTGGTGGTATCATCATGCTCTGGGCCTGTTTTGCACAGTGGATGGAATAATGAAGAAGGACTACCTTCAAATTATTTAACTTCACTTCACATCAACAGCTGGATGATAGAAACTTGGACACAACTGGGTTTTCTAACAGGACAGGACTGTTTTGGAAACCTGCTAAACCTCTGGATTAGGTTTCATTAGTATGACCTCATGAACACTAAACATGGCGTATACTCCACACTGAGAAAATATGTTACTTACTTACTGTTAATCAGAATCAGAATCAGAATACTTTATTGATCCCTGGGGGAAATTATTTTTTGTTACAGTGCTCCATTTTAAACCAACATTAAGACAAGACAGACAATACGCTAACTAAGAATAGTACAATATATACATACATACATACATACATACATACATACATACATACATACATACATACATACATAAGTCACTCATAAATAAATATTTGGAAAAGAAACATGTGTAGCTGTAGCAGCAAACAGTGTGTTAAGTGGATGCGTTGTACAGGGAGATGGCCACAGGCAGGAATGATTTCCTGTGTCGTTCAGTGGTGCTTTTCGGTAATCTCAGTCTCTCACTGAACGAGCTCCTGTGACTGACCAACATGTCATGGAGTGGGTGGGAGGTGTTATCCAACATTGTCTTTATCTTGGACAGCATCCGCCTCTCCGACACCACCTTGAGGGAGTCCAGCTCCATCCCCACAACATTGCTGGCCTTACGGATCAGTTTATTAAGTCTGTTGGCATCTGCGACCCTCAGCCTGCTCCCCCAGCATGCAACAGCATAGAGGATCGCACTGGCCACAACAGACTCATAGAAAATCCTCAGCATTTTCTGGCAGATGTTGAAGGACCTCAGTCGCCTCAAAAAATAGAGACGACTCTGGCCCTTCCTGTAAAGTGCTGTGGTGTTTTTAGCCCAGTCCAGTTTATTGTCAATGTGTACTCCAAGGTATTTATAGTCCTCCACAATGTCAACACTGACCCCCTGGATTGAAACAGGGGTCAAGTGTTTCCTGGTCTTCCTGAAGTCCACGATCAGTTCCTTGGTCTTTGCCACGTTGAGCTGCAGATGATTCTGCTCACACCACGTGACAAAGGAGTCGACCACAGCCCGGTACTCTGTCTCATCATCCCTGCTGATGCATCCAACCACCGCAGAGTCATCAGAAAACTTCTGAAGATGGCAGGTCTCTGTGCAGTGGCTGAAGTCTGTGGTGTAGAGGGTGAAGAGGAAGGGGGAGAGGACAGTCCCCTGTGGTGCCCCTGTGTTGCTAATCACCTTGTCAGACACACACTGTGGGAGATGTACATATTGTGGTCTTCCTGTCAGGTAATCAACAATCCACCTGCATCGCTGCTAACTTATCACCCAGGAGGGTCGGCCTGATGGTGTTGAAAGCACTGGAAAAGTCAAAAAACATGACCCTCACAGTGCTCGCCGGCTGGTCCAGATGGGTGTAGACACGATTGAGCAGGTAGATGATGGCGTCCTCTGTTCCGAGACGAGGCTGATAAGCGAACTGAAGGGGATCCAGATGTGGTCTTACTATGGGTCGCAGCTGGTCCAGGATGAGCCTTTCCAGGGTCTTCATGATGTGGGAGGTCAGTGCCACGGGCCTGTAATCCTGGGGGCCACTGGGACGAGGCGTCTTTGGTACAGGGACGAGGCATGATGTCTTCCACATCACCGGGACCCTCTGCAGACTCAGACTCAGCATAAACAGTTTATGAAAGACTCCACACAGCTGGGGGGCACAGGCCTTGAGGACAAGGGGACTCACTCCGTCTGGTCCAGCAGACTTGCCTGAGTGAAGTCTCCTCATTTGCATCTCAACCTGGTATTGAGTGAAGGTGATGGGTGGGGGAGGGGTGTCAGGAATCTCACAGGAGGCAACATGTGAAGAGAGAGGCTGGCACAGTGGTGTGGCTCTGGATTCCAGGCTGACTGGAGGTGAGGTTGTGGGGGTGGGAGCAGACACTGTGGTGTCGAATCTATTGAAAAACAGATTCAACTCGTCGGCTCTATTCTCACCTCCCTCAGCTCCCCTGCTGTTGGTTGGCCTGAATCCAGTGATGGTCTTCATGCCCCTCCACACCTCTCTCATGCTGTTCTGCTGGAGTTTCCACTCCAGCTTCCTCCTGTAATTGTCCTTAGCCTCTCTGATCTTGTCCTTTAGTAACACCTGGATCTTCCTCACCTCCTCTTTGTTGCCCCCTCTGAAAGCCCTCTTCTTGTTGTTGAGGAGGGCTTTGATGTCCTTAGTCACCCACGGCTTGTTATTTGGGTAACAATGAACAGTCTGAGCTGGAACAATGGAGTCGGTGCAGAAAGTTATGTAGTCTGTGATACACTCAGTAAGCCCATTGATGTCCTCGGCGTGAGGCTCACAGAGTGTTTCCCAGTCGGTCACCTCGAAATCACTTAACATCCAGAATAGTCAAACTACAGCCAGGCCTTGGGTTTCAGCATTGTTATTTTGTCATGTAAAACCCATGTAACTGCACTCTGACAGCAGCTGCCTCCTCAACAGTGTACTGCAAATCACGAAAACACAACAGTTAAGAATAAGTAAGAGGGTCAAAGATTCCAAGTACGGAGCAAGCCTCCAGACTCCACAGATCAGCTCGATAAAACGTCCACAGGATGTCCCTAAACATGGCCTATCCAGAAGCTTAACCCACAAGACCCAAAGGATCTGGTACCACAGGTCACCCTCAGAAGTTCCATACCTTGATGGATCAGCAGTACAGTTGCAAGGGTTTGAAAAATAGTGATAGTTCACAAATGAAAAAAAGTTAGCTCCCTACATTAAAAAGAGAAAAGAAAGAGCAAAGAGCAGACTCAAACTGATTCTACCTGATTCTTATTTGAAAGATGGAAATCATGCCAGATGTGAACCCACCCATGACACACCATCACAGAACCACTCGGCACTGATCAAAAACTACAAAAACAGTTTCTTTGGACTCTTATGATGGCTAGTTAAGTTTTTTTTGTACCCTATTCGTCAAGTAATAAGGTACAAAAAGTACAAATATTCTGAGCAACAGAATTAGTATCATTACATAACATTAGTATCCTTCCCCCCATACACATTTCTAGACATGACTAACGTTTGCTGTCTGACTACTAAATATAACATGATTACAGTTCTGTGACCTTCATGACATGGTCAGAGGTGTGTAGCGGAGAGCGAGCTCAGGATTGGATGTTTAATGTGGGTGTTGGCAGCCCATATGGAAAAGTGAATAAGCCTCCCAGCATGCTCTTGTGTCCACACATGAAATTTATTTTCTAAATCAAGGCATCCCGGAGTTAGTAAAAGGCCAGAAGCTGAGGAGAAAGGGAACTACAGTGTTAGTGTACTTTATGGGGAGACCCTCTGCCTGATGGCCTTTTTAATCAGAAAGCAGATTTTAAAGGAATTATTTCTTTGTGAAAGAATATGGGCGAGTGTGTTTGCCTGACTGCTGAAGTGAGATTAGATTGTTGTTGTGATGATAAGAAGATGGCATGTGTGCTTTAGTCAACATTTAGAGAGGTGTTTATTGGGTTAATAATGAACTTCTATTTTAACAATGGGTGTACTGTTACTTGGAGGTTACCTTAGAGCTAATCTTCCATTGCCATAACTTCAAGTCCCAGCATGAGGCTTTGGCGGAGTCAGGAGGAGGCGGGGGGCATGCTGGCAAGCTGAGTGTAGAGGTCAAGTTTCCTTTTGTACTTACAGGATATGTTCACCTGAATAGCTTTTAAGTGAAGCTTTTGAGTATTTCTTCTGTTCAAGGTCTTCACAAATACAGACAAATCCTACGCTTTAATTTATCTCCTCCAGGTAAAACCGGTGTCCTCTTGCTCCGTAACTCTGATTTAGTTAACCTTCTGTTGTCCTTCATTACAATTCAAGTCTTACAAGGCTCCACAAAAGCCCATTAAAAAACATTAGTAATTGACCACTGCTCAACCTTCCACTATCAGTAAAAGTGGAAAAAGTACTTCAACATATAAGAATTCAAAGAAAACTTTTAATTAGATGTGAACATGAAAATGTGGAATTGTTGCTCTTCTGAAGGATGTCTTTGCTGTTCTTTTCATCCTCCTTTAATGGCCCCTGAAGGCTACCTTTAAAAGGTGTCTGCAATATCTCTCTCAGGAAACTATAATTAACTTCCATCTAAAAATAATAACTGGATGTTGAAGTTGTGTTGGCAGAGTTTGAGAATCATGATTCCCTTAAGGAGATATTAAAGTTTAAACCTGTGGTAATCAGTGTTTTTGTAATAACAATAAATCAAGTTCTCAATGTGTTTTGTACAAGGAGTTGTTGCACTTACTGTTTTAGAGTCTTTAAGCTTTTCTAATGTGATTTTTTTATGGCCTCTAGCTTTACTGCAGAGCCGATATAGGATATTTAAGCCTGATACAGATATCAATATTAGGTAATCTGATATAGGGGCATTGGTACACTTTTATTTACAAAGCTATGCTTGGATTGCTGCCTCCTTATATTTGTACTTTGGTCACAAGGACAAATAGTGGTTCTTACTCCTTGCGCTCAAATGATCAGCTGCTGTTGTCTGTTCCCCTTGTCCGCACAGAGCTGGGTAAGAAAGCCTTTGTCCACTCTGCGCCTTTTTCATGGAACATGTTTGTTAAGTCTAATTGTTGAATGTTGCCATTGTGTTTCTTAAATTTGTACAGTCTTAGTTTAAGCAGTAGGATCAAAGCCATTCCTTTGATCCTGACCACCTCTCCAGCCACTCTGTGCTGGGGGAGGTTTTATTGTAGATACATCCTAACTTGAAGATCTGTTTGATGTTTGGTAGAGCTTCCTACCCTTTGTATGGTTTCACTGTGTTATCTTTGGTAAACCATACATTGGGTGTGGGGGAAGACTACCCTCTTTATGACCAAGGATGTTGTTCCTGCTTTTAGGTTTTATGACCCTTTGACCAACACACACACACACACACACACACACACACACACACACACACACTCAGTGTATACATTTACATACAGTGCCTTGTCTTTGTAACCAAAGGGGGGTTGCAAGGGGAGGTGCTTTGTAAACTATTGTTTGAAGTTTGTCAATAAAAGGCAGCGAGAGGAGGCCACCATTTTGGGGTTCTTTGTCGTGCTGGACACAGACGAGGCCTCCCTTGTGCAAGTAATGGATCGATCGACTGTCTTGTTTTCTTCATGATGAATAAGTCTCTAGAATTAGCGGGGTTTGTGGAAACACAGACCCAACAATGTTACAGAAAGACTGGAAACTAACTGAATTGTTGTCTTTAAATGTTTTTAAAACTAAACTCAAAGGCCTACAGGCTGCCTCAATAATGTGTAATTGTTTTGTGTAATTTTAACTTTGTTTGTTCGTATGTATTTGTCTTGAAATGTGCTGCCTCTTGGCCAGGACTCCCTTGAAAAAGAGGTCTTTGATCTCAACGGGACATTCCTGGTTAAATAAAGGTTAAATAAAAAAAAATAAAATATGAGACAATATTATTTATTTTTGAGATACATCAAATAAACAGTTTTCACTTCAATTTGTTATGTTTAGTTATTTATTTACTCATTTTAGCTCTGCACCATTCTGCCCGGATCATCTGGTTGTTGTGTTTTTGGTGTGGATGACAAAGTTTTCAATGTCAACACACGTGACGTGGCTGGAGGATGTTTCTCTCGTCTCGTCTGCTTCTTCATCATTCAGTTATCGGGTGTTATAAATTCAGATACTAATAGATTGGCAGAATGCTAATGTCAGATTTGGATCTACACATGATCATATGTAGTCATTGATTTGCTGCTACTACCGTTAGCAGGAAATGCAGTAGGTCTGGTGTGCCAACTCAAAGAGGGCAAAGTTCATTTATTCCTCTTTACTGACATGAAATCCAACACTGAGTCTCAGCTTTGTCCTTGTTGTGAATGAAACCTGACATTCTTCTTCATGTCTTGGCTTCCTACCAAGGCACTAAGTGATGTCTTTCTAGGACACACACATACACATTCACACAAAAACACAAACACACAGATGTGAGCAGACCTGTTTGCACGGAGAACATTTCTTGTCATAATGCACAGTTACTGTAACCTTAACCTGTCACGACTAACCAAACTCTAACCTTACCCTACAAACAAAGACTTGTAGCTCAAACAGCACACACATTCTGTCCAGTATGTAACCCAGCTTTTGCCAGTTCTATGATTTGATTATAGAAACTCTATTTTGGTTTCTGCTCCCCTTGCCGTGTCCTTGCTGCCCCCTCCACTGAGCTCTGTTGTCCGGATAAGACTCATCAAGGTGAAGTCAGGTGGTCAATTCAAGTGCACTGAGATCACACAGGCCCAAAAAAACTCAGTCTGTTCAGCTTGAGCGACTCTGTGCATGGCTCCACACTTGTTGAGAAATGCGGTTTCACAGTCGCTCTGTAGAACACTTTCTAACATGGTGACTTGTGATGGATTCTTTGGGGGATTTATTATGATGCTTGAAAAATGCGGTTAATCCAAATCAGTGCCAGTTGGCCAATCCTTCCTCTTGGGTCAGAGTGAGATATCTTTAAAAATACTTGGCAGATATTACTGGAAAATAATGAATTCAGCTCATTTTGACTTGTCTTCTATTGCCGTCTTCCAATCAAGATTTCTGTTTACGTTGGTTTCTGCCAAAACACAAAGTAAGCTTCATGTATCCTTTGTGTTATTATTAGATAGCTGTTTCATGTCACTGAGCTAATGCTAGGTAGATAACATAGCAGTCATATATATATAAAAAGCAAAAGAAGAAAAGTGCTAATATGTTTCCTAATCATGTTTCCTGAACTCAGTGGAAAACATTGCTAGGCCAAGGAAACATGCTAAAAAAACATATAATAAGAAGACATAAGAACTTCAGGAAAGATTGTGATTGAATCTTAATTCACTGACATTGGACCACTAAATAATATGACTGTGGATCTTTCTGACATGGTTCTGCTAGAAAATGGACAATGGGCTTTTCATAGGTTTGGGCTAAATGATCGATGACCCAGTGAATGTATACGCAGATGGAGGACAGAAGCTGCTCTGTGTCTAACATGCTGCTTTGGAAAGACTTCACAGCTACAGTCATATTTTATGACCACTGTAAACGAGCCCTTATTTATTATGTGAAACATACAAATACTCACCATGGCAATCAGCCCATCAGTGCTGGTACTTAGTCAAACTAGCATACTGGTCTGTAACTGCTGACCTCTGTGGAAGACAAATCTGAAAAAAATTCCAGACAGGAGTCAATAAAGTTTTATTAGCACCTTGACAATGAATTATGTTTGGTTGGTGAGTTGGAATGTTTTATTCTAAAAGTGGTCTTTCAAGTGGGTGTGGTTATACAGTCCTGTTGTTGTCACCTGACTTGTTCCTTGGCACTGTTTTATAACCCACCAGCTTTGACCCAAGCAGCAGTCAGGGCTGTAGTAGCTGCTCTCATGATCACTGGTGTGAAGGGCACAGGGGAGACGGCACATGACACTGATCTGGAAGGAAGTAAGTGTTGACTTTGTAACGACCGAACAGTGACTTTACTTTGTTTGACTTCTTGTGTACTTATATGGTTGATCATAAACCAGATCCATCAAGCTTGTGCGGACAATTCCCTTTTTTTACCTACTAGATCTTTTATGACCAATCTGTTTGGAGCTTCATATTAACAGCCATCAATTTATAAGCTGCTTATGGGTTCTGAGGATCCTTCGTGCACTGTTGTCACGTTCAATCAATCAAAACTAGTATTTCCACCAATTGCCGCTCTGGACAGTCTGTAATCTGATTAGCACGGATTAGACCTACTATATGAAACTCCGGGAAGAAAGACTAATCTTTAACTTTGATTAAAGGGGCAATACAAGATATATATATAGAGGACAGTTTTTAGCACAAGTGATGTTTTGCTTAAATCATTCACTTATTTAAAACACAGTTCCACAACTATTGAATTCCAAAATAAAAGCAAATGTAATCATTCCCCTTTGGCTTTTAATTATTATTATCTGAACTATACAGGATTTTTAAGACCAGTACCAATACGATATCAGTTTGGATATCCAATATATCTGCCAATATGGTAAGGGAAAAACAGACAAAAGGAAGGAAAAACACAATATTCCTTTTGCTTGCTAGCCAGGTAGAGTCATTCATCCATCAACACAGTGCCTGTTTTTTATCACTTGAACACAGTGATGCACATTGAAACTAGTCAGTGCCTGTGTGGCTCATTTAGTCACAAAAGTCCATACAACATTGTTAGTATAGTTTACTTGTTATATGAGTTGAAAATCTACTTGGAGGAACTGTTCTAGTTGGCTAAAAGCGAAATGCATCTACTACACAAAATCTCTACAGACTTGCTACAGCCGCACGTCTCAGGGCCCCTGAAGTTTCTTATTTACTGGTGCGTTCCAGTTGAAGTGGAAAGTTAGAAATCCATAGACATCCAAGTCGAAATTCCCAAATGAAACACCGCTCCGATTCAGATTTCTTTCTGTGAACTTTTTAAGCACAGAACAGCAGGTATTGTGCTGTCATGCTAATAATGCACGAATGGCTCTACATTGCTAAGAAACAGAACAAATCCTGTTTGAACTTGCTTTTCCAACTTTGCTACTGTAGTTCGTTCGTTTTAAAGCCTTAAAAGTGTTCATTGTGATGTCACTCTCTGGCCTCCTGCCAAGAAATAATCTTGTCTTTTATTTCCTGCTTCCTGACTTTCTTTAGCTTTTCAAAATTATTGACAGTAGCAAATGTACGAGTCTCCACAACAATGCAGTCTGCTCATACCTGAGCTGGAACAAGGAAGCAGAGTGACATCATTTATTTACACTGGTCTTTACGAGTCATTGATGCACTCGGACAGGAGAACCATATGTTTCCTGGTTAAATCCTTTGATGTTCTTAAATGAAACTTGCTCTGGTAAGATGTCGACTCAGGGCCGGTACGTTTGGATCAGCCAGCTGAATATTTTCATGTAAAAGTTAAAAACAATGATGTTGTATTTCACTTAAAGTTGTGGTTTGAATTTTCCAGTGGTTGCCTGTTGTGTTGTAGAGGAAACTGTCAGAGCTGATGGTCGAGTCGCTTGATCAGATACAAAGCTGGATAGTGAGGTTTCGTATGATGTTTATGTTTAGTCAATTTTCTGCTTGATCAGTCAACTGGCACGGGGAAGATGTTATCATTAAGCGCACAGACAGGTGAAACTTGATATGCACTGTGCCGGTCTGAGTTTTAATCGTGACCATTGTTTTTTTTCTAAATAAATAATAAAACACTGACAATTATTTAGATGTCTGAGAAATAGCGGGTGACGGCTACCCCAGCAGCAATCTCTTCCCCTAAACAATGAATCAAATGCAGAATGCAAAAAACTGCAGTTCCTTTAATGGCCACTGGAGTCTGACTCCAAAAAGAACTCCATCCCCATAAATGCCCAACTTCAGCCACAGTCTACAACAAGAAACATTTTAGCCCTCGGTCAGAGAGGCCTAGAAACTGTCGCTAGGTAAAAATGTGGATTTCTTGGTGTGCAGCTGCTGGAGGTTGCTGGCAGATACCTGTACTGAATGGAAACTCTCTGCCTTATGCAGCATGCTTCAAAACTTGTAAACCTTACCTTGAAGCATGCTGTCCATTTTTGGTTTTGCAGCTTCACTACCACTGGACTGTAGATGGCCATGGGTGCCAAAATGAATTAGCTAAATACATAATTAAATAATGGATTAAATTACAAATAAAAGTAGAAAATAATTAATAAAATATTAATTAATTAAATTTAAAACATTTAATAATTATGTATTTTAATTGTAATTCATTATTGACACATTTAATTAATTAATTCCTTCCAGTTTGAAAGAATTATAGACACGTTTTATGGTCTATTCATGACAAGTAGCTGGTAAGTATTAGCAGTACGCAACCAAAGTGCAGCACCACATAGCTCTTTGCAACCAGTTACACCTGCCAGCAACTTCCAGCAACCGCTCACCACATGTAGGAACGCAGCTTCCTCCCTAGAGACTGGTGGTTGCCAAAGGGACGCCGACCGTACTCTCGGCTTGTATGACTGAGACCTGAGGTCTTTATAGCTAATTTCCCCCTTACTAACAACTTCATGGTGGATTTAAACGCTTGGATTGTCTTTAAGCTTACAATGACTGTTCTGACTGGCAGGTATTCTAGCAACCAGCTATTGCTGATACCTGTCTGCTAGGAACAGGTCATCATTAAGCGATCAACAGGGAACCAGTTTGACTTTTAAACCTTAAAATGGGTCTCGCTCTCTAATGAAAACATAATAACACAAAGCTGAAGTGAAATCAGCGGTGCCAATTATTTCAGACTCGTACCCGGTAATCCGAGTCTGGCTGTGTTAATCTCAATAATTACTCACTTGTGATTCTGCACCGCTGACATGAGCAAACATGTTGACTCTTCGACAGGTTGCTCATTTCTGTGACGCCACACTAGCTGCCATCATCTCAGTGGGTGCCTCAAATTAATTATACAGCTGTAAATTATACAGCCTCACCTCTGACTGATGACAGAGGTGAGGCTAATGAGCTTACACAGAGCTAAAAACATAGCAGCTGGCCTTTTTGGTTTATCACGTGTCCGTGAATATAAGTGCATCTTTCTTTACTTGACTTGTAGCATCAGTACAGCGATGTGTGGCAGTAGATAGTTTCCATACTTGTTTTTTTTTTTTCCCTTACGTATAATTAGGTCAGGTTTACTCTGTATACACACCACGTGATTTTAAACTGCCACCACACTTCTGTAAGTCAAGCTCTACCCTTGTTTCATTAATGCCTGTGGGAAGGAGGTGTGCTCACGGTGAGCAGTGGGCGGGGGAGATCTGGCCTCTCAGGTATAATGAGTGCATGCCCTCTGGAATCTCGTGATCCTGTGTTTGCCCACACCCTATAAAGGATAAGGGCCTCTGGCATGTCCTCCTTGCTCTTGTGTCACATTACTGTTTGCAGCTGCGCATCTGAAAAACAGAGAGAACAAACATTTGAACCTCCTTTGTCATCCCACAGGTGTCTGTATACTGTCAATATGAGCTACAGCTTGTGATTTATCTACAGGATATACTACCCCTAATGATCGATGACATTTTCCTAGAAACAGAACTTCTCGGGTCATTTTTTCCGTAACCTTAAAGTTCTCTGTGAGTTTTGATATCCTCCTTTCTTTCTTTTTCCAGCGTTCAGCAAATCTGCATTGAGTTGGGCCAGTGATGCCAACCCCAGCCACAAGTCCTGCTGTGCCCCCACCAGATGGTGGGTGGGGGTGGGCTGTGGTACTTGGATCTTTCATCTCCATAGGATTCTCATACGCTTTCCCGAAAGCCATCACAGTCTTCTTCAAAGAAATCCAGAACATTTTCGGCGCCTCCTACAGTCAGATCGCATGGATCTCCTCCATCATGCTCGCCGTCATGTATGCTGCAGGTAAATAACTGGTTAAAACAAAGGAAAAGCTAAATGAAATTTTTCTAACATAGTTAAACCTGTTCATGTTTCGAAAGCCTCTAATAATAATTTGGTATTCTAGAGTGGGGTTGTCATGGGTTGTTGCTACAGCAACTACACGACGTAAAACATAGATCATTTAATTATTGCATAAAAGTATTATGGAAAAGTTACAAATGAATTTTGTATAAGGCGTCATATTAGTTATGCTAAAGAAGACATAAAAACAGACCTCCCACTATGAAACTGATTGAACCGGTCTCTGTCTGCATTTTCAAAATTTAACCCAGAGAACGTTTAATTAAATCATTGTTAAAGTAGAAAAGAACAGGCTTGTTCTCCATATGTCCATAATCTGCTTTATCGTGGCTGCCTGCAATAACTATTTCTCTTGGATCTAACTAAAGTCCACTTGCTGCTCCGTTAACAATAACTGATGGCTAACACAGCTATGGGTTAATTGCTAATTGTTAAACAGCGAACGTCAACATGTCTGCCAGCCAGATTAAAATTTATGATAACTGTTTAATACTTTACTGCTGTTGAAACGAGAGCTTTACTGACTTCTGAAGTTCTTTCTAAAGTGTTGTTCAGTGTAAACTAGCAGCTGTTAGCTAGCAGCCTTGCTTTGGGTTGTTGTGTGTGAGCTGACGGAGGCAAAGATGCTATTGTTGGTATTGATACAGTTGCAAATTAGTATTTTTATTCAGTAATAATTTGTTATTAATTAATATCTGAGTACTTGTGTTTTTGTCAATGCTACAACCTAATAATGCTAAATAACTTGAATCTAGATAGTTGGAGTTAGCAGATGCACCATCTGAAATCTGAAAAGCACGATATGAGGAAAGGCACATAGGATGGGACATGGTTTATTCAATAGTTTCTCTCATCATTGTCACACTGTTTCTACCTGTAAACACAATATGCAGTGACAGAATTGAAATGGAACTAGTTTGTGTCATTGGATCATGACCTGGATTTGAATCCACACGAGATGCTAGCAAAGCATCACATGCACAGCCTGCAGATAACCAGAGAAATTGAAGCCGAACAACAGCAACAACAACAAATTGTAATTCCTTGTGAGTCAGAATCACTTACAGCCTGGAAATTGGGAAAAAATAATCTATTGGTTGTTGATTGGATTTTGAAATAAATTGATCTGTCTTCTGACATGGAAAGAGGCGAATTTTCATTTCACTGAGGCAGAATTTTTATTTCCGCGTACTAGAATTTCTAATAGTTTTCAGCCTCTAATCAAATTCAGAGCACGATTCAGACAAATCCTTTATCTTCTCAAAATGCTGCCACATTGCTGCAGCTGGCCCCTCATTTTGTTTTGAAAAAAGGAACCTTTGAAGGGTTGGAATTTGTTTTCAGCAGGTCGCCCTCTCCACCATATTGCTCTGATCACCTGCTGTATTTCCCCACTTTGGCTTCAAGCCTGCAGTTTCCCGGCTCGGTAGTGCCATCTGTCCACGCTGTAATCCTCCTGTCACTCTGTCGTGTGCTGTTGTCATCGTCAGACCCGCAAAGCTCATTTCCTATGTTGTGTTCAATTGAAAACAAATTTTCATTCAGTAACTATAAGGTAAAGTCTTCTGCTCAAAATTAAGTATTGTGGTCTCATAAAGTAATTTGGGATTGTGAGTAATTCTGATTATGAGTAAACACCTTATGGACAGGTGGCGTTCATCAGGCTGAAACAAGCCAATGGTTGCTGTTCTGGTAATGACACAACCTCTCTAGTGTTCCTAGCGAAACATATTTATCAAACAGTAAAAAACTTGAGTGGTTATTGCTGATTGTCTTGGCTTTTTAACCGATCGCTAACTGCTGCTTTAGCTTAGCAGTGTCTATATGCCGCTATCACGTGGTTACGGCATCAATACATGCGCTTACTGAGCGAGCCGCTCTTGTTTCTCATTCGTTCACATTGATCGCAGCCATTCAGCTATTCATTAAACACCTGCTCTCTTGTTCTGACTCTCACGCTGATGATTCAATCAGAGTTTAACACCTTTCTAATTCCCCACTGCTGCTTTCGTGTGTGTATTGGTGTTTGCATGGCCCTGTCATTACTGTGGAGCT
Source organism: Copadichromis virginalis (assembly GCF_057382275.1). Taxonomy (NCBI): domain Eukaryota; kingdom Metazoa; phylum Chordata; class Actinopteri; order Cichliformes; family Cichlidae; genus Copadichromis; species Copadichromis virginalis. The sequence continues at coordinate 37,788,556 of NC_140634.1, forward strand.
GCCTGGTAATGAGCCGACAGCCCCAGACACCCATAAGTAATAATCTAATTGATCCAAATGACTGAAATGACCTTTTACTTATTACCTCTACCCTGAGCTACCCTGTGTCTCTTCAACCTGCTAAGCTTTTTGATGAACAAAATACTGAAAATGATGGTTTTGGCTCAGTGGATTATAGTTTATAAGCCAGTTAGGTCACATTTGTAAAGTCCCACACGACATGAGATGTGTGTGGAAGGTTGCTGGTTTGATCCCTGGCTCCTCCAGTCAAGGGCGAGATACTAACCCCAAGTTGTTCTGCGATGCATCAATCGGCCTATGAATGCTGGTGAATGATACATAGAAAGCAGTTATAGACAATGAGGCAAGTTGGGCTATTATTACATTCACAGAGAGTTGGGGAATGGCTGCAATCACAGAGATATAGGATGGTGACAGATGGACCCTTAGGCCATCTGTCACCTCGATTCAGAGATGGTCTTTCCCTTTAAACGTAAATGGCCTCCTTGACTCCGCCCTCAAACCAGCGTTCCTCCCTGTCCAGGATGTGTCCACTGGCCTGTAGGTGTAAATAGACTGTTTAGTCCTTAGCTCTTCTGTGTTGTGCCATCTGCTTGTTTGGTTTCCTCGATGTGTAAGACCTGCTGGCACTTAACATTGTACACTACATTACTCTGTTTGTGCCACATAAGGGATCACTACAGGTTTTCACTTAGGCAGGAATTATCTTTCTTCTCTCCTGGATCAGCTGGAGCTTTCTTTAGGCGCCTTCCCAGCTTTGACAAATGTCCAGCTGAGATAATCACATTTACTCAGGGACTTCTTGATGTGATGTTCTTCTGCTTCCCTGGCCGCTGTGTCTGTGGGGATGGTGTTCGCTCTGTGTTGTAGCGTCCTGATGGCACCCAGTTTATCATCCACATCATGTCAACCTTAGCATGCTAAGCTATCCTTCTGTCAGAGGAGGTTAGCATTAGGCTTATACTTCAGTTTCACAGAACCCCGCTCCATATCGCCACTTTGGCTACTTTTTGATATTTGTATTGATCTCTTTTGTTGTTATTTTATAGGAAAAATCAAAAACAATAACTAAAATAATAAATAATAAATAATAAGCTAATCTTTCGCTGCGGGTCTATAGCCCTGAGCATTCAGTTATGGAACCAGACATTTTGAGTGGCAGTACAACTGTGTAGCTACATTTCAGTTTCAGTTTTTGCATGACAGAGCTTCCTCTACAGAAGCTCTACAGATATTGCTACTAAAAATTTGCGTAGTCATTTGCTTGCCCTGATGTGCATATCACCTGGCTGACAACATGTTTTCCAGAACAAAAGAACTATCGATGCTATTCTTTTGTTTCTCTGTAAGAGAAGGTGTGGTTAAAAGCTGTAAACCCAACATGGGAAATCTTTTGTGACGGCCTTTGGCATACTTCAGCCCTAGAGTGCAATCCTGCCTCGTATTACATCAGGCAGCAGTGAAGCAACCGCCAATGATCCACTCAGCACAGCGAGTGTCGCACTGTGATGATGTGTTTAATCTGCATGCTGTGTGTTTATGTTGGATTAGTGTCGCTAATCCACAGTGAGAGAGAGAGAGCGCTGACCTTGGCTGTGGAAACGCTGCACACTGTATCACTCTCACGGTTAGTCTTAAAGACAGGATACAAAGGCTGGTTTCTCATAAGGAATACAGCCAAATATTTTGTTTTTAATGTTTTACCTGGTCATTTTAGAAAAATATTAACAATAATATTGCTTATGATGATGAGTAAATATACTTTTATACATTCATTTACTCTTATTTCTCAGTGGAAAAAGTCAATGGGAACCTTGTTTCTTGAACTTGAGATGTCATTTCCACCTCATTAACACCTTAAGGTTGCTGTATTTGCTGCATGTCAAAGTGATTGAGCAGTCCTTTTTACCACACTGCACAGTAGCTGAAAAGAGAACTGTTGCCAGTGACGTGCATGAATTATCATTAGAAATGTGGATATTGTGAGGAAACATGTAAGTGTTGTCGTCTCTTTAAAAATGAGAACTTATGTAACTTATTCAGAAGCACCTCTGTGGTGAAAACTTTACCCGCCCTGACTGATCATGCCAGTGAATTTCAAGTACCTTTAAAAATCTGCATTTATTTTTTTTCCGGCTTAAAGCCACCGTGTTAGCATCATCCAGGATGTTGCTGCTTACTGCTCTACAAGTGTAAACTTTACATCAAAGCCTCTTGTGAGCCCGAAAATTTGGATAAACTTTTATCACATAAATAAACTGGGTTTCGGGCTGGTTCACTCTCCGTTATTTCCCTTAAAACATCCGTGTAATGGGTCGGCGGTGAGTCACTTCAAAAAACCGCAGAACAGCTTTTAAAAGTTGTTTGCCTCCATTTCTGTCAACTCTTTATCCTGTTTGAAGTGTGATGGATAGCCGGCATCTATCGTGAGCTGAACCAGCCTCTTCGCTTGCAGCTCACATTAAAGTCTCGTGGAAAAAAAAAAAAAAAAACCTGTTAGACGCGTCTCTATATGTGTCATTCCCTTTTGGGATCTAGGTGCTTATATTTAGTTTGGGTCTTTGTCCACTGTGTAATGAAGTCCACGCTGTGTCTGGCCAGGAGATGATAAGCCCTTTTGCAAGAGAGGTAATGTGCAGGCTCAGGGGCTTCCTCATCTTGGCCGATTCGGGTCCCGCCAAGCCCCCGAGAATACCGATCACTGCTGCGGATGCAAATGAGGGGAACTTTCCTCAAGGTCGAAAAAAGATTCATGCAGAGCAAATTAAGTGAGATGACTCCTCGCCCAGTGTGGCTTTTTAAATTGCATTGGGCCTGGCAGAAATATGATACACCTTCTGCCTGGTAATGAGAGCATTATTCAAAAAAAGAAGAAGAAGAAGAAAAAACATCTTTCATTACTTTTCTCTTTCTGTTCGATTTACACCTCCTGCACTTAAAATTCAGCAAAAAGGTTAGGAGACGGGGTGAGTTAAAAGATGCTTAGATTTCTCAAACAATTCTTATTGCTGCCTCATTATAAGCAGGGTGCTTTGTACAGAGAAAGCAATCAAATGTTCTCACACATCTCAAGTGGAACAAAATGTAAACAATAGAACATAAAGTGCCACAGCAGCAATATAATCTGAGTTGTTGAGTCAACCATTTTTAGCTAAAATCAGTGAAACGAGCAGCAAAGCAGAAAAATGTGAATGAAAATTCATTCCAGGCCCAACAGAGAATAACAAACAGTAAGTCATTAAGTTAGAGGAGATTTTCCCATCACTGTTATTAGAACGGAAATGGACTTTCTCTGCGTTTTTTTTTTTTTTTTTTTAATGCAGGAAGAACTAGATTTTAATGACAGCAAGAAGCACTGCAATAGCTTTGAAGTGCACTTAAAGCAAGTGCAAGATGCAGGCTTTTGTTATATGAATCCCATTTCAACATTCTTGACATCATTTTGTATATAATTGTTATTTGTTTATGTGGATGTAGTACATTTGTAGCATTCATTTCATTGTTTAGTAAAATTATTAGTAATGTTGTTACATATTGTTGGTTACAAGCTGTTACTGTAAAGTACATAACACCTAACCCCAACCAATCACAGCAGATGGCCCCGCCCCTCCCTGAGCCTGGTTCTGCTGGAGGTTTCTTCCTGTTAAAAGGGAGTTTCTCGATCCCACTGTCGCCAAAGTGTTCGCTCATAGGGGGTCATGTGATTGTTGGGTTTTTCTCTGTATGTATTACCTTACAATATAAAGCGCCTTGAGGCGACTGTTGTTGTGATTTGGCGCTATATAAATTGAACTGAGTTGAATTAGATAATAATCATAAACAGTGTCATTTCCTATATGTTGCTAATACGAACAAAAAGGCAGAATTTATTTTAAGCATAGTTTTTAAGATAAAAGATATAAACGTTTGACCTTATTTGACCTTGACCTTGAAATGTCATATGATTTTAAATCATATTTCGGTACTTTTTACATGTTGACAATACACAGCACCTGCACCAATCATAGTTTATAAGTTACAAGGCTTTTTGTAAATTTTCCACCAATAAATCATTTAGTTTATTTTGAAAACCTTGGTGGATGCAAGCTAAATTTGGATGGATTGTGACCCCACTCTACTCCCCTTCAAAGTTTTATCTGAATTCATTCAAAGATTTTCAAGCTATTGTGTTTAGAGACAGAGTGACATGCACACCAAAAACACAACCTCCTTGGCGGAGATAATACAGTAAATACCTGTGGTTATCATCCTTACTAATATTTTAAAATATTTTCATTTTAACCCTGAATAATTTGATGATTTTTTTGTGTTGTTGACCCAACTCCAGTTTCTATTAGCTTAATAGAGCGATAGCTTCAATTTCCATCTTTCAACTTGTCTTACTTTCTGACTCTATACACTACAGCTATAGCTTCATGTTTAACTCTTATGAGTTTTGCTTCCATTAGCACCAGGCATCTATTTCCATTATGGTAACTAGTAGCATACAGTGAAAACTTTGTACTAACAGTTAGGACCCTGATTAAGCTGGCAAAGCGGTGAGATAGCAGTTAGCAGCTAGAGAGCCAGATATTTTCCTTCATGAGTTGCTGAACCAAGGCTGAGGGTTAATATTGGATTCAAATTTACTAGTCTACTAGTCTTATTAGATCATTATATGTCAGTAATGTGATTACATGGTGTCCTGTTGACCACAATTGTCCAAATATACTACAGCTTTAAAAATTAAAGCCTGACTGATGTGGAATTTTTGAGACTAATGACGATAATGGTGATAAAAAGAAAAAAATGATTCTTGTTCTTTCTGACACATGAAATGTAATTCGATTTCCCTAACATTTGTTATGTGTAGTTAAGCATTTGCTTGTTTACACTCTTCCCAACTCTGCTGGGATCAACTGCTTGTTACATTTGTAGCAATCTAAACAGTGCTTGAATGCTTGAAGGGTGTTTCTCCAGTCTCGACTTTTCAAAATTTCTTTGCCCACAATTTTGTTCTACATGTACAACAACAACAAAAAAAACCCTATTCTATTCAATTCTCTTCCATTATAACGTTGGCTGATAATATCGATGTGTGAATAAATCAGGCAGGCTCCACTGAAAGTCTTGCTCAGTGCTGGATTTCACATTGGAAGTGCATCCTGGCTGATGAATTCAGTGCTGAGATTCATGGATTTCATAATGAAGGTGCATTCGGAGATTTATTACAAGTCATACATACCTACAGCTCATAGCATAGTAAAACTATGGAAGTGCCTTTGTGAGATCTAATCAGTCTTTTCCTATTAACATTTGTTTAATAATATTCACACAGACCTCTGTTTTTTCTTTTCATTAAGTCATTTAGATAACATGGTTACATTAGGGATTTCTTATAACCTAATTAACCTAATTTAAGACTTTGGCTGTGAGCTTTCAGTGTCATTACATGCTGAAGTTGCATAATTAGTGACCTCACATGCTCGCAGTAGGCGACTCTTTTGTATCCCTTACAAATCTGGATTCAGTGAGTAAACTGAATGTTTTCTTAAGGCTGTTTGTTTGCACAGCCTCTAAATGTGCAGCCGGGAGAATAAAACATTAGTTAATGTATTTCGACACAATGCATTTTTTTACATAACTTAAACTTGTCAAATGGAATTTAAAAAGTAATTTTACATGCAAGTCTATTCTGTTTAATCACACTGTCACTTTACTTAAATTAATTTGACACACGATGGTGGGAGTGCCTCGTTTAAAAATTGAAACAACCTAGTTTCTGCTATTAATAGCTGCTGGGTTCTGGGTGGTGTTCGGCGCTAACAAGATTAAGTCATTATGCGCTCACTTTCAGTGATCCTGACAGCTGTAAACATGCAAACATGTGGTTTGATTTTCTGTCTTCTATATTTTGCAGGTCCCATCAGCAGCATACTGGTGAACACATATGGCTGCAGGCCCATCGTCATGATGGGGGGCTGCCTCTGTGCCCTGGGCATGATCTCAGCTTCCTTCTGCACTAACGTGTTGCAGCTTTACATCTGTATGGGAGTTGTTACTGGTAAGTCCATCTGAATCCGTTTAAATCCATTTTGGGTTAATTTGATTATTCATTGGAATCTGGTTAGAAAAGAAAATAGTTTGCTGTATATATTTAAGTCATTTTCTTTTATTTAAAATTTTGTAAGATTAATCATTTCCATATTTGGACGTGGCACTTGTTTCATGTTTTCCAGAAATCAGCTACAGTACAGTACAACAGTATCAATACAGAGCATTAAAATGTCACAAATTTACCATCTAATGATCAATATTCACATGTGGGGAACAAACCATTTAGTGTCCTGTTGTACTGTTAAACTATTTAATAGCTTTTTAAATCATTCGCTCGCAATGCATTGCATTAGGAAGGGTTTTTTTCTTACCTCTTTATGAATAAAACTCAAGTGCAACTGAAGAAAACACCATCAAATAGAAAACTGTTGCAAAAGCATGAAAAAAACATACAAAAACAACAGAAATACTAAAAACAGCAACAACAAAAAAAACCAGCTGCACTTTCCTTATGTTTTGTGATTTGTTTTTGTTTTTTACTTCCACTGTGTTTTATTCATTTTCCATTCTATTTTTTTTTTTTTAAATATATCCAGTGTTTTATTCAAATTGTTGTGCTATTGCAGCATTTTTCTATTTGCTGGTATTTTCTCTGTGCAGGCAGTGTGCACACTGCTAATGCTGTTCCACAGCAGGGATAATGATGACCTTTTTCATTTCGTGCATTAGCCTGCTAATATCAAGCCTCCTAATAAGCACAAATTATAGTTGTGGCTGACAGGAATGTCCTTAGTTTTATAGATTCAAGCCAAACTGCTGCTGTAGCATAGCTATAAGCACCAAAGCAACATCAACAAAAATCCTTTTTTGCTTAAAGCTATTCTTATAAGTCTTTTTTTTTTTCAAACTTTATTTTAATTTTAGTTCTTATTTAGGTAAACAAAAAAATAAAAGTAGTATTCTGTAGTATTGATTATTGTAACTGCAGTTAAAGCACAGTTGTTTCAAGTTCAATGCCTTTCTTTCAATATAGGACTGGGGCTGGCCTTTAACCTGCAGCCAGCGTTGACTATGATAGGGAAATACTTCTTTAAGAAGCGTCCGATTGCTAATGGGCTGGCAATGGCAGGCAGTCCAGTCTTCCTCAGCACCCTGGCTCCTCTCAACCAGTATCTCTACAATCAGTTTGGCTGGAGAGGAAGCTTCCTCATCTTGGGTGGCCTGCTGCTGAATTGCTGTGTGGCAGGTTCGCTCATGAGGCCTTTAGGACCTCCACCTGGCAAGGTCAAGAAGGATGAAGAGTTGGCCGCCATTGCTACCACGAGCAAGGAGAAGCGCAGTTTTTTGCAAATAGTTAACAAGTATCTGGACTTATCTCTGTTCAAGCATCGTGGCTTTCTCATTTACCTGTCGGGCAATGTCATCATGTTCGTAGGCTTCTTCGCACCTATTGTTTTCCTTGCTGCCTATGCAAAGGACATGGGTGTAGATGAGTACTCTGCTGCCTTCCTGCTCTCAATCCTGGCTTTTGTGGACATGGGTGCCAGGCCTTCCATGGGGCTACTGGCCAACTCACGCTGGGTCAGACCCAAGATCCAGTACTTCTTCAGCTTTGCTGTACTGTACAATGGAGTATGCCATATTCTCTGTCCACTGGTTGAAAGTTACACTGGTTTGGTGGTGTATGCAATATTCTTTGGCTTTGCCTTTGGAATGGTCAGCTCAGTGCTGTTTGAGACCTTGATGGACCTGGTTGGAGCTCAGAGGTTCTCCAGTGCTGTGGGACTGACCACCATTGTGGAGTGCTGCCCAGTTCTCATTGGGCCACCATTAGCAGGTACAGTCTTTCTGTTTTTGAGCATATTTCATTCATTTACCTGTTTCCATTCAATTTAATGCTGTCAAGAACAACGAATGATAGCATCTATTTGCAGTCAATAGATCCTGGACTACTGCAGCTAGTTGAAAATGATACCAGTCCTGAAAAACACTTTAGTATTTTGCCCTCCACAAGTTAACCAGCTGATTGGTGGAATCCCAGAAATGGAAAATAAATGATTTGGCAACACAACTTTAAGGAAAACACTGACCGAACCCACAATTCAAAATTAAGTGACATTAGCTGAAACATGTTTTCGGTATAGTGTACCTCAGTTTTACATGTGATACTCTAAAATATATATTATTTATATCTTAATATTTTCTGTTGTCTTGCAGGGAAACTGGTCGATGTCACAAAAAATTACAAGTATATGTATTTTTGCTGTGGAGCTATTGTGATTCTGGCCAGTATTTGGCTCTTCATCGGAAACTTCATTAACTACAGACTCTTAGATCGTGAGCGCAGGCGTGCAGAGATGTACAAACGGACTGAGACAGAAGATCCGGACCAAACTCTGGATCAAAAGGAGGCTGATGGCGAAGCCCAGGCCACTGAAGAACTGGTCGACGAAAGTCAGAAAGACGAGCAACCTATGCAGCGGGAAACCAACATCTAGATTGTACTACTCTGCAAACACCTCACTGTCACCACTGCTGCAATCTTGCCACACCCTCCACTATGATCAGACTGAGCTCCGAGCTAAGAGGTGCCTCCCGGTGTTCCGCCAGGCTCTATCTGGGGTCCTCTACTTCTCTAAAGCCAAAGCAACAGCAGTGTTGTAGGAGAGGCTGTGAGGGATAAATTCTCTTTGACAAAAAGTAAAGTGTAACATACTGTTTGCATGTGAAGAGGCTAAAAGTCAAAATGTTTGTGGTAGTACTAACTGTATTTTCTTTTTTCCAACATTGAGCTTGTATCGGATATACTATAAACTGCGGCGTGTGGAGAAACACTCACATGACACAGTGGCTGTTTGAGTCAGTACAAGGGAATATTGTTTCTGTCCTATAAAACTAGGACAAGTGGGAGCAATTGTAGCAGCAAATTAAAAAAAATTGGCAGATAATTTTGAAACCTTCATCAAAGATTTATCTGCTGCCGTTTATTAAAATAATAATAGTACTGACTCTGTTTTAAATAGATTTTCTGTGTGACCCAACAGAAAATATCTTTCCATTCTTCCTGCTGCGTCTTCTGACCTGAATGCATCATAATTCCAACAGCACCAGCAACCACATGTTTAAAATAAATAAGCCTCCTTAACAACATAACTGGTAAATAAGATAGGGGTTTTTTGGCATTCAAAGACATTTCCGTCACTTAAACCAGTCTCCGTTACTTGTGATGTCTTGACCACAGACTGCTGATAAAAGATGGACATAACTTCTGATTCATAAACGCAAAGCCAGTATGGAAGTGCCTTAAATATGCATTTTTTTTAATGGCCACTGGGGGGTGCAAACAGTAGTCCAGTTTAATGAAGGTCAATACAGATCACTAGATCTTATTAAAATGACATAAATTTTCATTAATTATTGTGCATATAAAACTTAAGAGTATCCTTTTGGGCATGCTTTGTGATTGACACATTGTTACATTGCAGGACTTCCTTTTTGTGGGAACCAATCCTTTCAAAGCTCAAAGGTAGCGATGGAAAAAATGCTTAGCTCAAGGCTTCGCATTGGGACTTCTTTAACTGATGCTTAATGACATGGTGGTTAAATCCATCTTTTATATACAGTCTGTTCTTGAAGTTGAACTAATTTCAACCTCTGGCTTCAGCCAACAAGCAATTTCATTGCATTTTTTTCAGCATCTGGGTTGTTTGAGGTTCTACACCCATATTGGACAAGCTAAATGGAGGGTGCTAAATTGCTAGTGCAAATAGCTTACCAGAAAAGGCAGATGAAGGAATCACCTTTGGCCATAGTAATGAACACACCCATTCTACAAGTATCAACATTTAAATGCAAAGTTGTGAAGAATGGGACTGTACCTAATTGCACTGTGCTTTATATGGCAACTGGGTGCCCTAAAATTCCAACTTCCATAAATAAGGTACAGATGTGTTCACAGCTGGCGCCTGTGTATTATGCTGTCCATCTGAGAACTCTAACTTTATGCAGTAAAAGCTGCCAAAAAGTCCAAGCTCTGATCGGGTCATAAAATGCTACGTTAAATGTCTTGGGTCCCATATTCTTATACTCACATATACCGTGTGCCGCACTAAAAGTGAAATGGCCACACTTCATTCCAGACTTCATTATGAAATTGCTGCAATTCAGTGAATTTAATTATGGTTGAATGTAATTTCCTCTGTGGGCCTTAAGAAGGTATTAATGACTAAAAACCATCGATTACGAGTGGTTTTCTACATATGAAGCCCATAAGCAATATGCTCACATTGTAACACAGCTATACAGGGAAACATATTTATAGTGACCATTGCCTCTCCATACTGTGATACATTGCCTTAAATCTAGTGCAATCAGTGCAGGGGAGACAGTGAAAACTTGATGAATCTTGATAAATCTTTGTGTTAAACGTGGTCCACCTCTTTGGTTTGATTAACTTCCCAACTCATGAGAAATCAATGTAACGTGTGTATACTACGTGATAAAGCTTTAAGTAATTGTATTCTATATGCTGTAGTCATTAACAAACTAATTCACTAACAACCCGCGCACCAGTATGTTAACAAAATGAAGGAACACGTCACTAATTAAGAAAAGCTAATTGTGTCCAAGTGTGTCGTGTTCACTCAGATATTTTGGTTGTTATAAATGTCAGTGTTGTTCAGTATGATATCCATTACATGTGTATTTTTGTAAACGTCACCCTGCTGTGCTGCTGATCAGTTTTTGTCTGAAAACCTGGAGCTAAAAATGACCAAATGATATCCTGCCACAGATAAGAAAGCCAAACACATTTGCAAGTAATCATGAACATACACACTGGTCCCTTTATAAATGGTGGGATGTGTATTCAGAACTCTGAAATCCTGATATCAAGCTGTGTATCAGTGGTTCAACCATATCTTGTCTTTATCTAAGACTCATGATAATAGTGCTGTGATATCCTCTGTAGGTGGGTTTGAATCGGCTGCTGTTTTGCTTGTCTGTGTGAACTCTGGTATGAGTATTGACCACTGCTGTGTTCTTTGTTTGTTTTGTTTCTTGCAAGTAAGATTGTTCAGTTTCTTTGAGCTCTTTTTTGTCCTGGACTTAGTCTCACATATATTTTCCTTTAAGAATCACTTAATCTGAATCTCCTGTTATGGCCGCTTGTCTCCAGAAATGCACTTTAGTTCATCAGCGTTTCATTCCCGTATCACACAGTATTTTTATATACTGTCATGTCTGTACCCTCCTACATTTAAAGTCTGTGAATGTTACTTTATTCAGCCTGCACTTAATTAGTGGAAAGAGGTTCACTATGAATGCTGCAAAATCACTTCTATCAAATAGCACTGCCCCCTGCTGGTTTCAAGCCACATGAAAGGTCAAGAAAGCCAGGTTGTTGTTTGTTACATTTACCTATTTATAATATCAAAAACAATTAATTTTTCATGGGATAAATGCATGAGCATTTTTCTTTTCTAAACTATATTTTCTTGATATTTATAGGTTGAATTATACACAAATAACAAAGCAAAATCTTGTCATGTGAAAATAAGGGGAATATAAATTAATTTCAGTTTCAGTTTCATTCCTATTTTTTCCAGTGCCCAATTTTCCCGGTAATTAAAATGATGCAGTATGGATAATGTTATTTATGCAAAAAAAAAAATCATATACCATTAAATTTAATGTGTGATAAGGTAAATAACATGCTTGGAATGTTCTTATATTTACATATTGACATCCAAAACAAGCATTTTGTGCATTTTTTTAAATTACGTTTATTATCAATTATAAGGTGTAGCATCTCAAAGATTGTGTTTATTTTCTTTTTATGTGTGTATATTTAGAAAGAAGACATTTATTTTGAAGTTTGCTTAAAACCAATTTTAGCAGAGCGATGACATTTAAGCGAATAATAATGACTCCTCCCCCTGTGGCATTATTTTTTTAAACACAGTTAACTATTAAGCAGCTTAATTTATTATCCTGGTGTGTGGAGGAGGTGTCACTTCGCTGTAAGATATATGCAGATGCTAACGTTGTTGGACACTGGACAGCACTTTGCAGCTAACACCCTTAGCTTGTTGAAATGACAGCAGATTGGAGCTTTTCATTCATATACTAAATAATATAAAACAAATCGTGAACTGTTAACTATAATGATCTGTTTTTCTTTGAATAATGTGTATTACATTTCAATAAAATTATTTTCTTTTTGTATGAGAATTTGGGGAATTAGAGGTTTATTCTCAGTTAAATTTGTCTTTTTGTGCATTTCAAATTACCTTTAAAAAACACAAGCAAACAAAATTCCAGCTTGCAGGTGGAATCTTCCCACACGTGTATCACACTGCTTTATGTTGATGTGGATATCAGTATGTGTTGCTGCTGATTGTATAGAAGGTCATTTGCTTCTGGGAGGAGGAGGAAATGTAAGCTAACTGTGCCTTATTGTTTTAAACTGACAGATATAAACATGGACAATAGTGCAACTTCTCCCCTTGCTTATGTTGTGTGTATGTTTACACATCACTGCAGTCCTTCTTTTTACTCTAAACGATCAACTTGTGTAAAGGAAAGGAAAAAGAAATTCACTCCATATTTAAACCACATATGAACAAATACGCTGATGATGTGAGAATGTGTATGCACTGAATCTGGAAAAGTATTTTTTGTCATTTGTCTGACAGAACTCACTATGTATTGTGTTTATGGAGCTTTGTACACATAGTCACACATCCAGATATTTCTGTGTATGTACACATGTACGTTTTTTTGTGCGTGTGGTGTGTTTGGACCTTCATACTGTAGTTTGTCTCAGCAGTAATCTCAGTGTCTTTCATCCTTCGAGTACCAGATGTAATATGCGCTTTCAATCAGGGCAACTATCCTGTACAACATGATCCTTTTTCAGATTGCGTCACTTATTTCCACTACCTCTGCAACTGTCATGTCAGAGTGGGGAACAGAACCACACGGGTATAGAAAATTAAATTATGTTTTTGTAACTAATATAAAGATATCACAAATCACATTAGCTAAATAAACTATGTATGTATTCAAATGAACGATTGTCCCTGACTTTGTTTATGATTTTACGTTTTGACTGATAGCTAATGAAAGTTAAACCAAGCCACAGACTGGATATAAAGATGGACATAATGTAGCCTCCACCTGTGAGGTTTTTAGCAGTATTTTACCTGCACTCTCTCTAATGGCCAACAGGAGGCGACTCCTCTATTGTCAGAAAGAAGGCTAGTTGATCTAGAACATAGTTACCTTTCCACGTGACTTAAATTAGCTCTTCTGTAAGCAAATGCAAAGACATCATTTTATCACAAAGCTATAGATCTGTAGATATATGAAGTCTGGCAAGTGCCGAGTGATGTTAAAGGGAGTGAATGCTGACGCCAGCCGAGCAGCTGAATTCAACAGGTGACAAAAGCAGGAATGAGCAGTCATGTAGCTATAATGCTACATGTAGCATTATAGACTCCATTTCTGTCTGATTCTGTTGATACAAGAGTTGCTTTTCCTCCTTCTTTGGAATGTTTTTCACCAACTTTTATGTTTACTTTGTTACACTTAAGGATTGTGTGTGGCCTGATTAGGGTAGGAATTATCAGTGATTGGGACTGTAACTATATTATACTGTTAATTTTTGAATTATGCGATTTTGTATCTCAGGTCATTTTGCAGGGTGACATAAAAGTAATGTAATGAGTAGTTTAATGAATTAGGCTACGTCCACACGTACACGGGTATTTTTGAAAACGGAGATTTTCCAGAAATGAAGGAAAATGCTGCTAGGAACATGCCAAAGCAACAGGTGCCGATATATTCCTAACCGTGTAGAAATGTTGGCCAATCAGAAGTCTAGAAGCCTCGGTGGGAAATAGTAAACAAAGATGGGGCATAGAAGCAGAACCGAGTCGTATGTGTGGAGGGACAGTAACTGTCAGAGGTGTGGACTCAAGTCACATGACTTGGACTCGAGTCAGACTCGAGTCATTAATTTTATGACTTTAGACTTGACTTGAAAAAATGTTCTAAGACTTGTGACTTGACTTGGACTTTTATACCAATGACTTGGGACTTGAATTGGACTTGAACCGGTTTACTTGAAAAGACTTGATATTTTACCCCAAATATAAAATTTAACATGCATATTATATAGAGATTGAAAATGTGACGTCATTCACGGGTAGAACCGCAAAGGATTCTGGGAACTCGTGGCAAGCGGTACTAGCGCACGCAGGCTTTCAATTAAAATCAGTCACACAGCGATAAAAAGAAACACAAAAATGTCAAGAAGCTGTTGTATTATTAACTGCAATAGCCGGTCGCATGACAGCCACGGGAAGCCGACGGGTAAAGAGATCGGTTGTTATCGGATTACGTCGTTGAAGAGAAATTGTTCGAGCCATGTTTCCGAAGTAACAAAGACGCGACGGATGGCCTGGATTGCAGCCATTCAAAGATCAAATATAACGTCCCAGAACACTCCAGCTCACAGGTTAGTCTGCTCCAAGCATTTACACGAAGGTCAGTATTTTTTAATAGTTAATACGTCATTTTCATAACATAATTGGTGATATAGGTTACAAGCAAGTCTGGCGCTGAACAGAAATTGTCGCGCTATGCTCCTTTATTTATTGTGCATAAATAGTGAATTGTCCTGACACAATATTGCGTTTCGCTTCTGTTATTATGGTACATTGACAAAAACATATACTTTTATTCACAGGATAAAACAGGTTTTTTGTATCACTAATTGCCCAGTACGATTACAGCATACAGTATTATTGTCACTGCTACATTTCTGTGATGGGTACCAGAAATTATTTCCACTACTAATTAATTACCGTTGAGCTCAAAGGTCCTATTAATAAACGGTTAAGGAATGTGTATTTATGACGACAGTTTGTGAGACTGGTAAACTTATGATACGTACGATGGTCTTTCGTTCTACACGGTGCATTTCAAGGTCCTGCACCCATCTGTCGGTAAACTGTACCTGGGCTTGTTGCAGTGACCGGAAGTTACTAAACTTCATGAGTGTATGCACTCACTCCAAGAACCGTATGATTATAAATATGCATATAAATATGCTACGATGAGATAGCTGACTTCATCTAACTAGCAAATGTTGTCCAGGCTACGTTGGTGATACAGTTTTTTTTAATGTGTATGATATTTTTGTCATGCGATTTTAAAGCTGGTCCTACAACCGCATCCAAGAATAACATGCAGCTTATCTCAGAACTGTTGGTGAAAATTATTCTTGGAGCTAGGTTTAATTGAGCTGCATTTTAAAGAGGTGCAATTTCACAATTTGTGTATATTTTCAAAGTTCACTATTTTGTCATGTGTTGAGAAAAACACAGATTTTAAAATTACATGGTCTAATATTTACATTTAGCATAACTGCAACATTATTTTTTTCGTTGTTTTTTTTAAAGACTCGAAAGGACTTGAAATTCAAAGTTTCAGACTTGTGACTTGACTCGGACTTTTACACCAGTGACTTGAGACTCGACTCTGACTTGCCTGACATTACTTGAGACTTGACTTGAGACTTACTTGAGACTTGCAAAACAATGACTTGGTCCCACCTCTGGTAACTGTGTGTGTATATGTGAGCATTTAAACACTGCAGAGAGTACAAGTAACAGTATTGTAGAAATTAATTTCACCGAAACAATAACGTGGCGCACAGTGTGATGTCAAAAAAGGCGCACACCTTTGACGCTGCGTTTTCTCCGTTTTTCTCATCCACACGTAAATGCAAAAACGGAGTTTAAGAAAATCTCCACCCTGGCAGGTGTTTTTAGAAATCTCCGTTTTCAGTGACCGAAAACGCCGTTTACGTGTGGACGAAAGGTGCAAACGCATAGAAAAATCTGCGTTTGCAAAAATACCCGGGTACGTGTGGATGTAGCCTTAGTGTCTATAGCAGGGCCGATATCCTGAAACTTTTCCATGTGTCCGTGCTGCAACACACCTGAATAAGATTTGTAGGTGATTAGCAAGACTTGACTGCATGCTGAGGTGGCAACACCTAACCTTACTTACACTTTTATTTAAATGTACTTAAGTTTTTTTTTTTTTTTTTAAAAAGCACTTCTAAAACTAGTTTTATTGAACCATATTCATTCATGAGCTGCTGTAACATGAATCAAATGGCTGAATTGCCACCTGCAGTCAAGTTCTATAGTCTTGCTAATCACCTACTAATTTTATTCAGGTGTGCTGCAGCAGAGACACATGGAAAAGTTTAAGGATACCGGCCCTGCTATAGACACTAATTCATTAAACTACTCGTTACATTACTTTTATGTTACCCCGCAAAATGACCTGAGATACAAAATCACATAATTCAAAAATTAACAGTATAATATAGTTACAGTCCCAATCATTAATAATTCCTACCCTAATCAGGCCACACACAATCCTTAAGTGTAACAAAGTAAACATAAAAGTTGGTGAAAAACATTCCAAAGAAGGAGGAAAAGCCACCTGTGGTCTGTAGGAAGCAAATAAGTAACATAACCCATTTAAATCAGCATGTCAGTGACATAGTAGTACATCTGCCTCATGATCCAAACCAGTTTCACCCAAACTGTAAAGACCACATGTGGTCTTTACAGTTTGGGTGAAGACATATTAGGCAATCATTCATTATATGCACATTTAATTAAGTTCCTTCCAATACTGCAGGAGGACTAATGATTCTCGTGACTTGTGGAAGGATGTAATTCATTACTTTCTGTTAAGTAAAACTTTAAACACTGTCCAGCACGTACAGAACATGGCATGAATATCCGTTGCAGCTGGTGGTTGCAAAAATAATAAACTGGAAAATGTTAAAAAGCTCAGAGCTTAACAGAGTGACTCTGGACACATGAACATACTGATAATTATATCAAAATATCAATTAGTGCATCTTTAATTTATTAAGTGTTACTTATATGTTTATGATAATGTTGGCTGTGGTTTTCTTTGACAATAACACAGATGTGCACTACCAGTCAAAGGTTTGGACACACTTTCTCAGGTATTGTTTTTTCTTTATTTTTACTACTTTCTATATTGTAGATACAAACTGGAGATATCAAATATATCATGCAAGATATATGGAATTATGTAGCAAAGAATAAATTCATAAATAACTCTACATATGTCTTATATTTTAGATTTGCACAAAGTGCCACCCTTTGTTGACAGCGCTGCAAACCCTTGGCCTTCTCTCAATGAGCTTCATGATGTTATCACTTGAAATGGTTTCACTTGACAGGAGCACCTTGTCAGGGGTCAATTGTGAAATTTCTTGCCTTCTTAATGGGGTTGGGACCATCAGTTGTGTTGTGCAGAAGTCAGGTTGTTTCACAGCTGACAGCCCTGTTTGACAACTGTTAGAATTCATATTATGGCAAGAACCAAATTCCATTATTACTTTAAAAGCTGAAGGTCAGTCAGTCTGGAAAATTGCTAAAACTTTGAATGTGTCTCCAAGTGCAGTCGCAAAAACCATCAAATGCTACGAGGAAACTGGCACACATGAGGACGCCCCAGGAAAGGAAGACCAAGAGTCACCTCTGCTGCTGAGGATACATCTGAGTCACCAGCCTCAGAAATCCCAAGTTAAAGGCACCTCAGATTAGAGCCCAGATAAATGTCACAGAGTTCCAGTAGCATACACATTTCTACATCAGCTGTTCAGAGGAGACTGTGTCAGACCTGAATCAGACCTTTATGGTCAAATAGCTGCTAAGAAACCACGACTAAGGAAAAGCAAGAAGCAAAAGAGATTTGTTTGGACCAAGAAACACAAGAAATGCACATTAGACCAGTGGATATCTGTGCTTTGGTCTGATGACTCCAAATTTGCTTCCATCTGCTGTGTCTTTGTGCGACGCAGAAAAAGTGAACGGATGGTCCCTACATGCATGGTTCCCACCGTGAAGCATGGAGGAGGAGGAGTGATGGTGTGGAGGTGCTTTGCTGGTGACACTGTTGGGAATTTATTCAAAATTGAAGGCCCACTGAACCAGCATGGCTACCACAGCATCCTGCATTTAGTTGGACCATCATTTCTTTTCCAACAGGACAATGAACCCAAACACACTCCAGGCTGTGTAAGGGCTATGTGACCAAGGAGAGTGATGCGTCAGATGGCCTGGCTTGCAGTCACCTAACCTATGACAATGAACCGTAGACTAACGGCAAAGGTGCCAACAAGTGTTCAGCATCTCTCCTTCAAGACTTTTGGAAAACCATTTCAGGTGATGACCTCGTGAAGCTCATTGAGAGGACGCCGAAAATGAGATGAACAGAATCAACTTTTGGGGATTTACTTACCTGGATGACTGAACATGCATCAAGACATTAATATTCCTAATTTTAATTACAAGTATAATTATATATTGATTCTAAGTTATAATCCACCAGACTCTCTTTGCTATATTAGTTTGATCCCATCAAAAAAATGATCAGTGGTATCATTAGTCTGATGCCCAGCTTATAAATTGTAAAAGTTTTTCAAATATCAAATTTCCTGCTGACACAGAGGCACAAAAACAAACCGCCAAATGAAAACAGAACCTCCAAGGTGGAGGCAATAATGCTTCAGCAAGTCAGCAGAATGAATAATAAGTGTGTCTTTCCATTAACAGTCAGCACACAAAATCACCTGGATGGGACCAACAACTCTCACTGCACTCACAGTGCAGCTCCTCCTGCATCAAACTCAATAATTAACTCACTAATAATCACGCATCATTCTCATATTAATTCTGGTTAATGGTGACCAATGAAAACTCACACTTCAAAGATACCCCCACCCCATCCTGTCGCCCACTCCACATGGCCCGCTCCCCGCTGTCTCATTAGTATGCAATGCATCAGCGAGGCTATGCGTGCCGATGATGGCTGAAGACCCTCAGGCAGAGTTTCAGGCTAGATTTTAATGGGGCGGTGAGGGTCACCAAGCAAAGAGAGAACAATACGCCTCTCCAGTTTCCTGTGATCGCCTTTTCAGCAGGATGGGGCACCCCAGGGGGAAGGACCTGTTGGGGTTTGAATGCAGAAGAAGCTGACCTTCAAAACAGTGTCAAACCATATTCCCTGTAAAGCTGCAGAGTTTCAGGTCAGCCTCCTTTGAGTGCTGCCGGTTGGCAATTAGCTGTCATACTAGTGCTCAGGCTAAGCGCACTTCACTAACAATGTTGTGATATTAGGTTAAACACTGAAGGGACACGGGCGGCCCAGCGGATATGTAGCCATTCTTTGATGTTGCATTGAGGCTGTAACCGCAGCACATCCAGCTGCTTCCAATCCTTTTTTTATTCCTACGCTTCTCTTGTCTCTCGCCTTTTAACAGGACTCTATAAACACACTCCAACCACTTTTTTTATAACCTTATGAAAGGTAGATTTTATGCAGCAAATGTAAAATATGCCTCGAATGCGAGCAGCAGCCAAATATTTATGGAAAAATGGGGAAAAGTTAAAGATGTATAAAGCATTCACTGGTTTTATATATTATTCATGACTCTGAATGTTTTTCATGCTTTATGAAAACACTCAAGAGGAGCTTCTATCCCCAAGCCATCCGTGCCTTAAACACACACACCCGCCCTCTCACATCATCTATAATTGACTGAGACAGGACTCTTCCAGACACTAAACCAAGGCACAATGTACATTTCAAATTCCTTTAATTTTAAATATGTTTATATTGTCTATCCTGTAAAATAGTCAGATGTCTATTCATATTAATGTACAGAATTCACCTGCTTGCTGCTACTACTGCACATTCACCCAGTGTATATACTATATATATATATATATATATATATATATATATAATGTTCTTCCTCTACACCCCCCCCCCCCCCCCCCCAATTTTTGCACATGTCGAGGAGCGTGTCAGGCTACATTTCACTGTGTGTTATACTTGTATAACTATGCATGTGACAAATAAAGAACCTTGAACCTTGAACACTAACTACACAAGATCTGTGCTAAACGTCGCAAATCTCTCACGTCAAAACACGGTGTCACTCCTAAAACTTCCCCCTCCCTAAACAACTAAATGCCATGTTGCCTTATCATTTTTTTGATTGGTTGACATGGTACATTTTTCGACCAATAGGAAAGGGTGGGGTTTTTTTGGTGTTGTTTTTGCTCACAGCGGAGCTTTGGAGCGTTTTCCTTATAAAACACAGTTTTTAGTTTCTTCCCGCAGTAAATATAAACAACGATAGTATTCAGGAAGAAAAACAAACATTGCATATAATTTTATCATAACCGATCAACACAATTTAAAAACTGGTATAAAATCCACACTGTGGTGGGGGCCGGTTTGCAGCATAATTTGCATAGTACAGTTTTCTGGTCCGTGTCATACTTTTCATAACCAAACCATGTCCATGCTGCAGAGGTAGCCCCACGTTTAGGAATAAGGTCCTCAATGTATTTGGACTGGTCCTTCTGTTTGGACCTAACTGGTTCTGCCTCATCTTTACTGGCCATGCTGGTATTCTCTGTGCCTGCATCCACGTGGTGACCATCCAAACGATGAAAAAATATTTCCGTAAACAGTGTATTTTGTGACAAACGATAGCCTATAATATGAAACAATAGATCTTTTAATTTTGTCATCGAATATATTTCGTCATATCGAACAGCCCGACCGAAATCTCAAAACTTTGTGATAAACTGATAAAGTCACACAAAAAAAGATTAGTTCACATTACTGCTGCTAAAGGCTACAAGCTACTGAACGATAGTGTACTTGGTTTTTTACAGCGCTGTAGTTCTTAGTAAGACAAAAGCATCCAACTGTGTTCATTCCTGCTCCCTCCTCTCGTCTTTACTCGCCTCATTCAAATGTTTGTTTAGGTTGTAGGAAAACATATTCATTGTTAAAGATGAGGTAGCCTTCTGTCCATGAAACAGAGAATCCAACAGCACTGAACAACTAGCACGGTGTGCAGATGTGAGAGGGACTGTTTAGAAAAGATATGAACAGTTTATCCTTCATAACTACTAGAACAACAAGTCCTTGTTTAATCAAAAATATCAGTATTTCACAAAGTCCACTGGATCATGCACACACTGAAATACCACATAAAATTTAGTATAAAATGAACCTTGATACCATTCACATGCACATCCATTAAATGTAAGGCTTTAACCAGATGCTGTTAGCTTAGCATAATGGAAGCTAGCTGTTTGCCCAGAAGCAGTGGCGTACTCTATTCAGAAATGGGAAACACATTTCCTGATTTGTCATACTTAAACCTACATACCACCAGATAAATCCTTACTTATCATGTAAAGCAGAACTAGAAACCCCTCTTTTAAAAACAGAAGCTTTACTGCAGCGTTTCCAATCAGTTTCTTTGTGTCAGCGATCCCTGAGGGACTCACATTGTATTAGATGTGGTTGATAGCAGCTGCCTGATATCTAATGCATATAAAGCCAATATTGTCTGCCCCTCATATCACAGTCTATGCATTGATGCTATATCAGAGGAAAATGTCTCTCAAAGCATCAGCTACGGAGCGAACCAAACCAATAAAAAGATGGCCCGGAGGCGTTCTGACCCAAACTGGACCTCAAACTGATATGGCCAAAAGCTACAAGCTGCTCTGGTGTCTCAACAAGACACACATTAACCTTTCCTCCGTTATTTTTCTGTGGAGATCTCCCACTTTGAAGTGCTTCCATTTAACCTTCATTTAACTTTTGTGTCATGCGCTCCCAGGCGCCCCATTTTGACAGCGGAAGCCTTTAGAAGTCAGAAAAGGCCTGCGGCTATAGATGGCATATCAGCACATCTGTCTGCTGCAGTGCCAGGTTGGGGAGTGAGGAACTGGCTGTTCGTTCTTCCACAAGTGGTCTGTCATTTTCTGGCCAGATCCCTCTTTAGCTCAGTGTCAGAAAGACACTTTAAAAAGGCATAATCCTGATCTTACACTACCAAGGAGTCAGAATTTTCTAGGGCTTATTCAGACAGCATGAAGCCAGGCGAATATGAACTAAAGCTGGCATTTCTTCCAGTGGTCTATTTTAGTTTGAAACATATTTTTAAAAAGAAAACCTTTTCTGACTTGTCTGCTTGGGGGACACGACTCTAGAGTCGCCCACAGAAGGAGCAACATTAGCACATTTGACACTGTGTTTTTAATCAAGGTCAAAAGTCACTCTCATTTTAACTCTGTTTTGGTCTCCACCGATTTCCAAGGGTAAAATATTTAACTGTTGCTCACTGAGTGTTGAACAGTTAGTCAGTGACTTTTGGGGTTAGTACAAATTGTTGTGTTTAGCAACTTTATCTAAAAAGAAAGACTAAAAGGCTACAAACAACGAAAGACAATCAAATGCTTTTTTAAAACTGCAGAGTGCGGTTGTAATTTTCTGAAGGCTTATTGCAATCCGGTTGTTCAGTCTGACGTCACTAGCCGTGTCTGGGTCTAAACTCCGCTGCAGGTCCATATATCAAACGATCACTATGGCATTACTGAGAGTTGAAAAACTGTCTAAAGTCTTTCATCTTTAATAAAATGATCAGCGTTCTGCTCTACCAGGTGTAACAATTGAGTTTAACATCCAGGCATCCATGAAAACGGAATTTATGACATTTAACAGAGTTAGAAGTTAGCAGGGAGTTAGCTCGCTAGCTTCTATCTAAATACAATATAGCATGTCCTGACTGCCGGGTTTTGGAAACAAATTAAAACGTACAGCTCTGTTATCACTTCCAGCATAAATGAAGACAGAAAACTAAACAGCAGTGACGTTTGTAGGGTTACTGAAGTTGGGCTAGCTGGTATATAATGATGTGCTACGTGACCGCTAGCGACACAGCTATGTTAGCATAATATAAACAAGCTAACTTTTTTTCCACTCGATAAAAGTTAACGTGAGTGTTCTCGGTCAGGAACAAATGTAATCGCATGGCAGGATGCTGTAAAAGGACCAAACTTCAGCCAGGAGAACAACTGAGATAATCCATCCACAATACGAGGTTAGTCATTCATATACTGCTGCATGGGCTGGGCTGTAGTTACATCCTAAGGTTTTAAAAACTGAGCTTAAATAAATGATTAGTGGTAATAAAAGCCGAGGGAGGTCAACAGTGATCGCTGACTGTTTTAGGAGCTTTTTGAGATCAAATAGAAGAAAATACATAACATTAAACATGTTAACAACACAAAAGCCATATTAAACACAGACTACTTTAGACCCGGAAGTAGGATTCGTCGCGGCATCACTGAACAACCGGATAAAGAGCTGTTTTCCGTTACACACAGTCATTAGATAACATAATTACTGACAGGTGGAGCTTTAAAAGAAGAAGAAGAAAATTCACTTCCCCCATTTTCATATATTTTGGGAAACTGACACAAGTTTTAGAGCACGAAGGTACTATTAATCCTTTAGCTTGACAATATCAGTAACCACTTTATTAGGTACACTTATCAAATCAGCTCTAATTCAGCAATTTTCCAGTATGTATTTTTATTTTGGGTTAACAAACCTGCGGTCCATGCATAGATGGCACAGTGGTGAAGTGTTTAGCACTGTCATCTCACAGGAGAAAGGTTCCTGGTTTGAACTCCAACTCTTGAGTCTGCATGCTCTGTGCCTTTGCAGGTTTATTCTGTTTTCCAGCTTCCTCCTGCAGTCCAAAGGCATGCCTGTGAGGTTAACTGGTGATTCAAAATTGTCCAGCACTGAAAGGTAAATAAAGTGCTTCAAGTGTAAAGAATGAAGCATTTTACAAAGTATGAGAACAAGACACTTTTAGCCAAAGCACTTTGTGTGGTCAGTAATACTAGACAAACATTATATATGTATTTACTTATGTCTGTGTTGTTTTCTGCATGAGGACACTTGTACTGTGCCAGTATCTGTCAGTTTGACAAAGGTCATTTGCCTGAACTGAATTTGGTAAAAGAGCTTTTGTCCATTTAGCACCGTCGGCTTGGAACAAACTGCAGAACAAAAATGACTGAATTCATTTCATGAAGTGCTTTTAAATCTAAACTACGAATCCTTGAGGCCAAGTCCATAACATGCAACTGTTTCAATTCGATTGATTTTAACTGATTTTTTATTTGAACTTTATTGAATTTTATTTTTTATTTTTTCGCATGTGTGTTGTTGCTGCCTGTGCTTAATTGAGTAATTTCTGTAACTGTGAGACACTTGCTGCCTATCTTGGCCAGGTTTTTAATCTCAATGGGATCTTCCTGGTTAAATAAAGGTTAACAAGTAAATAAATAATAAAATGAAACATTTAACTCCAAATACTTTGATAATTTATAGTAATAATAATAATTTTAATAAAATGGTTTCTTTGCATTTCTTTGTTCATTTTGAAGGCATTTAAAATTTCACACATTTTTTTTATTACCTCACAAATGTCTGTTTTTTCTTGTGATTGTCTCATTAGCATGGGGCTAGTAGCCCATACAACCATGCACTCACATAAAATACATTATGTAGGCAATTATATAGTATTTGTATAGAGTATGATCCAGTCGTGGGGGACGAAGGGAGAGGAACACTATTTCTACAAAAATGGCAATAATATAATTGCCTGTAGCGCCAGTCTTTAACTTGGCTTTAGTACAGCCAATAAATGACTGCATGTTCAGACCATTTGATTTTATTCAGCCAGCACACAGCTGTGTGACTTGGTCTGTGGCTGGTTGTACAATTCCAAAGGACACACAGTATGGTCCAACCACATCTTTAAAGACAAACAGATAATCACAAATAATATTTGATTTTTATATTCAGGAACTGAGCAGAACACACAGGTACAGGTGCATTGTTCAAAAAGTGGATTTTATTTGAAGAATACCAAACAACTGCAGGTAAAATAACCAGAACGCTGCTTTAAACAGACCGTGAACTTAAACTGACCAAACCAAAGCAAGAACTCAGCCTATGTAGCAGAGCAAACCACTGTAAACACAAAGTGATTACACCACAGCGCGAATAAGTAAACCAGGCACAAAGAACCCTCCTTCCCTCTGTCATGTCAGCTCCACCCTCACGTCCTCTTTTGTTCAGCCAGGACAGACCGGAGCACCAGATACATAATAGCACATAGAGATAAGAGTAATGGTGACAAACCAATATAAATTTAGCACCATCACTGTGCATCCACTCGCTTCTGCCTGGACCTATCCCAGCTGTCTTAGGGCGAGAGGCAGGGTACACCGTGGACAGGTCACCAGTCTGTCGCAGGGCTGACACATGGACAGAGACAACCATCGCACTCACAGTCATCTCCACTTTCACACCAGTGGGCAATTAAGTGTTTCCAATTAACCTGTCCCCACTAACTGCATGTCTTTGGAGGAAAAATATTTTTTATTTACAAATATTAATGTTGTTATCAAAATGATAGATATCACTTATTTACTAACAAGCAAACAAACAAGATTTCTATTGATTTATTCAGTACATGTGAGGTTTTTTGTTTTTGTCATTTTACATTTTCCTGTTTTTCTATACCTGGTTCATTTATTTATTTATTTATTTATTTATTTATTTATTTATTTATTTATTTTCCCATTTGATTCACCTTTTATTGTTTATTTTATTTTCACTTACTGAACATGGGACAGACTTGACTGGGGGAAAGAAGGGGAGAAAGAAAGAGGGAAAGAGAAAAAGCTGAGAAGAGGGACGGGGGAGAAGGGCAAAAACCAAAAACCAACAGAATGAGCAGAAAAAGAAAAAAAGAAAAAAGCATATATCAATCACCTGGGTCACCTGCTGAGAAAGAAAAAAGAAAACAAGCAGAAGAGAACAAGAGTAATAGAATAAACAACATCACAATGATATATGGGAATATGACAGTAAATACTAAATGTTAAACATTATTGTGCAGCACATAAGATCAACAGAACACAGTGTGCTTTGAGGTAGGAGCCAAAAAGGGTGTCGTTTGTGGGTGTGAGCACCCGTGTGTACACCTGTGAGCATGGACGCGCTTGTTTTTTGTTTTTTAAAAGGTTCCTTCATGTAATGATCTGCTAGAGGGTGTGGGGGGGCCACAGCCCCGTCCTCCAGGGCATGAAGCAGGTATGGAGGAGATCAAAACTCCAGACATCCAGAGGCCCCCAGAACACAAGAGACCAAGGAAGACCAACAGAGGGGCAGCCGCGCCACTGTCCCAGAAAGAGCTGAGGAGAGTCCCAGATTAATGTTGTTATCAAAATGATAGATATCACTTATTTACTAACAAGCAAACAAACAAGATTTCTATTGATTTATTCAGTACATGTGAGGTTTTTTGTTTTTGTCATTTTACATTTTCCTGTTTTTCTATACCTGATTCATTTATTTTTAATTAATCAACTTATTTGTTTGTAACCAGGTTAAGACTGTCATTTATTAAAATGTGTTGAAATATTAAAACCGTTGAAATCCATGTTAAAATGTAAACTAATAATGGTTAAAGTATTTAGTAAACCTTTAAGAGGACTACAACATAGTTTAAAAGAACATTTACATTAAATATGGCTCGTTTTTATTTTAGTGAGGTTTGTATCCTGTTTTATTGTGAAGAGGAAGTCAATGTGGTTGTGATCGGTAGTTGTGCGTATGCATGAACTGGGCCCTGTTTCAGGAAGCCGGTTTAGAAAACTCAGAGTTAAAAATGATACGCAGGGTTGAGTAACCCCGAACTGTCCAACTCGGAATATTCGGTTTCAGAAAGGCTGATAACAATTAGTTCAGTCAACGCGGAGTTGCTTTAACCCCAAGTGAAGCGCGCGGACGAGGATACATAAAGCCCTGATAAGCGGAGCACAGATTAAGCGAGTCACCATGGAGACGGAGGGAAAGAAGGCGCGGTCAATGTATTTCACAGCGCTTGAGGCCGAAATTCTGATGGCAGCATATGCCGATAACATGCAAATTTCTCAGAAAAAAAGTAACACAGCCTCAGCTGCAAAATAAAGGGAGCATGCATGGCAAAACATAGCCGACAGAGTCAATGCGTGAGTGTTAATTTAAACATTGATCTAGGGATTTCCACCCATTTAACACGTTATTTTATTATATTTTATTTGTTATTTTATACATTTTATTTTGTGATGTGATGTGAGCGCAGGTGCAACCCAACAGGCCCCAAACGTTCCTGGCAGCAAGTAAAAATGAAATATAAAAATATAGTCCAAACAGGTGAGGTGTAATTGTATTATGAGCCATAGTGCTTGGTCTGTTTGTCCTATGTAAATCAATTGCAGTTGGAGGCTACATTAATTTCCCCTCTGTAAGCACTTATTGGAATTATCTGAGCACATTACAAGTACATATTTGCTTACTCTGTATGCTCAAATGTGGCCCGTTATAGCCAACAGAAAAAAAGCGGAGGCCCGAAAAACAGGTGGGGGTCCTCCACCACCACCACCACTCACAGAGGCTGAGCAGTTGGCCCTCAGCCAAAACAGTGGGCGCCCTGTGGCCGAAGGCATCTCTGCGGGGACATCCTCTGAGTCAATAACCCCGCAAGACACAAGTGCCTACATAGGGGGTAAATTCTAAATAATACATGATGTGCATACATCCTTTCTTCACAGTCACCTTTGCAGTGCTACTCATTCATTTGATAAACTCTTTACCATAATGGATTATTTTGTAGTGAAGTTATTTTCCTACTGATTTTGCCTTCCCTCAGTCTTGGTTGTCTTTGAGAGCATAATGACAATGAAGTGTAAGGTGATTGGTATGTTTGTTAATTGCCATTTGGTCCCTTGTAAGTTATAAGTGACCTGTATAAACCTCATATTCTATCAGTTGATGGTGGTGGTGTACTGCATCTGGTGCAGCCTCCTGTTGAGCCACACCAACATGCAGTTGTGAGTAATACTCCACAGATTATATGAGGTTACAGTAGAACAGCAATGTTGTTAACTTCTTTACTACAGGAAAATAATGAAGAAACATTGACAGCTGTTACAGAGGAGGAAGCAACAGAGACACTTTATGAGGTTTACATCTTTTAATACTTTGTGTACAGGAAATACAGGCGACCAATAAAGCCAGTTGAACAAAAAATCAGTTTATTCTTCTTTCAACATGTTGAGATGATGGGTCAAAAGAAATGATTGTGACATATGGTGTCTCTGACTGCGCTTCCATCTTGTATGTCCGTGGGAGGGTCAGGATGTTCATGGTTTGGATCACTGCTGATGTTTGGTTCAGAAGGACAGTGTTCTCCTCTAATTGTGGCAATGTTGTGAAGAATCACACATGCCACAATAATGTCACATGCCCTTTCTGGGGTGACCCTGAGTCTTTGCAGGCACTGGAACCGGGCCTTAAGCATTCCGATAGTCATTTCAATTCTGGCTCTTGTCCTGCAATTAGCCAGATTAAATCTCTGCTGTGGGCCCGGTTCAGGGTCAGGGTAAGGGGTAAGCAAATAGGGTAAACATGGATACCCCCTATCACCAAGCAAGTAGCCAGTGAACTCTCCTAAGACAGAAGGATACACTTCAGTTCAAATGTCCCTGAAGCAATTGGTCTTTATATATTTTAAAGTATTCTCAACTCACCATGTCCAAATTTTGTGCTCAGTGTACATTCACGGAATATTTGTGAGTCATGGACAGAGCCTGGCCACTTGGCTTCCACATTTGTGATAATGTTGGCAGCATCACATATGATCTTCACAGTGCAGAGAACACAAATTAGCATCCATTACTATAATGAAATAATTTGTTAGTTTGAAATGCTACAGGGAACTATGTACCTGCACATTAATGCTGTGGAAAGACTTCCTGTTCACATAGTCTCCTTCATTTACTGAAGGAGCAATGATTGGAATGTGAGTGCCATCTGTACAGCCAATCACGCCTGGGAACCCTGAAAATAAATGTAAAATTTAAGTAGTAGTCCAAGTATCACCACATCATAAATTAAGTTTTGGTCATCCTGATACCTGCAATTTTGTGGCATCCCTCTTTGATAAATCTTGTGGGTCTATGACCGGGGAACACCACAGACGAGTACAGGAGACGTTTCAGTGCAACTGTAACATTCCTGACTGCCCGACAGACGGTAGCCTTGGAAACGTGCTCAGCGTCACCAATATTATACAGAAAGCTCCCGTTTGCAAAAAACCGAAGTGCAATACAAATAATATGTAATGAACTGAGAGCATGTCCGCGATGTGTCACATGCGTAATATATGGCCTGAGGATGTTATTCAAATAAATTATAGATTGTGCTGAGAAACGGTAACGTTCACACAGAAAATCATCAGGAAATGATAAAATGTCCAAACGCGCTCTGATCACTCTCTCCCGGCGGAGAGCTCTGCGGAGAATTTGGGCTTCACGATCTACTGGCTCTTCAAGGAAGGGGCACGCCATGTCTGACACTTCCTACTGTCAGGTTTCCGACAAAGGGGCGGAGACAGTCAGGGTTAGTTGTAGTAAACCTGCTAGGGGGCAGGTTAGCTTCACGGAGTGTGTCGTCATAGTGACTCACTGAGGCTTCATCTGAACTCGCTTTGTGAAACCGAAAACCCAGAGTTTTCGTTAACTCAGGGTATACTTACTCAGTTTTTCCACTAAACCGGCTTCCTGAAACAGGGCCCTGGACTATCTGCTCGACAGTCTTTATCGATGCACACATTTTGCAGACTGCCTATGAGAAGCTGGAGACGTCCACCGTGCATCTGCTCACTTGGAGATGTCCGCTGATCAGTCTGCATTCCTTCACACATAACTGTTTCTACAGAGCATATACATGTAGAAGCATTTTAAAAATGAGTCTGAGTTTGACAATGAAAAGATATTCACAGCAACCACATCTGGACAATAAATAGCCCGCCCACTGAGCTCCTACTTACGTCAACACTAGAAGTTCAATAGACGTCAAAATCCGGTCTTCAAGTCTCACATCATTATCCATTTCCATGTCCAAACTCTGTTTCAGGTCCCAAAGTCAAACAAACGCTGCAGCTTCACTGAGAGTTAAACACTGTTATGTGAAAATGTGGTTTAAACAGCAACTTAGTCACAAATACAGCAGAACAAGATGAAGCAGAAGACTTACTACCCGCTCTTTAAGTCTGATGTCATTAGCTGTTTCTAGGTAAAAACCTTAACCTTAAACATCCACAGCAATAATATTGATCCACATAAAACTGACAGGGAAGATTTTTTTCTGCAGAACAAATAGTTTTATTTTTGATACTTTGATAGAGTTGTGATTTATATAATTAGCCAATAATGCAGTTAATTTACGGTTAGTTTAATTGCTACTATTGCTAAAGCCACCACTTGTTATTGTCAGATTTAGTACTAGATAAGCAGTAGTGCAGGACTTTCTGGATCAGGAGCATATCGTGACACTTCCCTGCCCAACTGCACTCATCTAGTAATGGAGAGCCATTCCTGAACAAGAGATCTGGATACATGTGCAGAAGACATCGTACCTCATAATAAAGAAGTTGTACATACATATATTATACTGCCAAATACACTAATTATTACTATGTAACTCCAACAAATGCAGCAAAATTAAAGTTAAATGTGGTATAAATGTGTGATAGTGTGACATATCAGCCTTTACATATGATTGAAACGTTGAGTGTGAAATGAATGAATATAATAATTATCATGACTGTGAATAGAGAAACGTATCCATGTAAAACAAAGGTAAAGAAAATTTTAATCTCTGTTCATATTTGATTCATTTCAGTGTTGAAATGAAGTAAACAGGATGCTTACTGACTGTGAAATCCTTTAGCCTCCTTCTGTTATCAATCATTACTTTTTGGTGCATTTCATTCACATTTTTGTGGTTAGAGCGCTTTCTCACAGTCTTTTTTTTACATTTTTATATCAACACAATTAATTTATCTAGTGAAGCTACAGCTATGCTATAACCACTCTATACCCTTCTTAATTGAATCTACACTTAAACAGACAGCTTACTCTCTTAAATTTGCTCTTGAAAAGGCACATCTTATGATTTTTTTTGGTAGTGCACCTGTTTCCTTGATATTTATAGCTTCTTTTCATGCGGCTCTTAATTGAAACGGTTTGTCTGCGGTTGACAAACCCTGTCTTCATCTGGCTGGAAGGAATCAGCTGGGATTTTGACACGAGTCCAGATTTTCTGTCTAATTGCAGTTTTTCTGGCCTTGTAATTGACTTATTAAGCGTTCTTCAAACGGAGCACTGATTTGAGTTACACAAGCGTGACTAGTGTGTGTACCATCATCTGGTGCTGGAGGGAATAATTAGTCCGGAAGGAAAATCGTTTTTTGAGCATCTGAGGTTGTGACAGGGTTTCTTGGGCTTTAGCAGAGATAAACTCAGACAGTGAAGATCTGCCTCGCCTCTTTGATCTGGCCTGCCTTCCACTTAACTTGTGATGACACTGCACTTAGAGAGGGCACAGTGAATGTGAAGATTTCCCTCTGACTTTTACCTCAGGTGCGCTTAATATTGAGCCCACATGGAAAAAAAGGTGCAGTGTCTCAGCTGCTTAAGAGTCCGGTAGAAAGGAAAGCATTAATATACATCAATATTTGAGCCAAGTCATTGTGCAGCAAATAAAGCTCAATATCTGGGAGACGAGCCTTATTCCTTATAGTCACTGTATATTTTGCAGCAGCTCTGCATGACTGTATGACACATTTGTAGTCATAAAGCTTCAGCCTGCACATAGAGGGCACTCTTAGCTCGGTTTTCTCTGCAGCCCCTCTATGCAATACCACTGGGAAGTTATTTATAGAGGCTGGCTTCAAAGGAAGAGAGAGCAAGTTTTTATTGAGGTGATTTTGCTTTTGTGTTAGGGAGAAAGGACGGCTTGATGTCTTTTGTCTTCAACTTTACAGACTGCCACCACATTTCCTAATCTGTGTAATTTAGCAAATTGAAATCATGCATTGCTCATTTTTGATGGCTCCATAAGTTGTGAAATGTGTCCCATTGCAGCGAAAGCCCAGGCAGTGGAAGTCCAAGCTGATTTGCTGTTGGACAGTTCAGTTAAGATGAAGAGACTCCAAAATGTGCTGTCATCACGCACATGCTTTCTTTGGCTTTATTGACAGTGAGTGGGAGACCAAAATTGTGGACTCTTGTCAGCGCTGAGGATGAATTTTCTGGTTTATGGGCAGATTCTGTGCTGCAGGACTGACAGCCTGACTATGAATTCAGATGGGGGCGTAGAGGCTCTCAAAAAAGCAAAAAGTAAATGAACTGTCATGAATCTACCACAGTTGGGCTTCATGAGCAGTATTTTTCAGTCACTAATTACAGTATGATCTTTATCAAATCACCTAATGTTCCTATTTTCGGCACCACCACAGAATCACAAACCAGCACAAGGTCTGGCAGCTTCTCCCTGAATATCGCCAAAATTTCTCTCTCAGAAATGTGCCTTCCCTTGGCAGCAAGTCCTTGTTTCGTCCTCGGTGTGCGCCGTCTCTCAGCTTCACAAGGAGATTTTGAACTTTAATAACGAACAAGCAGAGCATACAACAAAGTATGACACATTTGTTATAAAGTTATTAGTGCCGTGGGCTGGGAGAAAGAAAGATTATGCTGGAGTTTGTTGTTTATATAGAAACAAACTTTTCTTTTTTCCCAGATAAAGGTTTTTTTTCAGTGCATAATATACGTATATATTCCAGTACAAAGTTTTATCTTTGTGTTTATCTTGTGCCATAGAACAAGATGCACTCCCCCAATATTATACGTTTGTACAATTTTTAACTAACTGTCCCTTCTTTATTTAAACTGTTTTTGTTTCCATTTTAGAGACACACATTGTCTTGAACACAGACAGTCCTTTCCACCCAAGCTGAATGGAAGTGCAGACAAAACCCAAACAACAACAATATGTAGTTATGAAACTTAAAGAAGTCCAGTTGAGTTCTTTCCAGGCTTCCTGGCCAAATAGCAATAGAAATGTCTTTATTTAACTTAAAAGGAAGACAAGACATTATTCATTCACTGGGGTGAAGGGAGCTGTTAAGGCCAGTGTCTGGAGATAGGTCCACTATAAGAGAAGAGAGCGGAGTTAATAATGCTGAACTAGACAACTTTTCACCTGGGCTAAAAGTGCGAGGCTCTACATTTCGAATTAGCTCTATAAACCAGGAAACTCTGTGAAACGACGTCACTTCCTTGTTACCCAGAACCAGAAGCCCGAAGGCATCAGCTGTCAGTTTGACACGAACATATTCTTTTCTTTCTTTTTATACAGTTATTACTTGCTAGAAGGCATCCAAAGCTGAAGAACCTAACACTAGTTTTGTCACGGTGGTTAGAGAGTAGACTCAGGCGCGGAGCTCAAAAATAATGACAGTGCATTTATTTACAGTGCAGCAAGGTGACAACAGTTCAAATGTGCGACAGTGGAGATAGTGCGTCCCTCCTTCCGTGTAAGCCCGTGCGTAGTAATGAGTGCCCGTCTCTCCTCCTTCACGGACACAAGGGAAGCCCCTTGTGTCCGTGAATCCTCCGTCAATCCCTGGGTGAACACCAACACACGACAGCAGAATGAGTACGACGATCGGACAGCACTACAATAACATTTAGCGACTCAACGACACTACCAGGCTTAGTGCAATACTCCAGCGCTGTCTGTCGCTCAGCCACACCATTAAGTAGTCCTGCTGAAGATGGAAGTTGATTGGCAGCAGCTGGTGGCTTGACTGTAGGTGTGGCAGGTCCGGGCGACAGCACCTCCGGGTTGAAGGTAGCCCGTTGCTAGGCTACCCCCCAACACATCACAGCGGAGCCGGAGGGGAAGACAGAGCGACAGGAGAGACACATACACACGCACACAGAAATACACATACACACACCGGCAGGTCGACCGGTCAGGGCACCGTCAGATCCTGACAAGTTTGCTCAAGTTTGCTATACATTGGTGGCTCACTGATCCTGCCATCTACATCCAGATAACAAGGAAATGATGTATTTCACAGACCCTAATGATTGGCAGAGCTAACATTGCTAAGTTAGCTAACTTACTAACTGAGAAGATAAACAGAAACTTTGGCATATTAACAAAATATTTTGATATATATATATAACTTGAAATTTCAAGTTATGGATGCAGATTTTTTCTTTTTTTATGACAGAAACATAGGTGACTCCTGCGTGGAAGTAGGTGGCTGGTTTGTTGGGTTAAAGGCAGGTATGTGCTTGGAATGGAGTTGCTAGGACCAGGAGGAGAGAAGCATTAGAACACATGTGCAAGAAGATTGCAGGAGAAACATTGGAGAGCTCATTTACTATTCTGATAGAGCTGAGTGTCTGGTGAAGACTCAGGGGCCCATGCAGGTCCTTAAATACAGCTGATGAGTTCTGATGAGTCCTGATGGGAAACGGGTCAGAGCGGCTGTGGAGCAGGAATCCACACTCTGCCGCAGAGAGTGGAGGAAAACCAGTCCAACCACACCTGGTCTGTGGGTGCAAAAACATTTCCAGACCTTTCAGCCACCATCTTAGTGACTTTCATGGAGGTTATAGGCCTGGTGCTAGCTCCGAGTCATATCACATAAAATGAGTCCATGTTGAACGTTTTGGCCATTTTAAGTCTCATACAGAAGCAATATCTCCAGTGTTAAATTAACACCAGAGAGTGTCTATATGGGTCCACTCCTCTGAGTGTTAACCTCCTAAGATCTGAACTCTTCCACAGCAGCATTTTAAATTTCTCGTTGATATTTGCGCTGATTGGGACCTGATGAATGTACAAACAAAGAATCACAAGAATTTTTTTTTTTTTTTTTTACCCAATTCTTGTTTCTAAGAGAAATGAGAGCCACATATGATGATATTCGTTTTAAATTTTCATAAAACAGAGGCAGTATGTCCTCATAAGTGGATATCAGGCCCTTGTAGAGCAAAATTTAGTATATTGGTCTAAATAACCCAAAATGTGATGTTCACATACGTGGACGGCAGGTCCTAGGAGGTTAAATATAACACTTTTGACAGTGTTATATTTTTAAAAGTAAAAAGTAACCCAACACTGGAACATTTCTAGCATTTTGAGTTATTTTCCAGTGTTAGAAAATCAGCACTGCTCAGTGTTAGTCATTGTTAATCTTCAAAACTGACTAGATTACGTTTAAAAATATAACACTGTCAAAAGTGTTCATTTAACACTCAACAGTGTTGTATTTAACACTCAGAGGCGTGGACCCATATAGACACTCTCTAGTGTTAATTTAACACTGGAGATTTTGCTGTGTATTATTTTTAATCCGAGGAATCTGAAGATTATTCTTTGCTGAGACTTAGCTTGTTGGCTAATAACTAGTGACATGTTGTTAGCAATGAGCATATGGATTCACAGCCAGATTCACCCTTCTCTTGTCACAGCCAGTATCAAAGCATCAAGATGATCATCTCAAGGCTTCCTAACACTTCACAAATCAATGGGTGACATCATGGTAGCTACATCTATCTTTTATACTGTCTACAGAGCTAATAGCTCCTTTACCACCTAAGACTTTACATGCAATATATTTGAACAGCTTCCTCTTCAATACCTCTTGAATGTGATGGGGGTGAAAAAATCTCTCCGCATCTGAATCCGAGTAACTCAGAATTGTGTAATAAAATAAATATGTAACCATATTACATTTTTTCTGTTCTTGTAGTGAGTGACTGGTGGACAGAACAGGGAGTCTTGGCTGGATTACCTGGATGTTCACTGGCTGCACTGGAAGCCACAAAAAGAAAAACGTAAGGAAAGAAAATCAAAACGATTCAAATCAAAACTTAGAAACAGAAATGATCTGAAAACTGGAACAAAATCAGGAAGACAGCCCAGCAACACTTGCTGACAGTATAATAAAATTAATGTTAATATTGAAAGAGATGGTAAAGTAGGACACGCAGAAGCTGGCGGGACACACACCAGGAAGTGTAGCGAGCAAACAGCATAACAAATAAGACCAGAAACAACAAGGACACCATGAGCACCCGATTAAGCATAAACTATCTGCTGACGCTGAAGCGACGGGGGAAACAGAACAATCTCGACAGGTTTTGGCAGCGGAAATTCTTTTTTTTTTCAAATGCACTGACTCTGCAGCTCACAAGACTTCTTCAAAACTCCATCAAACCTCTTTTTAGCGCCGTAACAATCAATCACAGGTGTTGGAGCAAACGGGGGTTGATAGTTTTGTTTTCAGTATTTTACCACCTGATCCACGGACCTCAGAGGCTGACCGGTGGATTTAAAAAAAAATTATATATCATTTTATTTTAGACTATAGTGATAAAGACACACAGCTGGGAATAAATCACAGTGGAGACAGTGACTGTGTTTTTTGGAAAAAAAACAAAAACGTCCTGACACACATAGAAGGAAGAAGGAGGCGTAAATAAGAAAAAAAAAGTCAACAAACAGAAACAATAGATGACATAGACTTTTGTCTTCGCTTCACGCTGGGATATCATTAATCACATCCTTCAGCTCAGCTGTGCTGAGATTATTTGCCAGAGTTGGGCAGAAGTAGGCCACCAGTTTCTGTATTTAATTACAATCAAACTGCTGATGTTCAAAATATTATACTGTAAGTCGCAGCAGTTTCTCTGATGCCTGATTCTAACTTTAATTCATTTCTCAACGTGACCTTGAAAAGACACCCTGACCTAACAAAACCTTAACTCCAATTATTGTTCTTCGCAATGCTAGCAGAACATCTCGATCTTAATTGGGAGCCTCTGTACAAACACTGAAGAACATGAAGCTCTGAGCTGCCTGTCATATAATTAGAGCGGTGTGCTCTGCGGGGACGTCACGACGGGATATTTGAAACTACGGGAAGAGTTCACTTCAGGCTCAGGTGCCAGCACGTCTCCTGCCCTTTCCCCATCGCTCCTCTGCACCTCTCAGCTTGCTAAAACCCATCCGGCTTCACTTAACGTCACTTCGCATCATCGTGGGGTTTCCTGACCGGACGCTTTTTGCATGAATTCAAAATGTTCTTTTATACTGATGGTATGCAAACAGAGGTTTGAGCAGGAGATGATGATACACTTTAATCACAGAGTTGTGATTTTCTTTCTGAGGAGCAGGCCTCGTTCTGACCTATAGCTCTGTGGGCTGCTATACTTGGGCATATCCTGTCTACGGGGGCAAGGTTACCCAGAATTCATGCAGCAGCAGGGTGTATCTTTCATGCCATGACGTGAGGTAAAAAGGTCACCTGTCTGGGCACCTGGTCAGACTGCGGATGAACACACACGCACACACACAGGCTCTTTCTAGTTTCATGAACTGAAGCAGCACTGGATGCTTGTGATTTATCACACGCCTGTTTTATTTTCATTCCTGAGTAAAGCAGCTGTAATTGTTTATTTTAAAAAATCCTTTTGACTTCAATCAGTTGCAGTAAGTATTTAATAAAAGGCCAGAAATCTTTTTATTCTTGTCTTCAACTTTCATCAACTAGTAATAGGTTGATTTCAAATTTCACCCTTTTGCAGATTCAACAACCAATTTAGTATTTCACACCTGCTGGAGCGGATCCGTCTCCCGGCCATAACCAAGACAACTCTCTTCACTCAAGTGAAGAAGTTCAGCCCTGCTTTCCCTTTGAGCTACATGGAGAACTCAAAACTGCTATTGCTGTTCAGATTTTGTCTGTACTTGAGTCTTGATGTCCAATAAAGACCACGTGGTTTTTATTGTACATCAAGACTGGAAGGAGGACCAATAAACACCTTGATCCATGGTCCCCCCACCACGCAGGCTAGCATTCAAATGTGGTCACTTCTTGCTAAAATATATTTTCAATGTACAAAGTGACTCTGAAGCAGTGAGTAAGTGTGACTAATGTGCTTCAGTACATTTGTGCTTTAAGATATGATTACAAAAGGAAACCAGCCAATCACAGAACATTTCCAATTTTCAAGTTGATCTTGCATTTTTTGACAAAAATTAAACATTTTTGTCAAAAAATGTTTAATTTTTGTCAAAAAATGCAAGATCATTGAAACTACATGATAAATGTGTAAAGGTACAGAAAAAGCTTTGTTAGTTCATTGACCAAACTGTCCCGTAATTACAAAATATAAAGGTGTTGTTAATTCAAAGAAATTGTCCTTTTCTTCTCTAAACTCACTGTTCAATTATTTATTAGAAAAACAGGAACTTTCTGTCATTTAATTGTTTACCTACAACTTAATTAATTTTGTGCAGTATGAATGAAGGCTTCTTTTTCAATAAGAAGAGCTGCTAAACTTAAGAAAATACAGCTAAAAGTTCAAAATCAGAGTGGAGTCTTTGCCAGAGAGATTCTGTGATTGTTAATTTAAACACACCTCGTCTTTTTTCATCTTATAAAAATGCTCTTTCTTGTCTCTTTGCATAGAGTGAGCATTACTTCTTGCAGCAGCACTGAAAGTAGTTACTGCATCTAAATCACGAGCATAATTACTGAGCTGGTGTCCAGCAAGTAGTCCTGAGAGGAGGAATAACATCAAAGCTAAAGCTTAAGGTAAGCTCAGTCTGTGGGGAAAAAAACGACTTCAAGGACAAATGTTGGCACGGGACTCGTACTCGCGAGGAGCACCATCAATACACTTCCCGTCTCAACAAGAATTGAATTTGCAGTTTAAGTGCATCTCTTTGCTAATCATATGGCCCTAATTGGCAAAAGTAGAAGCCATTTCTCTGTAATGAACACCTCTCTGCTCGTTATATAGAGAACAATAGTGTGTAAAAATAAATCACTTTCACTGTGCTCTCCAAATTACCTCGCAGCACTTTCCATCTTCCACAGCCTACAGCAGGTTCTAATGGCAGAGTCGCCGCGGTGCTGCTTCACGAGGTCAGATGGCATCAATGACTTTCTTCTCTCAAGTTTACACTCTGAGAGGAGCACCAATCTTTGCTTGAACCTTTCTGCCTTTCATGGATCTGACATGGCCTCCCTACAGACTGGTTCACACTCTACTTGGCTCAGAGAGGCCAGCTGTGGAGCGTTTGGTGCTGGTGGGAAAACTTCACCCACAGTCTGTTAAACGTGAAGGCAGTGTAAGAGCTCATTCAAAGGGTAAAATACTGACAAATACATCACACAATCCACCATTATTTGGATTCTGAATACCATAAAGTGTTTAATAAAGACCACCTGTCATAAAAACAAGACAGCTCTAATATTTTAGAACAGGGGTCTCCAATCCCAGTCCACGAGGGCCGGTGTCCCTGCAGGTTTTAGATCTCACCCTGGGTCAACACACCTGAATCACACGATTAGTTCATTACCAGGCCTCTGGAGAACTTCAAGACATGTTGAGGAGCTATTTTTTCCATTTAAATCAGCTGTGATGGATCAAGGACACATCTAAAACCTGCAGGGACACCGGCCCTCGTCGACTGGGATTGGGGACCCCTGTTTTAGAAAGTTGATCTGGCACAATCTTGGCAATATGCTCTCTTAAAAAATGAATAGAGGATCAATTTCAACCACTAAAACACTTTTTAGGAATCCA
The DNA here is from genome assembly GCF_057382275.1 of Copadichromis virginalis. NCBI lineage: Eukaryota > Metazoa > Chordata > Actinopteri > Cichliformes > Cichlidae > Copadichromis > Copadichromis virginalis. The sequence continues at coordinate 37,828,143 of NC_140634.1, forward strand.
AGTAAATTATTTTTCATTTGGCACCTTAATCAAAAAAATTAGAATTTTTGACATTGCATTAAAGAAACAATTACATAACAGAAACAAAAACAATTATAATGGTAATTACTATATATATTTATATATATCCTAGCATTACAAAAATAGCTACTACTGACATGTACTAATTATACTAACTTACTTTCCATTTATCCAGGCTTGGGACCATCAGCAGGAGTACACAAGCTTGTGACCACCTGAGGTTGGGTTTGTGCCTTTCGTGTGTTCAACTTCAAGGAATTTTATTGTGAAAGGAAGGAACAGGAAGAAGCCCTTTTTCACAAACAAATAGATTTTCTGGTAAAAATCTCCAGCAGAGCCACAGACTATTATAGATGGATTATAGACATCTGGAGTGCAACCTATGTGAATGTGTTGGACACAGTAGCTAACACCCAGTTAGCATATGTATATGATTACACCAGACTCACGCAAATTATTTTCATTATTTGCTTTTTTTTTTTCTTTCTCATCCATTTATGTCTTTAAGCTGCACTGTTAGACACATGTGCTGCACCATACACTGGAAACAAGTAAAAAAGTGTGATTCAACAGATTCAAGCTCAGGTAAGGACGCTGCTGCTGTTGGTTCCAGTCTATTTGCAATATGTGACAGTGAAGTAAATACAGTGTGACCAAAGACCACAGCGGTGAGCCTTGTTAGTGCCGTAGCCTGGGGATGTGAAAAAACCTCAAAGGACAGCAAACACAGGAGGTGAAAGCAGCAAAAGAAGACATTTAATATATGCTGTTTGAAAGCCGCCTCTCTCCTCCTCTCACACAAGTCTTCTTTTGTTGTGGCAGAACTCGACGTGTCCGCAGGCCCGAATAACATTACACTACAAACTGTTTCCTCAAAGCGAGCCAAAGCTGAGGTCTCACTCTTCCTCCGAAAATGTTTCTCCACTCTGAAAGGCTTTACCTCTGTGACAGCATGGATACATACTTTCCTTACTCTTTAGCTGCCAATTTCCATCTTACTAAAAGATGCTCACTTTGTAATAGAGTTCCATCTCCTCATCTCCCTTTTCACTAAGTCCCGTGCTCATCGACAAACTCTCTGTCCTCTTATTATATCTCATGAATAATTTAAGGGCAACTGTGCTTTGTTTCCAACACACGACTGTAGCTGTGCATCTGGGCAATAAATCATCTTCAGGAGTTGATTCATGCTAATATTATGCTGGTGTTGTTTGAGCGAGATTTGTGTTAACACGCGTCCGCACTTCTTAAAGTCTGATGCATGGGTTACTTTAATCCACAAACCAGTCGGTTTTAATGTCTCTTTGTTGTGCTTTTCATAAAAGCTTTTCACCAAGAACTCTTTTAATACATCAACTAGTGATGTCTTGTGCACATATGTAAATAAATATTAATAAATGCTTTAATTAAACTTTCAGAACCGTTATATTATTCTCATGTGTTTTTGTTCTGATCTCAAAAAATTCCAATTAAATATGCCGATAGTCCCGGTCCTGCACATTGCTGCATACTTCTTTAGGAATCATCAAAATATTCACTATTAAATGACAATAACTGCTGATGGAAGAATCATTCAGACGTTTTTCTGTTTTCCGATACCCAACATCCACAATGACGGCGAAATACCAAGGGCTCAGAGAAGAGCTCGAGAGGATGTGGAGAGTGAAGGTAATGGTGGTCCCCGTGGTAATCGGAGCACTAGGTGCGGTGACTCCCAAGCTAGGCGAGTGGCTCCAGCAGATCCCGGGAATAACATCGGAGATCTCTGTCCAGAAGAGCGCAGTCCTGGGAACAGCTAAGATACTGCGCAGGACCCTCAAGCTCCCAGGCCTCTGGTAGAGGACCCGAGCTTGAAGGATAAACCGCCCGCAGGGGCGTGCTGGGTGGTTTTTTTTTTTTAATATATATATATATATATATATTTAATATAACTTGTCTGTGAAGCCTTTTCTTACTTCTGTACTTTCTTCACCTTCTGCTCTAACAATTAGCAAGAGAAAACCTACCTGTTGAAAAATATGCTAATGATAAATATCACAATTAAATGATGAATATCATTTATTCTGAGTCTGACAGTGTAAAAGATGGATGCAGTCATGGTAACATCATCCACCGGTTTTTCAAGTCGTGTTTTGAATTCTCAAAATTAGTGTTTTTGCTGTTGTCATCTGTTTAAAAACCAAAAAAAGTGCGATGCGGACTGTGAATCCACACACTGACTAATAACTCGGTCTGGCCATCAGTTCTGTTGGTTATGATAAAATCGTATTCAGGAAGGATATTCTTTATATATTTGAAGATCTGAAGCTTGAATGAATATCCTGGTTCAAAGCCAGATTAGCTACTACATTATTAAAACATAGAACAGAGAGATTGAGGGCACACCTAATGTTGCTTGTCATTTATCACTAGAAACTCTTGCTCACAAGGCTGAAGCCGGTTATAATAATACGGCTTGAAAATATATGATACACGAACAACTTCCAGAAAAAATGACAGCATCCTAATATATTAAGCTCTTCACATAGATATTTCCATTCTTGAACTCTTCTATAGTATCTTTACATAATAATGTTAACAATAATACCACCCTTCATCCACATTCTGAAACAAAAATTCTTCTTTAGGAAAGTAAATGTAAAGTCTTATGCAACCAAAACAAAGCTTTTTTCCCCTGTTTTTGAGAAACATCCTTATTACTGTAGAAAAACAGCTTGGTGGGGGCTGCTGTGCTGACAGCTAGAGCTGTGGTGTGTCTGAGATGTGATTCACAGCTCAAAAATAGTCCTTATACACTCTGTGGACAAAAGTACTGGGCCACCTTCAGCAGCTGCTCGGCCATGGAAACCAAAGCCATGAAGTTCCCAGTGCACAGTTTTGGTGCTGATGTTGATGCCAGAGGAGGTTTAGACGTCTGCAGTTATTGAGTTGGCACAGCGGTTGTGACTTTTACCCATGATTCAATTTTTCAATTCAATTCAATTCAATTCAATTCAATTTTATTTATATAGCGCCAAATCACAACAAAAGTCGCCTCAAGGCGCTTCATAGATACAGAGAAAAACCCAACAATCATATGACCCCCTATGAGCAAGCACTTTGGCGACAGTGGGAAGGAAAAACTCCCTTTTAACAGGAAGAAACCTCCGGCAGAACCAGGCTCAGGGAGGGGCGGCCATCTGCTGCGACCGGTTGGGGTGAGAGAAGGAAGACAGGATAAAGACATGCTGTGGAAGAGAGACAGAGGTTAATAACAGATATGATTCAATGCAGAGAGGTCTATTAATACATAGTGAGTGAGAAAGGTGACTGGAAAGGAAAAACTCAATGCATCATGGGAATCCCCCGGCAGCCTACATCTATTGCAGCATAACAAAGGGAGGATTCAGGGTCACCTGGTCCAGCCCTAACTATATGCTTTAGAAAAAAGGAAAGTTTTAAGCCTAATCTTAAAAGTAGAGATAGTGTCTGTCTCCCGAATCCAAACTGGAAGCTGGTTCCACAGAAGAGGGGCCTGAAAACTGAAGGCTCTCCCTCCCATTCTACTTTTAAATACTCTAGGAACAACAAGTAGGCCTGCAGAGCGAGAGCGGAGCGCTCTAATAGGGTGATATGGTACTACAAGGTCATTAAGATAAGATGGGGCCTGATTATTTAAGACCTTGTATGTGAGGAGCAGGATTTTGAATTCAATTCTGGATTTAACAGGAAGCCAATGAAGGGAAGCCAAAACAGGAGAAATATGCTCTCTCTTTCTAGTCCCTGTCAGGACTCTTGCTGCAGCATTTTGGATTAGCTGAAGGCTTTTCAGTGAGTTTTTTGGACATCCTGATAATAATGAATTACAGTAGTCCAGCCTGGAAGTAATAAATGCATGAACTAGTGATGTGCCACAGCTCAGCACTTTGCGCTAAAATACAGTGAGAACAATCAATTCTTGCACAAATAAGACTGCATGGAGATTCAGAGGTGTGGCTGAGTGCTGTTGTCCATGTACTGTACAGTATGTTCCACAAGTATGACTGTAGCCCTTGAGTTCATACACTTAGCTCCCTCTGCCTTTCATTTAAGCCAACTTTACCCTTATTGGCTGCCACTGGCAAATGGAAGGTTTGACCAGCAAGTGGGTGGGGCTTCAGTGCTGGCAGACAGAGCTATGTATTTGAACATTTAGAACAGTAAGAATCTGAGCTTTTGGCCATGCAGTATTGTAACAGTATACACATAAGACATAAAATGAGGAAAAACATAATCCACTATGAGGCTTGATCCTGGATGGATAAGCTATTAAGAAATGGATGGATGGATACTTTTCACTGTGGCAGCACCTCTGTGGTATTTACAGCAGCTTTATGCTAACACAATGCTACGTTGCTGCAGGGTTTCAAGTGTTCAGTTTTGCAGATATCCTCAATCCAACGCCAGTGCAATAACTGGAAATGTCAGTGTATATATAGACAATACCATCAGTACAGATAGGCATATGTGCACACCCATCATTTAATAACATTACCCCTGGTGTAACTTCACTTTGTGCGTTGCTTTGTCTGTCTCCACTCTGCATTTTTCATGCCATATTAGCTCCCTCGCTTTTGTTTTCTTCCACCGCTCGCCAAACCAGACATCAATCAGCATGGTTTAACGGGCGCTGAAACACAGAAAGAACCTCTCTTCATTAAGGGATCCAATTTAAAGCATGCAAATGGACTTTAGTGAAGAGCCAACATAGCAATCAGATAAATAAGGTGACTTTTTCATGTCCTCATAATTAGTGCTGTGGGTTTGTAATAAACTTTTACCTGATGGAAGGCATTTCTTCCCTGTGGTCGTAGTTAATTTTGCTTCCACTGCATTTAAAAAGAACTTTTTGTTGAAGCTGCACCTACTATTTCTACCTCTGACATGTTTAACAACCTAAGTTAAAAAGAGGTTTGTGGAGCTGCATGTCAGGGAGCAGTTATGCCCTTGACAAGCTTCAGGCAACAGATTTCCTCACAACTGGAACAGGGCACTGGGGGCAGCACTGTCACAGGGCAGCTGAACCACTGAAGTGAAGGGACAGCTGGCAGTAACAGAGTAAATGCATATTTTAGTCTTACCCACTACTGTCAAACCGCCCAGCAATAAAAAGATAAAGAAGTTACCTTATCTTACTTTAATACGAGTCCGAATGCCGTGGAACCCCGAATATGTTATTTTACTTTGAACTGTTTCTTAATAATTCAAGCCTAATGGTGATCAGTGTTCATAAATTCAATTTTTAAGCATTTTATAGACCTACAACTGAGTGGTAAATCTGCCAAAATCCAGCTGAAGCGAACCAAAAGTGTTAAAAATGAAAAAACCCAAAGGCTGAACGCAAAAAACAGGATGAGAGTAATTCTTTATACTGCAGATTTCAGTGAGGCATCAGCGATCCTATCGATATGTCTCTGTATGATGGACACTGGCAACTAAATCTGGACAGGCCTTGAGTGTAGAAAGACAGACACTCAGCCCATCCGTTAATGGTACCAACTGCCGTAATCCGATCAAGTCGCAACTTAAAGTGTCAAGACTCATTTCTGTCTGGTTCGTCATTGGACCGGTGCAATCACTGTGATGTACAGGTAGCTTTGTAGCAGGAACCTGAGAAGCTGAAAAGAAATGAAGGCCGCTTTGATTTCCTGAACAGCCGGTTTGTTTTTGTCTCCCTAGTTTATGTTTTTTTTAGAGATCATGGCCCTGTGCTTCGTACGTCGCTTACTACATCCAAGATCAAATGAAACATCCAAGACCAAACCATCGCGCTAACCGTGAGCGCGCTAATCCGGTTCCCCGAACACACCTGCTGTTGACGATTAGTACAGCTGGACGCAGTAATGTGACATCACTGGGTGTCGTAAAAGGGGCTACGCATCGATAGTAGAAACATTGATCGGCAACCCTCTGATTGGTCGGCGAAAATGTCGACGGAGCGCGCTCGGCTCGGTATTTTTCGGCAGCAGAGCAAGAACTCTTGAGTGAGGGATTTCAGGAGTTTCAGAGTTTAATCAGAACGCAAGGGAACACTGCAAAGGCTGCAAAAGCAAGGAGCGAGGGCTGGCAGGAAGTTGCTGACAAATTAAACTCGTAAGTAATTTAATAATAACAATAATAATGGAGTGGATTTGTATAGCGCTTTTCAAGGCACCCAAAGCGCTTTACAATGCCACTATTCAGTCACTCTCACATTCACACACTGGTGGAGGCAGCTACAGTTGTAGCCACAGCTGCCCTGGGGCAGACTGACAGAAGCGAGGCTGCCATATCGCGCCATCGGCCCCTCTGGCCAACACCAGTAGGCGGTAGGGTAGATTTATTATATTACACTATATTATCCAATATTATATTACATTATATTATAATATGTTATATTTTATCCTCTTTCACATTAGAGCCACGACAGGACCCACTAGAACATGGGAACAGGTAAAAGTGAAATATAAGAATATTCTACAGAATGGTAATATTTATCACTTATATTGCTTTTAGTCTCTTGGAAAGAGACCCTGGAATAATCTGTTTGTTTATAACAGCAACCAAGAAAAGGGCAGAGGAAAAAAAGACAGGTGGTGGTCCTGCACCCCCTCGTCAACAAGTTGGTTAAGTGAATAATACCCTCACGGGAAAATCGATATCTCTCTATGAGCACACTGTCGCGCTGAGCTAAAGGATCCTGTCTGTCCCGCAATATACGCTGAATTCTGAGGACTCTCCTTATCAATCTTGCACCTTCCGCAATGGGTGGCTCGCGTATACGGACAGGACATGGCTGCGACAGACTTCCCAAATCCACCTTCGCTTTTATAGCCGTGGTCTCTCATCTTGATTACACGAAGTAATTTACAATTGCTACTCTGAAATATGAATTAAATCTGTAATAATCACATACATGTAATAGAATGTTAATAGTACATTTCCCTTTTTTAGGAAATGACCTGTGTGAAATCAATAAATGGATCAGGTGCTGCATTGTCTTTAGTTACATTGATGTTATTTATTTATGGTGAAACAGTGGTGGAATATCGCTGTTGCTTTCGTATGAATGACGCGGGCATACCTGCGTGGCCGCGATCTAATCCTGTTTACATAAAGTAAACCTGCTCCCCAGCAGGTTTACGCTTACGGCTCTGTTGCTATGACAGCAAGTCCCGGATGGGCTTCGGGGAACCGAACGATCCAGGATCACGCGAAATCGTCAACAATCTCATCCAGCTAACTCACTTAGTGAGGTACGAAGAACAGGCCCCATGTTGTGGCTTGGTTTGCCATCTCTTTTGAAATGCTGATGTGATGTGTTAGTTGGCCTCCTGATTTAAAAAAATATCTAGCACCATTTATTGCTTGTTGTTTCTCTGAAAACACTTTCTGTGATGGTGGAGTTAATAATTCAAAGAAAAAGGCTAAAAAAAAAGGAAAAACCTTTGATCAACTTTGCTCTGATGCCAAAGTTTGGTAAACACACTGAATGGAAATCTGAACGGTACCTTGGAGGAATAAGAACACATATTCACTTCAAGTGTTAATCGACGATATACTATTATTATTTAAAACATGTAGTTATTATTAATAGTCAACATATCGGCATGTCCCAGTCAATGAACGCAGCTGTGTGTAAAGTTCCTTATTCTTAACCCACTTCACAATCAGTACATGGCATAAAATAATCGAAGTATTGTGTGGCTTTTTCAGAACGTTTCAGAACTTCCACCTCGATGCCATCATTCATCCTTCTCTTTGGCCTCGAAGGAAACTCTCCAGTGTGACCGTTTCAGTTTTACCACGAAGCACATGGACAGTTGGCATCTGTCTTGTGTCCAAGGCAGTAATTGACAGCTTACCTGACAAATGCTCCTAATGTTGGTTCACCATTAGCCTGTAATTGTGCATCATCGTTTTGAAACATTTCAAAACTCAGGTAACCACATGCAAAATGTAATAATTTGATAACCTGTAAGTTTTCCATGTAATTGTGCAACATATGTACAATGTGGAACATTGAATTTGATGGAATCAAGTTGATTGGTAAATATTCCCTTTATACCAAGCATATGTATCCAAGCTTTAATAACCTGCATAAATAATTGACTGCATATATGTTAATTACTGCTTCAAGTTAATGAGGGCCAAGAATCATTGAAGTCTGTGCAGAATCATGTGATACATGCTGTCATTCCAAAAGAATCAATCTGTCCATCCCATGATTATGAAACAGAAGGAATCAGGGCTGGAAAACCAAAGTGGACAGGCACAAACGATATGCTGTGGTTAAATTTGACCGTAACATTCACCTTTATTCTAATAAGTAATCAGACGATGGATGAAACATCCAGGGTACAATTGTCTGCTTCTCTTCATCATGAACATGAAATTCCACTGATGCTAAAAGTGAATTTACAGTACAAATTTAAAAGCAAACAATTAAAATTATGTCTTTAAATTGTTATATTACCATTACCACCATATATACTTACGACCAAAGCCCTTCTACCCATACTTATTATATTATGATGCCCTTTTATAGGGGAGACCGGGGATAGTTGTAACATTTTTGACATTTCTGTCTGTAAATTGGAGCTCTTTTAAGGTAGTGGGTTCAAAATGTAATGCAAAGTATTTACATGTCTCGGCTATTAAATAGTGCAGCTATTTTCTCTGCAGCACAATTACCCATTGCATGGTATGGCCTCAAACACAAAGAGTGAAATGTTACAATTAACCCCATAGTCTGGGTTAGTTGTAACATATCCTGGGGTAAAATGTAACACAATGAAATAAGGGTACTAACAAAATATTAACATGTAATCTTTGTTTATTCAACACATGAACGCACTTACATCCATTTATGTAGCTGTGTGTGTGTGTGACAGAATGCAGAAATCTAACTTTTGAACATATTCCAACCCCCCAAAAAAGACAAATTATGGAATTTTCTGCAACTGAATATTTCATTAATTTTGGTTGGTCTTCCTTGAGTTTGGCCTCATTGGCTCAGTGGGCATTATAACCTACAACTCTTGCACCAATTTTGAACATAACAATGAAGCTGAAAAATGTAGTTGTTCACCAGCATCGCAATTCCATTACTTTTTATCCTGGCTTACCTTGGTGTGGTTTGCAAAGTGCTTCAGAAAGATGAGGAAATCTGTTTCTTGCACCCATCCTGATTTAGTTCCACTACCAAAACTTCCTACTGGTCCATCTCTGACACAGTGGTCTGCATAATGTATGTGTGGGAACACAAACAGTGGAGGAATTGTGTTGCCAATGGCCTTAACCGCATATACAAATGCGACCAGTGAACCTCTCTCTGCTGATGTCGTTGCCCCAACTTGTTTAATATAAGTTAAAGTAATAGTGTGGTAAGTTGTAACATCTGCATTATTGTTACAACTAACCCAGACTGTTGCTGTTACAACTGACCCAGACTCCTATAGCCATGAACTAGCTAACATTACAGCCAACGGCTAAAACATTAGCACTAAAGACCTACACAGAATATATCCCCATAGACATACAAATAACATAATTCAAGTTTGATGAGTTTAACTGCAAAGCAGATAATGCTATTAGAAATTGAAATAAAGTAGAAAAACTTACTTTTTGGCATACAAATTACTTTTTTTCGTGTTAAATTGTCTGTGTTTGACAAAATGTGCTGATTTTTCACATGTGATAGCAGAACTGAGTTGGGCATGCACAGGATGAGTCACATCATTTGAAACTTAGCCCTGATTGGAGAAATTGGAAGTGTTACAACTGACCCACGTTACAACTATCCCCGGTCTCCCCTACATCCCCCCCCCCCCCCCCTAATGTTTCTTGTAACTTATACATTGTGTATGTAGTGTTTCTTATGTTGTTGTTTTGAAACTTGTCACCTTCTTGCACCTTTGTGTTCTTGCTAGCTAATTTCACTGTGCAGGCAACTGGACAATGACAGTAAATAAAGTTCTACTGAAGAGCAGCAAAGGATGTGATGTGGCCGGTAATTTCAAATGGACTGGATTTGACATGACATTTGTGTTCCAATAATAATAATATTTACTATTATGATGATGTTATATATGTAATGATAAAATAATTAAATAATTAACAAACAAATAAAATAAAAATAATATATTTATGTATGTTAATTATCAGTTTACATTAATATAGCACAAGGTTCAGTTAGCTTTGCACAGAAACAGAAGGAAGTATCATCTAAAAGGTTACTTTTACTTCTTATTCCGAGTTTCTACTTTTTTCACTTTTACTAAGGTAAAAATGTACTTCAGTGCTTTGGCTTTTACCAGCACATTTTTTCACACACGTATCTGTTCTTCTATTTAGGTAATGAATGTCTGTATTCTTGCCACCTCTGTTAAATTCCACAGTAAAAATGTGTGGTGTGCTACAACCCTTCGTAGAGAAGAGCCATAGTTATTGACAAGAAAACGCCAGTGATTATTAGTTCTGGATTAAAGTCGTGCACATTGTTGCTTTGATTTTACTTGGAGAACAGTGTCCCCCGCGGTGTAGCTGAACAGTGAGGACAGCGTTGCCAAGTACTCTGCCATCCTCCCCCTGCACCGGCTGTGCACATCAGACGATTACCTCTCTCTTTTCGAGTGGGGGTGAAAGGGGGAGGGAGGGCAGGTCACGTCTTTATTGCCTCTGTGTCACATTAAAGCTCATACACCAAAGCCAGTCCAGCTATTCCAAACCTGCTGCAGATAAAAGAACACCTAGAGGCCTGAATGCACTAAAAAACACAAGATATACATTCAGCCATGAGCCCCCTCACATGCACAGGTTACAGCTACACAGGGATGAGTTCTTGAAATATTCACATAAACACCAACGTGTGCAAACCCAAACTGACATAAACTGAACACATCCTCAAGTTGCTACCTGTCCTATTTGTCCTCTCTCATTTCTCCTTTCCACGTGCTATCACTCTCTCTTTTTCAAACACACACACACACACACACACACACACACACACACTGCGACACTCTCCCCAGCACTGACAAGATACATGATGAACGCATCCACAGTGATTTATAATAACTCACTTCAGTGCGATGCTGTTGCAAAGGAGGAAATTGAACAAACAGGCTATGTTATCTGTCACCAGATGACCCAGTTCAAGTTCAAGAAGCTGCCTGTCAAGTACAATTGACTGCACAAGTGATATATTAGACCTTAATGGCAGCAGAAAAAAGAGGCTCTTAACGATTGCCTTTGCTGGGCATGTGAAGGTCCCATGGAGGGCTGGATTGCAAAGAGGAAACAAATGATTTCCTGAAGTAGCATCTTTCTTCCCCAAAAAAAGAAAAAAGAGAAATCCATCTGATACAGTAGGTAGTATGGCAACCTGAGAGGAGTGGGTTGATAGTAAGTGGATTAAAGGATGTCTCGTAAGGAATTTGTTGGAAAATGGTTTATCATGTGATGAAATGCTCCGTCAAGCTTTGTTTCTTTTGAAGTTTCTTTTGATGTTAAAATAAATTTAAGCTAGAAAAAATACCCCATAAAGAACTAAAAAAAATTGCAGTTCTTGCCGTGACCACCTGAGTCAACCCAAAGAGCGTCTAACTGCCCAACGTTAGTGGAGAAACGAGCATATCTACAGCCCAGTACACCACACAGTTAAACAGCTAAATAATGTGTTCATAACACCTGTGGGGAGTGAGATTTATGAAATCCTCATTTTAAACTTTATCAAGGCTGAAAGTTATTTAGTCGCAGTGACTGACATGACAAAATAGTAATAAATAAATACTTGGGGCCTCCTCTTAGCCTCCTAGTAGATGCACCTATGAATCTTCAGAATCCTACGTCCTCTTGTTCTCAAGCTATTGTATTCACCAGGACTCTGACCTCTAACCTGCCCGGCAGGGTCACAACAATACCCCATTGATCTGATGGTGTATTGTCAAGTATATTGATACCTGCATTGGTATTGATACTATCCATATTTGGATCGATCTGCCGCCCTCATAACCACACTTTATAGAAGAAACCAAGGACTTTTTCACAGAGTCAAAAAGACCTTTTTGCCCATGTTGAAATATTTTAGGCTATATGAATACAGATAGGTCTGTATTTGCATCAATCTGTGTCCTGATATTGCCTTTAAATATATTTGTGCCACACGAAGACGTCACTTGAACTTTGTGTTAATGCACGATTTCAAGAAGTTCAAGAAAAATGATAAAAAGTAAAAACTTTTACAGATTTAAATTCTATCCAACACAAAAACATATTGTTTTTGCATCCTAACAACTGACAACTGGCAACATTAGATAGCAAATCGATACTAGCTAACAGAAACACTTGTCAAGGATAACTCATGTGCTGGGAATATAAAAGGCTGGCTGATAAGATGACAGCATCAAAACAAAGCACAATGTATTGGCGTTATCATGAAGCCGACGAAACATATGCTGCAGCATATGGTTCGTAGGGATCAGGATCTGATTTGCTGTCAGCCGGTTTAACTCAGTGTAGAAAGTTTGAAAAATATTGCAGCGTGCAGCTGCTTTCGGAAAACACATTAACCTTTTCGTAGATTAGGAGGGAACTGAAGCGCTGTGAGAGCAGAGCAGATGCAGTAGAGGTGCATTCAGATTTGCAGTGTGGCATCTGCAGGCCACCTCTGATATGACTCCAGCAGAATCTGTGGCTTTTTCTCTTTTTTTCCCCACATCACAGCGAACCTAATCATGCACAAGCCTGCCCACAGTGGGAGAAACCTACACTAGCCTGCTGGGGAAGTAAAATTGCAATCAATTGACTTGGCATGCGATCCCAAGAGTTCAGCTTACAGTTTCATTAGAGGAGCAGCAAAAAGGAAAAAAGAGTGACACAGACTGTGAATTTCACACCACTAATGTATCTCCTGTTTAGCTGACAAAACATACTTTGGCCACTCTGGTATCAGTCACTTATTTTCCCTGTGTTGTAACGATGCCAGCTATATGCACACCATATCTTATAAATAAAATCTGAATGATTCTTAATGTAAGTATATTAATTGTAAAAGCTTTAAAAGAACTAAACAAAATAAACATCACAAATTTGAGCTGTAAACTCAGAAGTATAGCTTTAAACTGAGCAGAAAATTACACTTTGACACATGCATTTAATCAAGATGATCGTAAAAAAACAACAAGGGAATAGCTAATGCTTAAACAAACAAGCACAGTTTATTATTTTAACAGTGAGAAAATTATACCTTGTCAAATTTTATATGCAGCTGACAGAAGCTATTTAAAACCCAAGTGGGAACCGAAAACTCAAGTTAAAGGCCAAAAAAGAAAGAAAGAAAAAGGAACGGCTCCCCTGGAGTGAACAGATGAAGCGTGCTTAAAAGAAAAATAAATAAATAAATATGTATATTTAGAATTATATAGAACCAATTCCTAGAGTTGCCTCAAAGCGCTTTATATTATAAAGTAAATACTTTACAATATCGAAGAGAAAACCCCAACAATCATCTGAAAGCACTTGGTGACAGTGGGGAGGAAAAACTCCCTTCTCGGCAGAACCAGGCTCAGGGAGGGTGAAGAGGAAAAAGGAAGAAAAGACAAAAAAAAGAAGCACACAGAGAGAAAAATACATAGGATTAAGAGAGAGTGAAGACCAAAGTTAATAAACACGAAGAATGAAAAGAACAATGCTCAGTGCCACAGCAGCCTCAGCAGCATAATTAAGGGATGATTCAGGGTTACTTGATTAAACAATAACTATGAGCTTCATCTAAACAAAAAGTCTGAAGAGCAGAGATGGTGACTGTCTCTCAAATCCAAACTGGGAGCTGGTTCCACAGAAGAGGAGTTTGATAGCTGAAGGCTTTGCCTCCGATTCTACTTTTGGAAATTTTAGGAACCACAAGCAAGCAGACTGAGACAGCAGTGCTGTGCTGGGACGGTATGATGCTGCGACATCTTTACGGTATGATGGAGCCTGATCATTCAGCACTTTGTAATTTAAAGAGCCAATGAAGAGAAGGATAGTTTCTCTTTCTAGTCCCTGTTAGTACAATCGACCTATTACAACAGCCTGATAACAGGCATTTATTAGGCTGTTGGTAACTGGTTTAAAAGGCTTGCTAGGTTTAGCTAAAAACTCAGCACTCCATCTGATGGATTTACGGGTTTGGGTTTTATCTAAAGCTTATAACCTATTATTTGCATATAAATGTTGGGTGATTTAGAAATGCAAAGTTATTACCATCAGTCCCTATAAATAGTAAGTGTACCAGTATAAGCAATAAACACTTTTAAAGCTGTGACTCTGGGCTAATCAAGCTTATTTCAATTTTATTTTGGGGGATGTGTGAACATCAGAAGCAGCTCAACCACATTTCTAACATTTCTAACACCGACGGGATAAAAATAAAGGAAAATCAAGCCCCCCACATAACACTTTCAAATATGGGATCAATAATAAGCTCGAAAAATGAGATGAGCTCTCATCTCGTCTGTTGAACGTGATTCTGCGAGCTGTTAAAAACAAAAAGCAAAAGACTAATGCTGGTGTCTGTCAGGGATGTCAGGAACACATGCTAGATGCAAATGACATCCACTTACATTGTTTTACAGTAACACTGCTATTATTGCAGTCATTAGTCTAAATTATTGACTCATAACGCAGCATTTCTGCGTCCATGGCTGGGTCTAGGCTTTAATTTATATGTAAATGCATTTGCACCCTGTGTATTATTTGTTAGCGCATCGTTTGTTGAAATGAGATGTGGGATGTTTGGTTTGAAGGGATGTTGATTACAGCTCAGATAGTTGAACTCCAGAGAATAAGTCCAATTTCTTTAAGATTTTCGGTGGAATAAAAAGACGATTTTGTTGCCTTGACTTGAAATAAAATGAGTTCATGTTTATAGTTTATAGTCACAGCGTTAACCTGTTGGGGGCAGGCAGAGAAACAGAAAAATGCCTTGAATGTGAGAGTAGGAGAGGGCTTTATTCAGCGACGACAAATGTAAAAGCTTCCCTAGACATAGAACTCATTACCTAAATGAACACTCATTTGTACAAAATGGTAACCAATTATCTTCCGGTGTTAAGGGGGAGAAATAAAAATTTATTTACAGTTTTATACTCAATCATACGCCTAATTAAGCAATTTCTGTACGTCATTATTCCTGCTTTGAAACCTAAAGAGCCCAATGAGACTGATTATGTTATCTGAAATATAACTTGTGGCAGGCCTGTTGCTGTACGCTATCAAGGATTTCTCATAGACAGCGACACTGCAGAACTCAAACAAACAAACAAACAAACAAACAAACAAACAAACAAACAAACAAACAAAACAAAAAGGCTGTCAAATCTGAAGCAGCGCAATAAAAGATAAAAAAGCAACTGAGGGAAATGTGCAGCTATATTGTCATTCACACGCCCACACTAAAGCTAGAATCGTTTTTTGCTCTCTCTAAAACATCGTGGCTGATGGCCTGATGCTGTGTTTGCTGACTGTTTTTGTCAAATTGTTAATTATATTCATAACATTGTGGCACAGTGGTGTAGCGGTTAGCATCGTTGCCTCACAGCAAGAAGATCCACGTGTGGAGCTCGCGTGTCTCCCTGTGCTCTCGCTGGGTTTCCGACTTCCTCCCACAACCCACAGATGTGTCTTTCGTCCTGTCGCCCTCCTCTCACCCCCCAACTGTTCGCAGCAGATGGCTGCTCCTCCCTGAGCCTGCTTCCATTGGAGGTTTCTTCCTGTTCAACAGGAGTTTTTCCTTCTCGCTGTTGCCAGGTGCTTGGTCATAGTGGGTTGTCTGCCACAGGTGGGAATGTGAATGGTTGCTTTTGTCTTTATTAAGGATAGGCTCCAGCTCCCCTTGACCCTGAATTTGATAGTTGGAAGAAAAACAGTGGATGTGAAATTACTGATATTCTACCTCCATGATTAAAGAATCCCTGTAGTAAATAAAGCAGTGGTGATCAGTGGGCCTATGATGCTAACTTTGCATGTGTCACAGTTCAATATAATCACCTTCTTTCATAAACTGGACCTTTGCTCAGCCTCTCACTTCATCTTTTGTCTTAAACGAGCTGCTTCTTTAGCTTGTCTTCTTACCGGGGTCGCCTTGCAAATATATAGTCTGGGGTGCAGGTGAGTGGAGCTGCTCGGCTCACAACCACAGACTGAATGCATAAGCAGCCCTCTCATTGACAACATGCAACACCAGGAATAGAAAAACTATTCAGGAAATTGGAAGAGTAAAAAAAGAGTTTCTCTCATCTTGTTTTGTGACCAGATATGCTATAAGGAAACTGTAACTGTACCTGAACTATAATAAAATATATAACAACAGCATCAGTATGCAGGGAACAAATGAATTCAGTAAATGTCTCTCTTTAAATTTTGTGGAAGATTTCAAGGACAGCAAACCTGCTTTTAAAAAGGAGACCGAGGACTGTAATTCTGTGGTCTCTGCAGGTTCCACCTGTCCATGACTCAGGGTCTTATGTCAATAGTCAAAAGTGTATGTATGTATGAAAACAGACCCGTTCATCGACAGTGCGCCTTCTAATCCGGTGTGCATCATAGTCCGGAAAATACGGTAAATAACAATCAATACAAGCTAAGCATCCCTCAAACTCGTTGTGCAAACAGACATCTTTTACATACTGGTCACATTCATTTCCTGGCTCCAGACTACTGTCAAAAACCAGTGACAAGCAGTGAAGGTCTCAAAACTGCATCAGCATCCAAAGCAATGTAAATGCTTTAACGTACGAGGAACCTGATGTGAGAAGCCTCTGTGGCCACTAGCTGTGCACTAGGCTGTGCCTCAGCTGATTCCAGTCACGGAGCTGGTCTTCTCTAATGTGTTTTCCACTAATAATACGGCCTGCTGCGTGGTTAATTGTACTAACAGACTAGTGTATGAATTGCTGAGTGAGAGAACAACAGATGGAGTCATCCAACTTGTACAGAAGCCTGAATTTCATGGGTGGAGCGCGTGTTGTTAGTGTGACTGATGGTTAAAAGCCACAGCAGAACTGCACATATGTCCATGTGCTGCAGCTGATGTGGTATATGGCCTACGAGTGTCATTAGAAATGGATTTTTGGGTGCCGGTATAACTCACTGGGCTAAGCAGGCAGCTCATATGCTGCGAGGCTGTTGCAGAGACCTGATTTCAAATCTGCCCCAAGACTATTTACTGCATGTCTTCCCTCTGCTCTCTCCCCCAGCTTTACCATCTTCTCTCCGCTGTCCTGTGTCAGTAAGGGCTAAAAAGCCCCCACAAAAAGACATTTATTTTTCCCTGGTGGGTGTTTGTTTGGTGAGTTGAGGTGCGGGGTGTGTGTTCATGTTTGTAAGGCTGAATAAATAAAGAAAATCTCAGAAGCAAAACTGACATAGGATGATGTTCTTACTTTAGCTGTCCTCCAGTGTGAGCATGTGCTCTAACTTTGGAGTTAAGAGGCCTTTGACCAACCTGATAGATGAGTATAAACAGTAACAAGTAAGGTTAGTGGTTCCTTTTTGCCACAAAAATGACATTATCAAGTGACATGAAGGAAATGTTTAGCTTTTTGTAACTCCCATTGGTCCTCTGGCTGCCGCATATGTCTGCTGAAGGCTGTCCACACAGAATAATCAAAGTTCTTTCCAGAAATCTTTGGGTGCAGCCAGTGATACAGACTGTCAGTGATTCACCATGAAGAAGAGGCCTCTAACAACAAACTGCTACTGCTTAGCTGCTCCAAAGTAGCCCCCTGGCAGCGAACCAAACCTGGCATTCCACTTTAATCTCTACTGACTCTGATGCTGCACCAACAGCCCACTTTGATTTCAGACAGAGCAAACACTCCAGAGAGAAGGTCAGGCAGACACTGCAGATGTGTGTGTGTGTTTGCATAAGTGCATTTATGCTTGTGTGTTTGACTGCCTAATAAGCGTTTTAAAGCCTTTTCAGACGTATCGTCAGCCTGATGTGGTGTAATCATCGCAGGCTATAATAAGGGTCTGACCCAACACAGCAGTAGTGACCAATGGGGAGAAAAGAAGTGTTTATTGAAGGAATACCAATGGAAAATAATCACTCAGAGTATGACTAGAAAATAAATGAATTCATTAATTAACAGAAATAAAACTGATACTCAAATTCACCAATGGTTTCTTGAATTAACGACCTGGCCTCTAAACCTTTAATTGCCCTGAAATGAATAATTAATTGAAAAAGACCTTTTTAAAGACAGACTCACGTACTGAGTGAATTTCAAGGAATCGCCTACCAGTTCTATGCAGATGATTCACAGCTCTACGTCTCTGTTAACCCTACTAACCTCTCCTGCCTCGGTGAATGCTTCTCTGCTACTACTAATTTCATGTATTAAATTTCCCTGCATCTCAAGTCTAGTAAAACTAAGGTTTGAGTGTTTTGTTCTGACAGTTTCTCTAAGGATTGCTTTTCTCTTGTCCTTCCCCTCATCCCTAACAGGTTCCCCTAGATGACTCCCCGTCCCTTAACCTCTTAAACACCCACGCACCGAAAGATGGGAGGACATCGCGTTTAATCGGTTATAACACGGGTCAGAAATATAAATCCTGACATGGGTAGTATCCACAGAAACCTCTGAATCTCAGCTAAAATTTCATATAAACCATTTTACAGCCACCAAACAGTTAAAAGAGCAGTTACGTGATTTTTCTGGAGTTAAATGTGAACCAAAGCTGTTCTATGCTATAAAAAAACCAAATTTTTCTATGTTTGAGTCACAGTAACTTTGACATAGTAACATCTGCAGTGCTGCTTACACCTCTGATGAAATCTGAAAAGTGTTAGCTTTATTTTGATACCAAGACTGTACACACAGAGTTTGTAATTGCGAGAAATACTCCATTTATTTTGGGCATTTCATTTTCAAGCAGGAAGCTAAAGTTACATTTTTTTTTCGCTCCTGTATTTTTATACATTTTTATGCACCAAACAGTTTTTGAAAAATATCCTATTCATGAAGCTGGACTTAAAAAAAATTTGTGCTTAATCAGTGTTTATTTAGGTTTGACTATACGCATTTGTAACACTTTTGAGACACATCTCTCTCCACAGTAAAGCATCAATCAAATCATCTGCTAAGTAGCTTGGTGTCATGTTTGACCAGTGACAGGCCCTCTGCTTGTATATCGGAGCTTCTGAGACCTCATAACTGTGACGGACTTTTCTGATCTTCTCAGCAGATCCTCCTAACTGACTTTCAAACCAGGGGCCACTGTGCTTTTGTGGTGCCTAAACTTTGGAGCAGCCTTCCTCAACCTATGGGGTCACCTGAATCAAATTATTTTAAAACCACATTTTTGTGTCTATTTATGTCTGTAGGTTTGAAAATGTATCGTTTTCTGTAATTTGTGGCTTTTATTCAAACTGTGAAACACTCTGTAACTCTTTTTTTGAAAAGAGTTATACAAATAAACTTATTATTATTATTATTATTATCATTATTAGAGCATTTAGGTCTAGCTAACACTTTGATACACACATTGACTACTGTATATTTTCTGAGCGGCTGAACTGAGCATAAGTGCAACGTTTCTCCCTCCATCGTTGTCTTGCTTTTTTTCTCCGTTTGGAAGGCTCAATATTCAGCTCTCAAACATAACCTTTCAGATGTCGATAAATGTTGAGGTTGTGTAACATAGTCAGACCGGGACAGAGAAGAGGAGAAACTGAGAGAGCATCTGACCTGTACTTGCCCCAAAAGTTAAGAATGACCTTTTGCCCTGTCAGTATCTGCACTGTTACCTAACCTCACAAATGCTTCACATGCAGCAACCAGCCAGAGCCTGCAAACCAGCTCGTGACCCCGTTACGCAGCCTGCGCGATTATCTGAACTTAAAAAAGGTCCAAGAGGCTTTTCTAATCAATTCCTTATTGTTTCCTCCCGGACGTAAAATCGATGCGCGGCTCATCATGAAAGCTGCGCTACTGTAATATCAGGGCACGACACTGAGAACGTTTGATTATCGGCCACTAAGTGAAGGACCTTCAGAGGGGCTGTTGAACGATGGAGGTGTTTTTCAATTAAAACAATTAATGTTCTAAAAGTATCAGAGAGCATCAAAAGGTGTGGACTGTGGTAGCAAAGGACCAAACATTGATTTCATTTTTTATCTCTATAAAGAGGGGTCGTGGTGAACTTTGAACACCACGCAACAGGATACATTTTCATCTTTTGTAAGCATAGAGAAAAATATTGCTATACTTAAGCTGTAATGAAGACTGTTACGTTCTGGTCCCGGCAAGCAATCAAACGCAACAAAAGTTTTGCCCCACTCACTTCCCACCCACGCACAAACCCCAACAAAGACACCTTTGTCAAGTATTTACGCAGCCATTTATTTTCATCGGCAGTGAGCAATGCCAAAACAATAAACAAAACCCCCTAAAACCCACTCCCTACACTTCCCTAGAAAAAAAGAAAAACAAAAACAAAAGACAAGTCTCTTACCTAATTACCTAACGAAAAACAGGAGAAAACTTGTTCAACAAAAGAAACGGCTTCTCACGCCTACTAGGCTGCGACAGTGAAAGTTATACAGCAAAGGTACAAAAAAAAGTGACCGCCACTTGTTAACCTATTTACAATTATTTACATGGCAAGGCTAGAGGTACACGTGAATACTCCAGCCTGCACTACAATAACAACACACACAACTCCGTGATCGAGTCAACGGGGTTCCCCCAAAAGCACTGCCAGGTGTCTGTCATCCGGACGTTAAGTACTGGAGGTGGTCCATCAATTATCCAGTCCGAGGATAGGTAAAGACTCCACCCGGATACGTAGCAGCCACGCCTAGGTGTCCACCTTCTAGGAGAGGGAGAAAGAAAGAAAAGGGAAAATACCACCAACCATCCTCCGGTGGGATGCACCATACCAACAAACACATCACTGGGTCATAACAGTTTCCCCCACCCAAAAAAAATCAAACATCCAACCCCACACAAAGATGTTTGATTTAAGCCCTAGAGAGGGCATCAGCCATAACGTTCTCTAAGCCCTTTTTATATCGGATCTCAATGTTGAAGTCCTGAAGGAGTAGGGACCAACGCATAAGGCGCTGGTTGCTGTTTTGCATCCGAGATAGAAACTGGAGAGGGTTATGGTCAGAGAACACAATGGTTGGAACAGGACTAGATCCCAGGTACACTTCAAAGTGCTGCAAGGCCAATAGCAAGGCTAAGGCTTCCTTTTCAATCGTGCTGTAATGCAGTTGGTGTTTTAGAAATTTTCTAGAAAAGAAGCAGACTGGGTGGTCAATGCCATTGTCATCCTCCTGCACGAGCACTGCACCTGCCCCCAAAACACTGGCGTCCACCTCAAGCTTGAACGGATGTGTAAAATCAGGGGCGGCCAACACCGGAGCACTACAAAGGAGAGCTTTAGCAGCTTCGAAAGCGAACTGACATTTCTCTGTCCACACAAATGGCGATTTTGGACTGGCAAGACTGGTTAACGGGGCTACTACCTCAGAGAAGTTTTTACAGAACCCACGGTAATAACCTGCCATGCCCAAAAAACGCCGCAGCTCCCGGCGAGTCTGTGGAACTGGAAAGTCTACTATTGCCTGCACCTTCACAGCAACAGGGAGGACTCTACCTTGTCCTACTTGTTTCCCTAGATAAGTTACAACCGCCTTTCCAAACTCACACTTAGCCAGATTCAGTGTCAGAGAGGCATCATGCAACCGGTCAAATATTTCCCTGAGAATCTTGAGGTGTTCAGTCCAGGTGGAGGAATAGGCCACTATATCATCCAGGTACACTTCGCAATTTACGACTCCCTGTAACACAGTGTTCATCAGTCGTTGAAATGTGGCGGGGGCATTTCTCAACCCGAACGGCATGACGGTATATTGCAAAAAATGATCGGGTGTAACAAAGGCACTGATTTCTGATGCGCGTTGAGTTAAGGGGACCTGCCAGTACCCTTTTAAGAGGTCAAGTTTGGTTACAAAGTTTGCCGAACCCACACGATCGACCAGATCATCCATACGTGGGAGAGGAAACGAATCGGGTTTCGTAACAGCATTTACTTTTCGGAAATCATTACAGAAACGGGGAGTTTGATCGGGTTTTGGAACGAGAAGTGATGGTGAGCTCCAAGAGCTATTACTGGGGAAAGCAAAACCGTGGTCAAGAAGATACTGGACTTCTTGCTGCATAATGGCCCGCTTAGTGGGATTTACCCGGTATGCATGCTGCTTTATGGGCTTATGGTCACCCACATCAATATCATGACTTAATACATGCGTTTGAGTGGGGATGTCACCGAAAAGAGCAGAGTAGTTTGTAATGAGCTCACGGACATCAGAATTAGCGGGATCAGACAGGGGCGCCAAATAGGCATCCAAGTCAGCCAAGATTTCAGAGTTCCCAAGACGCGCACCCGAAACAGAGGTGTGCCTGTCATCCAACCCGTCATCGCCGGGACTATACAAGGGTTGAGAAACGGATACCGACACAATAGGTGACACAACAGGTGCCAAACTAGAGCGGTTACGATCAATGTATTCCTTCAGCATGTTGATGTGACAGACGCGACTTTTCCTCTTACGATCAGGGGTTAACACCACATAATCCGTCTCACTTAGTTTGCGCTCAATGACATACGGACCGGAAAACTTTGCTTGCAGGGAAGAACCAACAACCGGCAAGAAAACCAACACGCGGTCACCTGACTGGAACATCCGTACTACAGACTTCTTATCAAAATGTGTTTTCATTCTAACCTGAGCCGTTGCTAGCATGTCACGAGCCAAAGCACAGGCATTATGTAGCCTCTCCTTAAACAAACTAACATAGTCCAGAATATTTTCTTTCGGCCGATGACTATCTGAGAGAAATTTCTCTTTCAGGAGACGTAACGGACCGCGCACCGTGTGGCCAAAAACCAAATCAGCTGGACTGAACCCCAAAGACTCCTGACATGTCTCCCTGACGGCAAACAACAGTAGTGGCACCCCCTCATCCCACTCACGGCCCGACTCCATGCAAAATTTGCGAAGCATGTTTTTTAGGGTTTGATGGAACCTTTCTAATGCACCCTGACTCTCCGGGTGGTATGCGCTCGAAGTGTGATGAGTGACACCGAGCTCTGTCATGACCTGGGCAAAGATTTTAGACATAAAGTTTGTGCCCTGATCAGTTTGGATGCGTTTAGGCAACCCGAAAGTGGAAAAAAACTTAATTAATGCTTTCACAATCCCACGGGTTTTTAATGAGCGTAGTGGAATGGCCTCCGGATAACGAGTGGTAATACACATCATGGTAAGTAGGTATTGATTTCCGGACTGTGTTTTAGGAAGAGGACCCACACAATCAACAATAACATGTTCAAAAGGTTCCCCAACAACCGGGATGGGTTGTAGCGGAGCAGCGGGAATCGCCTGATTTGGTTTACCAGCAAGCTGACACGTGTGACACGAGCGGCAGAATCTTACCACATCAGATTTGAGACCAGGCCAAAAGAAATAACGGAGGACACGGTTATATGTTTTTGTGATTCCCAAGTGACCGGACATAATGTGGTCATGTGCCAAGCTTAGGACCTGGGGACGAAGCGACTGCGGAACAACAATCTGCTGCACTCCCTCATGGGTGCAGCCAGAACTGGGAGTCCAGTAGCGCATCAGCACCCCATCCTCAATAAGGTAGGACGCAGATCTCCCACTCTTAGGCTCTGTCACATACGCCCAACAAGATGACAAGCTCTCATCATTTTTTTGGATTTCTATAAGCTTGTCTTTATCTACTGACAGAGTCATAGTCTCCTCATCCGGCTGAAGTGATACAGGGACAGGGGTACCTTCACAGGCGGGTCGCAAGCTCAGTGGGTCTGAAGCGCTTAAGAAA
Organism: Copadichromis virginalis; assembly: GCF_057382275.1. Taxonomy (NCBI): domain Eukaryota; kingdom Metazoa; phylum Chordata; class Actinopteri; order Cichliformes; family Cichlidae; genus Copadichromis; species Copadichromis virginalis. Next base: position 37,852,064 of record NC_140634.1, read on the forward strand.
AGGTCGCTAAGATCCACCAAGTCACCCTGTTTGCGTGCCTGCGCACGTGTCACAGCACACACAGGAAACAAAGGAACAGCATTTGATGTGGCACAAGCGAAACCACTATTATCTGTAAGTGGTATATCAACTACTTCTGGCGACGGAAAAACTGTGCAGCCAGCTAGATCGTTTCCCAAAATGATGTCAATACCTGCAACCGGTAACTGGGGTCGCACCCCAAGCTTAACCTCACCAGACAAAAACTGAGACGAAAGCTGCACCAAATGTAAAGGAACCCGTATTACACACATCCTAACTCCCCAGGCTAACACATCAGCCCCACAATAGGATTGAGCTGAAAACGGTAAAACCCCCTCACGAATGAGCGACTGTTTCGCACCAGTGTCTCGCAAAATACTGACAGGAGCCCGCCGATCTTCCCCTATCAAGGAAACAAAACCGTTTGACACAAATGGCTTAAACTCCTCATCTACTTTATCATTTTCGGGTACCATCACCTCCCCCAAAGGAGGAGGGTTTATCTGTAGAAGGTTTATTGGGGAAGGAGATGCACCCTTCCTGGTCATTTCTTTTCTTTTCAGAGCAGGGCAAACCGCAATAAGGTGTCCCTGCTCATGGCAAAAAAAAACACACGCGGTTCTCAACGGATGAGGGGATGGCACGGCGGGTGCCCCTTGGAGACCATCGGGGCGGGCCACCGGAAGACGGAAAACTGTGAGCAGGAGCCGAAAACACCACTTTATGTGTCAACACAAACTCATCAGCCCGTATAGCAGCAGCGGCGAGAGTCGTAACCTTCTGTTCGTTTAAGTAGGTTACCACAGTGTCTGGTAGTTGATTTTTAAACTCTTCTAACGTCACCAACTCACGCAGGTCTTCCAAGGTTTTTACTTCTGTAGCATGACACCACTTATCAAACAGAGTTTTCTTTTCTCTGGCAAACTCCACATAGGTCTGGTTGGCGGATTTTTTCCCATCCCTAAATCTCTGCCTGTAAGCCTCTGGCACAAGCTCGTAAGCGCGCAGGACAGCAGCCTTCACCGTATCATAGTCAAAACTGTCCTCCAGAGAAAGAGCGGTGCATACCTCTTGAGCTTTCCCCACCAATCTACATTGGAGTAAAAGAGACCACACATCCTTTGGCCAGTGCAGCGCACCTGCGATACGTTCAAACACTGTGAAATACGAATCCACCTCAGTTTCCCGAAACGCCGGCACCATTTTGATGTGTTTACTCACATCAAAGCCACCACCTGGCATCGGGGCCGGTGGCTGCGGAGATGGCGACTGCGGGGATGATGACTCCGGGGAGGGTACCTGCGGGGATGGTGGCTGCGGGGCTAACCGAGGTACAGGAGGACTGGCAGACACAGAGGCTCCCCTCTCTACCTCCAGAGCCCTGATCCTCAAGTGCATAGCGTCCACCTCCAACTGCTGTTTCTTTAGCTCCACCTCCTTAATGCGCAGCGTTACCCGCAGCTCCTCCACAGAAGGGCTAGGTGGAAAAGGGAGATTTTTCAGTGGGGCAGAAACACCAGCAACAGCCCCCAGCTCAACCCCCCCTGCAGGACCCGGCTCACCAAACAACCCCCTGTCCGTCAACTGGACACACAGGAGCTCCCTAAGCTCTTTCTTCTTCGCAGTCAACGGCACAGTCACATCAAAGAATTCAGCAACAAGCAAGAGGTCAGCCTTTTTACACCTGTCCAACTTCTCCGCAGACGGGCTCAGAGTGAAGTCCTCCAATTTAAACTCCATCCTAACACACACACACACACCCCACACAAGAAAAAACCGCCAACCAAGAAAACAAGCCACAAAAAGAACCACCAAAGGGACGAGCCCCCAATATGTTACGTTCTGGTCCCGGCAAGCAATCAAACGCAACAAAAGTTTTGCCCCACTCACTTCCCACCCACGCACAAACCCCAACAAAGACACCTTTGTCAAGTATTTACGCAGCCATTTATTTTCATCGGCAGTGAGCAATGCCAAAACAATAAACAAAACCCCCTAAAACCCACTCCCTACACTTCCCTAGAAAAAAAGAAAAACAAAAACAAAAGACAAGTCTCTTACCTAATTACCTAACGAAAAACAGGAGAAAACTTGTTCAACAAAAGAAACGGCTTCTCACGCCTACTAGGCTGCGACAGTGAAAGTTATACAGCAAAGGTACAAAAAAAAGTGACCGCCACTTGTTAACCTATTTACAATTATTTACATGGCAAGGCTAGAGGTACACGTGAATACTCCAGCCTGCACTACAATAACAACACACACAACTCCGTGATCGAGTCAACGGGGTTCCCCCAAAAGCACTGCCAGGTGTCTGTCATCCGGACGTTAAGTACTGGAGGTGGTCCATCAATTATCCAGTCCGAGGATAGGTAAAGACTCCACCCGGATACGTAGCAGCCACGCCTAGGTGTCCACCTTCTAGGAGAGGGAGAAAGAAAGAAAAGGGAAAATACCACCAACCATCCTCCGGTGGGATGCACCATACCAACAAACACATCACTGGGTCATAACAAGACTATGCTACAACCAGTGAAATGGTGAGTATAATAAAATGGAATTGACTAATTCCATAAAGTACACATTTCAGTGGTTATATATTACTCCAGCTGAGATAAGATAATAAGTAAGAATGAATAAAGCTCAAAAATACTGCTAAAAAGCAGAAAATCCCCACAGGCTACTTTTTTACACGAAGCTTAAAGCAACTGACAGTTTTATTGTTATAAGAAGCTCTTGTGGTTTTATTTAAGTTCACATCAAGCAGTAAACTTTTGGGCTGTTTGAGGGAGTGTAGAGCAAGTGGTAAAGAAAGTGATAAGTCGACAGCATCAGCAGACTGGTCACATTTCTTCTAAGTGTACTTTATTACTATATTTCTTAAAACAACCCTGGTTGTCAAAAACTCACGTTTTAAAAAGTTTTACACACACCTGAACCTCATTAGTCTCTACAATTAAGAAATAGGTTAGCCCAAAAACTGCGATGTAAACAAAGAGACAGGAATTCATCCAACTGACAGACTCGTTACAGTTAAATGGTTTGAAAAGTACAGTACAACTCAAAAGGATACTTTAAAGAAAATAAAATATGCTATACAAAAGGAAAAACCCTTCTTTGGTTGTACCCAGTGATGCCGTCAATGACCTCATGACTCTATATAAACAGGAAGTGCTGGGTCGGCCCCTCCCACACACCTGTTTTGGATATAGGACTTGAACAAAGTGACAACCAAAGGTAAGAATGACCAAAGCAACATAAGTTAATATAATTTAGCAGAAATTTACCTGTTAACTCAAATCACCTCATGGTTCAGTAGTGTTGTCTTTAAAAGCATATGCATGGATGTAAACTGTAACAGGATGCGACCACAAACAAACCCAGGATAGTATGTAGAGCAAAGTTACACCAGCAATGTCTAAACTAAAGTATTATGGCCAATTGTGAAATAACATGTGATAAATTGTAAATATGTTTAAAGGACGAGTGGTAAGTTCAAGCCTAACTAGTTTGTCACAGGCTGAAAGATGGAGCCAACATGGAAGCTCCTCTTGTGGCTACTTGAGGTTCTCTCCACATATGGCTCAATCAACAGCTCCTATGTTTAAAATATCAAACTTTATAACAACCAAAAGCAGCCTGGTGCAAAAAAAAGAAATTTAAGAAACGAACAACCCCCCCCCAGCTCCTAAATTAGCACAACAAACATTTTTCACCACCAGATCAGTTCAGTGGTCGTTCTGTGGGCCATTCAGGGGGTTTTTCATTCAGTGGGGGGCAGGAACACCACAGATGTAACAAGGTTGATTAAAACACTCAAAATTCAATGACAGAGGTGATCATCACTGTCCAGAGTCCTGGACATACCAAAAGCAAGAGTCCTGGACCTGACAACATCTGTGGACAGGTACTGAGAACTTGTGCTGATCAGCTGAGTGGGATTTTTCACTATATCTTCTCACTTTCTTTAGAGCTACAGACTGTATCTAAGATTTGGAAACATGCGATCATTGTTCCTGTTGCTAAGGGCAGTTCTCCTAAGGCACTGAATGATTTTAGGCCTGTGGCTCTGACTTCTTTAGTGATGAAGACATTTGAGAAGATAATTAAGAAGGAGATTTTAATGCATGTTGAACACCATCTTGACCCCTTCCAGTTTGCCTATAGAGCAGGGAGAGGTGTGGAGGATGCTGCTGTCACACTCCTGCATCTCTTGTATAAGCATCTTGAGGCCCCCCACACCCACGCAAGATTATTATTTGCTGACTTTTCATCTGCATTTAATACAATTCAACCCCTCTTACTTGCTGACAGGCTTTACAATCATTTCAAGCTTGACACTAGTCTGGTCGGCTGGGTGACAGACTTTCTGACTAATAGGTCACAATGTGTGAGGGTAAATCATGTCTTTTCTGATGTGTTCTCCTCCTGTACTGGATCACCCCAGGGTTGCTGCCTCTCTCCCCTTCTGTTCATTCTGTACACGAATGAGTGTCGCAGCAATTTCACAAACAGACACATCCTGAAGTTTGCTGACGACACAGTGATCGTCAGTCTTCTAGTGGGGGACGAGTCAGGCCATGGACAGGTTGTAGATGATTTTGTGAATTGGTGTGATGAGTCCTTCCTTTCACTTAACGTGTCAAAAACTAAAGACATGATTATTGATTTTAGGAAGTCCTCTTATAGCTCATCACCCACTATCATTAAAACTGCCGATATTGGGATCGTTGAGAGTTATAAATATCTAGGTGTGGTACTTGACCATAAACTGTGTTTTGAATCTCATGCTGATGCCACTACTAAAAAAGTGCAACAAAGACTGTTCTTTTTAAGGAAAATGAGATCTTTTAACGTCTCATCTGAGATGTTGTCCTTGTTTTATAGAAGTTTTATAGAATCTGTGATGTCTTTTTGTATCGCTGCCTGGTTTGGTAACCTGACGGTGAAGAATAAGAATCGGTTGGGACTTCTGGTAAAAACTGCTAGCAAAATTTCAGGGCGCTGGCAAGATGGACTTTTGGCCATTTACAATAGAAATGTGCTTAGAAAGGCTCATTCTATTATTAATTGTGTGAACCATCCACTTCACGGTGAGTTTGAGTTGTTGCCTTCCGGCCGCCGTTTTAGAGTACCTGTGAGGAGGACTAAAAGACTCCAGGTCTCTTTTATCCCTACTGCGTCTTGTCTCCTTAATGGCAAATAACTGTCCTTGAATTTTCTATCATTATTATTGTTATTATTGTTTTATAGTATTGTTCTGTTTGTTCTTATCCTCCTGCTGCTAAACTAATTTCCCCTTGTGGGACAATAAAGAAATTGAATTGAATTGAATATGTTCAGGTGCATAGTGTGGATGATATCATAAGGCCTTGAGGCAATCAGATGTAAAACACAATATTTATGAGTGCTTTAAGTTGTAAATCAGCCAGATTTGACCCGAACATGACAGGAAGGCTTGACACTGGATTTGGGGCTTGTCCGCTATAACCATGGCAGCTGATTGACATCTACTATGCCTCACTCTGAGTCACTGAGCTGGGCTTTATTTTTGGTCAGTTCATGGATGTAGTTTATTAACAAAGCTTTGTGGCATTAGCTTACCGTTGCCCTCCACCTCCTGCTTCCAGTGTGGTAACTTCTAACCCACCAAGGGTTCATAATTCTTCTTGTTCCACTCCTGAGCCACATCTTTTTCATCCTCTTGTGTAACACCAACTGTCTGCATGTCCTCCTTCAGTACGTCCAAATATCCACTATTCCTAACTCTGAACATGTATCTTTCCTTCTCGCTCACTGCTTTCCAACATGCCATCTCCCTCTCTCCTTCCTCTGTCTTCACCCAATAAGCAACACAGCTTCCACTTGCAACCTGTAGCATCCGTGGTGGTCATCGTTTACCCGGGCCATGTTTGTTCTGAGATGAAAATTTTATTAATGATCCTCATGTTCAATTTAGCAAGAATTCTATGGTAAATGCCCTTCATGACTCAACCCTCCCCATTTATAAAGGCTTGGGACCAGCATTAGGAGTACGCAAGCTTGTGGTCCGTCATGACGTCAACACTGTGGCATCAAACTGTACGGTCCAAAACCAACACGACTGACTTCAAATTAACGTTTTTGCGAATGTGTAAAACAGCAAAAAACGTGCAAATAACACAATTTAAGGTTCAAATGTGGAATTCTACCCAATTTATTTTGTGAAAATAAATTAAATCTTTAACCTTTAGCTTAGTTCACATTTAATATGGTCTATAATCCAGATGCATTGTGTATATTGAATTTTGTGCCAAGGACTGGCGATAACATTAATTATTATACGACTGCATAAGTCAAATGTAAGAATAAAGCTGTTGTTGCTACATTTTTAGAGTAAATCATGTGCCTTCTCATTTTCTTGAATCACTTGCATTATTCAGCTTGTTGTTTGCATCATGTTTAAGCAGTTATGGTGTGTTTTATAAGTGTATATTCTGTTTGTGTCATAGTTTTCCCCTATTTTCCACATCACCACATAGCCGTGTACCAAGACTGTATGTTTTTTAAATGTGAGTCAACGACGGTCGACACTTTGAATTGCGGCCTGTGGTGCATATCAGCTGTGAATGTATGGTTTTCCAAAGCAGCCGCAGGAGAGAACTCTATAAAACAGTAGGAGGAAGACGCGGTTACTCCATTAGAACTGCAGTGAGCAAAATAAAATAGTTTGAATCTTTAACCAGCTGAAAGGTCAGCACAGCTGTCACGCTGCTGCGCTTGCAATGAGTCCCTGGGCTGAACCTGGATTGCCGATATGCGTGTGACATTTGCACACCACGTCAGAATGCAACAAAGTTACTCCTGCTCACGCTGAATTTACCCAACTGTGATCCAAGTGTGGTTGCACCCTAAATTGCTCTTTCCACATTCATGCACCCTGCTGGCCCAGTTTATTCTTGTTTTCAAAAGCTGTAATAACCGATGAATTCTGCAGCTCGCCTCAGTTCGCCTCGGTTTGGGTTTACACAGCCGGGGTTAAAAAAGAACACACACACACACACAGAAAAACAAAAAGCTCTAACAGCCTTTATCCGTTCTCCACAGTGCTGCCATACAGTCACTGACTGTCCCTGACCTGTATGTGGCTCTTGTCACATCTCTCTTATAGCCCAGAGAAATGGAGTTTGACTCAGGCTGTTCTTCCCCTGAATCCTCCGGGGGCTGTATTAAAAAGGCATCGCAGCAATGTTGACAGGAATACATTTATCGGGATTGTGTCTCCTTTCAAGAGGCGGCTGGGGGTGGCGCTGGCTGCCACAGGTCGCCTTGGCTGGCTGGCAGGCCATTTGATCTCCATATCACCTGCACTGGATAGAGCCGCACCAGGCTGGCGCTTCAGACAGAGCCTCATACTGCGGAGTAGATAGAGATCAGATGGGTGGTTTTTATTTATTTATTTTCACTTTGTGTATATATATATATATATATATATATATATATTTTTATTTTTTTTTTATTTTTTTATTATTATTATTTTTTGGCAAATAAATCCATGAGCAGCAGTTAGTGTTTCTCCTCTCCTCTTTCTTCTTGTCAAGCTTCGCTGTAATTGCCCGGCTGTGAGGCATTCAGAATATGAATGTGGGAGCTAATGACATCAGTAACTTTATACCGCCTGCACTGAAAATTGTGCACTGTTTTAAAGCTCCGAAAACATCACTGTGGGATGTCATTTTAGCTTTCTGCATCAATTCAAATCAGTCAGCGGTGGTACATTTCACCGCGCTGTCTTTCTGCACCACCAAACTTTGCTGGGGTTTACAGCACCTGCAAATCCTCGTAAAATGTTATAACACTATTGTCACGGTAAGAGTAGCTATAAATCTTCCTTTTTTTTTCTTTTTTTACTGCAAATGAACACCTCTACAGTTCCATCTAAAAATGGGGATTATGGAGTTTGCAGGACTATATGTGACATACATAATTTAGGACTTTCCAGTCTTAGAAGCTACCATTCTTTCATTAGATTTTTCAGTATGGCAGAGGTGTTCGCTTATCTTTCAACTTGGTATTGATCATCATATCTTGTGCATCATGTGAGGGAAGGTTCCTTTGTAATTAGAGGCACTCCATCAGCAGGCGTCCTCAGCTGGGTAACACTGACGTTCTCTGACGTGACGATGTGAGAATTTCCGCTGTGTTAATTGTGACTATGTAGCTGTGGTGACTTAGCAGGCTGGCAGCCCAGATGCTTGAATCCCAGCTGTAGAAAGATGCAAAAGAAGAACTGATGGGAAATGTGCACATGTGTTCCTGGTCGTGTGCTTGTGAAACCACAAAGGTGTAGCATCTCATTTTAAAAATTTTGAGGGGGGTTAATGGTACATTGTGACTCCAGGAAAGCACAGCCTGCATGGTCTGGGGATATTTAAACCTCATCATATATGGTAGTATGGCCTCGTCAGTCTAATGTCAATTTAAGTGAAACTTGCTGTATGTGAGGCAGATTAAGCCATAAAATCACATTTCTCCGTGCCAAAGATAGAAGTCCTGGGTCAAGAATGACTCGAGATAACTTGATGCACATGAGGGTGATTTATTTTTAAAGAACTATGACCAGTGTACAGCGTGAAATGGATGTTTTGTGGCTAAAAACATAAATATGGCTGAGCCTGGGCAACACTGACTTAAGACTACCTAAATGAAACTTATATATTATATATTTCAGTTGTATTTTAAAATTATTGCTTCATGTTTATAAAAAGTGAAGCATCATTATTTTGAGTGTAAGCCACATACTGAACTCGCGTACAGAGGATGGAAACAAAGTATCGATGCTATCGTGCTACTATTAATCTGATACCAGTTCAAGGACTGATATAGGTACTATCAATATTTAGACGGATGCCCCGTCTCTAGGAGTTGAACATTGGTCAGAAGGTTAAAACACAGAGAAAAAGCTGAAATTACCAGAATATCCATCTACATTTGACAGGTTCTAAAAAAATTACTTAAAGTCTAAAGTCACTCTTCTTAAAGACCTTGCAGCGTTATGTGAACACGATTTCGATGAAATCTGACGAGGACACCTATTTCGATGGAAAAGTCATTACTAGAAGATTATGAATCAAACATTTATTCCAAACTCAGATTTATGAGGTGGAGTGCTCTTTTGCATTTAAATAACCTCTCCTGGCCCACTCATAACATCCCCTTTTATTAAGACTCACCCAGGCTAATGATGCAGAACACTCTACTAATTGCTGAAAATGCTGGTTTCGAATCCTTCTGTCTCTCAGCCTTCCCACATTTGCCTTTTGCAAGCGAGGCATATATCTGCCGACGAAGTGATCAAAGCCAAGCACTGATGGCACAACTTCGGTGTGAGTTGACGGGGAAGGTTCGGCTCAGAAGGATCAACGGTCTTTATCACAGGAGAGGCTGCTGAATTCAAAGTGATGGAAACCCCAGCTTCTACTCTCTGGTTCTGCTCTGTGTTTGGTTTTGAATCAAATATCCAAACACAACATGAGATCCTATAAAAATGTATTGATCCCTGTGGGGGGACTGGGCTGCTGCAGCGGCAAGAGTGATAGTATTCAGCATGAAGAAAAGGACTACTAGGAAATAAGCACAAAATAACATGTGCCAAAAATGATAGCGGAAGCAATAAAGTAGAGCACAAGTAGGTGAGAGGTTATAATGTAGCGATATTTTCCAAATACTGTTGGACTTGATTGAACTCAACATGATTTTCTGAAATGTTGTTTCACTGGTCTTACAACATGTTATTAGGTAAAGTTTTATTCAAAGCTATATTTTTCATTATAACACGTTTTGTTTTAATTTCATGAAAGCACTGTTGTCAAAATTCACAGAATTCTCCTTCTGTCCGTTGTTGACTCTCCTGAAAAAGCAAATTCTTTATCAGTTAACAAATATACTCTGCCAAGTGGTTTGGTCGCTACAAATAACAGTTGGTTTTTTTTTTAAATGGCTAATTTAAACAATTGGATACTTACAATCATTTTGCCGTCCTTTTATTTAGCTTACCAAAACTTCACATGCTATCTAGCTAGCTGGTTAACTGACACAGCAGTACATTTGCTAATTGGCCAGTTTTGCTATATTTAACATGTGGAATTTAATGAGTTATAATTGTGTCAAGCTAACCTTGATGCCACACCCAACACAAGCTAACTAACGGTTGAGAGGAAAAAATGAAAGTTTTTTTTAATAAAGTAATATTACATTTTTCTAAAGCCTTGAATTGTAAGTTGCATAAAACTTCAAGATTCAGAGATTGTGTGATTGTTAAAATATCTGTAGTCTCTATATGATTTTTGTAAATAATGTAGTGTAACAACAGAATCCCCCTTAAATTAAATGGTAAATAGACTGTATTTGTATAGCGCTTTACTTAGTCCCTATGGACCCCAAAGCGCTTTACACTACATCCAGTCACACACACATTCACACACTGGTGATGGCAGCTACATTGTAGCCACAGCTGCCCTGGGGCGCAGTGACCAAGGCGAGTATTAAATACATATTCATAGAAAACTTTCATATTGAGTTCATTTCGTTATAGTTTCCAGCCTTGGCAACTGTGTGCTGCACCCTTAGTTTACCTTTGCTGTATTCACCACTTCCTGTTTTATTTTAACATCTCAGTTAGGCTTTGGTGGGCTGAGTGATGACACAAATGATAGCAAAAGCAATTTTGGAGAGGCTGGGTTTTTTGTGTGTGTGTGTGTGTGTGTGTGGTGGGGGGGGGGGGCTTGTCCTTGTCCTTTGTCTCTTTCCCAGCTGATTGTCTTTGTGTAACCCTTGTCTAGACTGGATTTTGTTTTTGCTTCCATATTTAGTGTTTGAGTCCACTTCCTACAAAACTTAAAATGTACATTGTAAAAAATATAAAATAATACTTTCTGTGCACCTGTTTTTTAAGTGAGCCCATGAAGTGAATGCTGTCTATATTTAATCCAGTGCTTCCTCAGAGATCATGGCCATTAAATATTGGCTTTTAATTTTGTCTCTTGTGTGGACAGATTTCTCCAAATCTCCAAATTCTTTGCGTATTTAGGCTGAGACACAAACTGCTGAGCTACAGCCACAGTTTCACAAAGTTGTGAATGTCTCCTTGTTAAGACTTTGGGATATTTATTTCCTGTTTCATTAAATTATTCTTTTTACCCTTTGTGTTAATGTGTGCCTCGTGTCCTCATCTTGTGCACTTGCCTTTGTCGCTGACTGCCCTGCACTGCTGAATATGGTCCTCTCTCTTTCTTTCTGTCTTTATCAGTTGGCCGGTGATCCTTCACCTGTCAAGTCCTTTTTTTCTTGAGTCTGTTTTTTCCATCTTGTTTAGATTGGATTTTTGATTGGACTATCTGCTTCATACAGCAGCACCTTTTATTTCTTTGAAGCCTAAATTGGGTTCAAATAGTTTTGTTTCCCATCTCACACCATAACTTCCTCATATGCTGATATGTTTTGAAAGCTCATCAGTTTAAGCCCACAGGCACACTCTGAACATACTTTATTCTGCTGGTTATTAAATTCTTGCCTTCTGTGATTCACCTCCTAAAATGGGATTAGAAAAGGGCTCTATTTAAAAAAGAAAAAAGTGCGATACTAAAACAAATTAAATTAATTGAAAACTGAATTGTGATTGACTTTGCATTCATTAGATTCTCAGTTTGGCTGTTGCCATAAAAAAGCTTTTATTACTATAATTATTGAATTTAGTTTTAGAGATGCTAACATTTTTAATAAGGCCAGGTGAAAAAATGAGTGGACAGCAAAATGATTAGAATTTCTTAGAATAACCTTTCCATTTACCATTGCGACTAGTAACACCATACTAAACACACACACACACACACACACACACACACACACACACACACACACACACACACACACACACACACACACACACAGTGGTGTAAAAGTGTTTGCTCTTTCCCTTATTTGATACTTTATTGTGTCTTTGTCACACTCAGATCTGTTTCAGATCATCAAACAAATGTAAATATTAGACAAAGATAACACAAGCAAACACAAACTGCAGTTTCTAAATGAAAGTGTTTGTTATTAAGGGGGGAAAAAACCCTCCAAACCTTCATGGCCCTATGTGGAAAAATAACTGGTTGTTCCAACGTTGGCAGCTAAAAACAAAGCATTTGCAATAACTAGCAATGAGTGTTTTACGCAGCGATGTGGAATAATTTTGTCCCACTCATCTTTGCATAATTGTTGGAATTCAGCCATGGCAGAGTTTTCAAGCATTTTTAAGGTCATGCTACAGCATCTCAGTTGGGTTCAGGTCAGGACTTTGTCTTGGCCACTCTGAAGTCTTCATCTTGTTTTTTCTAAAGGTGGACTTGTTGGTGTGTTTGGGATCATTTGGATAATAAATAATACTCCATAATTCCACATCAACGGATGTATATAGAGTAGAGATGGACCGATCCGATATTACGTATCGGTATCGGTCCGATACTGACCTAAATGACTGGATCGGATATCGGAGAAAAATAAAAAATGTAATCCGATCCATTAAATATCACGAAAGCACCTCACAAAACTTGCAACACGCCGTAACTCACCTCAGAACGTTAGCACGTCGGAGCAGTATGCATCACGTGATAGAGCGGCTGTGGCATGCAGGACCTGTCGGTGGTTTGGATAGCATTTGGAGCTTCGCTAGCAACCTGGCATTTCATCTCCGACAAAGTTATCCCCGAGAGAAGTAAAGCAAGTGTGTAAGTCCATCTCTGAATGTTTGTAAAGCATTCCTGCGTTAAGCTTAACAAGCGACTGCCTCTCGCTCTCCTGCTGCTACTTCAATCCTGAAACTGCTTAAATGATCAGCTGATCGGCTTTTCTGTAGCGAGTCCGTCTTTGTTTTTGGCCCACTTTGCACCAGAAAGAGCAAACCAGCGGCTGAACAACAGCAGCACGTTTAAGCTTGATCAGCTGTTGTTAGAATGTATTTAATATTACTTTCTACTCCAGGATCTTTTTCTACGTAGCTGACGCTGGTAACTGTGCAGGGGCGGATCTAGCAAAGTTTAGCCAGGGGGGCCGATAGGGCATTAACTGGGAAAAGGGGGCACAAAGACATACTTTTCTTTCTTATTCTCATTTAAAATGTCTAGCTTTTAATAAATAATTATCTGACACCCAAAGTTTTAATTTGATGTAAAATGAATAGAAGTCAATTATTGTATATAGTGACTATTAAGTCTAATATATATACCCTAGTAAGCTATAGTACTTTTTCCTTTGGGAAGGTACCATCTGTGCAGTCTGCAATTTTGTTGAAGAAAGATGTTGAATCTATTTAATATTTCTTGAAAAATAATTGATTTCTGTGCATTTTTTTTCACACTGCATCAAATTAAGGTTGATTACGTCGATTAAGCATCATGAGGTGGAGCGTGAGGGGTGGTTCCCTATTTTTTATTTATTTATTTTTGTTGTTGCTGGGAGTTGGAACCCTATTAGTTAGGTTGCTTAATATTTCTGCTAAGTACTCTTTAAAATACCAGAATAGGGAGGATGGTGTAGGTCTAAGTTTATTAGATTGATCAGTATTGCTGAACTATGAAATATTTTTTTTGTATACAGGTATAACAGAATAGCTTTAGTGTAGTTGTTGTTTTAAACTTGAGTATGAACTTGCAGACTTGCAAAATGCAGCAAGATATTTAAAAAACAGTTTTGTTGATTAAAAAACACTATATCGGATTCATATCGGTATCGGCAGATATCCAAATTTATGATATCGGTATCGGTATCGGACATAAAAAAGTGGTATCGTGCCATCTCTAATATAGAGAAGACTTTACAATGTGATTGCAATGCCATTACCAAATCTGTTCATAAGTCACATCCTTTATAGATTTACTTAATAGTTGCTTATTTACAATCAGTCATTAATATTGCTTCAATAAAATCACATTTTTTGTCAGTGGTGACCTTTGGCTCTGTAATACTTAAACAAAATCTCTTCTAAATCAGATGCTATTCGAGTCTTCTGACTTGGTTGACTATTTGACATCAATACTAAGGCCTGTTACTGAGGGCCTGCATGATCTCAGTCTGCATTCTGATCAATATTACATCCTCGTTAGCGAGACAAATTATCCCCCATCACAGTACTCTGCTCACCCGGAATCCTGCTGCTGGAATACTCTTCCTCTCTTCTTGGTCCAGCTCGTTTTTAATCACAGCTAAAAGGGGAAATTTTGATAGAGACTAATTGCATTCGGTGGAAACGCGGCTCCCTCCTGCCAGTTTGGGCCCTGGCCACCCATCCGGCCCCCTGAGAGTATCAGTTTAACCTGGGTGAAGGAAGATGAGGAGGAGGCAGCGAGCTCTGCAGCGAAGCACAGGGTGGTGTAACAGTGATGCTGGGAGGAGAGTAAAGCTGATGGATTTTAGGGAATTTAAACGAGCACGTGTGTGCCTGTGTGGGTGTGTGCGTGTTTCTCTTCGCCCCTGCTACTTCATACACTACGCCTGAGTGGCTGCTGGATCTGACAGCCCAGCTTCCCAGAAATCCCCACGTGGCCGACCTCTCGAGGTTGGAGGGTCTTGTTGCCATGTGAACTGCACAGAGCAGGATGAGCCACACTCGGAGCCCTTACCCATCGCCGCAGCGAGGGTGCAATCACAGCTGCTGTTTATTTACTTTAGTGCACAACCAGAAAAGTTTTTGCTCTGTGTTTCATTTAGTTTGACACTGATCAGTTATGAACCAGGGAAGACTCTAAAACTACTGACTCCGACTCGTCTGTTGGACTGTTTTAATCACAGATGGCCCACATTTTAATTAAATAAACTTGAGATTAGTTCTTTGATTTGCATATTGTGTAATTTTAGTATGAGGAGGGTTTTTTATTAATCACTGATGATATTTCTGAATCATGGTTTGTACTGCAGATTTTTGGCAACTGTGCTGCCACAAATTGGAAAATATCTTCAGAAGTAAACTTTGACAAATCAAGGTTTGCTCTCCTTTATGAAGTTTCGGGTATTTACACAATGTCAGTGTTTTGTTTGGCCTTATTACAGTCGGTTATTTCCTCTGCAAGTCAGTGCAGCTGCCATTTCTCGGATATTTCTTTTCATTCAGTTTTGCATTTAATTATTTCTTTTGGTCTGTTTTATCAGATTAAGTCTGTTCACCTCCTTTCATTATAAAGCAGAAGTATTCGCCGACATGTAAAGCATCAGCAAATTGAATACTTTTTTATTTTCTTGTTTAAAGCTACTCATTTCGTGCAGCAGCATCTCTTGCGAATTGAACTGCATGGCCCAAGGCTTCTGTGTTCCTCCAGAGTGAAGACTCTTAACCACAGTTATGTCTCTGGGCACCGTGGATTGATGAATCTGTAGCAAATTAAAAATGCAAATGCTGTTTTCTGTGCCAAAAATTCATTTGCACAGCAGCAGATAATCAGAGCAGTGCATGACTCTGCAAGATTCCACATGTCCAATTATACTTTAATGGATCCATTCCAGTTAGTATATTTGATAGGTTTTCTTGTGTTGTTTATTCATCCTAATATAGTTATTAGTCTGAAAGCATGGATCCCTGAAAATTCTAACTCCTGTTTGCATTTTTGCTGTTGATGTGTCCTCGGTTCAACAACAAGCTGCATGTTTCCTCAAAGATTTCACTGACTGTAAAGTTAAAGTAATAATATATCTTTCAGGCTACTTGAGGCTAAGTAACTGGTGGCCTCCGTAAAGTAAGACTATTTGAGAGAAATGTTTGTTTTTTTTATACATTGTTATATGAATATGGTTAGTGTCTGGTATTTTTGGGTCTCCCGACCCATTGGTTGAATCTGTGAGAGATGGTCCTCATTTCATTTATTTCACACTTGGTTTAACAGTTTCAACAGTTTGATCCTTTCATACACACAAACCATGCTTTCCCTTGATATAACACTGCAACCGTGCATGAAAAGGAGCAGGAAGAAGGAGGGTGAACACCAGGAAGGCAGCAGGACCAGATGCAATCCCTGGCCGGGTCCTGAGAGCCTGCGCTGACCAGCTAGAACCGGTGTTCACGGAGATCTTCAACCTCTCCCTGGCCCAAGCTGTGGTTCCCACGTGCTTCAAACAGTCCATTATTGTTCCTGTTCCAAAGAAACAACAGCCCGCTTGCCACAATGACTACCGTCCAGTAGCACTGACTTCAATTGTGATGAAGTGTTTTGAAAGACTGATGAGAGATCACATCACTTCTTCACTTCCTGCCACCATCGACTCACTTCAGTTTGCTTACTGGACTAATCGTTCCACAGACGATGCCATATCTCACCTGCTCCACACATCCCTGAGTCACCTGGACACTGGCAGAGGGAATTATGTTAGGATGCTGTTCGTGGACTACAGTTCAGCATTCAACACAATAATTCCCTCTAAGCTTTTCACCAAGTTGACGGATCTAGGACTCAGCTCATCACTGTGTCAGTGGATCCTCAACTTCCTCACAGACAGACCCCAACAATGAGGGTGGGAAAACAAGTCTCCATCTCACTCAGCACTGGAGTGCCTCAGGGCTGTGTTTTAAGCCCCCTGCTGTACTCACTGTACACTTATGACTGTGTAGCCACATCAGACACCACCTCCATTGTCAAGTTTGCTGACGACACTGCTGTTGTGGGCCTGATCTCCGACAACATCGAGACGGCCTACCTGGAGACCTGGTGCCAGGAGAATAACCTCCTCCTAAACATCAGCAAGACTAAGGAGCTGATCGTGGACTTCACTACAAAGCAGGCGAGGAATTACAAGCCCCTCATCATCAGTGGCACGCCAGTGGAGAGAGTGGACAGTTTCCGATACCTGGGTGTCCACATCACTCAGGACCTGTCATGGTCCTGCCACATCAACACCCTGGTTAAGAAAGCTCGTCAGCGTCTCTTCTTCCTCAGAAGACTTAGAGACTTCCATCTGCCACTGAAGGTGCTCAAGAACTTCTACTCCTGCACCATCGAGAGCGTCCTGACGGCAAACATCTGCACCTGGTTTGGGAACAGCACCAAGCAGGACAGACGAGATCTGCAAAGGGTGGTGCGCTCAGCCGAACGCATCATTCAATCAGAGCTCCCTGACCTGCTGTCCATCTACACCAAGCGGTGCAAGTCCAAAGCTAGGAAGATTATGATGGACCTCTCCCATCCCAACAATGGACTCTTCTCACTGTTGAGGTCTGGGAAGCGCTTCCGCTCCCTTAAGGCCAAAACAGAGAGAATGAGGAGGAGCTTCTTCCCCCAGGCTATTCGGGCCCTGAACCAGGTGTAGGACTAGACTCTCCCACACATGTCACTATAAGACTGGACTCTCACACATATCACATCACGACACGCACCACCACACATTTCCTATAATCCTATAATTCCTTTATAATCTTTATAATCTCTTCTGCTATTTGCACATTCTTTACTGTAAATTCCTAAGTTAATTTGTAAATTTTGTAGTAACCTGTAAATTGTAAATATTGATGGATGGACCAGAGGGCTGGGAGAAGTTTTGTACCAGCAGGTAAGGGAGGTCGACAGCCCAGTTGTATAAATCAGCAGAAAGCTGTCGGACTGGGAGGCCAGGTAGAGTACAGTGGCCATCTGATGGGCAATCGACTCTTTGCTATCGGGCCTCCCGTTTACTCTCTATACAGTAGTTGCCCTTGGGAACATTTGCTGAGGGTTAGGCTGTTGGATAAAGGTAAAGGATAGAAAACAAAGCAGGAACAAGTTGTATTTTTGTTCGTGCCCAATAAAAATCTATTGCTCTTATCTCAATCCTACTGCCTGTTGGCCAACCTCGCCAGACTCTAACACATTCTGTCCTCAGGGATTCAAATAGTGAACAGTTTCTTTAAAACGAAATAAGCAAACAAATTTCACTCAGACTTCCAAATTGCCAAATTTAGAACAAAAGTCTGTGAAAAACAAAAGTCTCAACACTCCTCTCTATATTTCCTTACATTTTGGGACGATCTAACTCTGATTTTCAAGCCTCACAATTCTTTAATGAATCACGCCCACACAATCCAAACTTTAATTTTCTGTCTCTCTCTGTTGCTATTCGCTGGAAACTGCAGCAAAGCAGTGAGCGCTGCAAAGAAGCTGTGTGCGCAGCCTGTGTGAGCTGCTAAAACAAAAACACACCACGAAAATAGACTTGCTGAACCCTGACTGACGCTTACAAACATGTTCTCCCACAGGACTGAGATAAAGGGACGTGGAGGGAACCTAATATGAGATATATCCTCGCTCAGATTGTGGTTCATGTCTCAGTTACTTGTGGTTCCTTTGTAACCTCTGACCGGCATAATCTTTTAATATCTAAAGATGTGTGTGCTCTGGTGAAGCTGGGGGTGGGTCCCACAGGAGTTCGAGAACGTGAGACTGCACCGTTCCAACTTGCAGTCTTACCACTGGCTTTGTCTCACCGGCTAGAAGCACAAAACTTGGAACCGTAAACAGTGCACAAAATCATCAAGCAGTCCAGATTTCAAATGTATTTTTTAATTCTGATATTTTCTTTCATTTTACTACAAAGTGCTCCTGAAAGCATGAAGTAATTTGCATGTAAAGTGTCTTGATTTGCAACCCCCCGGGTTTTTCTTCTGGCTGCGGGGTAGGTAGACGATATCTCTGTCTCCCTCTCACACAGAGACGAATGAAGCTGCCCATCCGGAAATCCAGACTTCTTAAAATGTGCTCATGCTTCTGTCAAACCTCTGGAGTGGGGCAATGAGGGGGGAGAGCCAGGCGTCTCTTAGCACAAGGCTTTTAGGAGCTGATGCTGCTCTCTTTAAACCTTCACCCATTCTGTTCACTTCTATTCTGGGAGGAAACCAGTATGCCAAGTGAGACATGAACAATGTGACAAAGACTGATAGGAGAAGTGACGGCAACCCATTTTATTTCAGCTGTGCTTCTCTTTGGGAAATGGGACGACTGTCAAATGTAATGGATGCAACCGTACACGGTGCAATCAGAGTTCTACGAATCGGTGGATTAAAACCAATAAATAATTCCTGATTTAAATTTGCAGATATCCTATTATAGAATATAGCCTTGGTCAGGATTTGTGCTGGATTGCTTCCAGTGTTGTGCAAGTTCCTGTTGCCACGTGCAACTGTTCATTTTTCGTTTATTTCCTTCTTCAGATGCCTGATCGGATGCCTGTTTTGTCAGTGTGACCCAGGGGAACAAACCCACAAACATATTTCTTATCTCAATGCCTTTGAGCACCGGGGATTCTCACAGTAAAAAAACTCCTGTTTGGACTGCAGGTCACAGCCAGAAACCCAACTTTCATGGTCGGTAATGATCTTCGACATGAAAGAAAAGTCTGTTTGATGCAGCGTGTAGCTGCACGTGCAGAGGGAGCAGAGGAAGATTTCCCAGGAGCAAATGGCACTGTGCAAATGTATTGAGTCATACTTTGTTTCTTTACATTTTCCTAAAATGTAAAGAGAGGAGGTACGAGTTATGAACACTTTGAAATCAGATGATTCTCTTTGTTACGCCCTGTACAAATATATAAGGTAAATCAGAGTTTGTACAATTCAAACAGTTCTCTGAACTCCTTGGAAGCATATTCCAAACCTCTTCTCTGGATATTGGTAACCTTTTCTTCTGTTTTCTGTTGGGCTGTAAAATATATCATACAAAGTGATACCAGTATAAATTTTTACATGATCTAACAATTTTATGTTGCAGTTGATATAGCAACACAATGCATTTAAGCTTTAATTCAATATATTAAAGGGAGTTAATTAAACAACCTCCAACGAAGCAAAGTAGTTTTAACATGAACAGTTTTTCCTTCATATATTTCAAAGCAGTAAGCCACAGTTTGTCACTTAAGGCAAAAGCACACAGTCCTATACAACTAATCAATCAAAGACGATATGCAGCAGCTGGTGATGTATGACCCAAATGTAAACAAATGACTCCACAGAGTGTCATTGGAGCACTCACTAGTTGCACTTGCCAGCAGCACTCCATGACAGGAAGCACAAATGGTGGAAGAATATTACAAATGTAGTTACATGGTGGAAATGCAGGACATTAAGCAGCTTATTAAAAAGCTAAAACAAAGATGAATCATCCAATAGTAACATATCACCCTAATTGAACCGTTCACTCTCAGACTGCTGGCCTACGTGTGATTCCTAGGATATCTAAAAGAGGGATGGGAGACAGACCCTTCAGCTTTAAGGCCCTCCTCTGTGGAGCCAGCTTCCAGCTTAGATTCAGGTGACAGACAGCCTCTCTACATTTCTAGATTTGGCTTAAAACATTCCTCGGTCCTGTATCCTGCCTTAGTTGCATTGCAATAGGTGTAGGCTGCTGGGACTCATGCAGTTAGTGTTTCTTCTTCACTCATCTTTTTGCATTCCCTGTTTGTTTACACACCACTCTGCATTTAATCATTAGTCATAATTAATCTCTGGCCCTCTTTCACAGCATGCCTCGTCTCCCTCCCCTCACCTGGGCTGCCCCTCCCTGAGCCTGGTTCTGCCAGAGAGTTCTTCCTGTCAAAGGGGAGTTTTTCCTTCCCACTGTTGCCAAAGTTGCCATCTTTAGCTTACAATGCAAAGTGCCTTGAGGCAACTGTTTTTGTGATTTAGAGTTATATAAATAAAGCTGAATTGAATTCGTATTGAAAATAATTTTCAGTATTGTTATGTGACAATATATTGCACGAGTTACAGAATAATAAACTTTAGTTATTGTTAAATTAAAGTGTTAAGCAGGTTTTTTTTTATACTTAACTCAGTGCAGTCACTACCTTTGTGCTTTTGTAGGTAGACGACATCGCTGTCTTTCTCTGACACAGAGATGAAAGCTGCCCATCCGTAAATCCAGACTTCTTAAAATGTGCTTCTGTTAGACTTTGGAGTGGGGCAGTGAGGGGGGAGCCAGGTTTTTAGGAGCAGATGGTACTCTCTTTAAATCTTCACCTATTCTGCTCACTGCTATTCTAGGAAGAAACCAGTATGCCAAGTGAGACATGAACAAAGTGACAAAGGCTGATAGAAGAAGTGATGGCAACTCCACTTATTTTTTATTTTTTAGCTGACTTTCTCTTTGGGATATGTGACAGTCAAATGTAATGGATGCAACTGCACTGTATGATGCAATCACAATATTTGAAGTCTAAATTTGCAGGTATAGAGTCTTGGTTGGGATGTATGCATGTATGCTGGATTGCTTCCAATTTGGTGCATTTTGAGATTTGGGAAAGCGGGCAAAATCACTGTGAACCAAATAATTAGGTTTTTGTTTTTTTTACAGATTTCTGTAGACACTTAATATTGTATCGCTCTCATGGCCTCCTCTGTATGTATTTACAATAATTTGATCCCTTCACAAGATCTGGTAGCACTGATTTCCAGTCCAGTTCTTGTGTGATTTGGCATACCTTAACTTTTTCTCCCTGTTTTCCTTCCTTAAGATTAGTTTCTTGACAGCCATCCTTCCACTGACACAGTTTCTGATGAGGCTTCAGGGAAACGTAGATGGATAATCTGAGGGGCCAGATGTCAAAATGACAGATGGGATTCAGAAGTTGAGCAGTCTAGGTAGAGTCATGCGTATTGAATACCCACCGTCAACCCCAATGAAAAAAAGTCCCTGAAACATAATAAAGATTCAATCTATATGTATTTTTTAGGGGTGCAACGATATTCGTATCGACATTGAACCGTTCGATACAGTGCTTTCGGTTCGGTACGCATATGTATCGAACAATACAATTTTTTTCTAATTTTTTTTTTTTTCAATTTTTTTTTTTTTTTTTTTTGTGTGTCCCGTTTGGATCTATAGCCATCAGAATTGTTGTCTTGAGGCCAAGAAAGATGCCAAGAGGATTTATTTTAAGTGGATCATCATATTGGTCCATTTGATTGACCTTTATTATAATTATGAATTTATTTTATTTTCAGTTGCAAACGGGACAGACATGACTGTGGGATAGGACAGGGGGAAAGAATGAAAGAAAGAGGGGGAGAGAAAGAAAGAAAACCAAAGGGGAGAAAAAAAAAAGAACAATACAAAATTTGTAATTTATTTTATCAACTTTCCTTCTGGCGATGCTGTCTGTGTTGAGCGCTCAGTGAATCTGCATTTGACTACTCCGCCTAGGCTCGAGAGTGCAGCCTAGGCGGAGTAGTCGAACGCAGATTCACTGAGCACTCAACACAGACAGCATGGTCAGAAGGAAGAGCGCAGGGCAAGCTAGCGAGACAGAAGTGGACCTCCCCACCCTCATTCAGATCTGGCGTTTGGAATTATTTTGGTTTTCATGTGACGTATGACCCTGAAGGTAAGCGCGTCATGGACTAAAGTAAAACAGTATGTTGGATGTGCCATGCAATGCTCAATTACATGGGTGGGAGCTAGTGTGTTAGCGCAGTTAGCTCGTTAACGTGTTGGCCGTCTAGCCCCTCTGTATAGGGTAGCTCGTTAACGGAGATTTGCCGTGTTGCGGCGTTAAGGTTATTTCAACGAGATTAACCTGAAAGCACTAGTGGGAACACAACGAATATGACTGCACATTTACACCGACATCATCCTAGTGCAAAGACAAAAACAACAAGCATGCATGCTACAAACTTTAGCCGAGTCATTTAGACAGCTGTTAGCACAGGATTCTCCTTATGGAGACCTGATATGTTTAATATGCTGCTGAGAATATAGCCCAGAAGAAGCGGATAGTATAGCTTTTATTTTGGAAAGAGACATTTCTCTGTAATAAACTCTCTTTTCCAAAGATGAGTGATTCCTCAATCAGATACAGGGCTCGCAATATCGCTAGCCCGACGTCCCGGGGCTATCTCTGCCCTGCCTGTCGGGCTATTGTAGGAAGGAAAAATATATGTCAATGCTTTTGCATTCTTTCAGAAATGTAGCTGGGTAATTATGTCATTGGGTGAGCCACTGTCAATATGTGACATATTGAAATCATGTTTGAATTTGCGCTTGTTTTTTTGCTTTCACTTTGCAATCGCGCGAACTGTGTATAGAGAGCGACAGCACTGATCTGTGAGTGATGATAATTTGTGCACCAATTCCTCTGACATCGTCTTATTAATTGTTAGCTTACTATGCAAACATGACAAGTGAAATCTCCCGCAGCTTAAACATGTGAGAGGTTGATCGCGCGGAGAATCGCTGAGCTTATGTGAGTGCGGCAGGATATATATTTCACTACGATGACCTGGATGATTGAGAACCTTCACAGACAGATATATATTTTAGTTCTGCTGAGCCAAATAAGACAGGTCAGGGTGAAGAAGTGACAGCCAAAGAAAAGCTTACCACAAAACGGAGAAGTTATGACAAATCAGACTATAAGGCAAAAAGAAAGTGCAGCTTTATGATTTCATGGACAAAAGAATTTCTGTGGCTGCAATATGACGAGCTAAAAAACAACACGCACAAGGGTTAGGGTTAAATTTAAAAACTGTACTTTTGTGTTAAAATATATATTTATAATTTTAATAAATGACAAATTAAAAAGGCATGAACATTTTTTTTTGTATCGAAAAAATATCGAACCGTGACACCAAAGTATCGAACCGAACCGTGAATTTTGTGTATTGTTGCACCCCTAGTATTTTTATAGGCTGTGGGGGGGTTTTTTCTTTTGTTTTCTTTTAGGGTTTTTTGAGACAGCGTTGGGAAGAGAAACCATGACTGGTGTTTTGGGTTTTCCCGTATTTAACTGAGCTATAAGCCCTGTCCACATAAAGCAATGAGCTAATCTGTTACTGATGGGCTTTCTTGGTTTTGGTTACATAAGTAACCCACTCAAGTATTGAACACCTTATTATAATTGGTAGTTTCTTCGATTGCTCAACTCAAAGTTGACGTGACTTTAATTTAGGATGCACACTCAGTTGCCTGTTTATTTTGGGTAATTTCCAAAGTAAAAAAATACAAACTTTGGTCATAGCGTGTTTCATAATGGAGGATTATTTGTCTTCTCAAACCACAATCACAAGTTGTCAAACTTGAGTGGGCGATTTCACAGTCTGCCCCTCTTTGTAGTACCAAATCACAACAACAGTTGCTTCAAGGCGCTTTACACTGTAAGGTAAAGACTCTACAACATTCAAATCCATTTGTTTGCATCTGAAATGCAACAGTGATGACGTTTGTCTTGAAGCCTCAGAACAAAAGACTTCTCGATCCAACCCCAACCCACCATAACTAGTCAACTCAAGTCAACTTAGGACAGTGGTCCCAACCAGTGGGCCACAGACCGGTACCGGTCCGTGAGTCGTTTGGTAACGGGCCGCGAGAGTTGAGGCGCCGATGTGAAATTGATGGTTTTCAGGGTTTTTAGCGTTTTTTTTTTTTCCCTGGGTCTTTTCCCGTGTGTTATGAATAAATCTTTTTTTTTTTTTTTTTGCTACCATTACTGGTTTTATTTTGTTGCATTTCTCTGCGACACCTTAAAGGCCGGTCTGTAAAAATATTGTCAGACATAAACCGGTCCATGGCGAAAAAAAGGTTTGGGACTGCTGTTTTAGGAGCATTGTTCAAAAAGAAACAACTAAAAAGTTTGCCTCCCGTTTCCATTTTATTTTAGTGTATGGAAATAAATTGTGAGCTTCAAACTCCCATATTTCTGTTTTGTTTCATGAGTAGTTATTTCAGAAACTAATAACTGAATTTGAAATGTTACTAGTTGACCTTCAATTTGTTGCTAATGATACATTTTTCGTCATGTTCTTCAATGTAAAGAGAAAAATCTGGAGAGGAACAAGTCAGAACTTTTTTGTTGCTCCTAGAGAAACTTGTGGCATGCCACCTGCCTTCCAGTGTTTGAACACTGAATCGGCAATAGTTCATCGTTGCCATGACAATAGGTAAATCTCATGCAATTCACCTGAGATGGAGGTGGCAGCAAGCAGAGCAGATAAGGCGGGAACTATCGCCTTTGCCATTTTTCTTTCTCTCCTCCATCGTCATCTGCCGATGCAGTCATTATAGCCTTGTAGCATAAATGTATTCAGGGAACAGAGGCCCACAGTGGGGCAGTGCTGGGATTTCACTGAAGCCACAGTGGGAGAGGAAGACAATTTTTCCCTTTTCACTCGTAGAATTCATCAGTCTGTTCCTCGGTTTACATGAACATACAACACAAAGACATTTTCATGATTTAGTATTGTTGCCGTTTCTCGCCGGCTCTTTTAATCTAACCATGAATACATTCATTCTCTGCTAAATGCAGAAATCCATGCCTTTATCACAACAAATCTATTTTATATTCCCACACTTCCTCAGTCCAAAGCCCCAGGTCATGTTGACTGAGATGAAAATTTGTTTGCAGCAAGTGTAACAGTGCCCTGATGAACTCTGCTGAAATGTGTTCTGAAGACGATATTAATACTTGTGAGATGGAAAGAAAGCCCCTCCACTCCATCAGTTATTTAGATTTAGGCCTCCCCTGCTGTTTCTCTCTGCATGGCTAACCCAGGCATCAGCAAAAAGGCACATTTTATCAGTAGCAGGGCTTTGCCAGGAAATCATTCACCTGTATAATTACAAATCGACAAAAGACAATTTGTACAGTATCTGATTGCAGGTAAAAGACACGTATGAATCAATATGCCTTATCCATATTTTCTTGTTGAATTAAGGTCTTAGGAGTGTTCTTTGTCCTCCTCGCTCAGACACCCATATGCTCCTATCTCTTCACTCGCACCTTTTTTCCACTCTGTGTTTGGGTAGATTGTTTGTCCTGTTTCCAGTTTATTCAGCTTGTTCCTCTGATTCCAACTCTGTTCATCACCCTGTATTTCATTCCCAGCCAATCAGAATGTTAGTGACAGATTTTGAGATTGCGGTTTTGCTACCTGTGCTAGTGAATCAATAATGGGGAGTTTTCTTTTCTTTTCCTATTGTACAAATTGCGGTACTGTCAGGGTCAATTACATAAACGTACTTGGGGTAAGGAAAATTCATGTTCATTGAACATAAAAACATAATTTTATCATCAACCAAGTTCAACAAAGTAGTGATCACATGGGCGTCCGAGGTAGCCATCACTCTAGATATGGATGTCTACTCTCAGGCAGATGTTGTAGAGCTCCTGAAAGTATAGGAAAGAAAAAATAAGTGATTGATTGAAATATTTGAATGTTAAGACATCCTTCTTGTTGATCTTATCGTCTTTATTGACGAAGAACACTGTTTTGCTATTTTATCTTCTCTTACAGGATAGCTTGTTTACAGTAACTGTCTCAATAGCTGCACCATACATTTGCATGTAGGAGATTTAGCCAACATGACATCAACCTTTAGTTTGAAGCCTTGAGTTTATTATGGTGATCATCAATATTGTGCTTATTGGAGCCAAAAGAG
Source organism: Copadichromis virginalis (assembly GCF_057382275.1). Lineage (NCBI taxonomy): Eukaryota > Metazoa > Chordata > Actinopteri > Cichliformes > Cichlidae > Copadichromis > Copadichromis virginalis. Next base: position 37,878,487 of record NC_140634.1, read on the forward strand.
AACATACTTGGACAGAAGAGTGAAAGTTTGCACAAGTCAGAAACAGAAGCTTGTTAATTGATGCTAAGTAACATCTTTACTGTGATCATCCACAAACTCCTCCTACAGGAAAAATGGGCACACAGGTACGTCTTAGGGCTCTTGAAGGTTTTTATCTATAGCTGCTGCTTTGATTTCATCATGTTGCTTCTACATGCCTAGCTACCACCTAGCAACAGGCTAAAATTACACCTATTTAATATGCAGTATAAACAACAAATATCAACCACCCTCTTTTACCCAACAGCATGAACATACCAGCCAGTACTGTAGCATGTACTAGTGATGATAAAAAACTATTTGTTCATTATACAATTAATAGTATTATTAATCAACACCATGTCATATTTTATCTGATAATTGCATTAATAATGTGCAGACACAGGCTAGATCAGTGACACTAATTAGCTGAGGATTAACAGTCTTAACAAAAGCGAAACGGGTAACATCAAATTGTACAGTTTTTGCTGTAAACACACCTGGCTTTAAATATTTAAATGAAACGTCATTCTGGGAGAACCAACTTGCTTTTGAAGCAGACCTTAAAGTCATTACTTGAACTATTTTTGTCACTTCCGTGTTGACTTGATTTTTCAAACTGTATCAACAATAAAAGTCACGCAATAGAGGGTTAAAGGTCATTAAAGGCTTAATTTTGTAATAATTTCTTTTTAGTGGATTATTTGGTCTAAAATAGACAACACCTATTAGATGTCTTATTTTAAATCAAACCTGTGTGACTTGATCGAAACATGGCCGGCATTTTGATGCAGGTCTCAAAATGTTGTTTTGAGTGACCTTGTGTGTGTGTGTTTAATTCCACCGGGTATAAGAGAATATTGCTCCTACTGAGCTCTGGCACTCACGCACAAAGTGAGATTATGTGTTTATGTTGTACTTGGCGTAGAGGCATTTTCTTGTTCTGGGAGAACATAATGGCTTTTTAAAACAACAAACGTGATGCAAATTTCTCTGCAAAGACACCAAAATTGCAGTTTGATCTTTTATTAGAGAAGAAAACCGTGTCTTCTGAGCCTGCAGCTACACCCCATTTATAATAATAACTTCTCATTACTGTATGCAAGACTTCTTAAAACACAGAAAGAGAACTAGGATACTTTAAGTAAACAGATTAGAAGGAATAAACCAATATTGCCTATGTAGAGTATATTTCCCCCCAAGGTGTTTAAAGCATATACAATTCGATTTTAAACTTTGCTTGAAAATATCTGCTTTGTGTGGGTGTCAGGTGATTGATACTGTAATATACACAGCAAATATAGCGAGTGCTTCTGTTTAACAGCATTACTCGTGCATATGATGAGATGACTGTTTCTACTGGACGCCGAATGTTTTGTGGTCGGTCAGCTGTGCTCTCACGTCTGCGCACACCTAGTGTCCAGAATGGAAAAGTCAAAGTGTGCTTAGTTATTTTTGTACATACAATACAGAGGGAGAGTGCCATTACACAACACTGACATGAAAACACAAACCTGGCTCAAAGCATTACAGACAAATCATTTTTAGTTTTTGGTTTGCTGTGAAGAATCGGCTTTTTCTGCTGAAGACTTTCTCATGTTGAATGAGAATATGAAAAGCAGGAAAAGCAGGAAATCAGCGTTCACACAGAAGTGGCACAAATACTGAAGAAACTTCACTAACAAGTTTCCTTTAAAACTCCCCTCTTGGCTGATTAGTTTTGCTTTATTAATCTGATCTGATTTTCTAATCCGTGGACTGTAGTCAAGTGTTGCAGCCAGATATTATCCTCAACACAAAAGTGTGCAAACACTCTGGGTAATTAATTTCGTTCTTATCTTCTCACTTGTTTGAGTTCGCACTTTTATGAAGTCAAACGCCGTTGAGCTAATTTACTGACAGAAACTGCAGCTGCTGCTAATCACTCATTTATCCCGAGGAATCGGAGCAACTAGGTAAAGCAACAGCAGCAGTTTTTTTTCTTACTGCTGTCTTATGCAAGCTGACTGCAAGTTCAATAACGTGGGCATATACGCTCCAAATTTATGTATTTACATGCACATGTTGAGCAGAATTTGACCCTAATCTCAGTGAAGACTAGTATCTTAACTCATTTAAATTTAAATTCTTCCTCTCATCTGATTATGAATCTTATCTAACCAAAGCTGATTATCATGGCTACACAGTAAAAATACAGCACAACACATACTGTATGAAGCTGCAGACAAAAAATACTGTCAAGGAAAACCACCTACAGTTTAGTCTGCCATCAATCTGTCTCTTGACCTTGGCCAAATGCGCAACCTCCAGGGCTGTAAAACAAAGCCACCGTGGACGTGCAGTAAACTGTAGTTTCTCTAATGGTTTCTTGAGGCTTGCTTCAGGGGAGAATCAGTCACCGTAGACTCCTCTGTTAATACACCCAACTTTATAAGAAATAAACATGTTTACAACGTGGTACAAATGGTTTTAGTCTCTACAGCTAATTTTCTTGATCATGACAACTCTACAGAATTTTTTTGTCTCAATCATGCTTCGATTTAAGCATGCTCAAGGGTGTGGCCTGTTAGACTGATAACTGAGTGCTGACACAGGTGCCTTTAGCCACTACTGAGCAGCAAGGCGTCAGCCTGTAATTGGATTCACTGAATCTGTGTCGTGTTGACATTTTTAAAAGGGTTTCGAGTAATTATGATTAACTGTTCTGATAGACCTTCCATGGTGACAGTGCTGTTTTCTCAGCAAGTGAAATTGTTCTGGAAAATGTCCCGTGGAAAAGAGTGTTTTCACTCTTTTCCACGGGAAAAGTACACCCCGTGATTCAATAGCTTGTAACAGCAACAACAACTTGAAGTAACCATTTTCTGTACGGCTTTGTAATGTTGCTATGATTCTATAAGGTTGGAAGGCATTTTTTTACACAGCTCTCTGAAGATCCTGCCAGAGCATTTGAGTCACATCGAAGTCTAGACTTTGACTGGGTCATCAAAACACATCGATTCTTTGCTTTTTCAGCCATTCTGTTGTAGATTTGCTGTGTTTGGGATCATTGTCCTGTTCTATGAGCCAGACTTTATCTGTCAGACAGATGGCCTAACATTTGACTCTAAACTACTTTGGTGTACAGAGAAGTTCATGGTTGACTCAATAAATGGAAGGTGCCCAGGTCCTGTGGCTGCAAAACAAGCCCAAATCATCCGCTATGATGCAGCTTAAGCGTGAGTTCGATGAGGAAGATCTGTAATGACTCATCTGCTTGCTTTCCTGGGTGTTCGGCTGCTTTTCTCTTTGTCTACCACTTTCCCACACTGTCAATCTCAATACTAACATCATTACTCTAGTCCAATCATCTTGTCGCCCACCTTCTTTGAGCCAGACACCTCAGCCAGAGCTCCATTCAAGCCTCAGTCTTCATCGTCACCACCTCCAGCCTCCAGACTCCGGGGGGGTCCTGTACTAAATCCTATCACCACTGGGATTGTGTTCTGCCGTGATGGGTCATCAGAGTCTAATCGCCAAATATGTTAATTTCTCAATAAATATGTTCAGTTTTTCCAAGTAAACTCTCCTTATTGAACTAACAGTTGGTATGAGGGTTTTGTGTGGAACTGCTGTGTTTGGTTCTCACCAATCATGATGCTGGGCTTTACAGCCAAACATCACCACTTCTGTCTCATCTGTCCAAAGGACATTGTTCCAGAAGTCTTAGAAAAATGCAACTGAAGCCTGCAAAGTTTCTGATGCAACTTTGCAAGCTTAAGCTCTGGTGCAATGTTTATCTTCTACTGGCAACCCTTCCAAACAAGCCGTACTTATTCAGTCATTTTCTAATTGTGCTGTCACCAACTTTAATATTTAACATCCTAAATGAGGCCTGTAGAGTCTGAGATGTAACTCTTGGGGGTTTTTTTTCTCAGAACCTGACAACCTAAACTTGGGTGGACATGCTGTGACATCAGCTTCTGGGAAGATTGGCAGCTTTCTTGAATGAGTTCTACTTATGAATGACCTTTCTCAATGTCGAATTATGGACTTCATATTGTTTAGAAATGGCCGTATAACCCTTCCTAGATTGACGGACAGCGTAAGTTGCTTCTCCTCGATCACCGTGTTAACCTATAAGTGAAAGCTTTTTCATGTGACTGTATGTACTTGTCTGTAGACATGAATAATTTTAATTTGATTTTTTTTTTTTTGTTTATTTATAAGATTTTAAGTTCGACGTTACATAAAATCACACCAGACAAAGGACATAAGATTCAAAAACAATAACATTCAAGCACAGAAAAAAAAGAAGAAAACCAGAAGCAAAAAACAAACAAACAAAAAAAACAAACAGGAAAGAAAAGAAAAAATGCACCGGTTAGCCAGTACAAATCAAAAGTTGAAAAGAAATACCAGTGTCCAAAGAAGATGATCTTCTGCGTGAGGTTAGACAGGACAATGAATAGTGGCATTGTAAAGCGCTTTGGGTGCCTTGAAAAGCGCTATATAAATGCAATCCATTATTATTATTAACCCAAGCATCCTTGATATGGTTTGTTAATTTGAATAATTAAGTTAATGTAAATCCCCAGAGTTTTATTTAAGAAAAATAAAATATCATAGAAAGTTCACACCTTTGCTAAAACCCACAAGTGAGTCTTTCAAATAGTCTCTGCCTACAGCAGCGGCCCCCAAGCCCCGGGCCACGAACTGGTACTGGTCCGTGAGTCGTTTGGTACCGGCTGCAAGAATTGAGGCTCGGGTGTGAAATTTATGGTTTTCAGGGTTTTTTTAAATCGTTTTTTGTTTGTTTTTTTTAATCGTTTTTATCATTACCTTGGTTTCTCTGGGTCTTTTCCTGTGTTTTCTGAATAAATCTTCTTCTTCTTTTTTTTTTTTTTTTTTTTTTTTTTTTTTTTTTGTGCCGGTACTGGTTTTATTTTGTTGTATTTATCCACGACACCTTGAAGGCAGGTCCGTGAAAATATTGTCGGACATAAACTCATCTGTGGCGCAAAAAGAAGGCTGGGGAGCGCTGGCCTACAGCACTGGAATAAACTGTCCAATTTGTCTTTGTTTTGTTTGTTCTTTTGGTTTTTTGGGGGGTGGGGCTTGTAAAGCTTGTATAGAGCAGGAGACAGGCAAGCAGCAAATGTCTCAGGGACGGTTCGTATCTCGGCATCTGCATGAACTTTTCAGCATATGGACTGCTTGCTCAACCTACTGAGGCAAACCGGCACTCCAACATAGATGTACAGTTAATTTAGTAAAAGAGAGACCAGAGCTGTCAGTGGTTCTCTACAATCAGCTGCAGTTACTGAGAGCATGTTGTGACTTGAGTTTGTGTTAGAACTAAGATTGTAAGCTATTTATTTGTCCATAACTATTGTTGCAATTCATTACTGCCTTCTTACTGCTCTTTTTAAACTGTATTGCTTATTGCACTGAAGTTTGTCATTTTGTATGGTGTTACCCAACCTGAAACAAAATACTGTTTCTCACCAGCCTCTAAAGTCTTGAGTCTTAAATACAAATGGGGATCTTGACTGGGCTCATTTTTCCTCCACTGAACTTGTATTTACTCACATTAGACGGTAGGATATAACAGCGATGGAAAAAACAATGTTTAATAAAGTGAATACTTAAGCTTAATGACTCTGAAATGAGCTTTGTGGTCAGTGGCATGTTCCAGCCTCAATTGTTCAGCTGTCGCTGGGTTTGGACAGAGCCAGGCTTTTCTTTATGCTGACAGCCTCCTGACTGCAGCTCCATACTTACACATATTTTAAAGTTATTACACCATCTTCTAGTGTAACAAGCGTGACCATAGTGATTGTGTATTGGATTCTTCTTGCTGTCAAAACACTTGTGACTTACACTGTACTCCTAAATGCAACTCTACTCATATTATGGGCTTTATACCATCTTAATGTGATTGTGGTATCAGTTATTAGTTCTTTAAAGAGTTACTGTAAAGAATCCAGGTAAACGTTAGAGTAGTGTGATTTGGTTTGGATCATGTGTGCCTGATGTTCTCTGTTGTCTTGCAAGTTTTATTAATTTATTTTTTATTTTTCTTAACTGTGGACTAAACAGAGTTCACCAAACGATGAAGGTGAGCTGCATTTCTAGTCTTAGTTTTAGAAATTCAATAACAATGTCATATTTCAGGAAAACCACTGTGAACAGTTTGCTGTGACAGAACATACTGTACAGTAATTGCAATGCAAACGGTTACCAGCTGTGAGTAAGAAAATATGCTTGCTCTTTAAATAAATGTGAAATGTAAGTAACTACAGGATCACTGCAGTTTGAGCCTCCTCCATGCACAGTCTGATAGGTTTGTAGCTTGAACCCATCCGCTGGAACAATCAACAATACAAATCTAACACAGTCAGAGACACTATTCATCTTTTTTTGCTCCCCCTCACATTAGTGGTTATGCTACAAAGATGCAATTTACACTGTGTGTAGGTTAATGTGTGTAGTTTCACAAATATACAAGTATATCTATAAGCATGGTTCCTGCTAATGTACTGCCAGCACACCTGGCATGAGTCGACCACCCACCAGGCCTGACGAGCGCATTTTTTGTTAATAAACAAAAGCTGAAACTGTTAAGTTAGCTAATGTATTTGTAGCATACAGTTATAGTGTTCATTCATGTCCAGTTGTTATAGATTATAACAGGCTACATTGTTTTTCATATGTGGAAGACTAATGTTTTCTCTCTGATGTAGGCAGGACCACAGTAAGAAACTCACTTGCAGAAGTGGGAAGTAACAAAATACAAATACTTTGTTACTGTAATTAAATAGAATTTTTAGATATCTGTATTTTACTTATTTTTTCTGACAGCTTTTTACTTTTACTGCCTATATTTTAACCAAATATCTCAACTTTCTGCTCCTTTCATTTTCAAGTAGGCTTGTTACTTTATGTTTAACACATTTGGTGGGAGTTATTTAACATCAAACCTCAGTAAAGGGAACAATAGCAAAGATGATCCTATTTGTGTATCCATCACTAATGCACATGACGAGACGACATGGGGGGAAGAAAAAAAAATTTATGCTTCATTTTATAGCGGTACACTCAGGGGTTGCGCTGCTTCAGCCTCTAGCTACCGCTGCAGAAGACAAGCACGCATAGAGCAAGTCATTTTTACTTGAATGGTAAGTAATTTCAAATTCGGCTTTGAGTCAGCTCAACAAACAGAAACTTTCTGTACAGAAACAGTTTATCTGTTGCTTGTCTGCTTTAGCTAGCAGACCTTTAGCTAGTGTCTGCTAGCTAAAGGTCCAGCTGTTGGATTTCCAGGAGTCTACAGGTGGGAAATCAGTCATAATAGCTTGTGTGCTGGCATCACTTGTGTAAGTTCACAAAGAGCATAAGTCAGCTGATCACAGCCTGCACACAAAATCTGCTTGTGCTCATAATAGAAATTTTGTAACTTGTGATCCTTTTGATGTTGCGCCACTACAACCAATCTTAGATGTGGTTGCAAAGTCAGACATATACAATTAGTCAACATAAAAAATGTTGTTGTTGTTTTAGAATTCTCTTTATTTTTTCTGGTCTTCGATATAACAGATGTGCAAGCTATATGAATTCACTAGAATTAAAAATGGAATTAGAAGTTTAAGTCGCTTTATATTATTAAGTATACTTCACATCTTGTACTTTCTCTCTTTTACTTGAGTCAAGAAGTTGAAACAGTACTTTATCTTTTACCAGAGTATTTAATAACTAACTATTTTTTTCTTTTGAAGTGTCTGTAGTTCTGATTTTTTTTTCTCCTTTTGCCGTGTTTACTCTCCAGTCTATGGCCAACACAGCTGCCGTTCGGCATCTTTGCCCCACAACTGGCGCTGTAGCAGTTTGATACCAGTAGATTAATGGAAGCATTGAGGGTTAGCAACTGTTCTGGAAAAAAACTCTGCATGAGAGAAATGGAGATTAAAGGAAAAAGCGATATACAGATATTGGGCAACTATGTGCCAGAACAGCATCAGTTAAGCCCTGGTATTGATCCTCCATATCTCTCAAACTATACTGGATGGATGAACACCATTCTTCCAAAAAGTGTTTATTCCTTTAGTGGTTTGATGATTACAGAATAACACTGTGTAGCAGTGCTTCCACACAGGATATGGCATCCACTGTGTTGTGCTCAGAAACATTACTTTTAGTGGTTTGTGCGGAGCAGTGGAAGTCATTGCTTGACACAGTGCACAGCTTGGACGCTCCTGAGGACACTTTAGTCAAAGCTCAGCAATATGATGAATGTACAGCCAGTCGACTGGAAGCACCCAGGTGGCAACAGGTACACAAGCAAAATTAAGCAAAAGTTGATATAGGGTGTCTGAAAGGATGACATTGTTCATTTGTCTGAAAACCACAGGTGCAAAATCCTGTATTGGACACAGGTTTCCAATCAAACAGACATGTCAGGTGTGTTTTTTATTTTTTAAACGAGTTAAGGAGCTTGTTGTACACCTGCAGTTGCTCTACCTGTTTTCCTCCTTCGGAAACTGGAAAATGGATGTTGGAGACATTGATATCCCACTGGAACTTTTTTAAAAGTCCACCTATTTTTGCTCCATCCTCAGTGGTACTGCTGAATGGTGCAGTGAAGCCAACAGTTGTTTTGCTTGTGAAAGCACCATAATGTGTCAAATCTCCAATAGGTATCATTTCCTCACGTACGAATCCTTCACTGATCACTTTTCAACCATGCACGATTACCTTGTAATCCTTAAAGAGACATTTTCTATCACAGGACAAATGTGATCAGTCCAAGCGCCTGTGTATTGATTTGCAGTAACCCTTCCCTTAAAGAGGACTCAAACCAATGCAGCAAAATGCAAAGCAGAGCCAGGGCTCCCCTGACTACAAGGGTCAAGGAATTCTGTTTTTCTCTTTATTTGTTGTCTGCATGCTGATTAAACTTGATTTTTAATTCGAGGTGGGGTTTGCCAATCGAAGGAGCTGCAGCTCGGCGTGTTCTCCTGTCACCACTCTGCATCTCGATCTGCAGGGATGAATGTGACTCAGGATGACAGGTAGTCAAATGCCTTTTCACCTGCAGCTCGGCTTAGACAAATGGGAACAGGGCACGGCAATTACGGCAAAGTTGACCTTCAGGTTGTGCTCTTTGATAGAGCTGTCGCACACTTCATGCTTGGCCTCTTTTTATCATAGTCACACTGTTTCCACCTTTATAACTAATGACTCTTTTAGCAGAATATTTGGCTTTTTTTTGTGGTAGATTTAGTTTTTTGTGCTATTTCATGACCCTCATGATGTTTCTGTTGCGTACATCTGTTATGGGGGGACAGACTCTTTATCCCTCTCTGCTTACAGGGAATATTAGTGGGAAAAATTCCTAGACAGTGGAGGGAAAATACAGCTAATAAATTCTGCATGTAATGATTAAATTTAAATACAGAGGTCAAGAGCCCTCATTATTTGCACTAAAATATTCAGATACTGTTAATATTTCATTGAACCAAAAATGCAGCTGTGAATTCATTTCAAAAGAAAAATGTTTGCGCAGATTAAAGTGCTTCTGGGGCCAAAGAGTGTAAGTGTGAAGCTAAATTTTTCATTTGTCCGTGCAGAGCTTTGTTGCACCACAGGTTGCTCCCAAATCCCAAAGTATTAGTTTGACTCGCTGAATCATTGGGAAACTGAGTTTGCCACTTTACCACTCACACTTACACTGAGGGATGTTCTAATATTTTGTCTCATTTTCTTAGATGCAAGTTTAAAAAAAAAAAAACATCTCATTTGTTTGCTATGGTAACGCTTTATAAGAACTACTGTTAATATGTAATTAAAAAAAATATTCTTATAGCAAATTTGCACATCACTAAGAGGCCAGTGGTTTTGGTTAAACATAAGTATTTGAACATTTGGGGATCATTAACAAATAAGTAAGTAAAATTTATTTATATAGCACATTTCACAGATAAAAATCACAAAGTGCTTTACAATAGATCAGACATACAAGTTAAAATACATCATATGTGCAGTGGTTATCGGGACATCAGTATCAGGCACTATAGATATGCAAAACATAAGGGTAGGGAACGGTTTTAGGAACTTCTGCACTACTGCATGGATTGCATGTATGTAGTATTGTTGAGAATTTGTTAATATTGTATGTTTTGTTTTTTGTTTTTTTTAACTGATGATCGTTTACACCGTATTTGTGTTGCAAATGTACACAAGTGCATTTTTAAAATGTTACTTTTTATATAATTGGTGTTTATGGTGAATTTACAGAAAAAGTCACAAAACTAATTATTGGATTGTGTAAAAACAAAAAACAAACTTAAAAAAACCCCAAACAAACCAGAAAGCAACATTTTAATTTAAGCTCCTACAGTTAACATTTAATAGCTATGAAAAAACACGTAATAAACATGTAATGTGAAGGATTTTAAATGCACTGTAATCTGTACGCACATATATTTACACTGCTTGTTACAAACTATAACCTCTATGATTAGGACACATTACCATTACTCAACCAGAAGAGGAAAGTCCGAGCTTATCTCCTTGTGCACCTCTGAACTGCTTTCAATGTGATGCTATTTATAGAAATTTTTGAAAGTCTTCCTCTTCAGTTCTGACTGAGCAGTTTTTAACAGCTTTCACACCGGCCACAGTTTCCAAGTCTTAAGCAGTGCATCAAATCAGAAGACCGCTAATATGCTTAAAGTTATTTTTCCAACAATCACAGGGTTGTTTATCTTTAATTTGTCACCAGGTTTAGATTAAATGTTTTATGGTCTTGCTGTGTCTCTAGAAGAGCTCTGTCCACTTTCTACCACAGACCAGATGATGTGACTGGCTTACAGTCAGTCTCTAATGGACTAATATATCAGTCTGAAGCTGTTAATTACAATATAATTACCTCTCAATACAGCAAATCACTCTTGCTCATCAGTCACACAGGAGGCAGATGAAGTCCACGTGCCTCTCACAGCACAGCAGATTGGCTTCCCCATCAGCACACCAGGGAGATTCTAGAAATAAAATCCAATTCTGCTTTGCTTCTGTTCGCCTCTTGCATACATTGGTAAGACAAGTCACGCATGGGTAGCAGTGGGGCAAGTCTCTTCTCCAGCCTGATTAGTTCTGCTCCAGAAATGTGGAGAGTGACGAGCTAATCGCTAGGCATGGCGGTGGCGAACGGGAGGCCTCTGAGGGGCTTGGTGGGAGCGGGAGGGGGATGCAGATCGATGATCAGCGGGCCCGGCAACAGCAGGCGATGCCCGGCTTCATCTGGTACAAAAACAACATGAAAGCATGCGCTGTGAGAAGGATGAGCAACTATTTTGGACGTCCCAGCCCTGCGTATATTCAGCGTCATAATCATGATGAGCTTTTTCTTTCATTAACACAAAAAAAGGTCAAAACTCCACCACCGTCCAGTGCCCAATTTTTTTCCGCCACATAGTCCCCACATACTGAGAAAATGTTCCAAGATGGCAGCGCATGTGGAAAATAGCAACATCTGTGTTAAGTCAACCGTGCCCCCTGGGGTGCTCTGCCACCAGGAAACACTTTCACACCTCAAGCATTTGCATTTTACACCTTAATGGTTTGGCTGCACTTGAACTTGAACTTCAAGCTGTGAAACTCATTGGCTTATTGGGTCATTTGCGTCCTGTATTTCTTACTGCCGGTGATTAAGGGTGGGAGAAGGTTTAAATTCTACTATTATTGCTTATTATGTTTTCCATAATGAATAAAATATGGTTTGCAGTCCTGAGCACACATTAAGGGTTCGATGAGGATTGTGACTTATATTGTGAACTATATTTTAACAAAAAGCTTCACTGTTGACATCTGAATGCACATTTTCATTTGGAAATGGTTCCAGTCATGATTCCTGCTTCTGTCTCGACTCTATCCCTGCCTGCAGGCTCATTCTCACGTCTCCCTGTGCTGCTGCTGTCTGTGGAACTTTCTGGTTCTTGCGGTTGCCCTCCTGACAGCAGATGCCTTTACACCTTTTCTCCAAACACCCACACCAATCACATGCTCACCTGTTCCTCATTCTCTCTGCTCAGTAATTTGATTACTTACTTCCACCTGCTCCCAGTCAGTTTAACACGAACCTTATCCCATTACCCGTTAACATAATCGTGTTTGTGGCCTGTCTACCAGCTGTGCTTATTTGAACCTGTTGACTGGACTGTCTGTAATCGCTTGGTCACAGTAGAGGAAAAATAGGATGCCGACCTCCTTAAAGCTAGGAAAAAAATTGCATTGAAGTTCTTTCTTTTTTCCTTTTTATTTATTTTATTTATTTATTTTATTTTATTTTATTTTTTTTTATACTTTGAGCCAGTTGCAGTTGCAGCAACCTGTCTTTTCAAACCCAAAGTGATTGAAAGCACCTGGTGGGTGAAACTGTCTCCAAACAGCACCAATGCTGGTATTGGATCAATACTAGCACAATAGCATCCATACTTTGTTTCTATCTGCCTAGTTCAGTATTTATCCCACTGGAATTGTTTTAAATAAGTCATTTTTTTATGGTAGTAAAAAAATATACATCAAAGACTCACTATTAAAAATTATATGAATTATTAATGTTAATCATATTAAACATATTAAAATTGTACATATTAATAGCCTATAAACAACAGAAGCTTACCAAAAGTCTACTTTCAAAATGAATGAAATTAAATTATTTATTATTGAGGAAATTACAGTAATTAACTGTCATTAAAATGACAATGATTCATCATGACGCACTGCTCTCCCCCACATAAGTAACATAGAAAGTGGTGAGTTAGGCTGCATTTTTAGCCACATGCTAAACAAGAATCGTTTCAGAAACTAAAAGATGATATATATGAATACAACATTATTTATTATAACGATGCATATCTTAGTCATGCATCAGAAGAACGAAAAAAACTTGCTCCAAGCAAGCAAATTTGCATTAACTGGTCCAAAAACATTAAAAGTCCACCAATTCACATTTAGCAGCTGTGAGTGTGGAACAAAGTAGCCAAGAGACGACACCATGCGACGCCATAGGACATACATGCTCTTGGAATTCTTTCCTTGAAATTGAATGTCCTCTGACTTCGATTGTACTGACAGCTAAAAGTAGATTATTGTGATCCTGGAAGACTCTTAAAAAACTGAACTTCTGTCAGGCCACTTCTGAAGCATGTTACAGTGATTGCACAGAGAGGGAGCAGAAGACAGCCATAGTGTGTCAAAACCTATTAGATTTGCGCTTGCCCTGAATGTTGGAGACGGCGTTTACTGGAGCCACAAATCAGTTAAACGTAAGGCTCTTTTTTTCCGCACAGTTTTCTTGCAACTGGATGTTGCAACTATAGGAGACGCCTCCTGCTGGCCATTAGAGAAAATGCAGCTTATGGGCAAGACTGCTTCACTGCCAAAATATGTTCTTAGTTTTGAACCCCTAAAATGGTCCTGGTGTGGCTCCTTAACTGAAAAGAAATATCGTTAAAGACACAGTGGCAATGGCACTGACACCTTAAAGGTATTTCAAGTTATATATTGAGCGATAAAACAACTTAAATATTTTTTGAGACACCATAGGTCAGCTATATCTGTTTTACATCCTTGGAGATTCTTAGATTTACAAGCGTGTAGTTGCAGTGTGCCTATAAATATTGCAGCCATGCCGTTAACCTTCGGGGTTTTTTAAATATGCACAGTGCACCTTCACCTCAAAGAGGGAAAAAATGTCACCTGATAACAGGTACAGATACTGTCTTGAAATAACTCCATTCTGCTTCATTATCTACCTATTTTTTTTCTATTTAATTTGTTCCAGTGGAAACCTTTGAACTCAAAGTGGGATTTACCTTCCTCGCCCTCATAATTAGTTGTTTTGTAGCAGGAAATACTGAGACATGTTAATAAGCTGCTTTGCTTTGTTGCTAGGGTTAGTTTAACTTAGCATAAAGACTTGCAGTAATTATCCTGAAGCACCTTTAGAGCTCACTAAAAAAACACATCATATCTTGTTTGTTTAATCTATGCAAAAACTAAAACCGCCAAAGAGCAGGTGTGCGTGTCTGTGCGTGTGCATGTGCGTGTTTGATGGGCGGGGGGTTGTAACAACTGTTTACTCCTCGCAGAGACATGCTGCATGTAAGGTGTTAGTTTGTCCTTCGCTGCCCGTCCTGCTTCAGATAAATGTACACGCTCACACTGATTTCTACACTAAACACTTTCTCGTCTCCTGTCAGGACAGATTTAGACAATGTTCCACAACCAAACTCATTTCTTTCTAATCGTCTTTCCTCACCTGTCCTTGTGTTACCTGTCCCCGTCCACCTCCTTCCCCTTTCTCTCTCTCTCTCTCTCTCCCTCTCGGCTGAGTGACTCGCTGAGATGGACGTAATGAGACAGGTCCATGCAGGGAGGGAGATGGAGGCAGTGCCATGAAGGAGTGCAGCCGTAAACAAGGTGAAAAATAATCAGGTGACGGTGGACTGCAGCTCTCGAGGGCCCACTGCAGCCACGGGCACGGCAGCCATGCAACAATACATCACTTTCACCTTAGAAATGACTTTTTTTATATATATGCACCTTCAGTCAACTCTTGTTAGCTGCGGCACAGTTCAGCTTACGTTATTTTTTTTGTTTATTTGCTTTCATGCCCGTCTTGATTTAGCACCGACTCGCCTTGTTACTTGTTTACTCTCGGCCAATTTCATTATTCTTATAAATCTTTTCTTACATTTCAGTCTGTGACCTTTGTGAGTGTGAATTTGAGGTTTGTTGTTGTAGCATGTCATGGTTTTCTTTTCAGACTTTTTTGGTCCTGCTGGAAAAGGAATTTGAATTAAATAGGCTGTTTACATGGATTAAAGTGTACAAACTAAAAGTGTTTAAACATTCAAGGGGGATTATTTTTTTTACTCACATTTGCATGGAAAAATAGTTAATCAAAACATGCCTAAAGCTTGCCTAGATTATAAGCCTTTATATTTAATCCTACCACACGAAGTGATTTGCAAGCAAAGCCATTTACAATAAAACGGGGATAACGCATAATTCTTAGGTCAAAATAAACTGTTTGTGGTGACCATCCTTGATTATTATGACATACTAGAAAAAAACAGAAAGCCCTGAAACTCCTTTGGCACTCCTTCTTCCCAAGTACACACAGACACACACAGACACACACAGACACACACCCAGAGAAGCTAAAGTATTGATGGCAAACTTCAAACTGATAACAGATGCTGGTCCTCATGCTTGGCACGCTTGCAGAGACTGTATATAAAGGATGAACAAAACCACTTTGATCTTTTAGGTCAAACTTTTAGGTTAAATGACAGTAACTCTTGAACCACTGGCGCAATTGAAAAATTTCAACAGTTCCTGAAAGGATCAACTCTGTGCTTTTTCAGTGATGTTAGGATCATTACGGTAATCCAAGGCAGGGTGCCACATCAAAATCTGTCAATAACGGAGCAAACAAACAAACCCTCACACTAAACAGAACCCAAATACCCGATAAAATGTCTGTTTTCTGCAGAGCTCCATCACATTCACTCGCTCGCGCTCTTTTTCCCTCAGCCAACCTGTCTGGGATTACCATAATGACCCTAATAACACTGAAAAGCAGGGTTGCTGCTTTCAGGAACCATTGAGATTTTTTTCAATTGAGCAAATGGTTCAGGAGTTACAAATGTTTAAAAAAAGTCATTGCAAAACACCTGTCTGACCTCAGCAACGGGTTAGACTTTAGATGTTTAATTACAATATATGGACAAAAGGTTAGAGTGTGTATTATCAGCAAACGTGGTTAGCAAGTTGAATCTGTAAATTGTACATGTGTAACACGGATAAGGTGAAATGGAAATGATTATACTGTTACTTAGCACTAATGTACAAGTAATTGCGCTTCAGTTTTAGTGAGTAAAATCTTCTTGGTTAGTCTGTACTAGTAATAATAGGGTCACTATTGCCAATACTAAAGATTCAGTCATTGTTCATAATGGAAGTTTGAGGTATATTTCTCATATATTTCACAGAAAGAAAATTCTCTACATGCTAAACTTGGAGGATAGAAACAAAGTATCGATCTTCTCGCACTACTGTTGTTTCAATACCAATACCAGCGTTTTTAAGGATACTATCCATATTTGGATCGATCTGCCCACCTCTAGTCTGCACCTCATAGCAGGCAATGTTTTGATCCAGAAAAATAAACACCACCACTGTCACAATGAAGAAGTTCAGTAGAGATGTGCCCACAAGATAGCAATTAACTACAGCTCAAAAAGCCAAAACACTCCTTTAAACCTTAACAAAATCTAAATAGATTTCTAATTATCACTTGGAAAAATAAACTACAGAGAACACGTCAGTGTTTGTACCAGGCTATAAACATGCTTTTTACTAGGGATGGGTACCGGTATCCGGTGCCATGATAGCACCGGTTCTGACACAAACTGTAGTAACCAGACCGAAAAGCAGCGCACATTTCGGTGCTTTATTTCTGTGCTTTTTTTTCCTGAGCTGTGACACACTTTAGATTCTAACCAATCATTTTACGTTTCCGAGGATAGTAGGCGGGCCCAGGTACGTACGTTCTTTTAGAGCAGAGCTACAGATTAAAAATGCCCAAGGCGAAGCGGTCAAAAGTCTGGCTGTACTTCACAGCAAAATATGCAAACTCAGCAGCAACAAGTGCTTTAAGCTGATACTGTGATACTGTCAAAGGAGGCAACTCCTCAAATCCAATGAAACACCTGGCGACGCATAGCGGTTTTTTTTTTTTTGGTTTTTTTTTAAAGCCGAGAAATGCGCCTCTTGTTTGATGGCAGATACTCCCTTCACCCTGGCCAAAAAGGCTAAAATGACCAAAGAAAAAGTGGAAAACAGTTAAACATAAAAGATTTTTGGACAAAGTTTGTGTTTTTTTTCCATTGTTTAAGCACTGCTTCCAGCCAAGAGTGATGCCATATATGCCCCATAGCTGCAGAAAAGGCTAACATTGTTATCTTTTTACAAAAAAACAGCTGAACATGAGAGGTTTTTGGACCAATTTTGTGTTCTCCATTCTTTAAGCACCGGTTCGAGCACCGTTTAAGCACAGGCACCGTTTCAAAAGTACCGGTTTGGCACCGGCATCGGATAAAACCTAAACGATACCCATCCCTACTTTTTACTGCTGTTTAGTTGGGCATTTTAACATGAGAGCCTAAGGAATGGTTCACTTTTGGAGTCAGCCTCAAGTGGTGACTCTAGGAACTGCAGATTTTGGCACTTCCACATAGCTTCAAACGCATGAGTTTGCTGCTTGGACTCTTATATAGACGAAACAGATTGTGCTCATCTAGTTCCAATGTCCACTAAACCACTAAGCACTAAACCTTCTCACACTTCAGTTACATTATCGGTGTGTATAGCAGCAATACTTTAGTATGTGTGCTCGTAACTGCTCAAAATGAAATGAAAAAGAGTGTGTGTGACATATTATGTGAAAACCTTTTTATTAAGCCACTACAGATTCGGGACTTTATAATATTCACTTCATAATTTGACCTTGGGACCATAAGCCCTCTAGAACTTTGTGGGAAAGCCAAGTCCTTGGTCCCAGAGCTTTCAGTCTTCTCATGCTGCAAAGCTGTGGTGGTCTACCTGTGTTGTCTTCATGCAGAGGATTTTAACCTGCCCTAATGGCCCCAAAGGACAAATAAGTCTTTTCAAAGACAAAATCCACCGAAATGTTAAACTCAATAAATGTCTCCCATAGGCAGTGTTTCCAGCTGCACTGTGGCACACTGTGGAGGTGGGGAATGGTGTAAAAACAGGCAGAAACCTCTGGAGCATTTGTACTTATATACATTACCACGGTTTTAACTTGAGTTAGCTGGGGATAAAAGGGAAAAATGAGTCAGATTTTCATCAAAAAGTAATGGGAATAAAGCTTAAATGCAAACTTAGGAGGAACCAAATGTCTTTAATGAAAGCAGTCATATGTTGTAGAAACGCCTTGTAGAGGTTGGACCCATGCAGTCTGAGCTAAGACAGGCTTTAGAGTTGGACTGCATCACTTTATTGCCTTATTGTCGTCGTCATCATCATCATCTGCAGTGCATCTGCACAGCACTTTACTTCCATATTTTGTAATGTTACAGCCTTTTTCCTAAATGGACTGAATTCTTTTTTCATCTCCATATTCTACACACTACACCGCACAAAAAAGTGAAAAAAGGTTTTCTTGAAAAACTGAATTCTTGTGAATACTTCAGTGTTGTGAGTACTTCAGGAGTCCTCCTTATAAACAAACAAACAATGTGACTTCCTTTTGCAGTCGTAGGTAAAGAAACTGCTCAATTTGTAGTTTGATCACACTTTATCCATAATATATGTTTAAGGAAACCATTACAGCATTTTGCAGCATGAAAGCATTACAATTTCTTTAATACTTTTCAGTACTCCAATAGTTCTGGTAGCAGCCATCAGATCAGCATACCTTTGAATGTTTCCATAACTGATCAACAATAAATTCAAACGATGTAGCTGCATTCATCTCAGCTGAACGGCATCATCTGTCTCTGAAGTTCAATGTTTTATTCATCCTAAACACATTTTTTAGTTTTCTGAGATAGCCACTGTGTGTTGAATAGCAATAATGCTTTATATGTGTAGAGGGTGACATCGCAGCTTCAAGTTTTGAGGATCGTTTTGTGCCACAATAAAGCTGTACCTTGGGGCTGAAAGACGAAGCCAGGAGAGAAGTGCTGCAGTTAATTGAATGGCCACTTGAGCAGGTTTCTGCCAGGAAAGTTGTTGACCCTGGTGGGATGGGGCAAATTAATGTTGCACTCAATTATGGTAGCACTGTCAGTCCACTATAACACTAATTGTGGGGCACAGATGGAACAGCACAGCTGTGTTGGCCTGAATTAATGATTTAGCCTAGCCTAATCTGTTGTTATTGGACATAACTGGATGAATATTAGCTGAACAAGTAAAACAGTATTATGTTATTGTTGCATCTTCAAAAAATAAAAATACAATAACTGAGCCTTACACCGGGGTATCGTTGCACTGGTTTACTGAACCTTACTTTCAGGGCATGTACAGAACATGAGCATCCATTTTCTACTGCCTCCTACAGGACACACTCTTCTTCCACTTCCTTACACATTAATGTAACACAGAACTAATACTGCCTCTCCTGGCATTACCATTGTAACAACACATTCATTCTGTTTCTTTCAGAAGATTAACAGGAACTTAGGATGTAGGTATCTATGAATAATAACTATTATGTATACTCATATATTTATATAACCACTTATTTCTTGCGATACCACATCTCCTCCCCCCTTAAGTCAACAACTCCCTTGACTTACAAAATAACT
Organism: Copadichromis virginalis; assembly: GCF_057382275.1. Classification (NCBI taxonomy): domain Eukaryota; kingdom Metazoa; phylum Chordata; class Actinopteri; order Cichliformes; family Cichlidae; genus Copadichromis; species Copadichromis virginalis. The sequence continues at coordinate 37,897,890 of NC_140634.1, forward strand.
GTTTATCTAAAGAATGCTTAACAAACAATCAACATGTAATTAAGGTAACCATACAACCATACAACTGTACATAGGTTTCCATGTTTCTCTTTTTTTTTTTTCTAACTAGGAAGGTACGTCCTTCCTGTGAGATCAGAGCGCATTGTTGCTCTATTTCTGGAAGATCTCCACAGAGATTTGTATGAAGTTCACTTTATCAGCTGAAAATATTAAAGCCAGAACTTACAAGATCAAAAACCTTTTACTTCATGTACAGGGTTTCCAAAAAAGTTTTATTTCAGGTATATAAACCATTACATTTGATTCAAGTAAAACAAATAATTACATTGATTCTTGTAAAGTTTTTCCAAGAAAGTTTTATTTGATGTAACGGGTTTCCAAAATTATTTAATTTGATGTAATGAAACCAATAGATTTGAATGGGGTAAAACAAATAACTCGATTGATTCTTGCAATGCTTTTCCAAGAAAGTTTTATTTGATGTAACGGGTTTCCAAAAAAAAAGTTTTATTTCAGGTATATAAACCATTACATTTGATTCAAGTAAAACAAATAATTACATTGATTCTTGTAAAGTTTTTCCAAAAAGGTTTTGACTGGCAACAACGCTCACCTGCTAAATCCAACAGAACACCACTGGGACATTATGTTTCACTCCATCTGACTGTGCAGGAGCTCAGTGTTGGGTATGGTAAATGGTCTGTTTCATATTTAGTGCTTTTAGACTCTTCCTGGTTGTTGATGAGACTTTGCAGAAAGCAGCTTCACCTCTGATCTCTCTCACACACACACACACACACACACACACACACACACACACACACACACACTCAACTCCACTCACTCACCTGGAGGATCAACACTCAGGCTAATGATGCTGATGGGGTTATTGCTCTGGGGATTTAGCAGGTGAGCTAAATCATGTGTAACATGTGAATTTCCTGAGTGTGGCATTAATAAAGTCTGTGTCTATGTCAAAGCTGACGTTTAAATTCCTTTTTAAATTTACCAACATTTCTGATTTGCGGTTAAGACTGTGACATGTTTTCACCATTTGAAAGCCAGAAGAGTGATCACTCTTGAAGCCTGGTTGCTGCAGAATACTAGGACTACTAGTACTAGTTCTAGTACTACTGCTACTCCACAAAGCACATTGTTCAGGAATTTCACAAATTTGCTTACGTCTAATGTGTTGGCTTACAGGTAAACTTGTTTTGCAGATGGATAGGATGAAAACTTCCAGCATCACATAATGTTTTCTGATCAGTAGGTTTGGAGTAAAAAAGAACTGGACATATATTTGTCTTCTTTGGGCTACTTTTATGTCAAGAAAGTTAACTTATTTAGAACTGTGATCAAGGATAACACATAAACCCTTGCAAATGTGATGGTAAAAGAGTCTAACATCTAGGTGTTACATGGTGTTGCAGGTGATAAAGATCCATAAACTACTTCCATTTGTTTAGAGGTGATTGCCAGTTTTGTTGGGATTTTTAGAGATACAGAGATCCTGTTCTGCTTTACTTTAAAAAAAAGGATTTTCAGAGCTGTTGATATATTAATCAGTGTTCATAGAAACATGGATCAACCCTGTTTTGACAGTGAGAGTATTACATTGTGACAGTTTCCATAAAAGTCTGCAAATTCTCTGAACAGGTAGCCATGAAGCAGCCATTTTTTTTTTAAGATTAATTAAACTTAATATTATTTGTATGGCCATATCACAACAACAGCATAGCCTTAAACCAGGTTTGGAGTAAAGAGAACTGGACATATAGTTTCTTTTTTGGGTTACTTTGAAGTGAAGAAAGTTAACTTGTTTAGAACTGTGATCAAGGATAACACGTAAAACGTTGAACGTTTCAATATAAAAAGTGTACAAACTCCAGAAAAGTGGCAACTGAGGTGGCAAAATTGCAGGCAATTTTCACTTAAGTAGAAGTACAGCTGCTAGTGTCAAAAACACTCGAGTAAAAGCTTGATAAAGTATCGGGTCAGAAATGTGCTCAAATTGAGGAAGTCAAAGTAGTAACCTAACTGAACCTTGTGCTATAATAAAAAAATAAAATAATATTAGTAGATAGGACTACAAACTTAGTCTGGTGGTAAAAGGCACAAAGGCCTCAGGGGGACATTTGGCAGCCAGGGTTAGAGCTCAGACACCTGGAGCCTGGGGGTTGGGGCTAACAACACTGACTGGTAAAAGAATCTAACATCCAAGTGTTACATGGTGTTGCAGGTGACAAAAAGCCATAAACCACTGTTTAGAGGTTGTTGTGGAAGTTTTCCGTTTAATAAAGCCTGCAGACAAGCGATGAGCGGTAGCTACCATTCTTTAATCAAGACAAAGAACAGAAATCGAGCTTGGTGAGGGACTGCCATCGCTGGGGCAGAGGGTGAGCAGAGTCTCTCACTGAGCCTAGCATGGCTCTCAGTTTTGTCTTTCCCGCAAAGAAAGTTTCACACTGCCTTGCTATCTTTTACAGTGGAGAAAAGACAAAAAGACTCTTCCTGTGGAGTTGTCTGCTTCCCCCCAACTTCCTTACCAGACCCCACTATCTGTTAAACTGTTTAAATGGAGTGTGAGGCAGACATGCTAAAACAGTGACCTAAAAGCATTACCAATAAACAATGGGATCAATACATAAATGAAAGAAATGCAGCTGATAAAAAAGCCATAAACTACTTTCATTTGTTTAGTGGTGATTGCCAGTTTAGTTGGGTTTTTTTGAGACACAGAGAGTGAGAGATCCTGTCCTACATTACTTTAAAAAAGAAGATATTTTCAGAGCTGTTGATATATGAAGCTCTGAGCATTGAGTGTTGCATTGTGAGAGTTTCAGTAAAAAGCCTGCAAATTATTGCATTTATACTGGAGAGCAAAGAAAAATTAAATTCTACTTGTACTATGGAAAATCAGTTTCATAAAAGCTACATAAACAGAGCTGAAGAAGACTGCGTTTGTAAAACTAGCGGTAACGTGTGAGAATTATAAGTTATAAGACTGTTTCTGCTATCGATACAATTTGTGTTGTTAATCCTAAATGATTCACGGTGACAACATCATAAGAACAAGGTCATTTTACTCCACACACACACACATTTGGTAAATCACATAGTTTGACCATAAAAATTCCCAGAATAATTAGTATTTGAGATTGCTGAAGCAACATCACTAAAGAAAAATATCCTTGCATGTCACTTTCGTTTAAAAATATAAAAAATGTGAAGTTTTTTTTTGTAAAACATAAAAACAACAAAACTTAAGACCTTAAGAATCTCCTTATGAATGTTGTGAATATCTAGATCATTGGTGTTTGGATTTGAGGGTCAACAGGGCGAACACTGAGGCTGGGTATTAGAAATACAACATGGCAACATGAGACATGTTAACTCTGAGAACACTAACATCTAGATTAAGGTGTGAGAGGTAAATACATAACAGAAGCTAAAAAGGAGTTGCTTGTCTCTAGATTAGTTAAAATAAACTGATTTGAACACGTTTAATGCATTATACAAAAAAAGGTTCATGATATAGTTCACATGATCTAAGCAAGAGTGACTCGGAATCTCAAATGTTAAAGTACACTTACTGATTGTACTTTTACTACATGAGCTAATGTAGATGCTCTAAAAGCACGCTGGCTGAAAAAGAACCACACGTTTGGAGAAACTGTGCTGTAACTTCTCATACTGTGAAGTTTTCTGACACAAGTGAATTGAAAACTTATGCTGTACAGCTTACTAAGGGGTCCTTTGCTGGGCCATGTGCAATTACACAAAAGAACAAGTTAAATTTCACCATAACACTGACTGGAGAAAAGCCAAATTGGGATTCTAATTGACATTACAACTGAAATCAGTGCTGTGATAGTTAGTTTAAGATCACAACCTGATTTAAAACACAGTCTAACATCAACATTCTTGCCCCTGAAAATAGGTCAGGGTGGCCGAAAAATGTACTTTAAAAATGAGATTTTCTTTTTGTTTCATTGGAACAGTAAAGTACCATTACAAAGAAATGAGTACACCTTTGTAGATATCACTGATATGGAGTTTTTCATGTTTTACATACAGACTTTCTCATTTAAACCATGGTGACTTAAAAGTTTAGCAGCAAGACACTTGTTTCCTTTGTTCCATCAAACATTTCTTTCAGCCATCTGTGTTTATCAGAGCGATATGTGACTAATTTTTTATTGAATCACCAGAAAGTACACAAATACAAGATTAAATATTTTATTTATTTATCAAAGATACATAATTACACATTGATACAATGAATAAGGTGTCTATAAAAATTACACATGGTGTAAGAAAAACATTATAACATACAAATAAGTGTTTTAAGATAATCTGACATACTTTAAAAGCATAAGAATAAAAGTTTTTTTTAAAAAAAAAAATCATGTTCTTTGATGATCACATTACATGTATCACATTTTTTAAAGCATAACGTAGGGTGTTCACAAAAACAGTTTTATGATTACTTTTTCCACAGTGCTTGTATGCCTCTTGCAAAACTATGTACTTATCACTCACGATTATGCAAGACCAGCCATGAAATGTCCGTCGCTTCAATCATTTGTCCCCGCTGCTGCCCTCAGACCCAGTCTGTGGGGTAAAATTGCTTTTTTGGTGGTTCATAAAAAATATCTCAAAAAGCGATGTTAGTGAGGGGACCAGAAACACTGGGTTGCAGAGCAGTTGGTAAGGACTTGTATATTTCTGGAGAGTCTGCAAAAGCTGTCTTGCTCGTGCTCCTGATTGGATATGTGGAGCCCGGCTCTGATATCTCACTGGTGGCAGCTAAAGGTAGGCATGCCTTGGAGACGGAGTTGGTCTCGGGCGCAATCTTTCAAACGAGCCTCACGGCATTTCAGGCAACCTCAGGCCGGAAACAACATCCGGTCACTCGTGGTCAAAATCCACGCAGAGCTGGTGTTTCGCAGGGATCAGGTTAACACATCTGGGTCTAAAAATATAAAGAAAAACAAAAAGAGTTTTAAAACACGCAAACTAGCAAAATATCAAAGGAGCATAACATAACAATAACAAGATGATATGAGATACCTGATGAGGCCATGATAGGTGATGTAGACATGTAATGTATAAACTTTTACGGGAGTTAAAAGTGGAGCTTATATATATTTTAAAGTGTATTGTACGTGGGATAGGCTCCAGCGCACCGCGCGAGCCTGAGAAAAGGATAAGTGGAGGCAAATGGATGGATGGATGGTGTATTGTACCGGTTACAAACCATTGTGATATTTATTTATTTTTTAAATGAAAGGATTGACAGAATGGTAAAAAGGAAAATGCAAAAATGTAGTTAGAGAGGAAGATTAACACTTACCGAATGATATGCGGATAAGGAAAGAGACGCAAGTTGCTGTTGAAATCGGCCGCTCCCTATGCGAACTCGCAAGCAGTCTGAGCGGTTCCAGTTGTTGATATGGCTGAAGGCAGGGGTCTTCTGGGAGCTCGGGGTTAGTCTTAACCTCAGCGGGAGATCATAAAAATCGGACCTGGAGCGGATTGGCTAACCGGGGTGCGAAGGGAGCGGTGCAATAGTTATGTGATTGGCAGCGGGGCGCAGTGAGGCGGAGTTGGTCTAAGGGGGGAATTTTCAAACGAGGTAAGCAGCGCATTCGGGAGCAGAGCGGGGAGCGAACAAGTAGGAAAAAATTGTGCTCTGCAAGAAGTTGTGGATCGGAGATTAAGAGCGAGGTAGAACTTAGAGTGTGCGTTGAATTTTAGAGCTTGCTAGTAAGAGGGAAGTTTTTGAAGAAAAAAGAGTAAGGAGCTTTCCCAATGTTTTTGGATTATAGCGCTTTTTTTTTTGGGAATAGAGGGGTAGCTAACAAGTTATTCTAGGGTTTTGGAGAAATCGCGGAGAATTTTTTAAAAGGAGTTTTGGCTTTGTTTGGCTGAGCATGAAGGGAGCCGCGGGGCGCTGAATTTGAGAAAAAAGACTAAGGATTTTTTCAGGATTTTCCCTGTTATCGAATATAAGGTTTTGGGAATAGAGGGGATACCCTAACAAGTTATTGTAGGGTTTTGGAGAAATCGCGGAGGGTTTTTTAAGGAGTTTTCCCTGCTTATGTATCTAAGGAGGGTTAGGGTTAGGGGATCGCGAGTTTTTTCTGAGTATGAGTTTTATTCTAAATCTACAAATGCATATAAATCGAAATAAAGTTTTCCCCCAAGGCATGCAGCATGTGTTTGTGGACATACTGAACGTTACAAAAGCACAAGTTTAACTAAACAATTTTAATATGGTTTAATACATTTTTAAACACATGAGCACGGAGCCCGAGAGAGCACGGTCCGGAGACACGGGTGCGCCCCCGCGCGCCCAGACACACAGCCTCGGGCGCGCGCGGGCGCGCGCACACACACTGACCCGCCACCAGATGGCGTTTTTTGAGCATAAAAAAAAAAAATAAATAAAAATTTAATTGCTTAAAGAAATAAAAGAATGCTATTTTGATATATAAGAAACTTTCTAAATAATCAATTATATTTTTATGAATATCATATTTTTATGAATATCATATTTTTATGAATATCATATTTTTATTACTTAATTACTTCCTACTTCCGGAGCTCATGAATAATTTAATTACTTCCGGACTTCCGGAGCTCATGAATAATTAATGAGCTCCGGAAGTAACCTGTCACTTTTTTTGACGAAAGGGGTATAATATCACTCTCTGTGAGATCTATTTCTGACAAGAGACGTCTCTGAATTCGGTCATCCTTAATTCCGCAGACGATCCTATCTCTCAACATCTGTTGTAACGTGTTGCCATAGTTACAATCCTGTGCCAGGCGACGCAGCTCCGCTACATATTCCATGACGGTTTCATTCGGCTTGCGGGAGCGAGAGTCGAACTTATACCTTTGCACAATTTCACTGGGCTTCGGATCGAAGTGATTTTTCATCAGAAGCACCAGCTCTTGGAAGGTTTTGTCTTTGGGCTTGGCCGGGCTGAGAAGGTTTCGCATCAAGCTGTACGTCGCTGCTCCGACAACACTTATTAATATCGCTCTTTGTTTCTCTGCATCGTCGATCCCGTTAGCTGCGAAAAACTGCTCGAGTATTTCCGTGTACTCATCCCAAGTCTGATTCTTTGGATCGAACGCTACTAGCGTACCAATTGTAGCCATTTCCGCTTCGAGGTCACTGCCTTCTATTTCCAGCCGAAAACTTTTGCATTCTTTGAAAAGCTAGCCAAACCTGTAGCCGACTCCATCACTTTATTTTCTTCTCTTTTCTTTCAGTCCGATCGCCCAAACTCCTTCCCCCTAAACGTCCTCGTCGCCAAAAAGATGTTGCATCTTCAAAAAATAAAAATACAATAACTGAGCCTTACACCGGGGTATCGTTGCACTGGTTTACTGAACCTTACTTTCAGGGCATGTACAGAACATGAGCATCCATTTTCTACTGCCTCCTACAGGACACACTCTTCTTCCACTTCCTTACACATTAATGTAACACAGAACTAATACTGCCTCTCCTGGCATTACCATTGTAACAACACATTCATTCTGTTTCTTTCAGAAGATTAACAGGAACTTAGGATGTAGGTATCTATGAATAATAACTATTATGTATACTCATATATTTATATAACCACTTATTTCTTGCGATACCACAGTTATGTTTACCTGTATTTCCTTTTGGTGCAGATATTTAACTATTTTAAAAACGGTGAAGTAGCTAAGAGCAATGATAGGCTAATGGCATTAGCTAATATAGGGCTGTGGATGGTTATTTCTATAATGATGTTAGCTTGGTGTTTTATATCATGCTCCAAGTTTATGAATGAATCGTGCTAAATTAGTAGCAACACTAAGCTGCTAAAATAGCTACAACCACGATGGTAAAATCGCAACTTATAAATGGAAGTCTTAATAGGTGATAACCATCTTCAGTATATAGTTGCAATTCAGCTATTTGAGCAATATCAGTATTACCTGAAATGAATGATCCTAAACTCACATGGAAAGTATTTCTATTAGTGCTGTCAGCGTTAATCTCGTTAAAATGACGTTGACTCCATAACTGCATTAACGCGGCAAATCTCCGTTAATAGTTAGCATGGATCGCCCCGGCATGGGGCTGCACAGCATCAACGCATTAACGCGGTTAGCTCATTAACACGTTAGCGTTACTTTTGCCGCATTAATGCAGTTATGGCATTAATGTCCTTTTAACGAGATTAACGCTGACAGCAACAATTTCTATTGGTCCAAGAGCTGTAGACATTTGACCATGTGATATTAACTTGACCCTCGTTATGAACCATGAGAATTATAGTGACACTGTAGGTCAAGTGAATAAGGCTGCAGTCACTAATCCACAATCACTTGTCAACCAATGGTCTTCATGAATAAATGTGTATTCCCCGACTGGTTGGCAAGTGGTTTCTGGTTGATGGCAGTTGCTGAAAAATCAATCGCTAAAGCCCCATTCACGCAGGCCTAGAGTGACCTAAATGGTGTCCATCTTTGGCACTTTTCACAGTTTCACAACCACTTGGAGAGTAGCTTGCAAATGTTTCTAGACAAGTTGGTGTGTTTTATGGAAATTATGAGTGACTGCAGCAATCTGCTAATGACCAAAATTGCAAAAGGTGCAACTTTTACTTCAAAGCAAAATGGTATCCATCTCTGGTCTGTGTCAGACCTTCTCAAGTTTGATCTCTGGTTAGCTACTAAGCGTTTGTAGTTAGGTCAGTATTTTCCATGCAGACAACTGTGGTAATCTGCTGGTGACAAAAGTAGTCAATGGGTCAGAGAAAGACATTTTCCCCTGGCCGCGAGCATATCACATCCAATATGCACTGCGGCATTACATCACGTGAGAAACGAGAAGTCTTTTTGGGACCACAAGCCTGGTGGCTGTTCAACAGGATGCAGGTTAAAGGCTTTTTAAGAATCCTGTTGGCTTTAGGAATTATGATGAACTTTGAAATTTTCGATATAGAGATGCTATAAAAATGTGTTCCACTGGGGTTCGTCTGCCATTATGCAGCTTTGCAAGTTTAGTGCTGCTGATTGATGACTAGGTTTGGTGACTCCCTTCCTAATTCTGAATCTTTTATGATTAATTTCAAAGTAACAATGCAAAGGACTCAATTCAAACAATTCTCCGCACGACTGGAATTAACAGCATGAAGGTTTTTGGAGGTGGAAGAAAATGAAATGGAAATTGCTGCTGCAATGCAGTGACTCAGCAAGTGTCAGGGAATGTCAGCTGCATTTGAGATGCAACAGTGTGAGAAATTTCAGCAAAGAAATGTTTGATGCAGCCTCTCCCTCATAGCAAATGTCAGGTGTAGGTGACTCTTAAAGCTCTGATACCGATTTCGATTTATTTTTACATTTTACAGCATTTTCAGCAGTGTTACAAGATCTACAGTAAGCATCGGGTCTCAGTTTCCTTCCCATCAGAGGAAATTGAGAAATGTGGTCGGCTTTGATCTTTACCACGCTGCTGTACAACACTCCCGTGTAAACAATAAAGGTAAGCCCAACCAATCGCATCGTTTGGCATGTCCCACTGCTACACTGCTGTTTTTCCCCAACTTGAGCTATAATCAAGGCTTGCAGAGGCAAAATCGATTCAGTCACCCAGTTCTGCTGTAAAACCATTTATTAAAACATCAAATACTCCGCCCTGGTGGATGTGTGCCCGGTGATTACCTTTGCAAATCAATTAAGCTACTGAGTAATTGATTGGATGCGAGTCCGTGGTTCCTGGATCCGTGTGTTTTTGGAGCAAGTGAAGGTCAGCACGTTCGTACCAGCTTTGCTTCAGAGTCGCCTCTTTCTGTCGAATGAGGCTGAGTTAACATGAACAGAGGGATCAATAGAGAAGGGGTTCGGTTTATGTTTCGGGATCTCTCCAGGGGGTAAAGAAATAGATTGTGTGGTTGTGTTCAGCGGTCACACTTTAACTTAAATGGAACATTTCTGCACAGAAACAAAAGAGAAAATTTTATTTTGTTTCAAAGAGTATAATTTACACAAAGATTGAAGAACTGTGATTTTAAAAAACTATATTAAAGAAAGAAACGAATCTTTAATATCACAATTTTGCAATGTAATATGTGACAGACATCAATGTTTCTGGTGGTAGAGTTGTAGTTCTGACTATTATTACAGACACAAATTCTGCCTTTAAGCTTTGGTAACTCGCAAAGGATTTATCTTACAAATACTGATGGGATTTTGTGGTTAATAACTCTGGAAAGCCGGGAAATAAAAGAAAGTAGACAATTAATGAGCCTCCTGGCATGTGAATTGGTAAATGAAAATGTTTTGTTTTTTGCAATAGCTAAATTTCTTGCAGTGTCACAATATGACAGTCACTAAAACTAAAGTTGGATAAACATCACGGAGCCCTCAGTTTCATCTGAGACGGGTAGCAAGCAGAGTGCCGGCTGGACATGTGAACTGGGATTAACATCAGCAGCAGTATTCTTTAAGGCTGTTGCCACGGCTCTAGAAAAGGCAAGTTTTCCCAGAAGGCAATTATTCATTAGATTAGTGTGGAAACAAGGTTCTGGTGGTTGTGTACTGATGAATTACAGTGGCCAGTAATTTGCACGGTAATTAAAGATTTGAGCTCCTCGCTGTGCTGGAAGCATAAATCACATTTGCAAAGATGTCTGTGAAGCACTCCACCTCATTACAGCCAAACTCCTTGTGTTTGAACTCAAACCTTTATCACAGAGACTTTTCCATAACCCAACATGGTTTACAACATCATGTTTTGTCTTCACGTCAGAAGGGTTAAAGTCAAAATCTCCCTGAATATGGTTCCATACACTGAAATTTGACTGAATAAAAATACAGTTAACTTCAGGAATGGCTAACTAGAACTAGCCCTAAGTTGGTAGTTTCTGATAAGTCAGAACAAGCTCCTGGGCAGTCACAGATACATTCTTTTATTTGTGTAGCTGCCTGCTAATGATAACATGCTGAAGGTTGCTGTCTGTACAAAGGAAGAAATAATGGGGAAAAAAAGTTAACACTAAATGTGTTTTCATTTAGAGCTGGGTATCGTCACTGATTTCTAGAATCGATTCGATCCACGATTCGATTCGATTGGAATCGGGGAAATTTTGCCTCAGACAGTCAGAAATATTATAATTCTGATCACTTATCTGTACATATCTATATTTTTATGTCTATAAAAAGAAACCTGACACTTGTGAGACTTTATCAAAGGTGTGAGCATCACAGCAGATGCCTTTGTGTCAAAGTAACTGAGGATAAAACGCAGAAAAACATGAAGGCGGTTTTCCTGGTCTGGGTTTTTATAGCAGATGACCTTAAAAATATTGTGCAGTCAAAACTGAAGTGAAGCAGAGCAAAGTTACAGAGGTTTGATTAGAGACACAGCTAAAAGCATTTTGCAATTTTGCATAATTTTAAAAAGTTTAAAATTGTTCAGTATTGAACAGCAGAAATGCGTCACAAAGAGGGTGCTGCACCACTAACCTCCTTGTGGTCGTTTTGAGTGCTGCAGGTGCCCAAAGTTTGCATCGAAGACACTGATTTTTCTGCAAACACTCACCATTTACTCTCCAAGGCAGAAATCCCAAAAAAAACAAATTGTCCTGATATTAATGGGAATTCTTACTTTTTATGGAGGACTTTTTGGATTGTTTGAAGAATCATGTATTTAAACATGAAGAGGATCCTGGATGGCACAAAAATGGTCTAATGAAATGACACCTGGTGTTTAAAATGTGGTCCAAGCAATACTTAAAGCAACTTTTTTTTTGCTTAATGAACTCCATCCTCTAAGATAAAAGTGAACTTTTTTTGCCTTCCCCAGACAAAGTTAATTTCCACAGTTTCTGTCAAACAACATTTTCACTGCTTGCCATTGTTTAATTAAGAGGAGGTGTGTGCTACATAGGAACACGCACACTTTGGCTGGATTAAGGAACTCCTCCGCTGGGACTTCATTCGGTTTGAGAGACTTGCGTAGGTGGAAGACAGGAGATACGCTTGCCAGAGAAACATACAGCACTCCACCAACACACTGAACGCCCCAAGGGAGGAAAGGCAAAGAATTCCTCCTGGATTTTCCCTTTCAGTCTCTCTTGCTCTTTCACTTCCTTCCGCCCTCTCTCCCTCCCTCTTTCTCATTTGGTTGTGGTAATTCATTCTGGTCTATCAGAACCATTCAAAGCTCCAGCACAGAAATGAAGGCTATAATTGGTTTTTGTGAGGTCTGACAGTCCTCGTTGAACCTTCTCGACTTTCTGTCCCTGCACGTATGATAAAGAAGAAAAAGCTCCTAAAGACATGAAGATCATGATGCATGCAAAAGGGCAGAGATGTACTCGCATGTCCAGAACATCCTGAAATTTGAAGCTTTTGATTTGCTTTCGTCCTTTGATGTCTCTTTAACAGTTGCAATTTATGTGGCATCCTTTGGAGTGCACACTAGAGGAGACAGCAGTGTCACACAAGATCATGCCTAAATCCTCCTGCCTAAGTACAACTGGAGGATGGAGAAAGGAGAAGACAGGATGCATGATGTATGATTTCCAGAGGTGTTTTTACCCCTGACGTATTGAAGACGTGTGGCACAAGGTTGGTTTAAACAAAGTGGGTGGGAGAAGTAATGTACAGATAACTTAACATGATCAATTCAGGGATCAAATCATTGAATGCAGACGTAAATGTATAAGTTGCCATGCCACAATGTTACGCCCATATGGTCATCTGAGATCATAAGATTCAGCAGGAGGCTGTAACAACATATAGACAATGCGCACATTATATTTAACACACTCGTGCTTTTAAACTAAAGGCAAACACTCCTCTCACCTTGGGTCTCTTCCTTCCCTCCTCCACTCACTTCTCCTGTGGGAGGTACTAAAACACAAGCTGGTTTTTACCACAGTAGAAACCTGTTTATCTAGTTTTAAGGAACTATCCATGAAAACTCCAAGATTCCTAGCAGCATCAGTGAGGTGGTTAGCAACAGGCTCGAGTGTACCAGTCAGTTGTCCCAGAGGCATATTTCTATCAAAAACGAATTTTTGTCTTCTTTTCATTTAAAGTAAGAAAGTTACGTGATAACCAGTCTTTGACATCCCTCAGACAATCAGAGGATGTAGTGAAGATGAAACATCCCCAGTCAGGTGGAGGTAGAATTGAATATCATCAGCACAGCAATGAAAAGAGACATTATGTTTTTCAAAAATGGAGCCCAAGGGCAGCATGTACAGAGAAAACAACACAGGACCCAATGCTGAGCCCTGGGGCACACCACAGCGAAAAAGGGCAGAAGAAGAGGAATATTTTCCCATCATGACAGAGAACAACCTCTCAGAAAAATATGATTTAAACCATGATAGGACATTTCCTTTAAGGCTTACTACTTGTTCCAACCTTGCCAAAAGGATATCATGGTCAACCGTGTCAAAGGCTGAAGTCAAATCCAATAGAACTAAGACCGCAGAGCGCCCAGAGTCGGCGATTAGAAGAAGGTCATTGAAAACTCTTAGTAGGGCAGTTTCGGTGCTGTGACTGGAATTTATCACTTATACCATTTCTCTCTAAGTGGGTGCTGAAGCGCTATTTTCTCTAAAATTTTTGACATGAAAGGGAGTTTGGAAATCGGCCTGTAATTTGCTAGAGTGTTACGATCAAGGCTGCTTTTCTTGATAACAGGTGGCACGGCTGCATGTTTAAAGGCAGTCGGAACACAGCCAGATGACAGTGATGAGTTCATTAAAAATAAGATACAGGACCCGATTGTATTCAGTGCATCCTTAATGATACGAGAAGGAATAATGTCGTGCAGAGAATTTGAACTTCTCAGGTAATTAATTATTTCCTTTAAAGTCGAGAATGACACAGGTTCAAACTGTTGAAAAACCGTTGAACATTCGGAAACTGGAGCTTGATTTACTACCAGAGAATGTGGGGCCCTTAACACTGAGATTTTATCTAAAAAATAATTTAGAAATTTTTCGCAGAGGGCCGGGGAGGCACCCATCGAAACATCAGAGCACCGATTAACCACTGAGTTAAAGATTTTGAACAGAACTCGAGGACAAAAAAGAAGTTTTTGCCATTTTGGCAGCCTTCTGAAATTTAGACCGGCTCATATGCAGGATGTCAAGGGACACCTGAAGTTGATCTTTTTTCCATCTCCTCTCAGTTCGACGACATTCACGTCTAAGAGCGAGGGTGGATTCATTTAGCCCGAGTTGGCGAGAGGTTTTGCGGCGTTTAGTCTTTACTGGAGCCACAGTGTCCAAAATAGAAGAACATGTAGAAATAAAAGAGTGGACTACGCCATCAACCGAGAGAGGTGCATTACTGTTGTCATCGTAACAGACAGAGTTAGCAAAGGTCGCAGAGAAAAGGGCAACAGCCTCAGAATTAATCAGACGCGATAGGCTCAGTGGACCCTCAGAGTTCAGTTCCATATAGCATAACTGAACATCAAACATAACTGGGAAATGGTCCGAAATCCCAGCATCATTAATGTCCGTGATGCAAATATCCAGTCCATACGACAATACCAAGTCCAGCATATGCCCTTTAGTGCGGGTTGATTTTCTCACCCACTGAGTGATATTAAAAGAGTCGATAAGGGCAAGAAAGTCCTTAGCCAATAGGTCCGCCTCACAGCATATATGAATGTTAAAATCACCACAAATAAGAACACGATCATAATTCAAAAAGATAAATCCTAAAAGATCAGCAAATTCACGGATAAAATCCGTGTTGCACTTCGGAGGTCGATACACCACCGCACAGAGGGTCCGGGGGGAACCGGACAGCTCCAGTAGTTTGATGATTCAAGGGTCGAAGATTTAAAATAGTTTGTCAATCATAGGCAATTAGAGCAGTAACATCTGGAAAGCATAAGAAAATAGTAAGGCAAAGCGTAAACAACACTCAGGAAGATGGATCCACATAACAGACAATTTAGCCAATTTTTAAATTACATCTTTAGGCACTTTGTTTCTAGCAGCCTGTCTGAAAAATATGCAATTTGTTTCCTTTTCTTTAAAACAAAAACAGGCCGAAAAATAATCTGCAGCAGATGAACAGAATCTGAAATTCATGTCCTTAAGAAATGGGAAAGAATCCAGCAAACACCTGACATAGATCTGACCCTTCAGTTGCTCCCTGTACTGATTATGTGTCAACTTTAATTTTATTGACTTTCAAGCCTGTTAGAATTGTCCAAACTCTTTTTGACTTGAAACACATTTGTTTACATGCGTTTCAATAAATTATTGCACCTACGACCTATTTTCCTAGCAAAGATAAAGAAATGAGGGATGCTGGCACAGTACTGTACATAAAAGAAGGTCATAGCCAGCTGACATCATCAAATTATTTTTCAAGATTATTCGTTTTTTCAAGCTTTCTGAATGTTGTCTTGTTTCTTTTAGAGCAACATATTTAAAGAGGCTGGAGCACCGAGTTATCAGCTAATGCTGTTGATCTGCATCCATAGATTTTAAGGGTGCTTGTCACATGGTCAGATCCTGTCTGATTAGTGCCACATTAAGTAACACGCTACTAAAATCCTAGACTCCACTCACCGAAACCGGAAGACAGATAGTTTTGTTGTGTGTCAGATAATTCCATAAAAATGCTCCAACAAAATCGCAAACACAGCAAAGGATTCACTTCAGATCAGTGAAGGTGAACAGCAGCAGACAGCTGCTAGCTACAGTCTGTCAAAGCAGCCACGTTCCTAACTTTCATAAAGTTTAATAGAGGGAGTTCAGCCCATGCATAGTTGTTGTGAAGGGGTAAATTAGCTTTAGGCTAAAAATCAAAGCCATTTTACCTTTCGGTTCCACTTTTCACCGCTGGAGTTTGCTGCCCTAATGCAAAGAGGAGATCTGTTATACTCACCAGCTCCTGGTTCGATTGATGAAAGTGTACAATTAATCCAGAATGCAGAAATAAGATGAGTGATAAGTATAATGTTAAAACCTTGAAGGGAATTTCCCTTTAATCATAAATGCTTATGGTGTATTTAAGATGCTTGCTTCATACTATAACACACAATTAAGCCACTGGTTTAAATCACAGCTTGTGGCTTTAATTTAAATTTAATACACCTTCCCCCTTCTCTGAAAATAAAAGAAAAAACTTATTATGTATTTTAATTTGACTCGACTTAATCTGGTTAGCCACAGTGCCAAAATAGCTGGTTAAAAGATGCAAAAATAACCCTCATTAAAGGCTACTTTAAAGTACTTGACCGCTGTTGTGTAATTCTGTGTGTTAGTGCTAAAGTCTGCCTCTACATTTAACCACAATAAAGACTGTGTTAGAGCCTCTGTGACTGCAAAATGCCAGTAGCTCCAAACGCCATCTGTGACTTTTGTCAGATGGTTCCTGTTGCCTGGTGTGCGCGCACACACACACACACACACACACACACACACACACACACACACACACACACACACACACAGCACCTCTGCACCAACACTTCCAGACAAGATCCGGCTGTCACCCCCAGCCAACAGCAGGAGCCCATTCCTGCCTCAGTCCAAACTGCTAAGGCGAGGAAGGCCGAGCGTGCCTCCTGGTTTTAACTGAGAGCGCGGCAGAGATGAGAGAGGCTCTCGATGTACCCTGGCATCTGCTTTCTAACTAAGCATTGTGAAAATTTTAATAAAGCAGTTCATTGTTTTTCCATTCTGTTGGAAAGACATCTTCATACCCCCAGCAGTAGTCATTAGGACTGGTGCTGCACTCAGTCTGAACTGGTGATTAGAGAGGCAGGGTCCACCCTGGACAGGTCGCCAGTTTACTGCAGGGCTAACAGATGAAGACAGAGAATCATTCATGCTGTAATATCCACACCTGTGGTCAGTTTAGAATCACCAATTAAACTAGCATGAATGTTTTTGGACTGTGGGAAGAAGCTGGAGAGAACCCACACTGGCACAAGGAGAATGCACAAGCTCCACACAGAAGCCTCCATCTGACTGGCCAGCGTGTTTGAGCCCAGAACCTTCTGTCTTTGAGGCAACAATGCTAACCACTGCACCGCCACAAAAAATGTACGAATCCCAAAAACTGAAGACAGACTAAGCAAAGAAATATACAGAGTTGGATATTCATGTAGAGGGGAACAGCACGTCACCACAGAGGTGAGTGTGACAGAGATCCATGACTGCACTTATCTGTATGCTGTTTATTACTCTTCATCCAGCAAGCCTCGTCTCCACTTGTCTGAGGTCCAGCTTTAGCATTCCAAGAGTTGTTTTTAACCAGCATATGTCCTTTCTTAGACTGCTTTCTTGCATTTGCGTAATATCTCTAAAATTAGAAACATCCCGTCTCAGAGACATTGAAAAACTAGTTCACACATTTCTTACTTTTAGGCTTAACTTCAGTTGATCAAAAATGCTGCAGCGGAAGCGAGAGCATAATTCTGCTACACTGGTTTCTCTTCACTGGCTCCCCATTACATCCAGAACTAATTTCAAATCATGCTCCTCACATACAAGGTCTTGTACAATCAGGTCCTATCTTAGCCTAAAGTCCTCAGAGTACCATATCACCCCAGCTGAGCACTCCAACAAACATAGATGTTTACATCAGCGCTGTAACTTGCACTATTTTATCAACCGATTCACACTATAACCAGGGTTTGCCTCTTATCTGTATTTAATTTAATTAATTTAATGACGGTACGGTACTGTGTTTTTGGTAACCGTTGTCCTTGATGTAAATATGTAAAAATTGTGTATGTTTCTGTTCTGTGTCTTGTGTACTGTTTGTTTATATATTTCTCCTTGTGTGACAATTAAAGGATTATTGTATTCTATTCTCAGACTGCAGAAAGGGAGGCAGAGCCTTCAGCTTTCAGGCCCCTCTTCTGTGGAACAAGCGCCCAGTTTGGATTTGGGAGATTAGGCTTAAAACTTTCCTTTTTGATAAAGCACATAGTTAGGACTGGATTAGGTGACCCTCAACCCTCTTAGTTGTGCAGCAATAGGACTTTATTGTAGGGGCTTCCCATGATGCACTGAGTGTTTCTTCTTCAATTACCTCTTTTCATTCTCTATCTGCATTTAGTTAATATTAACCCCTGGCTCTCTGCCCTGTCTTCCTCCCCTCAACCCAACCAGATGGCTGCCCGTCCCTCACCCTGGTTCTGCCATTGATTACTTCCTGTTAAAAGGGAGTTTTTCCTTCCCACTGTCACCAAGTGCTTTGTTGGGGTTTTCTCTGTATTATTGTAGAATCTTTACAATATAAAACACCTTGAGGTGACTTGTTGTGAAATGGTGCTATATAAATATGCTACATAAATTGTGTGCATCATTGCCAAAGGGCAGCAAGTGTAGGAGGTACATGTATTGCATGCATTCTTCAGCTGATGGAAAGCATTCATTTGCCTCATACAAAATATTTTCTGTCATCACTACCGGCTGATAGCACCAACTGACTAAGTCATCATGCTCACAGACAAACACAACCAACATTTTGCTTTAATCATGTCCTACATGCTCAGAAAACAAAGATGTTTCAACCGTCCTTGCCTGTCAGATTAGCTCAGAGATGACAGACACAACTTGTTAAAGTGACCTTATTACCACCAGCAATGCATCCCGAATTACTATAAAACCATCATCCATCTATAGTATGTCAAGGTCACCTTTCAGTTATGCAGATGACTTGTATCAGGACCAACATTTTAAGCTAAAAAAGCAGCACTTGGCTCAGGAAGTGAGCACAGCTTGCCAGAATAAATGCAGCTGAGTATAGGAGAATAAGTCTATTGGGAAATTGGTGTCATTTTCACAGGCTAGGTAGAACATATGCTGGAGCGCTTGACTTTTGGCAAAAAATGCTAAATCATAATAAGGCACTTTCAGAGGCTGAGTTTGGCTTTCCGTCTTCAGCCGAATTGCTGCTGTGTGTATTGGTATTTGAGAGGGCGACGGGATGTCCTGTCATTTGGCTGATGCTCACAGGTGCTTACAACACAACACTCCCAGCCTTCATTGGGAGGCTGCTCTCAGCACTCAGCGGAAATGAACAGTCATTAATGTATCATCCTAGCAGCCTGGTGTCCACTTGAGTGCCATTGCTCGCCGGGGTTTCTGTTTGTAAAACAAACAGACTGTCTGCTGGAGGAAGTGCTGGAGAGCTGTACCTCTAATAAATCCCAGGGCTTCACAGGCTCATGAATTGTGAACAAGGGGTTAGTAAGAGGGGGTCAGGATTTACTGTCATTGCACGTCATTGCACGTGCTGGCTTGAACAGCAGAGAACATATTCATTAGCAACCCCTTTATCCTACTCAAACACAGCTAATGAGGTGCCGCCGTGTTACACACTACAGTTAATAGTAAATATGTTCTTGCTGGAGTGTGTCTTGATTCTGTCATCAGTGCAACTCTTCAAATTAATTGACTTATTCATGAAAAATATGTTGTTTCCTGTGAATACATTACTTGTGAAGTCTTAAATTGAAAAAAAATCGAACAGATTTGATTAAAAGCCAAACAAGCCGAATCATATCAAATGTATTCTTAACTCATTCACTGCCAGCCATTGGCAGTGAATGAGTTAAACCCATTGACTCATTCACTGCCATTGACGGCTATAGACGTCAATGGCAGTGAATGAGTTAATTATACTAATGGGAAAGATCTTCCAGTGGAACATCAGCGTAATTCACTAACAAATAAATAAACTACCACTTTCTAACCAGTTGTCGTACAGTTTTCCAAATCAAACACTGTATATGAAAAATGGACAAAATTCCTGTGGTATCATCCAGTTTACGGGGTGGGAGTTGTTAAGTCAGTTAGTGTTGTTAAAACATCTGAATGTACAGGAAGTCCAATATTTGTTCAATAAATCCTTTAAAAATACTCTCACACCACCGATATGGGTGAGTGAACCAGGTCAGTGGACCAGTGATTACAGCACATTGTGTTCTGCATCCTGATTGGCTGTAGACCATTGTCAATCAATCTCCTCCGTGCCGTGTCTCCTGTACAGAATGCGTTCAGCTTGTCAATTTTACATAAATCTTCCATCGCTAGCAGTGTGACTCTGAAGTGCTGCACTGTACGTTTGTAAGTTTTCTCCCCAACAAACACAACAATGTCAATGGAAAGTTTTGCACCGTCAAAGGCAGCTGCAGTAGCTCCCAGAAGGCAGAGGAAGATGCTAACCATCGCACAAAAAGTTGGACTTCTGGACATGCTTAAGGAAGGTAGAAGTTACCGTATTTTATGGATTATACGATGCGTTAAGCGAAATAAAAAAGTCAGATAAGTCAAACTTTACTTAAATCATTGTTCTTGCTTCCTCTACTTCCATACCATTAATTAATTAATGTTGAATTCTCTGGCAGCTGCTCCATTCCTGAGGGGTTTTACAGCCTTAAAACATCTATAATAATTGTAAAAAATAAAGCTGGCTACTTGGCAGATTTCACCTATCGCCGGTTATTTTTAGAACGCAACGCGATAAATGAGGGACAACTATATCGTTAATCAATACTATAATTTTAGCTGAGCTATATAGACATTCAATCTCTATACAGTTCTCATAATTGGTTAAATTAGCTACAGACAATCAAACTGTTTTGTACCTGAGTGTTTTACATGTTAAGATGGGAGCATATGGGGATCAGCTGCTTTCAGACAGCTCCATGTAGCCAGTTAAGCTACTGCGGTGCAGTTTTTTGCTCTTAGGTATTGTTTTGAAGGCTACCTCTTACTGCAAACATAACATTATGAACAAAAGCAAAATGTGCGTTCATAGATAACAATTGATGTTGGTCACATACAATAGCTGTGACATAAATCAAAATGTTGTTTAGACAGACGAGACCACAGTGAAGATGTTTGGTCATATTGCACAGCACCACGAGGATCTGGACATCTTGAAGGCATTGAGTCAACTATTGGTCCACTGTGTAGCTACCAAATATTTAAAAGTCAAATGTGAGGCCAACTGTCTGACAGCTAAAGCTTGGCTCTGCAACAGGAAAATGATTGCAATCAAAGCAGCAAATCTATAACAGAATGGCTGAAAAAGAAAGTAAAAGTAAAGATTTTGCATTTGTCCAATCAAATTCCAGACCTTAACCCTGAAAGGTTGTGTACCTAAACTTCAAAGAGCTAAAACAATGCTGTAAAGAAGAGTGGGCACAGTTATGCAGGTCTTTTTTTTTTTTTGCTTTTACAGGCCTGGGAGCTGTTTGAAATGCCCTTTAAATAGGTCGCGGGATGACAAGTAAGAGTCTGTTCCTACAGAGGATACTGAACCTCGGCCTTTCAACCATGGTAGCAACTTTTGCAGTTGGTGTAGCAGCAGCATCCTCTCCCCCTCCCCTCGGCAAAAACCAGCCCTGCGTCCAAATAGAGTTGTAGAAATAAGAGAATCCCGGGCTTAAAGAACAAAAGAAGAGGCCAAGTTTGAGTGAGACAGAAAGTCTGCGAGATTAGAGCCGTCAATCCCACCATCTTTAGCTCCTAGCGGGGCCTCCTTGTGGGATCAACCACAAAGTTGTAATAGAGGCGAAGGAACTTTTCAAGTCCACCGCCGCACTCCGCCACACTCGCTGCTCTACCCACATCCCTCCCGTCTCTCAGCATCACCAGAACTGGGGGGGCTGAGAGAGGTTTAGGCAGGGTGAGTGGGTGGGTAAGGTGGGGCGCTGACGAACTTTCCCTGAACTCTCGCAAGCTTTGTCTCCTACTTTCATCTCAGGTCACTGTCAGTAGAGGATTTATCTCGTTAAAAGCCGCCCAGAGATGAAACAAGGACCACTGACGCCGAACACAAAGGGCCAGGCTCCCGGTGCTGCTTTTCTTCTTCTTCTGATACCTCAGAGTGAAGTTTTTCTTTGTGCTAAATATGGGTCTTTTAGTCTCGAGATAAGGTAGTCCCACCGTCTCTGCCTGATTAATTAACCTGCGACGGAAATTTTCCACAAAGCTTGACAATTGTACAGAATAAAATGGATCTTGCACAGAGGGAACGGGGCCCTGGAAATTACTAATTCCACATTTTATTCTTTGTAATTAAATAAGCAAAATAATAAAAGCCTCTTGAAGGAGTAGGGGGAAAAAAGGAACCGTTCTATGACTCCAGCTCCTGGCAGTTAGAGCAGCGAGGCAAACGGCCGATCTTCGAATGCGAAGACATACCTAGACGACATGTTTGGATCAATCAGATAAAGATGCTGTCAGGAAACAAAGACGCTGACACAACTCACACAAAGACACGTTTGCAATGCTCTGATGTGCCACCAGAAATATGACAGTCATTGAAATGGCTCGCTTTGACAAAAAGCCTGTGTTTTCTCACTCACATGTTATTTGGTTATTGTCAATCTCCCCTGCAACTATTGTTGTCGCAGGCCCAGTTTAATGATAGTGAATCTATCCCGGGATGGCAGATTACAAAATCGTAGCAGCAAAGGCAACACAATGGCAAAGCAAATCACCGTGAGAGGCTGCGCTTTATGCAGCAGCTGTCTGCCTTTCCACGCTGCACGCAGGTAAGTTTGATGACACCGATGGCTCGCTCGAATCATCAGCGCCATCCATTTATCTGCTTTGTTGTAGTCGATGTAATGCTCAGCAGCATCTAATTTGCTCTCGCTTTTTACCAGTTTTCAGCCAATTTTAGCTCCACAATAGGTTCTGAAATTTGTGTCAGTGGCAGACAATGAAGAGACAGCTTTGAGGAAAAATGATTTCTGCAGACATTATGAGGCACCAGATGCCTTGGTGTTCATTATATCTGTGTCTCTTTAATTTGGTTGCTAAATCTCACTGGAGTACAATGCGGTGCCGCTGCTCATTCCTCTGAAAGAAAAGATTTGACAGCTTTTTTTCTTTTTTTTTGCCACTGGAGCTTGTGCTGATATAAAACATTCAGGGGCAAAATTAACATTAAAGATGCCTTGGTTGCAGAAAAAATAAAGAAAAAGTTAGTGAACCTTTTTCAATTTCCAGAATTGCTGCATTGATGAATCATAATGTGCGTTCTGATATTGATCTTTTAATCTGGTATTTTGTTTTTTTTCATAGACTTTATATAAAACATGGATATAACTTCCAGGTATGAGAATTGCTTTTAAACCTGCTTTTATAATGGTCACCGTGGGGAGAGCTGTGAGGTGGCAAAAAAGGTTCAGTTGTATAGAAGTCTTTAAAAACAACAACCTTATGCTTACTTGATCAGTGGCCTCAGTGAACAGTTTCCCGATGAGTTTATGTTTTCAGTTGCTACTTTAAAGTCTTGTTATCTGGGCTAATGCTAACCGAACGCTCAGACAACGTCATTGGCCAGTTACAGTGTTGATCGTGGACCAACATTATACTGGTGATGCAGGAAGATACAGATACACTTGTTTGGCAAAGTTTTACAATAAAGTGACCAATGTTTGTCATCATTAATATTACCAACTTGTAATTGAAACTTTGTAAACACTGGTATATGAAAATGTGGTTTAACAAAATAAACAGAAGACTCACTATCCAGTGTTTCAGTCTGATGTCATTAGTTGTTTCCAGGTCCAAACTCCTCTTTAGTTCACAAAGAGCCCGCGGCGTCACTGACAGTTAAAAACTGTCTAAATTCTTTCATCTTTAATAAAATGATCAGTGTGGCTGCTCTACCAGGTGTAACAATTAGTTTAACATTCATGAGAAACAGGATTCGTGAAGTTTAACGGAGTTTCGAAGTTAGCTCGCAAGTTTCCATCTAAAGATCATATGCCATGTTCTGAGAAATTTCTGAAAAATTCAAACGTACAGCTCTGCTATCACTTCCAATATAAATGAAGACAGAAAACTAAACAGCAGTGATGTTTGTTGGGTTGCTGAAACTGGAGTAGCTGGTATACAATTGTCATGTGTCAGCTATGTGCAGGTAGGATAGGAGGAATGATGGACCCAAAAGTGCAGACTCAAAACAGATGTATTACTAAATGACAAAAACAGAAAACTGGCTAAACTGGGAATACAGGAACTAAACTGGCAGGCAGGTGGGTGGGTGGGTAGATGGAACTCACCACATGGGATGAGGGTAGATCACAGACAGAGGAAAACACAGGGCTTACATACACAGAGGAAGCAATCAGGGAATGAGACAGAAGGGAAATGCAGCTGGGACAAATCAGGGCTAACGAGACGGGGGAAGCAAAACCTGATACAATAACCTGAGACACGGACTTTCAAAGTAAAACAGGAAGCATAACACAGAGACGCGGACTTGACAAGGGGATACAACGACTATGGAACACAGACAGAAACCAGAAAGCAGAACACTAACAAAGAAACCAAAATGCTAGAAATGATCAATAATATCAACATCAAAGTTCAATAATAATGCAACACTGAAAACTCTGGGTCAACGACCCAGGCACCCTGACAATAATGGTGTGCTACATGCTGGCTAGCTACACAGCTATGGTTAGCATAATGTAAGCACATTACCACAGTGAAGCTGAAGGATGAACGCTAACTTTTCTCCACTCGATAAAAGTTAGCGTGAAGATTCCCGATGGTTAGGGACAAATGCAATCGCATGGCAGGAAAAAGATGCTGTAAAAGGACAAACTTACGTCAGGAGAACAACTTCGATAATCCATCCACGATACAAGGTTGGTATCGTTAGGTTAATATGGTTTGGGTTACTCGCTATGAAAAATTCTTGATTCCAACTTCATGTACCCATTGAAATCTTTGTTAGCCTCAGAGTACACTCACCTGTCTCCTTTTGCCTTTAGAACTTAATTCTTCTTGATCATCACACAGTTGCTGCACATTTGTTGGTTTCACACCCATGAGCCACATCTACTGCTCTATTGGACTGAGATTTGATGAGGCCACCTAAGGACAGTGAACGCATCGTCATGTTCAAGAAACCAGATGACTTGAGCTTTGGGACAGGGTACACTGTGGTCATGAAGCGATGAACATGATCAGTGATAATCTCATCATTCGATCTTCTTTTTTTTTAAATTCAATTTTAGGGGTAAAATGAATCCCCCTTGTTTTACAACTTACCTCTCTTCTTTGTGTTTTACCATGCCAGTCTCTCACAGTAGGTTTGTAGCTGGAAGAATCATATGAATAATAGTTACTTAACTATAAAATAAGCCTTTTTTAATGGCTCCAAATATTAAACTGATGGTGCTCTAAGTTACATAATTCACAGCAAAATTAGCCGTGTCATGATTGCTATGATCATGGAGTAGAGAAGTGCAACACAGCATGGACTCAGCATTCACCTCAGCTGACACTGTTGCTCTTCAGGTGTGATCACTTTTAGTTTCATCTTAAGTGCTGTAGGCAGTTTGCCTTAATCAGAGCTATGCAATGTGATTGCTCTACCACACCGCTCACGTTATCCCTTCCTTTGCTATAAAGGAGAGCACCAAACGATATGCCTCGTGTTTAACCTTTATCCTTTCCTGCCCACCCCCAAGGCCTTAAAGATCTGTGGTGGCCTTGCTGAGCAGGGTGGGTGATGTATTTCCTTTCACACAAAGGCCCAGGAAGAAAAGTGCTACATGCATAACTGGGATGAATCCCTGCCGTTTCCTTTGTCTCATCCATGTGTAATCCAACCCCACGCTTGGAGGGATACTTCACAGAGCTCGGGGGGAATGCGGCAAACGGGCACGATCCATCATCATGCTAATTAGAGACATCTCGGTTTTTATTGGCGTGAGAAGGACCGGATAACGTCAGCTCTGGTCAGCATGCGTGCTCGGGGATCTATTTCTCATCAAATTTCCAATAACTAAATATAGCGATTACACCCAAGAGGACAATTTTAACAGCATTAATGGGTGTAGCAGCGATGCATCACTGTAGCACCTCTAATAACAGAATGTCCTCAGGGCAGTTCAGCATTCGTGCAGCAGTTACCAATAGTCACAATGAAAAGCTATCTTTATGCAGCTGTTTATGGCAGTCGGCAGGTATGGGCCAGTTAAAACATCTGTTGATGAAAAAAGCAATCCATCAAATTTATTCAAAACATTTTACTTTTCAATAAAATCCATCCCAGCTAGACGTCGTTGCAGTATGATATGTGATACCGTGGATAATCAGTATGGTGCTGATTTTGCGTTTTCTCTGTCCTGTCATAGGTTTCTGTTATGTCACATTAATATTATCATATATAGACTGAAATTCACCAGTCAAAGCAGCAAAAAGCAGTACTATTTCTTTTCTCTTTTTTTCTATTTTATTGGAATTCCACGTGAAAGACCAACACAAAGTGGTGCACACGTGAGAAGTGGAATGAAAATCATACGTGATTCCAAACATTTTTTACAAATAAATAACTGAAAAGTGGGGTGTGCGTAATTATTCAGCCCCCTGAGTCAATACTTTGTAGAACCACCTTTTGCTGCAATTCCAGCTGCCAGTCTGTTAGGGTCTGTCTCTACCAGCTTTGCACATCTACAGACTGAAATCTTTGCCCATTCTTCTTTGCAAAACAGCTCCAGCTCAGTCAGATTAGATGGACAGCGTTTGTGAACAGCAGTTTTCAGATCTTGCCACAGATTCTCGATTGGATTTAGATCTGGACTTTGACTGGGCCATTCTAACACATGGATATGTTTTGTTTTAAACCATTCCATTGTTGCCCTGGCTTTATGTTTAGGGTCGTTGTCCTGCTGGAAGGTGAACCTCCGCCCCAGTCTCAAGTCTTTTGCAGACTCCAAGAGGTTTTCTTCCAAGATTGCCCCGTATTTGGCTCCATCCATCTTCCCATCAACTCTGACCAGCTTCCCTGTCCCTGCTGAAGAGAAGCACCCCCAGAGCATGATGCTGCCACCACCATATTTGACAGTGGGGATGGTGTGTTCAGAGTCATGTGCAGTGTTAGTTTTCCGCCACACATAGCGTTTTGCATTTTGGCCAAAAAGTTCCATGTTGGTCTCATCTGACCAGAGCAGCTTCTTCCACATGTTTGCTGTGTCCCCCACATGGCTTGTGGCAAACTGCAAACGGGACTTCTTATGGTTTTCTGTTAACAATGGCTTTCTTCTTGCCACTCTTCCATAAAGGCCAACTTTGTGCAGTGCACGACTAATAGTTGTCCTGTGGACAGATTCCCCCACCTGAGCTGTAGATCTCTGCAGCTCGTCCAGAGTCACCATGGGCCTCTTGGCTGCATTTCTGATCAGCGCTCTCCTTGTTCGGCCTGTGAGTTTAGGTGGACGGCCTTGTCTTGGTAGGTTTACAGTTGTGCCATACTCCTTCCATTTCTGAATGATCACTTGAACAGTGCTCCGTGGGATGTTCAAGGCTTGGGAAATCTTTTTGTAGCCTAAGCCTGCTTTAAATTTCTCAATAACTTTATCCCTGACCTGTCTGGTGTGTTCTTTGGACTTAATAGTGTCTGAGGCCGTCACAGGGCAGTTGTGGAGCTGTTTTGCAAAAAAGAATGGGCAAGGATTTCAGTCTGTAGATGTGCAAAGCTGGTAGAGACAGACCCTAAAAGACTGGCAGCTGGAATTGCAGCAAAAGGTGGTTCTACAAAGTATTGACTCAGGGGGCTGAATAATTACGCACACCCCACTTGTCAGTTATTTATTCATAAAAAATGTTTGGAATCATGTATGATTTTTGTTCCACGTCTTTCACGTGGAATTCCAATAAAACTGATTCATGTTTGTGGCTGTAATGTTACAAAATGTGGAAAAGTTCAAGGGGGCCGAATACTTTTGCAAGCCACTGTATGTTTTCACTGGTAGCTTGACTGAAATAGAATTTACCAGTTGATTCTCAACTTTGTGTGGCATTTAGGAGTTGTTGAATGGGATATAACCACCTGGAATTGGTGGGGAACACAAACTGTATATAAAAGATGGAATTATCCTTTTTTACATAAGCACATAGGACTGAATCAAGTGACCCTAAATCCCCCCATAGTTACGCTGCAGTAGGTCTAGGCTACTGCAGGATGCACTGAGTGTTTCTTCTTCGCTCACCTTATATTGTTTTTCACTCTTTATGTTTATAAACCACTCTGCATTTAATTATTAGTTATTATTAATCTATGGCTGTCTTCTACAACTCTCATTGGGTTGCACCAGATGGTCGCTCCTCCCTGAGCCTGGTTCTGCTGGAGGTTTCTTCCTGTTAAAAAGGAGTTTTTCCTTCCCACTGTCACCAAATGTTGGGGTTTTGTTTTCTCTGTATTATTGTGGGGTCTTTACTTTTCAATATAAAGTGCTTTGAGGCAACTGTTATTGTCATTTAGCCCTAAATAAATAAAACTGAACTGAATATATGACTGCTAAATAAAGCTGGTGTTGCAAAGAAGAGTCCTGATCTATAGCGTTGTATGTGTGATTTTCATATGATGAATATATGAGAGAAATGATAAGAATAGAAAGACTGAGATAAGATTCTGTAAGCCTCTGTTTGCTGGCATTCTGGTCACGGCTTGAGTAACTGTAGGTTAATCAGCTGAGACAAAGCAAAGTTGGAGTTGGTGTTCCCAGGCTGCACGTAAAACTATTTCTACAGAGCAGAGAGAAGGCTAGTGCGAATCCACACTTCTAACAGCTTTAGTTTTTTATTACACCCGCAGAAACATATCAATAATTCCACTACAGCGAGCATCTCCGCCATTTGATTGTTTGATGAATGCATCAGAGCATTCTCTATTGCCTGAGCGCGAGGCTCAGCTCTAAAAAGCAACACTCATTATTTGTATATATGCACAGAGAAGTCACGCAGACTGCTACGTTGCTGTGGGAAAACAAATTACATGATCGGATGGAAAAAATTCCCCATATGCAACGATATCTTGGCAAGCCTCCACTTTCCAACATATCCCCTCTCGCCTGGAGCGTTTTGAAAGATTCCCCATCAGGGGATTCATATTCACATCTGTAATTCTGTCTCGAACATACAGTTCTGACAAGTCCTTTTGTTGTTGTAAAACGATTAAATAAAATTAAAGTACAAAGCTGGCGATAGCATCGGCGGTTTACAGTGTGTATGTGTAATGAAATTTCTTCTCCCAGAGAATCGATGAGGCCCATTCCCCTGGTGGACTGTGTAATTACAAAACCCTCATTAGATTATGAAACTATACAGCATATGGTGAGAGGAGGAGATCGCTTTGATGTGCTCTTGTAATGACTGCAGCAAGAAAAAAAATAGAAGAAGGAGAGAGAATTGCCTGCCTTTTGCTTCATGCGAATCTCTTGAAAGAAATCAAAGCTTTGAAAGTGAGGTTTTCTGTTTTGTGCAGTCCCAGCTCACCCCACCCAACTCATGCTCCTCTGAACTGACTCAGATGCCAACCACTGGCAGCCAAGGATTGACCCAGGAAATTTCAAACTGCTTTGACATGCCGAGGCCGCTGGTGTCACGGCCTTTTGATTCACAGAGGCCGTTTGTCATTTTGCCAAAAAAAAAAAAAAGTGTGAATGCCTTTGGTGATGAAGAATGAGGCTTGATGTTTGAAGGAAGCACTCAGTTGCTCGTAGAACATGAGAAAGTCGCTGTGGGCGGCACTTGTCTTCTGTTCTTGGCGCTACACATTTCACAGACTCTGTTTGGAAAGGGATAGCAGGCTGGGAAGCAGTCATTGAGTGTAACTGTGTTTGACAGCCAGAGACAACAGCAAGCAAGCACAGAACATGTTGAAAAATGAAAATCGAGGTCCATTTAGGAACCTGAAAAAACAAGTTCCATCTCTTTTTTTCTTTTCGTTTTTTCTCAAATGTCTCTAAGCAGCTGTACCCCCCGGAGCTTTATGGCCCTGTCAGTAACGTAAAAAAACAAAAACCTTTCCAGTAATCTAGTGCAGTGTGTCTTGACCTGCTGGGCTGTGGCTAGTGGGTCCCTTTATGACAAAGGGATGAAGTTTTTTAATAAGTGTGCTTCCCAGAGCAGTGCAAGCTAATTTCTCACTGGGGTCCTCGACTAACAGACAGCAGAATTCAGCATGATACTCAAAAAGTAGTTGGTGTCTTAAAACATTTTTATCATTTAGGAGAGGACTTTGACAGTTTAGGTGCAGAATCTTTCTAAACATATTGTTTGCCCGTCATTGGGGGATACACAGGCTACGCTTCCTCTGCAAACAATCCTATGTAATCATCCATCACAGCAAGACGGTAACACAACCAACTTTATTCTCTCGAGGTTCATTGCTGTTGTTACTGTCACATCTTTCCTCTTAAAATGACTCAAACTAACGTACATGAAAGTGCAAATGTCCTTTCTTTTCCATAAACTGACACTTACAAAGAGAATTTTGCAAACAGACTATATGTATGCAAGAACATGTCAAGCATCATAACATGAAATTTTTAACAAGGCAAGACAGAAATTAATTTTTTAAAATCTATTTTTTAAATGCATACATGCATAAAACAGTCAATTTCAAAGAGTTCTATATTTTTGTTAATACACCCTTAATTGTGTATTTAATACACAATTGAAAAACTAGCTTACAAATAATGACATTAAACCCTGCTTTTATTTTGTTTTCTATTTTTTTTGGGGGGGGGGGGGTTTGCAGTTTTCTAAATGCCTGCGTGGATAATGGAGTGGCACGTGGTGCTGTTTACAGAAAGGCAGACGATGGTTAGAATTAATTTTAAATCTTTAGATTTCACTGGGCAAGCACTGCTGTCCTTGCTTGCTCTGATTGAATGAACACCACTGGTGCAATAGCTCACCCTTTTTGAGGGTCTGATATTGGGTTGGGATAGCAACTCAATATCAGACCCTCAATATTAGATTTCTAATTGAACTAAACTTACAGAGTTCATGGTCTCGGTTACTTTTTCTCCTTTGCTTCCTTTTCCTCTGTTCTTGATTCCAGTGACTAGACCACCAAATTATACACTTTTCTTTCTGTCTGAAATTTTTCTTCATTACTGGTGTCTTAATTGCCATCCTTAATGTTATCATTATTATTATTATTATTATTATTATTATTATAGAAGAAGATGGAAAAAGAATAACTAAATAAACTTTGTTACTACCCAGGGTTTATTTTTTGGGGCGGGGCTTCATGTGGATACTTTTAAGCACTGATGTTAGGGGTGCAGTTGCTTTGACAGTTTATGTTATTTATTTGAGATGAGTATATTATATATGAATAACAAACACACTAATTGCAACTCACACAATATCTTTACATTATTATATTGTATCATCTGGCTGTAGAAACTCTAGCTGGCACAACATGACCTAACGGCGTATTATTTTTAACAGTTAATTGTCCTTGTGCTTTGCTTGTCACTCGGCTGGTTGTGTAACATGATTAGAATTGTAACACCAAAACAATGAACCGGAAGATGCAAAAACTCATTGTAAAGCTGAAAGAAACTGAATAACTGTTCAAAGTGTTTAGTTGGTTTAACTGTAGTGACAACCTTTCCATTGCAGTTATATATTAGTGGTATATTTTTCATTAAAACAGCTTTAAATTAGAATCCAACTTGGGTGTCTACAGCAGGGGAAACAACCTGATGGCTCTTGTGTCTCTTGTCTCAATAGAAAATTGCTGCTAAAACACAGTGTGTCGCTGTGATGAAACATCCATATGTGATTTTAGAACATTTTCAAGAGGAGCAAGTTGCACCAATTCACCCTCAGAGGACAAACACACAAATAGAGTCATTATTCACAAGATTGTTTCATTTTACAAAGCAGAAAGATTATACTCAGAATGGATCAACATGATGATAACAGATGGCATTCTTGTTGTGGAAGGCAAGGTGAGATTAAAAAGAAAGACGGAGTAAGCAGGAGTAATACTGTGGCAGAGCTGCGCATTTCAAAACAACCGACCACTTTTCCTGCTGATTTACATCAAAAAACGACTCATCTGTCTACACTCTGTGATTTTCTCAAATGTGATGGCAGGAGTCATGGCAGGCCTTTTTCAGATGTGCTGAAAACTAACTTTGGCTATTGATTTGATAACTTCAACACCCCTCTGAGGCGATGCGTTTTTAAAGGACCATTGACACTACATGGAAGCTTAAATGACAGCAGAGCGACTGATTAAGCTCGACTTGAACTGCGTTCTCCACAGAGATGTTCCAATTCAGGGAGATGTCTATTTACAGATATTTTAGGATGTGACAGAAAAAGTCTTATCTAAGAAGCTTTTACAATCAATGTAATACAGCTAGATTCACAATTTGTTGTACAAAGAGACACTTTTCATAGTTTTGACCCTGTAAACTACCACAGTGGATTTTAAATCAATCAGTATGGAATGGAAGTGCAGACTTCCAGGTTTGATAATTACATTATTGCAGTGTTTATGTGCATTAACCATTTTTAAGAGGCTCAAAAGTAACTGGACAACTGAATGACTAGCAGTTGCATTGACATACGAGGCCTGTTCCCTTTTAATTTAATGACCACGCAGGAGTAATAAAGTTTATTCAAAGCATTGAATTTGTATTTTATAGCTTTTCACTGTAATTTTAAATATGACATCCATGCAAGTGAGAAGGGCCATCATCAGGCTGGAAAGAGGGATAGTAACAATCTGCTTCTATCATTAAAAGAAGTAATGCACCGGCCTACTAATGACTGAATTACTTCCATGGTTGAGAAAAAGAACTCAACTTCTAAACAAGTCATAGAATAGAATAGAATAGAATTCAACTTTATTGTCATTGCACATGCACAGGTACAGGGCAACGAAATGCAGTTTGCATCCATCCAGAAGTGCTTTAGTGATATAGATATATTACAATATATATTAGCAATAATATAGATATGTGAGTATATTACAGAAATGGGTCTATTATGGTATGTTATAATGTACACTGTATGAAGTATGTTGTGAATATTCTATAACTATAAGTATGTACAGGCTGTAGTGAGTACAAGCTATGTACAGGATATGAACAGGATATAAATATGAAAAACTATACAGAATATGAAATAAATAACTTTACAGAATCTGGGATATACAGCTATACAGAAATGGGAACTATGCAAGTTGTAAACAGTTGTAGGATTAAAGATTATCGAATGTACAGAATGATTATTTACACAGAGCTATACAGTAGTGCAGTTAAGATAAGTGAGGGTGTAGATAGTTTCTACAGAGGCTATATAAAGTGCTAGTGGTTGTGAGTGGTGGTTCAGTCCATGTTATTATTGTGTTTGAGGGTACAGTTGTCCATTGTGGGTGTGTGTATGTTCAGTCCATGAGTTTAACGTGGGTCAGATGTCAGGAGGCAGAGTTCAGGAGTCTGACAGCTGTGGGGAAGAAGCTGTTCCGGTACCTGGTGGTCTTAGTCCGGAGGCTCCTGTGGCGCCTCCCAGAGGGCAGGAGGGTGAAGAGTCCATGTGATGGGTGACTGGGGTCTTTGATTTTCCCAGCCCTTTTCAGACACCGCTTCCTGTAGATGTCTTTTATGGCAGGAAGTGGTGCTCCGGCGATGCGCTGGGCAGTTTTCACGACCCTCTGCAACGCCTTCCGGTCCGAGGCAGAGCAGTTCCCGTACCAGACTGTTATACAGTTGGTCAGGATGCTCTCGATGGTGCAGCGATAGAAGTTCACCAGGATGTCTGAGGACAGGTGGTTCTTCCTCAGAGTCCTCAAGAAGAAGAGGCGCTGGTGAGCCTTCTTGACCAGCTTGGAGCAGTTGGTCGTCCAGGTGAGATCCTCGGAGATGTGGACTCCCAGGAACTTGAAGCTGCTCACACGCTCCACAGCCGTCCCCTTAATGTGGATGGGTGGATGTGGGTCAGCATTCCTCCTGTAGTCCACGATGAGCTCCTTGGTCTTCTCGGTGTTAAGCAGCAGGTTGTTTCTGTCGCACCACTCAGCCAGACGATCCACCTCCTCCCTGTAGGCGGCCTCATCGTTGTCACTGATGAGGCCAATCACCGTGGTGTCATCTGCAAACTTAATGATGGTGTTGGAACCATCAGCAGGTCTGCAGTCGTGGGTGAAGAGGGAGTAGAGGAAAGGGCTCATCACACAGCCTTGTGGTACACCGGTGTTCATTGTGATGGTAGATGAGCAGCGGTTATCCAGCCGGACATGTTGGGGGCGGTTGGTCAGGAAGTCCAGTAACCATTTGCAGATGAGGGAACTGATGCCCAGGTCTGTCAGTTTCCTGATGAGTTGTGAGGGGTGGATTGTATTGAATGCTGAACTGAAGTCTATAAACAGCATTCTGGCGTAGGTGTTGTTGTTGTCCAGGTGTGAGAGGACAGAGTGCATTGCGATGGAGACTGCATCCTCTGTGCTCCTGTTCCGGCGGTATGCGAATTGGTGGGGGTCCAGGGTGGGGGGGAGACAGGATTTGAAGTGTGCTAGGACCAGTCGCTCTAAGCACTTAGTGATGATGGGGGTGAGTGCTACTGGGCGGTAATCATTGAGGCAAGATGGGTTGGAGTTTTTGGGTATCGGGACGATGGAGGTGGATTTGAAGCAGGCCGGTACCACAGCGTGGGCCAAGGACAGATTGAATATGTCTGTGAGCACTCCTGCAAGCTCCCCAGAACACGCTCTGAGAACACGCCCGGGGATGCCATCAGGGCCTGCAGCCTTGTGGACATTGATCCT
Organism: Copadichromis virginalis; assembly: GCF_057382275.1. Taxonomy (NCBI): domain Eukaryota; kingdom Metazoa; phylum Chordata; class Actinopteri; order Cichliformes; family Cichlidae; genus Copadichromis; species Copadichromis virginalis. The sequence goes on from NC_140634.1 coordinate 37,932,501, forward strand.
GCTCAGCACCGCTCCTACATCGGTGGGGGAGAGAGTCATAGGTTGGTGGTCTGGCGTCATGTCTGCTTTGGTTGTGGTTGTGGGGTTCCCTCGCTCAAAACGAGCATAAAAGTTGTTGAGCTCGTTGAGGAAGGAGACATCAGAGGATGCGGGGGAGGGTTTGGTGGTCCTGTAGTCTGTGATGGTCTGGAGTCCTTGCCACATGCGTCGGGGGTTGGAGTTGGAGAAGTGTTCTTCTACCTTCTTTTTGTAATGGTGTTTGGCTTTTTTGATGCCCTTCTTTAGATTAGCCCTGGCTGTACTGTAGGCGTGTGCATCTCCTGACCTAAAGGCGGTGTTGCGGGCCTTCAGGAGGAGACGAACATCCCGGTTCATCCAAGGCTTCTGGTTGGGGTACATGGTGATCCGTTTCTGGGTGGTGACACTGTCTGTGGTTTTGGAGATGTAATCCAGTACAGATGAGGCGTACTGGTCCAGGTCTGTGTGGGTGAACATATTCCAGTCTGTGTTTTTAAATCTGTCCTGGAGCACTGCGTCTGTCCCCTCTGGCCACACTTTAATTGTCCTCACAGCAGGTTTCACACGTTGGATGAGTGGTGAATACCGTGGTGTGAGGAACACTGCCAGAGAGGTAAGCGTGTTATTGTCAAAGTCTACAATCATGAGATCAAATCATGGAAAAGGAGAGGAACAGTTCATGATCCAAAGCAAACCACATTATATGTCTAGCATGGTGGAGGCAGTGTTATTGCATAAGAAGAACAGGATCACTAGTGTTTATTGTTGATGTGACTGCTGACAGAAGTAGCAGGATAAAATCTCCAATTCTGCTCAAACTCAGAAATTAGATGTTCTGTCAATGTCTCAGTCTCAACAAATGCAAAGAGACCCACAAACAAGCAGCAACACAAGGTGGCTGTAGTAAAGACCTGGCAGAGCATCTCGATTTTGGAAATGCAGCATTCGGTCATGTCCATGGGGTCTGATTGAAAAGATATTCATCCAAGTATTTAAAACAGTCCTTACACTGAAACTCATGGTAGTCTGTCCAATTAGTTTTGAGCCTCTGAAAATGGTGAACTTTGTATAAAAATGACAGTTATTCCTGAACAGTAAATGTAACAATTTTTGTTGTTGTTGATCATTTGTTTTAAAATCCACTGCACATCCTGTGCAAATCAATTCTGTCAACAGTCCCAGAGCAGCTGAATCAGCAAAAACAGCTGCAACACAATTTGAATATAATAAACATTATGAAAGCAGAAGTGTTGTACTGGATTAGATTTACATTAAAAAGTGTAAAAAGTGCTTTGAGTTTAAGGCTAAAATAAACTGTAAAAATCCAGCGAGCTAGTTCAGGCAGGCAACGTGAGCTGTGCTTCGTCATGAACACTAACATGCCTCATCTTCCAAACACCACCTCCCAGCTTTGGTGTTCGAGTTGAGCTGCAGAATCTCCAATCACGTGTCAATTCCACTGCTTCTTTTTTTTTCTCAACCCCACCGCCACCCCAACATCCACCTGTGCTCAGAGTCGGTTTTTTGTTGGGGGCAAGGGAAGGGCGACCAGACAGGAGGAGCTCCAGAGTTGTTGCTACTATAGGAAAATGCTGCCACCGCAAACAGGGAAGACGATGCAGATAAGAGGAGAAAGAGACCTTCCTACACTTCTCTAAATGTATCTGTTATGCTAGGAGATTTTATTATTATTATTATTATTATTATTATTATTATTATTTGCAAAAAATAAATTATAGATGACCTGGAATTGTCAGCGAGAAGAGTGTGGCGTTATCCTTAAATCCTTATCCTTATTATTATTTTAATATTGATTATTATTATTATTATTATTATTATATTTCACTTTCACACAAGTGTTGTGAGACTTCATGTTATCTTTCATATCAAAACAATTATAAAAAAAACAACTTACAGAACATATTTAGTTTTGTCCGATTTCCCTGTGGCTCCTCTGTTTCCCTCCGATTGCTGGTGTAAGATTAAAGAAACATTAATACAATGAAAGGAGGCTAACAGTCAGAATTCTGGCTGTGTGGCTACTCTTAAATATATCTAATTTTACAAATTACAAGTGAAATGTGTTGCGTAAATTACTTGCAGCCTCATCAGGAGGTTGTGGACTGTTCTGGGCATATACATTTGCACTTTAAAATGACCCCTAGCACTGCAGCTGTATTTTAAAAGTGTGGTTTGGGAAGTGTTAGATTATTCTGTTATTATATGTTACCTTATATATGTAATCAAAATAGTTGAATTAGAATACTGCTGTAGATCACATTATACCCTTTAATATAGAGTGTGTGAGCTGTATGTAGTTTAGTTCTCGTTATACTTTTGAGTTAACAGAACATATTCACATATTAGTTCATTAGATAAATGTGCATCACTCTGTATCCTTGATCTGCTGGGAATGTGTTACACTGTTTTCTTGACATGCTTAATTGTTGAATCATGAAGAGAAGGTTGTAAGCAGGAGACTCTGTGTCTAAAGACAGGGGAGATAGATAGACCACATTCCACACCCCCACCTTACAGAAAGCAGAGAAACAACTGCCGAGGTCATAACTTAGGCGCTGTAACAGAGAAAAAATGTGATGTTTTGGCTTTTACGACTAGCTGGGGGCCACTAGAGACTATAAAAAGCTGAGCAACCCGTCACCATTTTGAGACATGTGCCTGACCCTCTGGTAGCATCTCTCCCGTCCGGACGTTGTAATGCTCTGACTGTTGAATTATATGGAAATAAATGATTGTTGATTGAGCATTTATACACCGAGTATTGTCCCTCCTTCAGCCCAAAGATTCAAAGAATTGGGAGATTTCAACAACTTGGTGCCGTGTGACCCGGATCTTTGGTGTGCTGAGGAAGTGCAGATTTGGCTTTTGGTGAGATCGTGAGGCGAGGTGAACAGAGGACCGGTCCAAATATAAAAAGGTAAGCACAGCCTGTTGTATTATAAATACCAAATGTGCATATTGGGCTTTCCAAATTAATCTGTTCACTGAGTTACACGTATTTTCACAGTAAATTTGTCGGTGTCTGGTTTTTGGCGCAAGATACTAACAACATAAGTTGAGGCTGAATTCCAGTGTGTTAAATAAACTGCTTCTACCGAGAAACTAATAAGACACTACGTTGAGCTAGTTGCAGCCACTTTACCTTCCACATTTAATTTTGTCTAATACTGGCTTCTGTAGCAATAATACATTAGAATTTCTTCTGAAGACGCGGCCATTAGTTCAGTACATTGAAGTCGAGGTTTTGGAGTTGTTTATGGTGTCGGTAAAGTCCTGGCTCTTGCCGGCTATGAAATAGAAGTTGATTTAAGGAAAAGCAGATGCTGGCTCACGGTGCAGTTGAACACTGGCAACGCGGAAGCGAAACACGTCCGTATTTGGTTTATGATACGGCCGTGTTCCGGTGGTACGGCCGTGGAGTGCAGTAGTGGTTGGTGCTAGTTTTAGTACATTGGATAGAGGTTTGACGGTGGTTTGTGGCGTCAGTCGAGTCTCAAGGGCTGCGGTCATAAAACAAAATAAAATTTTACTTGCCAAGAAGTACATAGAGCAAAACCTGGTTTATGATGTCAGGTATAACTTCGGGGATGCAAGCATCACTTTTATGATGCGACTTTGCCCTGTTGTGGCGGTCATAAGCGCAGAGAAAGGGGTATTTTGGTCTATGGTGCAGTGTGCTTTAAGAAGATCTAATAGTTGAGCTCAGAGGTTTCTGTGCAAATTTCTGCTGATGAGAGGCGCTCTCTGTGTGTCACACTGATGGTGTAACGCGCTGTGTGTGTAAGGCGCGCTCTGGCTGTGGGTGAGGCGCGCTCTGAGTGTGTTTCTGTGTGTGAAGTCTGAACACAGTGACGGTTGATGTGTTTGATTAGGAGGACGCTAGAGCAAAGACACATTTTAGGATCAAAGGTTGATGCCTAGTGTACCTGTGGAAATAATTTTGTTCAAGGTGTGGCGACCCTCCTGGTCGTGGACGCGCGGCCAGGCCCAGCGGCGTCTGGATGCCAAGGTGGCAACTTGGGAACTGAGGACTCCCGCATTAGCTACGGAAATAACACTGGAACGGCCGTGTAATCACGGGTTCACATTTATTCCGGACTAGAACAAGACACATTTTGCGAACAAAGGTTGAGTCTAGATTAGTAAAGAAATATAAAAAGGTTGAATTCCTCGTTTCAGTGGTTAAAATTGTTGTGTGCCTGTCCCCTGACGAGTGTGAAATTAAAATAAAGAGGGAATTTGGAGCCACATAGAGATAGACGGGCATAATTGGGTGTATTACTCTGTGGTGTAATAAAAATAAAAAGGAGAGATAGTAAGAGGTGTGCAGTGGAGAATTATTGAGGAGTAGAGAGAAGAATGTGTTGGGAGACTGGCGTGCAGTTTACGCTGTCAAGGTAGGCGGGTTGCCTGCTTATCTGTTTAACAGTGATGAAAATGAAATTAAATAAATCTCTTAGTGTGTTAATACAGGAGGCTACGGACCTGGACCAACTGCCCCCACAAGCACAGCGGCCGAAGCAAAATTATAGGTAATGGGAACCACACCCAGCACGAATCAGCAGCTGTGAAACAGACAGCAGCAAGGAGAGAATTAGAGGAGAAATTAAGAGAAGTTTTAACACATAAAATTGGGGCCAACGGACTTGTGGAGGTTGGGAAGGCGTCCGGAGCATCACAACAAAAAGGTGAAACAAAAACACACACAAGCAGAGAAATCTGAGAGAAAGGCTCCTTTTAAGGTAACGCCTAGTTTGAGAAAAAGATAAAATTAACCTGCCTGCCTACAAATGCACACACACGCAATGAAGAAACAGCTTACACTCATGAACATGTGAAGATTTTCCAGCAAAGTTAAAGAAAAATTTAACATACTTAAATGATGAAGTCTATACATTACTGACAAAGAAACCCTCTGGGTTGCAGGACAATTTAACTTAAAAAAAAAAAAAAAAAAGGGGACACTGGTCTAACCAACCAGGCAAGACACAACAAATTTAGTGGTTAAAAGATTCAAATTGTGACATGTTTTCTGTTGATTGATTAATAAAAGTGATTACTGAATGAAAGAAAGTTCCTTTTTGGGCTTTTAAACATGATCTTAAGAATTTTAACAGGTGCATGTTGTCCTGTCAACTTGGTGGGTTAGGAGTTGATTATATCGGGAGAGAAAAAACAAAAAAAGGGGGAGAGAAGGCTGACACAGGGCCTGGCCCCGTTGTCTCCCCTCTGAATAACACAGCCAACACAACAACATTTTCCTGTTCGTTTGTTTTTGTTTTTTGTTTGTTTTTGTTTTTTGTTTTGTTTTTGTTTTTTTCTATACATATTTAATTACAGGCTGCTTTGCCGGCCCTGAAAGCCGAGGCTGACTGGACTCCTGCTCTCCCCCATACGTGACACTGACCAAATGCTGCAACAGCTGGACCCACAACAACGACCTGAGAATGTCAACAGAGCTGCAGGAATGTGATCTCATGCAGCAGAGACGGAGAGCACTAAACCTAAGGCCCGTTTCACTACACGGGGGAAAATTCCCAGACTACGTCAGCTGACAGAGCTCAGCTGTGACGAGACGCCCGCCAAGCCCGAATGAAAAAGTAAGGCCGAGCAAAAGAATGCTGACCTTGATAACTTTGCATTTACACTGTGCAGGACAGTGATGGACCAACACGGATGATCGGGCAGCAAAAAGGGCGTGACCGAGACAGGAGGAGTAACTGAGGACAGAAGGCACCTCAGAATGGACAAAAAACACAGAAGAAGATGCAGGTTTCACCTGCGGTGAGCATGGACACTGGAGAAAGGACTGCCCCAATTGGGGTCAGAACCAGGACGGACTGAACTTTGAGCAGCAGCAGCAATGGTCGCAAACGAACTGAAAAGGAGGGGGGGCAGGACCCCAGGGCATGCTTCAGGCCGTGGTTTACCCAGAACACCAGAACAGGAAAGTGATGAACACAAACACCCACACAAACACACACATCTACATGCACTGACTCAGAATGAAGAGAAACAAACACACACACACACACACACACACACGTCTCCAAACACACAGATTCAGAATGAAGTGAAATACACACATGAACACGCGCACTCGTTGAGTGAGTGAGAAATGACACACACACACACACACACACACACACACACACACACACACACACACACACACACACATCTCCAAACACACAGATTCAGAATGAAGTGAAATACACACATGAACACGTGCACTCGTTGAGTGAGTGAGAAATGACACACACACACACACGCACACACACACGCACACGGGAATGCTGATTCACTGAGAAGTGATGCACACACATACACATGCACACGCTTGTGCAATGAAGAGTGATCCACACGCGCACACACATACACGCTCATGCAATGAAGAAGGCTTTGCTTATGCTGATATGCAAAATACTGCACACAAACATCCCAATACATAATTTTATGAGGAGCCATTGATTACCATTGATTACTTACAATGTGTTATATGTCACCTAGAAGGCATTTATGTAAAGTTAATAAGGTCTAAAACGGTTTGGTTATGAAAACAATGTCTGTGCGTGATGTCTGTTTATGGCTCAAGGCCTTGACTGAATTCTTTGCTGTGCTCCACACAGCCCTGATGAGGAACAGTGGCACAGAGTGAAATTGATGAATTAATAGTGTAAGGTTAGGTTGGAGTACGGCATTTTCTGTGATTGAGTTTTAATTCAAGGAGGAACAAAAGGTGTTACGGCACCTGAGGTTCTCATTTCCACACAATATTGTCCCGGCAGGAAGCAAAATGTTCCTGTGAATTTCTGGTTGATTGTTTGGTTTTGCTTAGCGCTAGCTTGATTTTATCAGTGAGCTTTGGCTTGTGTTCTTTCTCGTAAGCGAGAGAGGATAGTTTTATGCTTGGACATGTCTGCAACGGGCCCTAGTTTGTGTTATTGTTAGTAGTGTTTTGTTGGTTACGTCTGTTTTCGTTTTTGTTACAGTGCACTGGAGAAAAAACATCTGAGAGGTGTGATCCACCGGTGGTGATATGGTGATATTTTGTGAGTTCATGATTTAACAATCAGCTCTTTAAACCAGGCCTGAAAGATTGAGATTTAAAGCGCTATGAAATATTATTACTGTAAACAGTTGCAAAGTGTGTTTCTCCATGATTGTAATTGGCTTGGGAGAAATTCACTTATAGGGAACACTGAGAAGTTCTGAGTCTAAAAGGATTGCACCGAGTCAATCTGGTCCAAAAAACAAAAAGGAATTGTTTTCCTTTTTTTTTTTTTTTTTTTTCTAAATGACATCAGAAACAGCAGTATGCGACATTACGTGATGGCAGAGCTTCAGTTCATCCTTTGTCATTTTTTTTTTTTTTTTTTTTAATAAATAGGACAGGGGGAATGAATGAGAGAAAGAGGGGGAGAGAAAGAAAGAAAACCAAAGGGGAGAAGAGACGGTGAGAAGGGGGGGGAAGAGAGAGAAAAAAAAAAAGAACTCCTGGGTCACCTGTATGGAGAAAAAAAAAAAACAAACAAAAAAAAAAAACTCGAATAGGTTGCGCGTGAGACTCCATTATCAGCAACTTCTGGTATGAATGTGTATGGATGTATGCATGTGACTGGACTGTGATGGACGGACTGAAAGTTTTGACTGACTTGATACTGAGACAAAGACTGCATCAACTTTAGGATTAGTAAATGCCAATAGACAATTCACCCAGCGGGCAAGAGAAGGGTGGATGCTTCGCTTTGTTTTGTTTTGTTTTTTCAGGAGCAGGAGGATAAGAGAGACTGGAGGAGGAGACTGTAGCTTCACATAAGTATGAACAGAGTACTTCTAGTAGTATGTGTGTGAATGTAAGAAAGGACATCTGTGAATGGTCTACTTCCCCTGACATTATCATGAGTGCAAACGCCATTTTACCATTTTAATTTAGAAGCTGAAAGAAGAGTCTGCAGGAATTTCCACACAAAAATTCTGCACTTCAGCTAGAGTGGTTTCACTGCAGTCTGCAAAGATAGTGAGTGTCTGCACCGAATTCCACTTTTCCACAGCAAACAGTTGTTAAAACATTTCATCTCTAGACACAAATGGTAACATCATGGTGACACTAGAAGAAAAATCTTTAAAGGTACGTGAAAAATTATTTTTTATGTAGGTTGTTTAACAGAAATGAGAATTTTGTAATCATAAATATACACTGATCATGTAATCTGGTCTTCCAACCAACTGATGCATTCTCATAAATTTAAAAACATAGAAGTAGCTGCCATGTTGAATATAGTAGCCAGGATGAGGATTTCCATTCTGCATAATCATGTTTTATGTACATGTTAAGAAACCAGTTGCACGCAGTACATAAATAATTAACTGGTAAAGTGTATTTAGTGTACCTTATATGTTAGCTTTAATTCTGAGGTCACAAAAAGTTATTTCAAACTATATATGACCATTCAACATCTATCTATCGAGCTAAAGTTGGAACCCTCCCATTTCGGGACAGCTGACAACCAGCTGGCTAAACAACAACATCTGGTTATAAGCTAATATTATGCCAGCTAATGTTATGCCTCCGATAAACAGTTTGATTCTAATATCATATTAATTTATTAACTAAGAGTCCAACCTTGTTAAATCCACTTCAAAGAAAGTTGCCGGCTAACAGCAAACAACACCAGCAAAGTTCAGGCTATCACCAACAATTCACCTCACTGTCATCTGACAGACGTTTGCTTTACGGACTCATCTACATAGGCCATCAGGAGGCCATCAGTCCAATAGATGTGGACAGATCCTGACAGGTGAAGTAAACAGCAGACTCAGTCTAGGCTGTCATGAACCCAAGTTGTTTCGTCCTACAGCGGCCACTGTAGCTCGGATTGTGCATTTGAATAAGTAGGGGTAAGAAAACAGAATTGAGTTGACTGCAATCTGCAATTACTGACCTCTACTGGTGACATTTAACACACTTTACCTTTAACATTTTGTGGGATCCACGAATGTTTGTATGAAATTCTGTGCCGGTTTATTCAGAAGAGATAGGGACACAGTTTTAGAAAACATCATATAAAAAAAAATCATAAAATCTCCAAAGTCCAGAAAGGGGACTGCCATGTTTAAGGAGCTGCCATAACACCAGGTGCCCCTCATGATCCAACCCCAAAGAGCTTTGTGTCTCTTCCCAGAGACCTGATAGGTGAATGTGTAAGCCACTACACTGTGGAGCCTTTCAGTCACTGTCACATACAGATGGTTCAAAGACACGTGGCTTTAGTTACACAACCATAGTTTATTACTGATGTCATCACTTACACAGACAATGGAAGTGTCAGCGATACCTACTAAAAGGTGATCAGAAAATCATACTTGAGTAACTAGTTGAAAACAGCTTCAGGACCGCTGCTGTCAGATGCTGTTTAATTTACACTAAACTCTTGTCAAAAATTCGAACTCCCGAGCCATATTCCAAAAAAGATTAATACTAATAATAATAATGATAATAATAAACAATATATTTTAAACTGATAAAAGTGGCTTGAAATGACAGGATGATTTTCAGAGGACCTTCAGACCACACATGGTTTCCTCTTGCTGTCTGGTAACAGCTGGTAGGTTTGACCAGTTGGTGCCATTTTTTTTTAAAGTGCTGGTTTCATGTAACATGTCCTTGTTTTAGCGTTTGGGTTGAATTCCTCTTGATTGTGGCTGTGTATCTCTATGAAAACCACCCCATTTAAATATATTTAACCCATATTAAACTTTTCAAAGTACACTCTGTTAGAGAAGAAAGCCACGATGCATTTTGTGTTCGATATTTGCAATGCTTATACGACATACTGACCTGCTGTTCACCCTGGACAACATGTGATGCACCTGTGAACGAGGTATTACTCTATAAATAACATATAGGCAAAGTTCACCGTTGTATTCTACTACAAGCAGCACAATGTCAGATTAAATCCTGTTGTCCGGTAAGGCTAGTCATACGGAGTCCTTTGAAAAGGAACGCTGAATGATCAGTACTTTTAATGGGATCTGCTCCTCTTTTTGATGTCCATAGAGTTCAGGAAGAAGCATTCAAAGTTTTCCAAAGTTTAACTGCACTCCAGAAGAAAGGATGTCTCTATTTACAGAAAGGTCCTTTGCATTACTCTCTTCTCCTTTGATGATCCCGCGGGCCAGAACTGTTGGTTCAACCTAAATCAGAAGAGAAACCTAATGAAACAAAGTCAGAGCCAGGACAGCTGCAGAATCATCAAAACATCACCTATGAAAGAGTTACAGAACATAACATTATTTTTTATATATATAGACATACAGTATATAATTGTCTGAGGTCACAAGAGGAAAAAAAATGGAACTGCACAGAACTGAAAAGCATAGCCACCAGTTATAAAACTAAACTTTATCAACCGAATGCTCCTGCCTACGCTGATTGACATGTCAAAGATGTTGGCAAAGCAACAACAGAATCAGATGCATTATTCAAATCTCGAAGCCCTGATTTTTCCATTCTTGCTGCTTACTTTTGATGTTTGACACTGTGAGGAAACAGATTTCATCTTCACAAGAAAAATGTTTAAAATGGTCTGAAAGCCCCACAAGAACATCGCTGTGTAGGTTGATTCTGTTCATCTGGAGAAATGCTACGTCCAGATGCATCAAGACATTGCTGTGTAGCTATGACATAACCTGTTATATGATTTATAGGACTAGAACCCTGGCACATTCAGCACCATCCAAGTAACAGCCTCTAGGGTGGAAGTGCCAAAAATTGTAGTACCTACATTAGCCACTTGAGGCAGGCTCTAAAAATGACCCAATCATCATGATTGCTGAACTTGCTAAATGGACACAAGCAAAACATTTTTTTCAAACCTGACAGAAGCTGCTTTTTAACATAGCAACAAAACAGAGAGAAAGCAGGAAGCTTAACAAGCAAGCACAATGCAAACTGCATCTAGACTCAAGAGCAGCAGGGCTGTGTTCTCTATGACGAATCATGCTTCTCCGTCTGGCAATCTGATGGACGAGTCTGGGTTTGGTGGTTGCCAGTCGAATGACCGTTGTGTGACTGCATTGTGCCAAGTGTAAAGTTTGGTGGAGGGGGATTATGGTGTGGGGTTGTTTTTCAGGAGTTGGGCTCGGCCCTTTGGTTCCAGTGAAACAAACTCCTAATGCTTCAGGAACAGTTTGGGGATGGCCCCTTCCTGTTCCAACATGACTGTGCACCAGTGCACAAAAGAATGTCTCCATAAACACATGGATAATCCAGGGGTCTGTACAATTAAGGTTGCAACAAGAGACATAAAAGGTGAAAAAAGAATTAAGCTAACGGTAAATATTGTTTATCAGCATGATGTTATGTCCTTTTGAAATGGCCATCGAAAGGCAAATGTGGATGGACATGTGCTCAAGTGAATTGGGTGGATACCAGTGGCTGAAGCACCTAGTAACTCTTACCACCAAAGTAGATACCCTCAGAAAGAAATCATGCCTGGTTTTCAAAGTAAGAATGGTAACAGTAGCTTTCCACTGCTTCAGAGAGTGGGATTGTTTCTTCTAGACTGGAAAGTTGTTGATGCTAATCTTTGCCATGTGCTAACCGTCTAGCTGGGTTTCTGCAAGAAAACTTGTGAGACTCAGTGACTGAGATCAGCAAGGTCGGGCGAAACATTGCAGCTGAATAATATGGCGACATCCCGTTGCTATGTCGTCCCATCCAGAACAGTCAAATCCTTCCCAAATCAAAAACCCTGGATTAACGGAGATGTTCGCGCGGCACGGAACACCGCCTTTGCCTCCGCGAACACATCGGACTACAAACACGCACATTACCAACTCCGGAAGACGATCAAAGCAGCCAAACGTGAGTACAGGGACAGGGTGGAGCAACAGTTTGACAACCCTCGGAGTATGTGGCAGGAACTAAACACGATCACAGACTTTAGAGGGAAAACCAGCACACCGCAGACCACGGCCTCTCTGTGTGAGGATCTAAACGTATTCTACGCTAGATTCGACACAGCGAACACCATGAGACCGGACAGTGTGCGCACCGCGGATGACGTCAGTGCGCACACTGTGTCTGAGGAGGATGTGCGGAAGTGCTTCAGGAAGGTGAACGCACGCAAAGCTACTGGTCCGGACGGGATTCCCGGCCGCGTCCTCAGGTCATGCGCGGCTCAGCTGGCTGGAGTGTTCACGCACATCTTCAACCTTTCCCTCTCTCTGTCTGTAGTCCCAGCCTGCTTCAAAATGGCCACCATCGTCCCTGTACCCAAATCCTCCACCATCTCCTCATTGAACGACTGGCGACCTGTAGCCCTGACCCCCATCGTAAGCAAATGCTTCGAGAAGCTGGTCAGGGACTTCATCTGCTCTGCACTACCCGACTCACTGGACCCTCTACAGTTTGCATACCGCCACAACAGGTCCACTGATGATGCCATAGCCCTGACACTACACACTGCCCTGTCACACCTGGAGAAGAGAGACACGTATGTGAGGATGCTGTTTGTAGATTACAGCTCAGCATTCAATACCATCGTTCCCTCGAAGCTGGACAGGAAACTGCAGGATCTAGGACTGAGCAGCTCCCTCTGCAGCTGGATCCTTAGCTTCCTGTCTGACAGACGCCAGGTGGTCAGACTGGGCAGCATCACCTCATCCCCCATCACACTGAACACTGGTGCTCCACAGGGGTGTGTACTGAGCCCTCTCCTGTACTCACTCTACACCTACGACTGCACAGCCACTAACAGCTCCAACATCATTGTGAAGTTTGCGGACGACACTACAGTGGTGGGTCTTATCACCAACGGTGATGAGACGGCTTACAGGGAGGAGGTCAGCGCCCTGACCCACTGGTGTCAAGACAACCATCCCACCCTCAACGTCGCAAAGACAAAGGAGTTGATAGTGGACTTCCGGAGGTGCAGAGAAGTACACACCCCCATCACCATCAACGGCGCTGCTGTGGAGAGAGTGAGCAGCTTCCGGTTCCTTGGCGTACACCTGGCTGAGGATCTTACGTGGTCAGTACACACAAACAAAACAGTGAAGAAGGCCCAGCAGCGCCTCTTCTTTCTCAGGAGACTGAAAAGATTCGGCATGAGCCCCCGCATCCTCAGGACCTTCTATCACTGTGCCATTGAGAGCATCCTCACTGGATGCATCACCACCTGGTATGGCAACAGCACCGCCTACAACTGCAAAGCTCTCCAGCGAGTAGTGCGGTGCTCTGAACGGATAATTGGAGGTGAGCTTCCCTCCCTCCAAGACATCTACAGGAAGCGCTGCCTGAGGAAAGCGGGGAGGATCATCAAGGACTCCAGTCACCCCAGCCATAAACTGTTCAGACTGCTTCCCTCAGGAAGGAGGTTCTGCAGCATCCGGTCCCGTACCAGCAGACTGAGAGACAGCTTCTTCCATCAGGCCATCAGACTGCTGAACACGTCATAGACACCTCAGCTTCACTACTGGAACTTCAACATTATGCACTCCACACTGTATATAAATGCCACTTGTTTTGCACATATTCAACTCTGTATATTTTATATATTTTATTATTATTATTATTATTTTATTTTATTTTTTTACTATTTAATTTGTAAAAATGTGTATACACACACACACACACACACACACACACACACACACACACGTAGGAAAATATTTAGTATACACATCCAGAAATGCATACACTATTATATATTGTACATATATTTATTAGTTTCAGGTTGGCCATTCTTGTATTTTGCTCGTTTGTGTTGTTGTGTTTGCACATCTCTGTTGCTTGTGGGGCTCGCACACAAGAATTTCACTCGCATGTGCTGTGCCAGTGTGCCTGCACATGTGATGTGACAATAAAAAGTGATTTGATTTGATTTGATTTGATTTGCTATAGCTCTAATTGTGTGTCACAGACAGAATAGGTGCCAAGGATTAGGTAGCCGCTCTTCACTTCTGTAAAAACACAGTGTGTGAGACAGAAAGGAGTGGGGAGTTTATCTTCCACCTCCAGCTAGAGAACACAGTCACATTTAATTGCATTCACCTATAGCAATGGATGATTCAGCTTAAGGTAATTAATTAGTGGGCATAAGTGGACAGATATCAGCTAAACAGGTAAAATGCTTTAAGTATTTACATTTTCTTTTAGTCCTGTTTCCTTTATTAACTTCTTTGTTAGTTTTTTTTAGCTTTTTTTTTGTGTAATTAGTTTAAAAATAGGCCAATAAAATGCTTAACAGTAGCCTTATATTAAAAATTAGAAATTATCTTTAAAATATTACCACTGCTTAGGCTGAGCAGTAGTCAAACAATAATAATGCAATCATGTGATAGCTATCTACTATCTAACTGTTAACTGGGGAGTGTCGGACCATCTATAAATGAATTATATTAAGTCTATCTAGTGCTTAGGTCACAGGTTTGGAGCTTATTCCACATGCTATAGCGCAAGAGGTGGGTCAAAACGACCCCAACCTCTCACATCCACATCTAAAGCTAATTCACAGCCAACAATTAACCCAACAAGTATTTCTATGGACTTTTTTCAAGGCTTTTTGTCAATTTTTGTCAAACTCCGCTTCAGGTCCCAAAGTCAAATGAACACTGTAGCATCACTGAGAGTTAAAAACTGTCTAAATTCTTTCATCTGTAATAAAATGATCAGCGTTGCTGCTTTACCAGGTGTAACAATTAAGTTTAACATCCAGAGTTAGAAGTTAGCAGGAAGTTAGCTCGCTAGTTTCCACCTAAACATGACATAGCATGTTCTGACGGAGAGATTTCTGAAAAATTCAATCGTACAGCTCTGCTACGTGAAGACAGAAAACTAAACAGCAGTGACGTTTCTAGGTTTACTGAAGTCGGGCTAGCTGGTATATAATGATGTGTTACATGGTGGCTAGCTACCATGTACAGCTACATAATTACATGGTAAGGTTTTGAAAACTGAGCTTTAAAATGAACAGTGGTAATAAAAAGCGAGAGAGGCCGGCAGTGATCACTGAATGTTTTTAGGGGCTTGTTCAGATTGAATAGATTAAGAAAGAAAACATTAAAAATGTTAAAAGCACAACAGCCTTAATAAACGCAGAGTAATTTGGACTCGGAAGCAGGGTTCATGCTTCATCACTTAAAGTTGACCTTGAAGACCGTGATGGATGTAAGGTAAAATTTAGTAGTAGTTTTGCCTAGCATGACCCCCTTCTACACCCCTCAGAATTTATTCAAAATTTTTCAGGCTATCATGTTTACATACAGAATGACAGGCATGCAAATCCTACCAAAAACATAACCTCCTTGGTGGAGGTAATAACATTTGGTCTAAAATCCCTTTACCTACTTGTGCTATGAAATGTGAAAACTCTTTAAATTATTCCTGTACAATAAATGAGCATAAGGTCTGTGTGCTTTTTATGCATTTACTATATAATGAAAGATTAAACTGGTAGGACTAAAAAACTGGTCTGTATAGAGCCAGAGATTTTCAAGGCTATATGAGAGCTACAATATAATCACCACAACATTCAAACTGAGTGTAGTGCACACTGGACCAAGTTGGCTGGTATTCCCCTTTCATGAAGAAGAGCAAGCATTTAACATAACATTAGATGTAGTGGTGGTGTAGTGGGCAGTATGGTGGTTAGCACTGTTGCAGCAAGAAGGTCCTGAGTTCAATTCCACCATCAGGCCGGGGTCTATCTGTGTGGAGTTTGCATGTTCTCCCCATGTTTGCGTGGGTTCCCTCCGGGTACTCCGGCTTCCTCCCACCGTCCAAAGACATGCAGTTTGTGGGGATAGGTTAATTGATTAATCCAAATTGCCCATAGGAGTGAATGTGAGTGTGAATGGTTGTCTGTCTCTGTGTGTTAGCCCTGCGACAGACTGGTGACCTGCGCAGGGTGTACCCCGCCTCTTGCCCTATGACAGCTGGGATAGGCTCCAGCAACCCTGAGAAGCAGATGGATGAGATGTAGTGTTATATAAAAATACTGGATACTTGCTGCAGTTGTTAGTAGCAGTTGGCAGCCACTTCTGCCAGTGGTTCAAAACTCTGTGCAGCAACTCCTGCTGATGTGAAACACATCTGGAGCTCTTTCAGATTAGTCTTCTTCCTGTTCCTAAAAACTAACAGCCTTTTGTATCTGCATAAATTGTTATCACAGTGCTGTACATACAGTGCAACATGAGGAAATAAGATGCTGGTGGGTTGTTTCCGAGTTCTCCGCTGTGACATACTGCAAAGACCTCCATTCTCCTTGAGATTAAATTGCCTGTCATGAAGCTCGGCAGCTGACTGGCAGCTCCTCTGCTCCTCTAAAAGTACATTCTGGAAAAGACTCGAGGAGCCTAGCATAACAACCTTCATAACGACGTCCCCTATCAATTCCAACCGCCTGTCAGGCGCCACGTAGGTTTGACGAACTGAAGGAAGCCATTGGCGGACTTGTAAGGCCCCCATTATTGATGCTGAACTTCTGACAGGAAACAGACAGCTCTGACAGCCTGGTTAGATTAATTCACAAATGGTCTGTTTGATGAAGAATTGGGCAGAGCAGCATGGCGATGCATAGTTTTATTTTAATCATCCACAATTATGCAGGAAAGGAAAACAATCCAAGAACCATCAGGCCACCACTTGACAAGAAAACCAGCATAATCACATCAAGCAGAGAGTGAAGAGTTTCCATAAGTTCAGGTGGTTGCACCACTTTGCTGGTCGCTGAACAAGCTTGAGATAAATTCTTCCCTCTTTTTTATAGAGCCATTTATATTCAGGGCTGTCATTGTGATTAATGTGGTACTAATTTGAGAATAATTTCAGGCTGAAATGACAAAGAGCAAAGTCATTTCTTATCAGGAGAGAAACTGTCTTCAGAGATGGATCTACGCTGCGTTTCAACTCAGGAGGTGGATCATTACCAGGATTTGAGTGTCTCAAACACCGCCGAAAATCCTAAGAGGAAAAACCAAGTCTTCCCTGAGTATTGTGTTAATTTAATTGGTGGCTGGCAAGTGCTAATTTAACTGGCAAAAGCTTCATTTCTATTCAGCTCATGAAGAAAGGCTGGCTCAAAGTCTTAACACAGCAGGTACAGGGCTCATGTTTGTGTCATTTAGCTGTGTAATTGGAACACTGCAGTGTCCTTTCCTGCAATATGTTTTGTGTTCTAACTACCATGACCGGGGTTTTCGCAGGATGGCCATTTTAAAGATGAACAGGGAGTGATTTTAATGTGTGAATCAGCCTGTAAAATCAGCAGAAACTGAAAGTGGTGGCACCACAGAGCCACCTTTCTCCAAATTAAGTTTCACGCTCTGGACTATTGGGCAATTTCTGCCACAAATCAAAACTCGTAGTCACTGTTCTTCTGGGAAATTTATAGGTGTGGTGCTACTCTGCGCTTATTTAAATGGTAGAAGCATAGCAGATTAGTATCAAGGATGTAGCAGGGTGGGAGAAGAAGAAAACTTTCAGTATTCACTTTTCAAGGCGTTAATGATATTAAAACCTGGTTTGCAACACAGGTAAGGAAAAAACAGGCTCTTATCAGGGGGGGGAGGATTGTACCTCAGGGTGGGCTCCGTTTGTATCCAACTCTGTGCAGCTGATGTCTTTAAAAATCTTGTTGTCCTCTTAAAAATTTACATTTAAATTTTGAAGCAGCAATATTTAAAAAACAAAAAAGGGTTAGGATGGCTTGCATTTTCAGCCACAGCTGAAAAAAAAGTCACATAGTTAAAAGTGTTAGAGCACAGAAATGATGAGCTCTTTTCAAAACAGTGTTTGCAGCTAACCAAAGATCAGTGAGTGAAAACAAGTATTGATCTGCAGCTCAGCTCTCACAGTTACATTGTTTGCTTTGTAGTTATTGGTCCCGCTAGTTATTATTATCATTCCTTACAAAATGATGTAGCTCAGGGTTTTAAGATTTCAAGGACTCGGGGTGACGTTCATGACTGTCATAGCAATTTTTCACGCTCTGAAATGTAATGGCTCTGAAATCTAAGCAGGCCTCGAAGTTTCACTTAAAAAAAACATCACTTTATCTCAGTGGCAGCATAGCAATGGAAATATCAGCATATAACGATTCACTGTGTTTTACTCTTTATCATAGTCAGATCCACAGGCAAAAACAAATAGGCTCAAGCACTCTGACAATATTATGGTATATGCCTGGTATATCAGGATATTTAGAAATCCCCAAATCATTTGAAATACCATCAAAACTACAGACCTTCTGCTTTCTATTAAGGTCATGTGATGTATTGTAGTGTAGTCTACTTCAAAGCATGCAGCTTTTTAGCACCAGCAGCTGAGACCCAAAGATGGTGACTGTGAGAGATCGAGGGCAATGCTGAGTGATCAGTTTAAAGAAATGTCTCTGCCTCTCTCTGTATGGGAGCATTAGTTATTTCCTGATGATAAAGGTGAGCTAGCTGATATATTCCCACTTTTAATTTCTTCCAATTAAAAGAGCAGTTTAGTGCCATGAGTTTCTCCCAGAAGAATGCAAGGCAATGGGTGCTTTTATTATACCAGAAAAAGCTCTTTCCAGTGCAAATGACTATGTCGAGTTGTGAAAAAGAAAGTTTTCACATGACTGTGTGCAGTCCTGTAAAAAACTAAGTCCTCCCTATCATTTAGCAGCTTGTAGAACCACCTTTAGCAGTAATAGCTTGAAGTAACTGTTTCCTGTATGGTTTCATGAGCCTCTCACATCATTGTGGGAGGCTCTTCTTTACAGTGTTGCTTCATTTCATTGAGGTTTGCATCCATTCATTTATGTACAACTCTCTGAAGGTTCCACCACAGCATTTCAGTCAGTTTTAGCCAAGCTTTACTCACATTTTGCTCTAAAATATTTTGGTATACAGAGCAGAACATGGCCCATTAAATCACAGCAAGCTGTCCAAGACAACGAGCACAAATCATAACAGCACCACCACCGTGCTCGATAGTTCATATGAGGTGTTTGTGCTGATATGCAGTGTTTGGTTTACACCAGATGTGCCGCTGTGCATTATGGGCAAACAGCTGCACTTTGGTCTCGTCTGTTCAAAGGACATTGATGCAGAGGTCTTGTGGTTTGTTCAAACATAAGCTGTGCTGCCATGTTCTTTTTAGAGACAAGAGGCTTTCTCCTGGCAACACTTCCAAACAAGCCATGCTCATTAAGTCTTTTCCTAATTGTACTGTCATTAAATAAACCTTTAATATGCTAACTCAGAGTCTGAGATGTTGCTGCTTCTCTAAACACTGCACAGTCTGACCTTGGTGTGAATTTGCTGGTGTGTCCACTCCTCGGACGATTGGAGCATTCACATCCACGTTAATAGACCAACAAGGTACCAAATATGGTTCTGTTATAGAGGTCCTCACACTTGCAGATGATCAATTAATCAAGTGCATTTAATTAACATCACCTGGCTGGTACTTGTACTCTTAATTCCTATGGAAGCAGTAAAGGTGGACTTTTTCCCCCCAACTTTATCAAATCCTTCAGGTAACATGGCACTATTCTCCATACGCACATCCACTGAACAACAGAGCAAAGAGATGGTGTCCTACTTCTACCCTGAGCTGAAAGTAATGTAGTCTATACCTTAAGAAGAGAAGTGAATTACCATTAACTCAATCCATAAATGAGTGATCATAAGCAGACGGATGATAGATGAACAAATAAAGGAGTCTAAAAGTACTGTACAATAACATTTGCCTGAGCATATCCTAGGAGCAATCCAGAAGGTGTTTATTTCTCTTTCTTTTACTTTCTCTGCCATTTTTCTACAATAACTTACAATCAGTGTCATTTGGTAGATTACATGACAAAAGTCCTACAACGACTTCAAGAACAAAACACAAATCTCCCAGAGTAATGATTCTCCTCAGCGTGAGATGCTGTAGACTTTTTCATCTGTTCAAATTGAATCGTGAATCGAGTATGTGGAGGATGAGCAGAGGTTTAAAAATATAAAATTATAAGAGAACTATAAACAGTGTAATAAAAAAGCGGCACTAGCCCACATTAGAGGTTTTTTTTCCCTCTCATCCCTGCGGTATAACGCATCGCAGGCAGCGCAGGTTACTGCTGTCACCTTTGAGGATGTCTGTGTTTATCTGTATAAAAGATACAGTTTAAACTGTTACCTCTTGCTGCCATTTGGGGCTCTAAATGTGCAAAAGTCATTGTTGCGTCTCAGCATATTTACATGTCAGACACTGTTTTTCTTGCTGAGACGTGCTCCAAACCGACTCTATTCCCCACTGGGTTCCGAGCTTTGTGGTAGCCCGTCGCTGCGTGGTTTATATTTTGAACTCTCGAGGTGCTTCTGGGGTGCATTCGATGCATTTATGATACAACCATACAGGTCAGAATAGCTGAGTTCCTAGTTTATGTTGTGCTGTTTTCCCGAAAAGCTAAGCAAAGGTGAAGAAGAAAGCGTGACCCCCCGCTGCTTTAAGCAGCCTGCAGAAAGATCTGAAACTTAAGAAACTTGTTTCTCTGACTGAGTTCAAAGGTGTGCAAGATAAATCCGCTGGGAAATGCTGATGCTTTGAACAGGTTGTTGTTGTGTGTTTGGATCATAAACCTCTTCTCATTCAACTCTCTAGTGTGGTTACGTTACTGGGAGAGATGTACTTAATAATATAATTTGACTATAACGTAAAAATGAGCCATCTTTGAAAATTCTTTATGTTCAAAATGAAAGTGAGGATTCTAATGAATTGAGACAAGTAAATGTTTGAAACATCAAATATAATAAGGAGAACAATAACAGATTTATCACCTGGACGCCGCTGTGAAGCATCTGACGTTACCAAAGCTGGTCTCTGTCAGCAGAAATCTGTCAAACAACAAAAGAAAATACAGTCACCACGTGATAATTACCTCAATCTGTTCCCAGATATCACTCATCTCAGAAGCCTGGACCACTAAAAGCAAAAAATGATTACAAAGATGTATGTATATATATAATATAAAATAATCCCATTTTGAGGTCTCAACAAATCCCTTAATCAATAGCCCCAGGCTCCAGGCTCCCGGCTCCCGGCAGGTGTGGTGCAGGCAGTTTAAATAATTAAGTACATGGAGAGAGGCAGAACTGAAGTCTACGGGTCATCATAACACAGTGAAGGATACGGGCATCACGTTACAACGTTAAAAGCAGGTAATTGGAGTGAGTAATTGGCCAGTTTGGGTGCTTGAAGTGGCCTGAAAGTGCTAAGGAGACATGGCAGCCCATTGATTACAGGCCCCAGGGGGTCCAAGCACCGACTGCAAACATCAGTTTTTAGGTAAAGGCAGAAGAGACGACGGTAATAGAAGCCGCAGCCTGTTGACCTTGTAGAGCTGAAGTGGGTTAGGTCAGATTCAACAGGTTTGGATGTGGCACCAGTGAAGACTTGTGGGTTAACCTTACCTTAGTGGTTTTGATCTTGTTTCCTGTAGCACAGCTCCAACCTTTCAGATCAGGAAGAACTTTGCATTCCTCCCCATCAAGGCACGGATGCATCTGACACCACCACTTCTGTTCCACTATTGACGCTAACAAAAAGACATAAAGGTCAAAGAACAAATAGGTGGAAATCTCTTTGTTCACAGTATTATGGTTAGGAAATACTGATAAAGGACTAGACTGTCGTGCTTATTTCTTTTTTTCACTTTTGAATGATAAAGTTGGTTTAGCTGCTAATCCAGAGCTCATTTCACATTTCACTGACATTGTGTCCCTGCAGATTTGCTAACTTAGCATACTGTTTTAAAAAAGAGTAGTTAATATATTTATAGATGGATATAATCAACAATCCCACTAAAAGTCAAACACAAACAGGTAACAAATAACCAGGAACAAGATGGCTGTAATGGATTATGAGTGTAAGGCAAACTCTTCTCTTAATTTATTTTGCATTTATAAAGATTTGCCACTGCACACACTCTTCAGATGTTCATGGTTGGTTATCTTTCTGTTGACAAAGACCTCAGTCACACACAGACCTGTTGGGCCATTTGTCAACCACTAGCTCGCAGTGGTTTTGTTGATTAGTCAGACAGTTGGTTTAACATGTCAAAATAAGGTTAAAAAAAAATGCTTGTAATAAATCCACGGCAGACTCGCCACATTTCCATCATTTTCAGCATACTTTATTATTATTTCACACACTCAGCTGCAGCTCTCCCGCTGCCAGCTGCACACATCACCCACAACAACCACACACTCAGGACCCAGTACTATTTATGCAGGGCGGTGTGATGAGCTGCATCGGCTTCTCCTGCAGCCGTGTCACAAACATGTCTGCCACAATGTACTCAAACCTAAAGTAGGTGATTCTTTGTTGAATATTGCTAACTAATAAAGAAGAAAACCATGTTTACCATCACACATTTAGAATTCATAAATGTTTTGTTTTTATATTAAAAGTCATTTGCATTTTATTTTGCAATTTCATTTCGACACCGTTTTTGTTTAGGTCTCAAGAACATTTCCACACAACGTTATGAGCCTGAGATGAAGCTTCCCATCGGATATAAATCAAATCATCATACCTGTCTCTCAGCAAGCCATGTCACCTTCCGACAGCTGTCTTAAATGATGTAAGATTTGCTTTTTGACTGGCAACACTCACCTCTATTTCAGGTATTCAAACAATCTTGTGACAAATCTGATCCACGTGTAAGGGTGGGACAGGAACTACGAACAGATGTGACTTCAGTCATGTAAATGGAAATCACTGAGTTGCATTGAGAACACCAACTCATCTGCCTCTGCAACAGTGAGCATTAAACCGCTAATGCTGAGTTCTACAAGACATTATTTAAATTTGGCTTATTACAGAGGTCATTATCCACGTTCCACAACCCCCTTCACTGCTGTTAGTGTACTTCCTAATGAAGAGAATGGGTATTATAATCCACATATACCGCTGGAGCCTCACTCCATTAAATTGCAGAGAATGGAGAAGTTATGACATGAGGGAATCAATTTGAATTACACAGCTGGGGTTATGGCAGCAGTGTGGTGTAAAAAGTGCATCAGGTCAACTGCAAGCAGATGGTGGTTGTGTAACAGCAGCTATTAAAAAGCCACAAAGGTTTCTCATGAAATGAAATGGGAGTATTGATGAACAAACATACCAAAAGTGTATGGGATACATCTCACTTAACAGGTAATGATGCCGTGAAGGCACGAGGGCAGCTCAGAGTGAAAACATCTGGGAAAAAGAATTAAAGTTATGCTTTATTTTTCCTTGATTGTTTTAGTGTAGCCATAAAAATGCCTTTGAATCAATGCACTGACCTTGGGTTTATACTCATAAATGATCACACTGGAGACACGCAGATCTGACTTCAAATCCTTTAATTTTCACAAAAATCGAGTGCACCTTATAATCCGGTGCGTCTTTTGTAGGAATTCTGGATGTGATTACTGATCTCGAACTGCTTTTATGATGTACACGGCGCTCAAAATCTGTCAAAAAATGTTTTAGTATGACTTTGGTAAGATACGAAGCTGCACCGCTTGATGGATTGTCGGAGCACTACGGCTACCATAGTCAGGAGCCTCGCGGAGTAATCTGGGTCCAAAACTGGCAACACAGTGAACACCAGCAAGCACTGCAGACACTGCAAAGCCTTGATAATCGCCCATTATCAGATTATCAAGGCAAAGATGTAAAAGCCTGTTTTGTTAAGTGGCTATACAACAATATGGTAGTACAAAATCCATTCAGTAAAGTTTTCGGGTATCTTTTGTAGCTGCCTCTCTAAAATTACACCTTCAGATCTCTTCAAGTTTTCTCAGATGTCTGCAGGTTCATTTATCTTCATATAAAGTGGAGATTGTCTCACACTGAGTGCAGCTAAAGGTAATCCCTGATTGAGGAAGAAAGAATAATTAAAAGGTTAAGTGCTGATCATTCTTCTCTGAGATCACCCATGGAGCTTTAAACTGAGGCCAGTGGCTCACAGCTCTAATTTGCAGAAAATGTCAATACTAAAATGTCAAGGAATAGGTCAAACACGACTGGGTCCAGAGTTTAGCCAGAAATCCGTGCTTTTCAAACCAAAGAGAAGCAGCCACTTCAGCTGACACATTAGCATGCTAAGAGACCTTCTGGGTCATCGACTTTACAGTCTGCATTGGACAGCGTCACATTCATT